>NC_135501.1:208554557-209174057 GCF_052857255.1 Amblyomma americanum
CAAAGGCCGCAAGTATTTCTAGACGGTTCATTGAAAATGTAGTGCAAAAGAATTAATGAGGTTAAAGAAGCAATTCTTTCATTCAAAGGCCTGCGAAGTCGAAGACGAAGAGGAGGAAGAACTTGTTGCTGGGCTAGTTGGTACATGGTTGTTTGTCATAAGAAGGCGCAACATAAAACGGTCTTTCTCGTTTCCGTTTTAAGTTACACCTTCTTATGAAAAAAGAAAGAAAAGAGACCAGAAGACGATGGACAGCAACCTACATGTTAATACCCTCGCGTAACGGACATTGTTACAATGTTGGGCGCACTGCTTATAACGTATTTGCCAGGCGAAAGGCCAGTAATAAAGAGGCCGCTTGTCTCTCGTCTGTCATTTCAGCAGTGTCCAGTGCTATCGTGTCCTAGACATTGCCCATACTAACGCTGACCCAAGCACGCTTTGCACAGAAGACAAAAAAAATGTACTCAACCATGGGCAGGTTTGTGCGGGCGATGGCACTGGAAAGCTTACATGCCTCGGACCCTTGTACTCTCCTGTCTAAGCAAATGCGGAGACTAGTGTGCACAGCAAAGGCCAAACAAGCATATGTTGCGCCAGGCGCCAGCCGCAAGAACACACCCCCTCGAAGACATGGGTGCCTTGCATGGGAACTATACATCTCTGGTTGTTATCTGAACCGTCCGGCCTGAACAGAAGGCTCAAACCGGAGGTATGGACATAGTCCATGCGCGTTGATCCTTCGTGGTCTACTAATGAGGGGTTTCACATACATCCAGCCCTGTGCAGTGTTCGTCAACGAGGACAAAAAAGTTCTATAGTTAAGAAAAATGTGCAACAGGGCCGCCTTATGTCGTGTTCGTTTTAGAACTTCCTTGACGGGACTGGCGAATGATACAATAAACACCTGATATAAGAAACACACCAATATATCGTGTTGCTTGCTTATCACTTGGGAAGGAGAGCTGAAATTTCGTTGGTGGAACAGGACACGATTTATCGATATATTAAAGAAAATTTGCCGTTTAGAAACGTCGATGAGAAGTATATGCAGCTTGAATTTCTTAGACACTTTAGTAAATTTCACACTGTAAAATGGGAAAGCCATTTTGTCTTTGCTAAAGCGCGGAATGATTCATCGCATGCTATTCCCAGGGCTCGTTTCATTTGCAGTCAGTGATACAGAACTCGGCTCCTGCCTTCGCTTCGACGCATTGCCGCGTGCTCCCTCGTTCCCATCATTCCGTTATTCCAAGCTCTGGCAATAACCTCTTGGCACGCACTGCACCCTGTCAGCATCGTTTCACGCGCGCCTCTTCTCTCTGGAGTGCACGCGTTGTTCGGCTCGCTCAATTGCCCTGCTGCGGTTGTTTTCACAGCGCCTGTCCGCCATCGGGCCCGACTGTGGCAGGCGTCTGCTAGAGGGGGCGCACCCGACCGTGGCTTGCGGCGCTGCGTGTATGCGTTTTGTCCTGGTGCGCCGCACCTCTCGCCGGCCGCACATGCGTCTGGAAGGGTCCAGCAGTCAACACCTCCACAGAATTTCTCCGCATTTCATGAGTTCCTGCATACCAGTCACACTGATGCTCTTTTCACCTATACCTCGCATGGCGGGTTGTGAAGGAGCGGCTGGAATCCCATAGTCTCCTTGGTATAGGAGCGACGTGCAATGCAAAGGGACATCTGCTGGTTGGGCAGGTGTGGATCGAGGATTCCGTCTCGAATCGAGTAGGCAATCACCTGGGGTGTACGCAGAACATGTATTCGTCTTCGTGCAGCGCTCCCCTCTGATGCATCCCCTGGCTTACGGACAACGCTGTCTGTCACGACGTTTCCATCAGCGGCGAATCTGCGGGATGGAGGGCTGCCATTGTGCCACGCTGCCGGTCCGGACGCCTTGTATGTGCCCTCGGGTGTCGGACCGGTCTTCATGGGCCTGTTGTCTCCTCGAGTACAGTCGGCTTCGCTAGGGCGACCACCTGGCACGTGACGGGACGGAGCAGCTGCATGCTTCCCCCATGGCTCATATCGGTTGAAAACATTCATTCATTCATTCCCTACCTCCCTACTTACTTCTTAAATAAATCCTTCCTTCTTTTTTCTTTTATTTCTCTCTTCCTTTCTTCTTTTTTACTTTCTTTCTTTCTTCTTCTTTTTACTTAATTACTTTCTTTGCTTGCTTTTTGTTTCCTATTTCTTTTCTCTCTTCACCACTTTATTTCTTCCGCTTTCTTTAATTCTTGCGTTCATATCTTCTTCTTTCTTTCTTCTTTCTTGCATTCCTTCTTAATATCCTTGCTCGTTTTCTGCCTTTTCCTTCTTTCTATCTTTCTGCACTCCTTCCATTCGTCCTTTTTTTTTTCTCGCGAATTCTGTTTTGTCCGTTCGATTCCTCGCTTCATCCTTCCTTGCGTTCTCTTTCTCTTAGATATAGCTCAATGCTGAGATTAGAACTCCGAAGATGCTGTCATCATACGAGTTCGACTACGCCGCCAGGGGTCCTTTTTTATGCGCAAATCAGTAATTCACGGTCAGGTGACGAGGAAGGGAAAATAAGAAATATTGGTGATCAAAAGAGGCCAAAATGTTGAAGTACCTTTTTTTCCCGAGCATGCACTTGAAATCAAAAAAACTTAAATGCGCAGGAGATCGACGTGCCGAACGCTTGGTTCACAGTTGATTACAAGGAAGTAAATGTTCCATATCTGCTATATGTGCGTGCTGACTCGGCATGCCTAATCCTTGCCACGTTTTAACTCAGAAAGGGCTGACATGCCAGCTTCCTCTGACGTGACAGCGGTATTCAATAGCTGGGTAATAGCCGAGCTATTTATGGACATGTTGACATCAGCCCTATTGTTAACGAAGGTGTGAAACAACTCCCCCCCCCCCCCCCTTATGCCCTATCTTACTTCCCAAAAGAAAAATAAATCATACCTGCTTTTTTCCCGAGTTTACTACAGGAATGCTAAGGGTGTCGTATTTCAGGCGGATTTTCTTATGGAGTGACGCCATTCATTCTCCTCAGCGTCGCCTCCTCGGATAATTTATAGATGCATGTTTACTATCGTTTTCCTCCGTCATTTCCGCGAATAAGCACACAGAGTGCCCGTGGTACTTATGTATCACGTCTGCGGCTCTGCTCTGTAACCTTTCATTTCGTTTCCTTTTCAGCTGGCCTCGACGACATTCCCGAAGAAAGTAACCGGAGTTTTGGAGTAAACGGCCAGTCTCGGGCACGGCTGGTTTGTTTGAACGCAGTGCCGTCGCTAGGCACCGCCCTATCGCTATTACAAACAGTGGGGATGTGTCCCAGAGACCATGGTCAGCCAATGCGTAGCCCAGCCACTGCAAAGTTTGTTATCCGAGATATATAGAAATAGAGTCGATAAAGCTTGTCAGGGCCGACAAACGCGTCTTCGTCCTCCTCCATCCGTCGCCATATCGTTGCCCGTGCGCTTGTGCGGGGCGAGTAGATATGCTGTCCTGCAGGCGTGCTCCTGCAACGAGCAGCGTGACGTCGTCCCCAGTGGCTCATGTCACCGGGAGCAGCAACCAATGGCAGAGGGCCCGATGAAATGAGGACTAAATTAAACGTTGCAAATACGGCCTCAGGTAGTGTATGAAGCGCTTTTTAAAAAGCAGAGAAGAAAAAGACAACTTTAGATGCATGGGTGCAAGCGTTATCACATGGCCTGTTAGCCAAGTACTATGCCGCCCTGCCGTAGCTTATTAGCATTCAGACCCACGTCCGTTGTACAGACAGTGACCACTCGTACTTGACCACACTCGCAGTGACATACTGCTGTTATAATGCTTGAACCTCTGCCAGACAGCAATGTACAGGTGCCCGGTCAAAAAAAAAAAAAAAAGAAGCTTTGGACCTAAAAGTCACGGAATAGCCCTATTTCTTGTCAGGCTAAGAATGGAGCCGCGAACCGCAGGTATGGAGCCTTCAGTGCCAAGCCGCACTTCCAAGCAGTGAGAAAATTCTACTTTTTTGTGACCTCGAAGTTTGTATAACTTTGCGGGCAAGTGTATGGCATACAAGAGGCACCATCCAGCGATCTCAAAAAATGCGAGCGTACTCTGGATCAACTCAAGCTGTAACAATTTTTACAGTTATACCCCACTTCAGATATATATATATATATATATATATATATATATATATATATATATATATATATATATATATATATATATATATATATATATATATATATATATATATAAAGAAAACATAAAGGAATTTAAAGCGGACAACTGAGCTAGTTGGTGATCTTTAGATTCAATGCACATGGTTAACATGTGCATTGAGCAGAAAGTAAGCAAGGAAATAAGGAGGGGAGTGCCTTTGCCACACTGGAAGAACATTATCAGGGCACTGGAACTTTCGTTCTATAAATGCTAGTTTCACGACAAAATAAACGGAAAACGAAACGCGAGTGTGACAGCTCAAGGAGGTCAGGTAAGAGATAAAACAACGAGCGGCAATGGAACGCACGGCAGACATCCACGCTCTTTCACCCGCACAACGTGAGGCTCGTTAGCCGGAGTCAGAACGTGGGTCGCAGTCGCATTCTCTGCGCACCCTCCTCCCCTCTTCCCGACCGTTTCCCTACCTTCCACCATACCCGGCGTTTTTCTCTCTTCCGCAACTACGCTTATGTCGCTGAGGCAGTCACGTTCCAGACTGTCTCCTTTCCACCCGCCGCTTCGGTTCTGCAACTCCAGAAGCGGAACGAGCATTAAAGAGAAATAAGAAAGGCACGAAGCTGGTAACGTTAATTATCGGTCCTTTGCTAAAAACCGAAAAAGAAAGCGAATCAAGCCCGCCTAAAGACAAAATGGTCTCCCGACAAGTGCGCCACATAGCTGCAAGCGATAGCAGGAGGCGGAAGCGTAGAGATGAAGAGCTCCCAGTAAGGAACTCCGGGTCAAGTCAAAGGACATTCATGGCTGGGTGTGCGAGAGACACACATTCCCCGTTATTTACGAGTTCGTCCCCGCCTCCTCGGGAAAGAAAGGCACCTCGTTGTGGGCAGACGTGATGAACGAGCGCGGAACAGAGTAACACCGGGATCTCGCTGATAACTTATGACCGCGGACGAGGGAGGACGCCCGGTCTGGTGTGGTCTTGCGTCTCTCCGGCGTCCCGTCTTACTTCCGAGCACCATAGTCACAGTGCTCGTTACGCTGTACGCCGCCAAGGCACATATTTCGCCTCAGTCCCGTCAGGCGTCACTGCCATCCTAGAGCTTTGCTTTCATATTTGCTTTGTCCGCCACCACCCAGAACGTCTCTCTTTCAGCGCGAAATCTCTCATTTCTAACTGTGGCAAACGGGAGCGCTGGGGTACGCAGCCCAGATATAAAATGTAACTGAATTTGGAGAGATCCCATATATAGCTGCCTAGAAACGCAGAGTGATAAAGGTCGGCAAAACACATTTCCTTGCATACTCCGTATTCTCTGAAACGAAAAAGATAAATACAGCTTTCATGTATTTTGACACTACGTTCACCTTAGGACTATGGCTTTAGATTGAAGTTCTGAAAGGCGCAAAAGACACACACACAGGAAAAAGGGGGATGACACAAAGAGCCATGAACCAACTAGCCCCAAAGCAACTTCTTCTGCAACGCATTGCTATGGCTTTAGCTTTGTTTGAAATGGGGATCTGGAAGGAAGGATGTGTCAAGAGAATTTGCTGGCAGGCTCAGTTGGGAGTTGCGACGAGAATTGGAAGTAGAGTGGGGTGGGACCATGCGTCGCATGACTAGGTCATTTGACCTAACGATTCTTGACCAATAGACCATGTCACATAACTACAGTCAGACGGCCACCATGAAGAGAGAAAGCATCTGACACCACAAAGAGAGAAACCGAAAGGCAGCCTGTGACGTCAGCGCGTAAGGCCACCATGACGGTCAAGCTAGTGTCACTGAAGTAACAGAAGGGAAGGAAATAAGGGACTGTACCCTAGTGGCGGGCCTTGCTGCGTAATCAGCAGACGACATGTTTGATGAGCCGTGCATTGGTGCAGGGACAGAGAGGATTTAACAGGGTCTTGCGACGCTTTCATTTTCTTTTCTAAAGCTGTTACCCAGACCAGTGCATCAAGGGATACCAAGTATCACTATTACAGCGACAACAAAGGCATTGGTTCAAAACTACGGTCAAACATGTTGCGAAAACGTTACGGCTGGTAAGACTGCAAGAGTGAAAAGCCACGATGTTAATTTGACATTAATATGTAAGGCATAGCGCAAGGAAGCAAAATATAAGCAGAAAATGCAACGCAATGTTCCTCTATTTTGTGGCACATGTGTACACTTTTGGCAGGCAGCTGCGGTACCCGAGAAAAGCATATTCTATAATAAGCAGAAGGAAATGCGTGGTGCCTGACTAGGATTAAGGCAGGCCTCATGCCGGTGTTCGAACGTTAAGCGTTTAAAACTTCCGCATGTCCAATGTTACGCGTGAGGGAGACGATTCGGTCCTCTGAAAGGCACATAAAACTAGAATGACTTCGTGCCATTTACGGCCGCTTCGTGTCGTGGAGATCTGCGATAGAACGCTTTTACGGACTATACCCCGCGCTTTAAACCACCGCCAACCATAAATAATGCGGCTGTGTTTCCGTGATGCGCGACCACTTGCTAAGCCTACAAAGGCCGACGCCGTCTGCGCGAGCGAGCAAGCAAGCCGCGTGTTTCCGAAAGGAAGGCGAGGCATAAGAGGCCTGCGTGACTGCGGGACAGCCAGTGAACCGGGAAGCCCCGTGCAAGCACACAAAGCTCCGCTGGGGCTTCCAGAGCGGTCTCATCCATTGCCCCCTTCGTTGGCCGCCCATAAATACACAGCATCGGCGAACGGCGTGCGAAGCTGCAGGCCGTACAGACGTCATCTCTCGGCCGCGTCTGCGTTGGCGAGTGTGTAAAGCCCCCGAGTTAGAGGGAGGCGCCAATAGAGGGAGCCTGGGCTGTTGGCTACACGTGCGAGAGAAGCCTCACGTATGTATACATATACACCGGGCACTTCCGCACCGAGGGCTTCTCTTCCGTTGCAAACAGACCACTCATCTTCCAACTTGCACACTGCCTTTTTCCGTTCCTGGGGCTTTCCGTATGTGTCTTATAGGCGCGTACGTCTGTCTTTCTTCTATGATTTACGCAGACTGCGGTGCGTGCTGTGGCCGGATAGAGACTGAGAATGGTGGACTGCCCCAGCCGCCAGACCTCGTGATTCTGAGACGCGAAAAGGCGCAGGAGGAAGCCCTGCATGGTTCGAAAGGGCAAACTGGCATGACTGCGCTCCTGTCTGTGTCTCCTGTTCTTGCCGCTATGTTTTTTGTGGCCGAACCTACAAGGTTTCAAGTTCAACGACGTAGCCTGTCTGGTTGAACTGGAAGCAAAGAAGGAAGGGCAAATAGTGGAAGTAGGCTTTAAAGTTTCTCTTCTCTACGCCGGTTCTTCCCCGCCACCCGTTCGATCAGCGACTGTCAGGGCTCGTAGATTTGATGGCACGAAGTCTTTTTTGGCCAGAGGTACCGCGTCAGAGACAGCCTTGCGACGAACTACAATGCAGGGATTAAGGGTGTATGACTTGGAGCTCTATGTAGGCAAACTTGCATAATTACAAGTTTAGGCATTTTAATCAGCAAGAGCATAAAACAATAAAACATGTAACTGACTAACAACAGGGGAGGCCCCTGCTTGACATAGCCGAAGATGTATTACATCAGACCGTAGCCCCTTTTCCGGGCTCCGGGGCCCGGTTTTAGAGCACCCAATCATGGTAAACTCCTAACATAATTGGTTCACTTGGCTGCGTGCCGCGCCCAGCAGCTCTGACAGTGTTACAAAAACTCTCTCCCCCGCCGAAGAAAAAGGAAAAGCAAATGCAAGCACACCATCACGACAACACGTGCGTCGGTTTCCGCGTAGACCCTCGACCTTGGTGTCTCCAGGAATTAGGGAAGTGGCATAACTCAAACGGGCCATGACCATCTTTGGACAAGCGGCAGCATCCGTTTGTCTGGGGAAGTTTACTCTTCAAGGGATCTTCCAAAAGGAGCGTCTGTTTCGAGGCTGTACCACAGTCCGTTCAGACGAGGGCGCTGTCATTGAGCGGCCACTTTGCCGGTGCAGTAAATCTTACCACTGTTTGCACACCAGGCAGAAAGTAAGCAGCCTTGGCGGGCGTTAAACAAAACACACGACTCTGCCACCTGCAACTTCGCGCGTGGCCGCGCCATTCCAAGAAAGGAGACATTCGGTGGACCGGACGAGCCAGCCACTCCCTCACTACGCCACTGCCGGGGATGGTCAACGCGTGGATGCTTCGCTTTGAGAGCTTCTCGCCGCGTCCAGCTGGGAAGTGTCCGCAAGACCCCAGGCGCGGGACACAGAAGAAGGACGAACGGTCCTGATGACCACGCGAGCATCCACCGATCCTTTACAGTGGAAATATGCTCGTCGAATATAAATATTGTAAGGCGGGGGTTTATTGACAGGAGCTGGGGGGACGGGAGCAGCGGCGAGAACAGTCCGAGGGCAGCCAGTCGAGCACAGACATTCGTGGCGATAGCAATGCGGCTGACGCCAGGGCCATGTTCTTCTTTGTCATGTGTCACCTGCTTTGTCTTTGTCACCTTGTTCTTTACAATATTTTCATCTCGCGAGCACGGCACCAGCAACAACACTGATACTGACGTCCATTTTCAGGCATTCGATCTTGCGTACAAGGTATTGGTATATATACAGGATAATGCGATTTTAAAGTTCTCGCTGTCGTTTCGCCCTAAGAGTAAAAATTAATTTTCCTGGTGCGGCGGTCACTTATTCTTCAGCAGAGGGGATGGTTGAGGATAGAAGAACGAAACGGCGACTAAAGCTCGTGTATTTTTTAACCATTTCTGAACAAATATACTTTCTTAGAGCACTTTACTTCGAGTAGGTTAAACCTGAAGTTGTAATCTGCTAATTGTGCCACATTGCACGTGTTTTCCTAGCAACTCAGTCACACAGGATGACGAAGAAAACCTCGTTGCAGGTGCTAGCTGCAGGGGCTTTTTACGTATGAGGCCTAATTTAGACGGCATACTATGCACGGGCCACCGAGCTGCCGCAGACGTGGCAAACTATTCCGACACTGGAAAACTTTATCTTACTTAAAATAATAAGGAAAACAACGCTTGCGACTCACGAAGCGTCTGCGACTTTCTAAATAACCTCGCTAGCAAAACCGATTTTTGCGGTACCGCGGCGCCCACCTTCTGTGGCGTTTATGTAAAGTTCACTCTCCCAGCTACGACGCGAAGGCAGCTGTTAGCCGTTTTTTAATGTCTAAAAAAATTATTATCGCGTGACACTCTTTCAACTAGAACTAGAGTTTTGGTTTGAGCTTGTTGGTCTCGTTGCACAGCGAGGGGAGGCAGCACGAAAACATGAGGAGGAGGAGGAGGAGGAGGAGGAGGAGGAGGAGGAGGAGGAGGAGGAGGAGTAAAAACTTTCTTTGAGGCCAGCACTAAGGCCCACTGAAGAAGAGCACTTCCTCCGCCGAAGGCCCACTGATCTGCCGAGTGAAGCCAAGCACTCCAGGAATGGGGGCAAGGGAAACGAGGAGAGGTAATGGCAATGTTACATGAGAAGAGAATCGGTTCTGTGCTTGCCCTCACCTCTGGACAGTTGGGACAGTGATCTGTGTCACACCATCCGAAGTTGCAGAGCATTAGCGGGGTGAGGAACATAGAGGAGGACAAGACTGGAGCGTCACTTTCCGCCTTTATTGCTGGGTTTTCACGCTTCCTCCCCTCCCTTTCAGCGACGCATCGCACATGAGAAGGCAAAAAATCCCCGTGTCGGCGTTTATTTGCTATTCCTTGTTTTGCTCTTTGTTGGCGCAACTTTACGGCTCCTAACGAAGTTATCGTCTTCCATGACACGCTTCAAAGGCATACTTTCGGCTTCTTCAAAGGAGAAAAATATTTCACAGGTTTGTCGGGGTGCTCGAGTAAATTAGAATGATGAAGGACGACACGCTGCAGGAGTAACAAGGGGAATTAGCTCTGGAATCGTCGTTAACTTACACGCGCTTCGTTTTTGTTTTTCGCTTTTGTAAGGATATCTACATTGACGGCCACATCACCGTGACCTCTGGTTCAACCATAGCGCTGCCTGAAAATGCAACAAATGAATTTTGTAAGCTTATGGATATAACATTCTATAACTGGTAATGACCTAAATTTCGAAAGGTATGTGTGCAACACTGCATAAAGTATTTTTTTGTAAATTTGTATGGATTGGCTGCGCATGTAGACATCCTATAGTTACTATTTTTTACGCGCCTCTTCTCCGATCCGTCGACTATTCACCATTTGCTCTGTGAAATGTGTCGATCCCCATTTCGAGATCAGACGCAGGGGGCAGGCTTCGCGCACTTTCGCAGGATATCACGCTTTCTGCGTAGAATTCGGGGCAATTTTCGAATTCACGTTTAAAATCCCTGCAGCATGCTCTGAAGCCCAGGCTTCCACCCGGCCTACCACGACGTGAAGCAACTTTGCGCCGGTGGCTTGGTGCAGCTTTCACCAACCATTACTCATTCTTAAGTGGTATGGCTGATAGCTCTGCATGTGCCATCTGCGGATGTGACGGGACTATAGCCCACACTCTTTGTGAATGCCCTGCCTACAGCGCCGAAAGACAGTCTCTCTGCCGTGCACTGGAGCATCTAGACTGACGGAAACGAAGATTCTCGGCCACTGGCAGCGGCGGTCGTCGGCGGTGAAGGCCTCCTAGGAACTGCTCCGCTTCTTGGGAACTTCTGGCCTGCACGATAGGCTGACTTTACTGAACGCTTGATGATTTTGCATACTGACTTCATTTTCCTGCTACTCTCTTTTCTCCATCATCTTTTTATATCCTCACCCCTTTTCCCCCGTGCAGGGTAGCAAATCGGTTTATTCTTCCGGCTAATCTCCCTGCCTTTCGTTCTCCTCACTATCGTAAAGTATTCACTTTGCGATGGTCGACGCGGAACTGGAGTGTGCCGTCCTTTTTCTTAACAACAACTGGCGAAGACCACGGGCTTTGGGAAGGTTCAACGACGCCATCGTCAAGCATCTCCTGAACTTGCATTTGGTTCAGACACACGATAAGGCTGCTCTCGTGTAGAGTCAGGGTCGTCATAGGCAATGATGCGGTGTTGCTTGGTAGGTGATTGACGAACCTTCGATGAAGAAGGGAAACAAAGCTTGACATCGCCACCAACAAATGCAGGAGGTCGTTACGAGGTGCTCGGCGATGCAGATGTGGCTCCAGGCGATGCGCTATGTAATTAAAATTCGTAAGATGGCGTTGTCTCTTCTGTTTAGTTTATATTTTGGCCACAGAATGACGTCAGCAGATTCGTCAGTCACCACAGAGCGCTGTAGCATGCGATGAATTGATCTATGCCTTGAAGGTCTCTCGAGGGCACGGCTAAATATCATGCACTTCGACTATGTTTTGTTGAATCATTCTGATTTTGATTTAGTTCATACAACAAGATACGACCGGTGACAACCGAGTATGCAAAACATGACATGCGAATTTAATTTCGTCATTATCGTTCACGTCGACTTCAGCTTCCTATCAGCAGATGGGAACCAGTGAACCGGCCTTGCCATTATGTCCGCGTTCGGGCAAGTAAAAATGGCGTAAAAGAAACAGTTATTTGCTCGGTATGCGTCGTGGATGAAATAACAAAAACAAGCTTTTCCCCTAATTGTGTGGGAAAGCAGCAATCCAGCGAAAGGCACAATCTATTCGCGGCCGTCAAACCAGCTGGACGCTGCAGGCGACGCAGTATATGTGCGCTCACATCATCTCCGCTGGGACGGGGCGTTTGTGCCCCATCCGTCAAGTTGTGCGCGCGACGCCCTCTCGCTTTTTCAATGAGATGGAAAGGACGACGCCGGCAGTTGGTACACAGCCTGTCGCGCCGGACGCATGCAGGTCGAGGTCGTCCCGTAGAAGACGCCTGCGAGAGAAGACGAGTACGCCGCGCGCCGAGGGACCGCGAGAAAACTTGACCCCTTTCGCAGAGTGACGCACCCGGCTCGTGACTGTCGCTGATTTTTCTTCCCGCGGGCGCTATCCGTCAAGAGCGACGCGACTCTTGCATACCGTGTTTTTCATCGTGCAACTGTGTTGACTTTGCTTCGCTGCTCAAAGAGTGGTACGCGGAAGGGAACTTGAGAACACACTCGTATTCAGATGTACCTACGACCGCGCTGCAAGCGCTTTGAAGCACGCGGCAGACCACTTGTTTATTTTGAAATTTAATCCGTTTTGTTCAACAGCAAAAGTGGCGGTAAGTTCACGCATTTACGTGATGTGTGCGGTTTGCAGTGCTACGGAATTGTTAGGCATTTTCGATATTTAGAATGACGAATGAGAGTGACTTAAGATGCGCAGGGCAAAAAGCTTGGATGCGTCCATTCCATGAGAAAAAAAAAGAAAAAGAATGAATACTTAATAAATAAAATAGCAACAAAGTGATCAAAGAAAAAAAAGCGATGTGAAATTGCCTACAACGTAGTCGAAACGGTGCAGAGTCGATGGGAAAAGAGAATTAAAAATCTACCAGTGTTTACGTTGTGGAGCGTAATTAATGCGATTATAATCTCCGCGGAAGCTGTCACCGGGCTGCTGCCTGTCTTTTGCTGGTAGCTGCGCCCCACAACAAACTCTAAGGCTTAGAGACTTTGCGGCAACCTGGGTTGCCACCAAGATAGCAACGGGTGCGCCGCCACATGCTTGACTTTGGTCACATGGTTGACGCTCCTCACGTGATGTCATGTGATCATCGCACGACCATGTGTCCATGAGCAGCGTGTGAACGGACACTACTCCAGCGCACATGACCCTGCTCACGATCGAGTGTACATAAAAGGACTTTGCTTGCTCGACTGAAGTGACGACCACACGTAAACGGGGCAGGAGTTCAGCTTGCTGAATTCAAATCCAAGTATACGACGGTCGAAAAGGAAACCATCGCGAACTATTTTACTTTTCAGCGTTATGCAACGATTCCGCGAAGCGTTGCTTACCGGTAGCGATGCAGCAGTAAACTCGAGTCTTTCCCGTCGTGCAGGAACAGAGAGCGCTGGCGATCTTGACATTGGTGAAAACATCCTGGAGGCGGTCGACGATCGTGTGCGGTTCCGCTTGCACGGCGGATCTTTGCAGACACAGGTAGACAATCTCCAATTTTCCATCGGTTCTGTGTTTTACACCGACTAATACGAAGCGCTCAGCTAAAAGCAGGCGCTCACCTTCAATGAAAAATCGTGACTAAATGATGCGGTCAAGGAGATTTCCTAATTAATGGGCCCAGGCTGATCAGAGTTCCTCTTTACGGTCGTGACCGCAGCGGTGGCCAATAGTAGTCTGAGCATCCGCCTCGCATGCGGGAGGGGCGGGGTTCGATTCCCAGTGCCACCGGGTACCCACCGGTGATGCAATGGGTACAAGCTTTCGCCTGCCTGGTGCTCAGCTTTCTTAGGGTGAAATGTCTGGGAAATGGGTCTCTGACCTTACCTTGTGCAATGAAAAACTGCCTTGTGCAATGGAAAACTACCTTGAGCCAAGGCGCTCTTTGGCAAAGCTGCCCTTGCGCCATAAAAATCCATCATCATCTTTGCGGTCGCCATCGTGGCTTGACTGCTTCCCCCCCCCCCCCCCCAGTTCGTGAAAATCACCAACTGATAGAAAATTGGGCGGGCTGCTCCACTACACACTGAACACAAAGCCTAGTGCCTAACAGGCGAGGCAGAAATTATATTGCAGACTTACTCGTAGACAGCGATAAATTCCAACAAGGTTTGCTGGAAGGAAATGTGTCTCTATTACACCTTGTGTAATACCACGCAAGGCCAATGACATGCGCAGTACTAGAATTAAAAGCAACAAACAGCGCGATGAAACACGGACACACCAAGAAACGACACATACACAAGCGATGTGTGTGTGTCGTTTCTTGGTGTGTCCGTGTTTCATCGCGCTGTTTCTTCCTTTTAAATGCATAGCCAACTAGCCCGGAACCTTGCTCTGCAGTACTGGAAGTAGATATACCTGCTGCCAAGATGCTAGAGTCCTTTCGGTCAGACGGAGAGGAGAAGGAGGCCTAAGATCTTTCCTTGGTAATCTACCTACACACGTACACGCATACGATCGTGACACATTGCACTCAACTGCATTGTTCCTAGGGCACCTTCAGGATGGAACGGGTGTTCGCACACTCGTCCTCAAAACAGGCCGTCGTTACCGGCTCAACGATTTCACCCGGTCCGTACGCGTTCTAAAAAGCACACGCTCACTGAACATCGATGCGCAGCAGCCGTGCATGCTGAAGTGAGCTCGGAACAATGCGTCCCCTGTATCTGTCAAATTATGAGTCAGTCAGATAAAGTCGTGCGCAGTGAGCCGGTCGGTCACAGAGCGGCCCTGTTCGCGCCTACTATGCATGCGCAACACAAAATGTGGACCAAGCTTCTTGACTCATTGCGAGAGCGACAAGGCACCACAGCTGCCAGCAGCAGTTACCGCGCTCTGCTTACTGGCACCATCTACCACCATAATCCGAGTTTCCGAGCACGCTGTCGCGCATGAGTGCGCATGCAACTGAGGCAGGAGATGACTTCATCGGGTGTCATGGGCGTCGCTAATTGAGGCGCTCGAACGCACCGCGACAACAAAAAAAAAGGAAGAAAGAAATATGAGAAGAGCACACAACGAGACCAAGCAGGATTGCGCGGATCTATTGCTTATTCGTGCGCCGATTATGCGCTTGCGCGGGTGCTGGTACGCGAAACTAATCGATTCGCTTTTTCATGCGAATCTGCCTTCTCGCGCACATCGCTCGATCACCGCCGCACGATCCTGCGGCCTAAATGAGCACGCGATTGGTGGCCTCACGTTCTGTGTGTGTGTGTGTGTTCACGCTGCTTTTCGGGAAAATTGAACGGGGCTCTCACGTCGTGGTTTCAGCAGCGTTATACGTTAAGGCTGGTCTAGCGTGCGCGTCGAATCAACCGTAGTGTCCTGTGGCATCGCTTCTTGATCACTTCTGTGTTGAACTGTTGCTGTTAAAGCTGATGATGGTTATTTTATTTCCCCTGATTGTCGCCATGTATCAGAATGTTTTCTCGCGGAAGAGCTACGTACTCGTATCTCCCTAATGCGGCCCCTGTGGCTCTGACCACTATGTTTTTTGGGCTGGTTGCATGAGATACTTTATATTATTTTTATAGTTTATGTCTGCGTGCCCCTTTCTTCTGCTCTGTTTACAAAAGCCGTCACTCCATTTCTGTACCCCTGTCGACGTTGTACTGTCACGAGACTTGATTACTAACACACTGCGGTTTATGTTGCGGCAAGGTTGGAAATGGAAGGCTGCTGAACAAGTCATTCATTGCGCCATGGTAGCGCCTTGGCTCGCATGTGCTTACACAGAGGGTGCTTGTAAGACCCTCGAACGCAATCAGGTCGTTTTTCTTTTTGTTTTTTTAGGAAGGAACGCCGCGGTATAAGAGTTTGTATAAGAGACCACGAAAGAGCTCAGCAGCTCAGGAGACCGGAGTGCTCTCTCCGAGCGAAGCCAGTCTTGGCAAACAATGCGCGTTAAGTTACTCGTCACATCTGTCTCAGTACGCTCATTCATGCCGGTTGCATAAACACCCTCTACGGAGAGGCGCTCTCGTGGTTTTACGCACGCGAACTTCACGAGTGCGCGTCAGGGTAGGTGTGCTGTTTCTCGGACAACAAGAGCGTGTCACAAAGACACTTGTCTCGACCCCGTTTCCTGCGTATGCTCTGCTGCGTACGAGCAACCGTCGGCTTTCCGAAAGAAAACTCTCAGGGCACTCAAGCATGCCGCGTTGCCTTGACGCACCATATCGGGAGCTCCTGCAGCGTTGGTCAAGGTCGGCACGCTTTTCAGACCAAACATTTTATGAAATGTGCAGTCGGTTTGTACTCACAATTCCATCACTTCGACAGAGAGGACCACTCCACGAAATTTTTGTTCCGGGTGAAAGTCGACTGTATGGACTTATTCTTTTTTTGTAGTTGTTGTTGTTTCTCTGTTGATGTTTGTTTGACTGCAGAAGGCTCATTTATCGGTGAGAAAATTTAGTTTAGAAAATGGGTCTTCTTCCCGCCACTCCTGAGGAGACGTCGGACCGACAAAGACTCCATGATCCCCAGCGGAGGAAGCGAAGGATGCTGTAGCGTAGCCTCAGGGAACCGAGAATAGATCGCGGTTCTCTCTCATAAAAGGGCCGGTTGCGGCGACACCTATGTTTAACTTTCTAATCTTCTGTAGCTTATAAAACCTCCGTTTTAAGGTAAACTGGCCTCGTTAGAACGCGGTAATCTAGCGACAAAGGTCAATTTCAATTTCTCCTCGTTGTTCATTTCATGGAACCCAAAGCACTTAGAGAAAACAAAGCAGAGGGTGGTTGGAACTTTGATCCAACCATCCACGAAAACGTACGCGCCTTTATTGCCTCCAAAAACTCGTACAAACTATTTCGTGACTGCCCGTCAGACTTCAACCACTTATTTTCCTTACGTCACAAAAAAAAATATTCTCATCGTTATTAAACCACCACCTGCATCAAGAATGCTAGATGATGCTCACGTAATTAATTACTGTCTACTTTTATATCAAAAGTGAGGAAGAAATCAATATATTTGCGCCTTGCAAATTGGCTTGTTGCGCCAGCAAGCTGTCTAACGGCGCTTTCGTGGATACAATTAGTAGTGGAAATAAAATTCTTTGAATCTAAACAGGGATTTCGTTGAATCAACGTCACGAGCACGACGGCGGCAGTCGCCTGCAGAAGACGCAACGCAAGGCCAGCGATGATGCTTGAGAAATGCAGTGACGTCATCGGAGGCGGTGTCACGCAGCACTCCGCGTCATGCGGTTGTTGTTTGATGGTTGACGTAAATTCGAGACTTGAGCAAGCATTTTGCGTGAAAAGAAAAACAGAAAAAGCAGCAGGTACTTGCGGGCATGTCGACGTGCGCGAAGCGCTTGTGGTGTCCTTTCTTCGTTGTGTCCCGTTGTTTTATTGCGCTGTTCAAATATGAATCAATACCAACTCGCCCAGTTCGCAGCTTTAATGAGCAAAGAATCATCTCAAGGATTAATTACGGTAAGAAACGATTCACTTACACTTTCAAAGTTGTTTAAAAAAATAAAAACTTGTACATTCAAATTTCAGCATTATTACACCTCAGTTAACCGATCGTTTACCATGTTTGAAAATAACCGGTTTGTTTCACATTGTTATTACACAATATGCTCGCAGTTCTGAAATTGTATTTCAATGCTCTTCAATATTTGTGGGCTACCTTGAGTGGTCTTTGTTATCGCTGCACTGAAGACGATTAATTGATTTTCTGGATTTTGACCGATATGCACTTGTTGCAGCACAGTATGCTTATTGTTTCCTTTTTTTCGTTATTTCTCGCATTTTAGGAGACTGGGGGTCGGTAAAGCTAACTAAATCAGCTTTTTACCGAAGTATCCCCGCTTCTGTGCGTATTTTTTGTATGTAGAAACCTGACTAAAGTTAATTCGCCTTGTGAACAAAATACGCCACTGAAAAAGCACGACGCACCACATCCGCCACTGCAATTCACGCCGAGTTTTTCTGGAAATGTCTCATGATTTTTTGGGACCCAGGCGCCGCGCAGTGATGTTCCATGGAGTAACCGAAATTTCCCTCGATTAGACCCAAAATTCTTTATTTAAGGCCCTTTTTCCCCTAAGGTAAGGGTGCGGACAGCTTGGCCTTGTTGGTGTAATTTTCCTGAGATTAGTATTTAAGTCGTAGTTCCTGGGAATTATTGCCAGTTGGAAGTCAGCGTTCCTGTGTAAACTTGTCATATGTGAGTTTTTTGTGTGTGTGTGCTGCGCTGCAATTATTCATCTTTTTTTCCCCGAAACAGCTTGAGACTATCTTCAAATTGAAAGCAGTGTGACAATTTTGGTTCCTAATATGCCACGCCACTCCGCAAAAGTACCGTTTCGCCGATTTTTACCTTTCAAATTCCCTGAAATATGGAAAATTCTCCGGATAGAACAGTAGAAGTAGGCCGCCGCACCTACTTTGTGGCTACGGCGTTCCGCTCCTGCAGCTTAGCTGACTTAGTACGAGGTTATAGGACCGAATCCTGGCTCCCATGGCCGCACTTACGTAAATGCGAAAGGCAAAAAATGTTTGTTAGCTGTAAGACCTCAGTGCACGCCAAGGAACCCCCTTGCGGCTGAAGTTAATCCGAGCTCATCCACTTTACGGCATCGTTCATAGCTCATGTAGCTCCTGGACGTTAAACCATTGCGGTGGCACAGTGGTTGTGGCGCTCGAAAGACGCGGGTTCGATACCGGCCGTGGCGGTCGAATTTCGATTAAGATGAAATTCTAGAGGCCCGTGTACTGTGCGATGTCAGTGCACGTTAGAGAACCCCGGGTGGTCGAAATTTCCGGAGCCCTTCACTACGGCGTCCCTATAGCCTGAGTCACTTTGGGTCGTTAAACCCCCATAAACCAAACCGTAGCATTCTTCGTGCATTGCGGGCACTCGACGCCAGGTAGAGCACATCGCTCAGCCGCAATGACATCTATAGGCAGGGGTCAACGTCTTGTTGTGAGCACATGTTCATAACGCGGAAGCGGTTGCGCCTGTGAACCGCATAGGACGCCGCGTGGAGAAATAAACAGACGCGAAGGAATGCTCCAGGCACGAAGGAAGCGTTCTCGCCCCACAAACGGAGAAAATATAAAGCAAGACAAAAGGAAGCAAGCCAGCGGAGGCTATGCAGAAAACGTGGAGTGGAAGCAAAAATAAGTGATTGTTTACGAAACCCGCGGCGTGCAAACGCAGACTGTTCGTCTGTGGTGCGAGCGACGCATCGCATCAGCGTGAGTCCATAGGACGTACGAGTGCGCGCTCTAGCGGCGTCTGCTCATACGTGGGTAGCAATCCAAAACACATCCAAATACTTGCGTCGTCGCTCGCAGCTTCCAGGCCCGATCCAGGGGCAGAGCTTGTGGGAAGCCTGCTAGATTCCCGCCGTGGCGTCTGCGCGGCATCCCGCGTCGCCCTCTTTCCCTTTCTCCCGCCTCGGGCGGCGGAGAGACGGCTGGTGGCTAATCGCTGTCATTCGGCCGCAGCTCCGCCCCCGGCTTCCCAAGGGCCTTTGCCATTGGTGACTTTTGGCGGGAATTCGGGACCCGTTTGGGGTGGTCGCGCGACCTTCCGAGCGGGGCCCAGAGAGAGGAGAGACCCCTCCGAGACAGCGTAAGGTGCGTACGTTACTGTTCGTCCGGGCCGGCCTCTGCCGTTCGGACCAGTTCATACTCGAGCTCGCCAGCGTGGGTCCTTGATCCGCCGCGGCTCGAGCCTGTCCAGGGGTCCAACGACCTCTGACAGGCGCACCTTGCGTTGACTGCCCACTCTCTCTCGCAAACGGCCCATCGGCCGACACGAGAGAGATCACAGCACTGCCGCGGGGACAATCTCCTGCAGCGGCGTGCTAGCGGCGCGCATTTCTCTTGTTGCCCCGAGCGCGCACCGGAGCCTTGCTCTGAGCGCGCCCCGGGACGGGGTGACTGTTGAGTGTGTGTATGTACCGCTGGAGGACGGCGTCAATAAACGTCTCCTGCGTGAACTTGGAGGCCTGTTTCTTGCGGCGAGCCGCTCTCCTCTCTTCAGAGGTTGAACGCCGCCGCAGCGGTGCCCCAGGGTGCGTGTGGTGACGGCTGATCGGGGCCCTTGGCTCGCGCGAAGCTCGAACCCGCGGTGGGTAGTGGCCTTTGCCTACTGAGAAACCCACAACTGGCGCCCAACGTGCTCAGTCACTGGCTCTTAGCCTTTGATAGCACATTTGCCGAGCAGGTCGCCTTGACGATCACGCTTGCGCACCATGTCTGCCACCCCCATCGGGGCACTCGGCAGCTACGTGTCGGCTCCCTTAGGAGTCGAAGCGTCCTTTGATCCGTTGGCGGCTGTTCCTTCGAATAGCCAAACACCGTGGTTGGCCGCGGCCCCCATTGGGGCATACGGCGCTACAACCCCCAACGTCGATCACGCAGCTCCCATTGGAGCTGTATCGGGAGCACCCTGCGGTGCACCCGTCAATGACATGCCTCCGCTGTGCGTGCTTTGCACCCAGTGCGAAAGCGGTGCGTGCGACGCTGCCGCAACCGGCCGTCCTGCACAGCAGCAGCCGTGCCCCGCGAGCAGTCAATTCTGCTCTGGGAACGGTGAGGCGCTGGCCCGGCTCCCTGTGGAAACCGCGCCGCTCATCGAACTGGGCGCCTTGCCTACTGCGTTCGTGCAGCCCGCCCAAGCCTCCTCTGAGGCCGGGGCGCAGTCGCTGCTAAGGAGTGCTGCCCAGATGATTCAGTCGCTGTCAGGGGCGGTTGAGACGCTTTTGGCCGCGCCGAAGGTGTCTCACCCCGCGGTCAAGTTGCCCATGCCAACATACCGCGGGTATGATGACCTCCTCAGTGCCCGGGATTTCCTTGAGTCCCTCACCCATTACCAGAGAGCTTTGGGTCTCACTGATCAGGTTGTGCTTGCACACATCATCCCCGCAGCACTGACTGACACCGCAGCTAGGTGGCATCGGCTTTCCGGCCACCGGGCAGCGACTCTCGAGGAGTTCCGTGCAGCATTCTTGCGCGAATTCCTGCCCGCTGACTATGAGCGTAGGATGCGGCGAGAGTTGGAGCTCCGTACACAGGCTCCGGAGGAGTCACTCCTGGAGTACGTGCGATGGAGGACCTTTTCTCAATCGCCGAGCCCAGAGCCTCGAACGAGGAACGTGTGGAAAGGACTATCAGGCAGGCACATCCGACTTTTTCGGCATACCTGCGCGGAGGCCGGTTCCGAGATTTTGAGGAGCTGGCCGCCGAGGCAAAGCGCATTCAAGGCGACATTCTCGCCGCGCGCGCCTATCGTCCGCCACCGCCGGCAAGCGAGGCCCTCGAGCCACGCTGTGCATGGAGAGGGGCCATGCCTCTACCCAACCGGCGACCACCCGCACACGCTGCCTCTGCAGCCGTTAGCGGGCAAAACGAAGTATGGGAGTTGAGCGATAGAGCTCTCGATCCCTACTCCTACAGGAGACGGACAGCCTTCGCTGCACCGTTTTCTGGACCGCCTGCCCAGGGACGCCAAGCGCCCCAACGCACAGCGGAGGGGGAAACCCGAATCAGCCGGCCCTTTGGCCGTGCAACGGGCGGAACCAGGCAGGGAGAGGCGCCATTGTTCCGCGACCAAGCTCGCGGCGGTGTGCGCTGTTTCCGCTGTCAAGAGACGGGGCACTTAGCGAGAGAATGCCCCGTAACCAGGCCTCCTTTGAGGCAGGGAAATGGCGGCGCGGGTCGGTCGTAAAGGGACGACCGGCCCAGTCCTCGCTAATCCCCTCAGCGTACAGAGCAAGCTCCCTTGCTAATGCGCACGCGCCGTTTATTCCGGTCACCATTGCTGGCCGCGAATTTTTGGCGTTACTGGATACGGGGGCCACTGCCTCCTTGTTCGGTGAAGAGGTGTTGTCCCACTTGCAAAAGCACTCGGTGCGCTTGCGGGACTGCCGTACGACATTCAACCTTGCGAAAGGCGTAGCCCATTCGGCTGGCGCCGCGAGGTTGACTGTCAGGTGGGGAGAGCGGACGAGACGCACTCGTTTCATCCACCTCCCAGGGCTCAGTGTGCCCGTGATTCTCGGAAGGGACTTTCTCCTGAAAACCGGGATCGTGGTGGACATTGCGAATGGCGGCTATCGCGACGGACCATTGTCCCAGCTGAAGCCGTTCATCTGCCCACCGGCGTCAATAACTGCCTGCGCAGTGAAGGCGTTCGGAGAGTGCCACGCTCAGCGACCAGGGCCAAGCCCTTGTGTCGAGCGTTCCGTCGTTCACGCTCCCCTTTGGGACCGAGCGGCGCGGCACGACCAGGCACCACATCCGCTGGCCGCCTTTGCGGTAACTTTGGATGACACACAGAAGGCTCGTTTGACAGCACTGTTGTGTCAGTACGATGAGCTCTTCACGGATCAACCTGGCTGTACTAATTTAGTGAGCCACAAGATCCACACCGGAGATGCGCTTCCTTTGAAGTGCAACCCCAGACCCGTCAGCCTTGCGAAAAGGCAGGTGATCGATGGGTTGCTGGATGAGATGCTGTCGGCGGACATTATCCGTCGCTCGTCCAGCGCTTGGGCGTCTCCGGTTGTGTTGGTGCCTAAGAAAGATGGCAGCCACCGGTTGTGTGTGGATTATCGCCGTCTGAATGCGCTGACTCGAAAGGATGCCTATCCGCTCCCGACGATCAGCTCAATCGTAGGAAACCTGGGCAGTGCGCGGTACTTTTCCACGCTAGATGCCTCCAAAGGTTACCTACAGGTCCAGATGGCGGACGCTGACCGGTCTAAGACCGCGTTCACGTGCCACAGAGGGCTGTTTGAGTTCACTCGCATGCCCTTTGGTCTCTGCAATGGTCCTGCGACTTTTCAGAGGCTCATGGACCGCGTCCTAGGGGAAGCGAAATGGTCTCATGCCATGTGCTACCTGGACGATATCGTGATTTATTCACGAACCTTCGATGAGCACTTAGGCCACATTGCCGACGTGCTCGCGAGGGTACGGGCTGCTGGGATGACTTTGAATCCTGCGAAAGCCCAAATAGCGCGGACCCGAGTTCAGTTGCTAGGGTTCACGCTGGGCGAGGGCTCCATTGAGCCCGATGCGGACAAACTCCGAGCCATACTCGAGTTTCCCGTGCCCAAGGACGTACGCGGCCACCGCCGTTTTCTGGGAATGGCCAATTTCTATCGGTCGTTCATCCCGTCCTGTGCCCGCGTGCAGGCACCCTTGACCAAGCTCTTGGGAAAGACTGCCGCGTGGCGATGGGGGCCCGAGCAAGAGCGATCCTTTCGCCTCCTGTCTAGTGCCATTGCCGAGACAGCGCAGCTCAGGCTACCCGACCTGACCAGACAGTTCGTAGTCCAGACTGACGCGAGCGATCTGGGTTTAGGAGCAGTTCTCCTACAGGATTTCGATGGCGTGCTGCAGCCGCTGGCCTTTGCCAGCCGCTCCTTGCTACCCTCGGAGAGGAATTATTCCGTGACCGAGAAGGAGTGCCTCGCCATCGTGTTTGCACTGCGTAAATTCGACGTCTACCTTGACGGAACGCAATTCGTGGTGCAGACAGACCACAGTGCGCTCAGTTGGCTGATGCGGCTCCGCGAGCCTGCGGGTCGGCTGGCGCGCTGGGCTCTCCTGATACAGCATTACGACTTTTCGGTGCAGTATCGAAAGGGGAGCACGAACGTGGTAGCTGACGCGCTATCCCGTGCCCCACTCGCCAGCGGCGCCTTGACGCCAGCAGGCGGAGCGGGCGAAAAAGCGGACGAGCCGCCGGGCGGCAAGGAGGGGGAGCCCGCAAACGGGCTAACCCATTCCGCTAACCAGGCAAGCAGCGCTTCGCAAAGCGGGCGGGAGGCAAAGCTCCGCGTGAGCGCCTCGGAGACGCCGTCGCGAGCGGAAATTTTGGCTGCAAACCTGAAGGGGGACGAGACCAGGCCCCCCTCTGGGGTAACAGGAATCGTTTTCAGCCGGAAAGAGCTGCTGAAAGCCCAGCAAAATGACCCCATGTGTCGCGAGATGAGCGACGGTCTCAGGGAGACGGAGCGCCGGGACGCTACTTGTATTGTAGCGGGCGCAGGGGGTGAAAGCCAGCGTGGGTCGCGGCGAGCCCCGGGGGATTCATATTTGCTGGGCCATGACGGGCTCGTGCTGAAATACATAGCCACCGATGATGAGTCCATTGACCCGTTCAAGGTGGTTATCCCCAAAAGTCTGAGAGGCGCACTGTTGCGATTTTCTCATGACGAACCACTGGCCGGTCACCTGAGTGGCTCCAAAGTTTTTGCAAAACTGAGTCAATCGGTGACGTGGCCCGGCATGAAGCGTGACATTTTCCGCTATTGCCGTTCCTGCCATGTCTGTCAAGCGGTGAAGTCAAGGGGCGGCAAGCCGCCCGGAATGATGAAACCAATTGACAGTGTGCGTCCGTGGCAGATGGCCACCTGCGATCTGATGGGGCCTTTCCCCAGGAGTAAGCAGGGGTTCATTCACCTGATGGTAGTAGCTGACCATTTTTCCAAATGGGTCGAGTTGTACCCGCTTCGGAAAGTGTCAGCACGAGCGGTGCTGGATAAACTCCAGGAAGTGTTCTGTCGGTTCGGCTTTCCGGAAAGACTGATCACGGACAATGCGTCCTATTTCACCGCTCGGGTGTTCGGTAACACGTGCCGTTCCCTCGGAATCGAGCACTACACCACTTCACCCTACCATCCCCAGTCCAACTTGACCGAGCGAATCAACCGAACGCTCAAGCCAATGCTGGCGGCCTTTGCCGAGTGTCAAAAGGACTGGGCAGACCATTTGAGCGAATTTGCGTTCGCCATTCGAACCGCTGAGAATCGCTCAACTGGTTTCTCTCCCGCCTTCCTCAATTTTGGGAGGGAGCTGGCGAATCCGATGTCAAACGTCGTGCAGAGCCAGCTCGGGGATGAGCAGACGCGGGCAGACTGCTCTGCTTATGCGTCGACGCTTCGGGACCGGCTTGGTCGGGCTCTCAATAGAGCAAGGCAGAGTTTGGCGGCAGCCAGAGCCCAACAGAAGGCTCAGTATGACCGCAAGCACCGCAGCCTGACTTTTCAGGCGGGCGATCTTGTCCTGAAGCGCAACCACGTTCTTAGTGATGCGAGCAAGGGGTTCTCAGCCTCGCTCGCTCCTAAGTGGCTTGGTCCGTACCGAGTGGTTAGAGTCTGGTCGCCGCTCGCGTACCTGCTGGAGGATCCCCTTTCGGGGAAAACCAGCCGTGCCCACATCGCAGACCTGAAGGCCTATGCGTCACGGTCTGACGAGTTTGCGTCGGTACCCATTGGTATCACAAGCAAGCGCAAAGGCACAACTGGTGCTGCGGAACGCAACCGTACCGAGCACCGGTACAATCTGAGGCGCCGGTCACCGATGTGATTGATGCCGGATGGCGGACTCTTCCGCAACCGAAGGCACGCAGCCTCAGCTAGCTGGCGAGCTTTCT
The DNA here is from genome assembly GCF_052857255.1 of Amblyomma americanum. NCBI lineage: Eukaryota > Metazoa > Arthropoda > Arachnida > Ixodida > Ixodidae > Amblyomma > Amblyomma americanum. The sequence continues at coordinate 208,579,741 of NC_135501.1, forward strand.
CGTCGGGCCCTACCCCAGGTGAAGCACGGCGCTCTTTTTTTTTTTTTTGCCGCATGCTCAGTTCCAGCCTTGTGCAGTTATTTAGTCGTTTGTTTGTTTTAGTCAGTCTGTAGAATGTTTTTGTTTCCAGTTTATTCGTTGTTTCTCCTAACGTTCCGAGATCTGTACATATGTAATATACGTTTGCGTTGGCGTTCAGTTTTTTTAAACCAGACTTGTACATATGTAAAGTTCAGCCTACTCGCGATTGCACTTTTCTTGTAGCGCAGAGATGGCCTTTTTTTTTTGTACAGCGCGCCTTCTTTGCATTTATGTTCTGACCCCACGGGTGCGGCGAGGAAGAACACGGGACCGGCTGGTTCGCGGAGGGGTCGGCGAAAGTCTCCCCTTCCGGCTGGGGAGTGGTTTGCTCGTTAAGGAGCGAGTGTCTCGTGGCATGGTTTTTGTGTGGCTATGGGGAGCGTGAAGAGTGCGTCTGAAGACTGTGTCCTTTGACCCCTGCCACGGCGCCTCGGGACGATTCCGACAAGCGGGTCGTTGTGACTGATGAATGTCCGCTTCTGTGCCGGTGCGTGCCTGCGATTGTGCGTGTTCCCAAGATCAAAGGCAACGCCGAGAGGGGAGCAGGAAGGACAGCGCCCTTTCCCGTTGGGGTTCCCGCCGGCGGGCGGAGGCCAGCCCGGCGTTCGCCGCGCTGTTGGCCCCCGGAGTGCCGGCGCCTAGCGGCGGCCAGGCAAGTGGTCCACCGGCGAGGAGGTGTCGGGCTGCGGGTCCTCTTCGGGATCGTCGAGCGTCGTCGACGTCCTCATGCTCAACTTTGATGACCTTGTGGAGGACAAGGGACCGCCGTCGATAAATCGTCTACCGGGACCCTGAAGGCAGCAAAAGCGTGAGTTGGCCGCCGACAGGCCCAATGGGCCGCGCCATCGAACATTATGAGGCTGCAGGCCACCTGTAAGCTGGCCTTGTGTACAGTGTACAGTGTAGTTAGTTTTGTCTCCTTGGAACGTATGCAAGTGTTGTTTGTTTTCTGTTCTTATTTGTTTGTCGTTGGGGTATGGCTGGAACTGAAGTGTGGTAGTTTTATGTGGATTTATTTTTTATTTTTTTATTATTTTGCCGCATGCTTTCGCCGATGGGTAGGAGGGCATTTAAGGAGAGGAGGATGTGGGAAGCCTGCTAGATTCCCGCCGTGGCGTCTGCGCGGCATCCCGCGTCGCCCTCTTTCCCTTTCTCCCGCCTCGGGCGGCGGAGAGACGGCTGGTGGCTAATCGCTGTCATTCGGCCGCAGCTCCGCCCCCGGCTTCCCAAGGGCCTTTGCCATTGGTGACTTTTGGCGGGAATTCGGGACCCGTTTGGGGTGGTCGCGCGACCTTCCGAGCGGGGCCCAGAGAGAGGAGAGACCCCTCCGAGACAGCGTAAGGTGCGTACGTTACTGTTCGTCCGGGCCGGCCTCTGCCGTTCGGACCAGTTCATACTCGAGCTCGCCAGCGTGGGTCCTTGATCCGCCGCGGCTCGAGCCTGTCCAGGGGTCCAACGACCTCTGACAGGCGCACCTTGCGTTGACTGCCCACTCTCTCTCGCAAACGGCCCATCGGCCGACACGAGAGAGATCACAGCACTGCCGCGGGGACAATCTCCTGCAGCGGCGTGCTAGCGGCGCGCATTTCTCTTGTTGCCCCGAGCGCGCACCGGAGCCTTGCTCTGAGCGCGCCCCGGGACGGGGTGACTGTTGAGTGTGTGTATGTACCGCTGGAGGACGGCGTCAATAAACGTCTCCTGCGTGAACTTGGAGGCCTGTTTCTTGCGGCGAGCCGCTCTCCTCTCTTCAGAGGTTGAACGCCGCCGCAGCGGTGCCCCAGGGTGCGTGTGGTGACGGCTGATCGGGGCCCTTGGCTCGCGCGAAGCTCGAACCCGCGGTGGGTAGTGGCCTTTGCCTACTGAGAAACCCACAAGCTAGAGGGCTTACTCAATGGCCTCTTTTTCCCCCTTAGAATTGCGTTCCCGGAATCACGCGCTCAGTTACTAATGAGCTCCCGGGATGCGCAACAGCCATTTGCGTTGCTGATTTTACACTGCGCGCATACGTGAATGACAGTTCATTTTTATTTTATTTTTCCCTCTTTATCTGTGCCATGTGGGCTAAGCGCAAATCATAAAAGCGGTGTGAGCGGCGCTGTCGCTTTTCACTGCTGGACACATGTTAAGCGAGGGCCTCGGCTTATCTCCGAGAAAACGAGCTAAACAGCCTCTCCTGTTTACTGCCCCCTTCTCGGAAGCTGGCCGCCGGGGATTGCATATGAGAAGGTGTCTCTGTATGTTTTCTTGCCCCTATAGTTGCGTGCAGTGGGGCGGAAGATGTACCTTATAATAAATAGTATACAGTATACACCACGGTGAACAGCAAGACAGAGAATGCAGAACAAAACCTATTATTCCAACAGGCATTACCGGGCGTCATATATATACGCTCCCTATATCGCCCCCGAGTTCATAATTGAAAAGAGTGGATTACCATGGAAACTTATCCTTCGGATTCACCGTCTTCTCCGTTCTTCAATATTAGCAGTGCAAAGACGGCACCAAAGAACGGGAGGACACTGTCACTAACGCCGCATAGCTCAAAGCGCGAATATTAGTTTGATAGTAGTACTAATTGATGAAGAAGACTGCGCGCGACACAGAGGACAGCGCGAGAGTGTGTTGCCGTTTAACACGAGGCGTGATCGGCTACGGTGATAGCATAGTACTCTCGTGTATAGTGGCCAGCGAAGCTTATCTGTTCACGCCGCCGCGGGTTCGAATCCCAGTCGCGGCAATATTTATTAAAGTCAAGGCTTCAGCGATGGCCCGGCTTTTACAGCTTTAGTTGAGTAGAGCTTTCGCTCTAAAACATTGTACGTTTCATCAGTGCTTCAGAACATGACTCAAACACATGAGAACTCAAACACATGAGAAACACATGAGAAAGGGCGGGGAGGGAAGGGGGATGTCGAGGAACACTAATGAGACAAGCCGCGCTTTCCATGGCGAATACGTGTAGTCTTCTAAGGGTCTAGACGTGCACATTTTTTTAAGCCACGGAATCAGAGGAGAGGAGATTAATCTTTTATTCTATTCGGTTGCGAGGAAAGGTAAGATGATGTATCTGTCTCATTCATTGTTAACCCCCGGACCTCGCTGTGAGAAAAAGAATGAAGGAGGAAGTGAAAGGAGAGAGCCACTGAGATCGCACAGCACCTGTGCGCGGGTGTCTTTCACATTTCGCCTGCTTCAAAATGCGGCTGTCGCATTATGAGTAAGCTCTGGATGAGTTTTTGGAATCAAAGCCCCGAGCCAGGAAAAATGACGTCCCGTGTGCCTGTGTAGAGCCGCGAGTTGGGCGCCCGGTCGCCCGCCGTTACTCGCGACGGCGGCAAGCGCAGTTCATCGTCTCGCGTGCGAAGTACATCACGAGAGCACCCGACCGTCACGTGTCCCCGGGCATGGCCCATTTTAGGCAGCTGCCGCAGCACCCATTGAGGCAGTGGGCAGAAGTGCACGGAGAAGAAGAGTAGCACGTTCTCGAAATGGAGTTCGGCGAACTCTGCTCTCCCGGGAAAGAGCGATGCCGCTGCTGAGCTCAACGCGATGGCTTTCCAAGAGTTTCAGCCTCGCATCGCAATGGCACGTGTAGTGCGCTCATCGTCCCATCTCTGTGGCAAGCAAGACTGGCAATGGGCTCTCGTGCACTGCAGTTTTCATGACGCAGATGTTGTAGTGGTTATTCAGTAGCTGAATCAGTGGCTTTTCACAATTCACAGCTTGGTTGAGGACTGGAGAATTACTGCAATGCAGGGCTCCGGGTTCATTTGGAATACCTGCACTTGCACCAAACTTTCGGTTCACTGAATGCTTCACAGTAAGTATGGCAGCCATATGCCTCCCATGAATTCAATGCACAGTCGTTCTGAGCGTTTCATCTTCATTGAGCAATGCCCATACAATGCGGTTGTCATCCCATCAATCGCAAAAACGACTGGTGATGGATGCTTCTACACTCCATATTTCTTAATGCAGATGCAGAAGCTGAACATTCGACGAGAGAGATGCTGTGATTGAAGGTCCTGGTTCACTTCTAAATGAATCCGTTTCGCTTGCGCTAAAATACAGCTCCCGTGGCTGGATATCGAACCCGCGATCTCATACTGAGGAGTTGAACGCCATAGACATCTACAGCTGCCGCAGTGGATCTCTACGCATAGGCAACAGCCCATCCAGTGGATATCAGAAGCAGGGGACTAAAACGTGCCAGTTGCAGATTCTTAGGCAAGGAAACGTTCTTTAATCTCACGCAACTTACTTAAGCCTCATTACTCACTAAACAAATTTTAAGACGGATGAACGGTCCTGTTGGCAATTCATCATGACAAAACAGCGCAGACAAGAAAAAGACAAAAATGCACGTCGTATTCCTTCCTCGTCCTTGTTTTCCCTGCGCTGTTTTGTCACAGTTAACAAATACGGTGTGAACACGTCTGCTGACAACTTTGCATGGGATGTACTCTTCTGTGGAATGGTTATGATATGCGCTGGGGCTCAGAAACGAGCGAAGGAGCGTCACAAGTAAGGCCTAAAAACGGAGTGCCAGGGAACAGGTAACTCAGCCTCGACAAGAAACGAAGCGCGCTTTTGCTAACGACATACAGACTCTCGACCCGCCGAACCCGGCACTGCCGCAAGTCTTGAGCCACACAAAAAAAAAGAGAGAAAAAGGCGTGCCAAGAACAGTACGCAAGGCCTCGCGATTACGCTCGATGAACGCTAAACGACCACCCCGAGAAAAGCTTCGCAGATGCCCGACCGAAACGAATCGAACGGAGGTGGGCGCCGATCCCCAGTGCAGCCACCGTGTTGCTCCCAATCGTGGCTATAATCCACGCTGCCTTGTGCGAACCATAAGCGCGTTCCCCCGCATGCGAAAGTACCGTGCTCATGTGACTGTGGGAGGAACTAGGGGAGGAGAACAGAGTTGGCAGAATATTAGATGAGAATTTGCTTGGGGGCGAACATTCACTAGGTGGTGGCGATGCCTCCAAAAAATAGAAATGCAAAACTGCCCCGCCCGCGCCGCTTATGGCACAACGGGTCGCTAAGCTGCAGTTCTGAAGAGGCACCTCGCCTCAAGCCGCACCTTGCGTACACCCGCTGCCGATGGCACTAGCTGTGCAGGCGCAGAAATACACGTGCATCGTAAGCCGCAGGCGTGGCATTTGCTTAGGTAGCGACGCAATGCGCTGCGGTCAGCGCCGACCGCAGGGTATTAAGGGAGGAGAACAAACTGAGGGGAACAGCCTAGCAGGAGGAAAGACGCTTGGGCGTCAACGCGGAGCGCGCGTGGCATTTGCTCTGAGCTATTCCTGTTTCAGTACACGGGGAGTGGACGCGGAGGGTACAAACACGGTTGGCGATTTTGGAGAATGCCATAGTACCGGCGCGACGACGTATTACCCTCGCCGCTGTGGCTCGGCAATATTTGGCCTTTTCGACTAGCTACGTGCACTGGAGGGGTTGCTTTGCCTGCATGTCTCGAAAGCTCACGTATTTTCGCACGATGCAGCAGAATTTTTTCCAGCCACAGTGGCGAGGGTAATGGCGTTTTCTAAATTCTAGAGGCTGTTGCTGACGACCGGCTGCAGGTCTCCAATTGCAACCAGTAGCCTATCTGTTATATTCAAAAAGTTAATTATCATAAATTAATGAATCGGCTTAATAGTTAACATTATCTACATGTTTTCTGGTGTCCACCGACGCTCGTATTATTGTTCCGCCGAAGTGGTCTTCATATCTGAAAAAGCCTATTTAAAAAATAAAAACTTTGGTTCACCTTCGCTAGAACACCTGGTATATAGGTATACACACAGAGCTGGGCAGGTTGCCACCTGCCGGAAGGAAGGTGGCCCACAGGCTTCAGAAGAACTTAAGCGAAAACGTTGAGTGGGGGCCTTAGTCCAACGTTTTCACACACTGGCGAAAAATACATTTGCATAATTTTGAGGAACGTCTAGGTGCAAGTCTCACCTTCAGGCGAGAAGTTTAAGGCGGGAAAACCATACTGAACCCCATCTCTTTTTTTACGGTGGGAGAGGGGAAACAATTCCAACAAATACATGGTTCAAATTTTGCCACGACATTCTTGTAGCATTGCTGCCATTGGCACCTTGGTACAGAAAGCGGCGGGGTTGCCTTTACGGTTGACGGTAGTCCCCTGTCGAGACCTTACGGGAAGCTTCACACACGAATCTTAAAGCAACAGCCATGGGACCAGGTAATCGAGGAAGACCCTTCGGCGACGTTATCGTTTGCCACTTTGCCCTGGCGCAGCTCACGCATTTCCGTGACGGGGAAACCACTCGCCGTGCCACACGAGTCGACCACTCGGCATCTTCACTCTCTAGTATACCACTCCCCATCGATTACCACTGAGCCTCAACGGCCCGCTAATTCGCAAGGGTGTGGGGAATGCCTTCTGGGTGCATAGCGGGAACGTACACATAAAAAAAAAGGTCACGCAGAGGAAAGAGATGACGCGTGGAGCTGAGGGAAGTGGAGGAAAAGAAGAGAGAGAGAGAAAAGGAAGCGAACGCTTCGCAAGAACAAACGAGAGGACACGCGAGAACCGGCGCGCCCACTAATTTTTCGTTTTGCACTTCGGGTGTGCACTGCGCACAGCTCTGGAAGCAAGGGGTTAATGTGCTTCGGTGGAAGTCGTGAGTGGAACAAATTTGGCCAAGGCAGCGTAAGCTGTGGCAGCAGTGGAAAGAACTAACAGAGAAAACACAAAGGAAAAAGGTAGATAGAGAACACTGCAGGCCTTAAGCGTATGCGTAAAGGGGCGAAATAACGCTGGCGTATTCATTACAACGAGGCAAACAACAAGCGTTCTTGCGCTTGCTGCGTGACGTAATGACATTGAAGGAAAACAAAAAAGTAAGACGGCACGAGTGCCTTTGTACCCTCCTTTGGACTTGTTCCTTCAACTGTTCATGCACGCAGGTGAGTGAGCGGGAGAGGTCATTACATCTTTCGCAACGGCTGCGAACAGTGCCAAGCGCGGCGAGATAACTAAGCGGGCTTCTTCCTGTGTGGCCACCGCGGCCTAAGTGCTCGCGCATGAGCACGCAAAACTTGAGCCCGTACCAGTGTATGTAGTACCTGTGTACGTGTACACGTTGTACAAACACACTAATCTGTGTTACTGCGGGTGCTTGAGCACCACAGACGCCACGCGCAAGGCTTTTACAGGGCTTCGAAACGCAATTACTCGGCTCTCGTGTCTTGGTAATTACGGAGACCAAAGCGTGAGAATGGGCCACTAACCCTGACGGCACGCGTGCCACCCCGGTTTGCGGTAGGTGGCACCGCGAGTAAAACCGAGGCAGGGAGGCACGCCGATGGATCAACTGACGGGTCAAAAAGTTCGCAGCGGTTACCGCTGTGCAATGCGAGATGCAGCGACAGCTGTTAAGGTATTTATATTTTGCGGTGTGTTGCGGCAGAGAATATCAGAGGGACTTCACATCTCTACAGTTCGAGGACGATGTTTTTAGTTTTCCATACACGCTCGTTTTTCGAGTAGCTATTCTCTCCTGTCCTGCACTCGCGCAGAGCCATCGACGACCCTCTCCTCAGCCGACGCGTTTTACAGCAGATACCGCGAATGGACCTTACTACATCCCTCCACTCGCGCCATACTCTGTCTCCTCCTTCCAGGGTAACCATCCTCCTACTGCCAGGGTAACTATCCGCCTGTTCCCGCGACAGCTACCCTCACTTGTGCATTACGCTTTCACCACCATACCTTCTTCCTTCCACGGTGAGCGTCCTCCGGAATGCTTTCCTGTGCCGTCCACACACCCTGCCTCTTCCACGTTCACCACCTTCCGAACGGCTCCCCTGGCAGCCACTCTCCGGCTACGCCTTCCTACGTTCTCGCCATACCCTCCTCCTTCTCCTTCCAGAGTCATAACTCTCGGGTGGTACCCCTGGCAACCGCCCACCGGTTGCGCTTTCTTGCGCTCTCACCATACCCTCGTCCTTATACGCTAAACGAATCCTCCATTGGGGATTCCTCCGCTCTCGCGATATCCGCCTCCTCCCTTGGTAATCACCCCTCCAGATGGTTTAGGTGGTAACTACCCACCGGTTACCCGTTCCTCCACTCTCCCGATACCCTCATCCTCCCACCGTAACCACCCTCCCAGTGGTTCCCATGGCAACGCAGGACATACTACTACTATGTCGACTACGCGAAATCGCGCCAAAATACATGCGCTTTCGAGGAGCTCGCAGGCAAAGCAACCTCTCTACTGCACGTAATTCGTCCAAACAGCCATAATTTGTTGGGCCACAGTGCCATGGGTAACCGCGTTTTCGAAATTTTAAAAAGGAAGGAGCTTAACAGTAATAATAAAAAGTTAAATACTCATTATTAGTTAACCAGCCTGCTAGTTAGCACGTCTTAGCCGTATTCTGATGTACTACACCGCTGACTATGCTATGACGAAAAAAGCGCTCTTCCGACTCAGAAAGCCTATTTTATAAATTGTGTAAAGTTTTAGGCAAAATGTACCGCAGCGGTGACCTAGTCGTTTGAGCATCCGCCTAGCATGCGGGAGGTGCGGGGTTCGATCCCCAGTGCCGCCGGGCACCCACCGGTGATACAATTACCGGGCACAAGCTTACCCCATCTTGGTGCTCGCGGCTTGCTTAGGGTGAAATGCTTAGAAAATGGGTCTTTGACCTCACCTTGAGTAGAAGAAAAACCTTGCGCCACAGCGCTCTCTGACCACAGATTCCCTTGCGCCATAACAATTCATTATGATCATCATCGTCTTAGGTGAAACACCCTGCACAGTGAATGAAAGCCAGGTGCAGAAAAGTGCTGAGTTACGTCGGTGCACCTCTCTGTTTCGATAACGTTATTCCTTCAGTGAGCTTGTTTTTCTGTTCACCGCTTCCGCTGTTAACGCTTCCAGGTATCTTCTACCATTCTCCTGTGCAATGCTCTGTCGTCGAGGTAAAATAAACTGTGAGGCAGGCATGATCCGCTTGTCTGGAAGATCGAGGCCATGGAACACCTCGATATGTCGATGGTGTCTAATTTTCTACAACTTGGTGATTGGTTGGTTGATTGATTGATTGGTTGGTTGGTCGATTGATTGATTGATTAATTAATTGATTGATTGATTGATTGATTGATTGATTGATTGATTGATTGATTGATTGACATGAAAGCCACGGACTTAGACGTTCAGTGGTCGAGGTCTCTGAAAGTGTCATTCGTGTCTTTCGGTGAGTTATGTACACATGACAGACGGCCGTATTGCTGCAAGTGTCAATTCTGTGATTGCTCCAAGCAGCAGACGCATGCTTTGGCTGGCTAGCCTGGACACTATAGTTGAGACTTGGTTTCCTGCATCGCTTGAGCACGCCGCTGAAGAGACCTTGTGTGCGCGTCCCTGTTTGTGTGTGCGCAGTTGCGTGGGTGATAACGAACGGCCGATTCACCCAACAACATGCTCTCTTAAACATTGCTCAGTAAACAAAAAACATAAAGAGAAAGCTGCATTTTGCAGTGTTCCCACGCACTGCACAGAACAGTGTGGAACACCTATCCAGCGGCCGGAGTCTGCGTGGAAGTTCTATCGACTGCATCGGCCGGCAGAACGCTGCAGCACAGGCCGGGCGTAGGGGAACGAAAGTTATGCGCTCATTTATCGCTTGATTCATAGCCGCCAAGGGCAAGGATGGTAGCCTCCTCTCCTAGAGAAGCCCATCGTATGGCACATAGCTTCCGGTGCGATCATGCTACTTCCGATTACAATTAGAAAGCAAACCAGAGTAAACCTGGTTTGCTTTCTACAAAAACATCCATCCAATCCATTGAAAATCAGCGCCAAGAAAACGGCTCCACATCGATGGCATGACGCTCTATCGTCACATTTGTCCGCCATTAAAAAAATTCCGGCGACCCAACAAAATACGTAGTATAAAAAAGAATAAGCGCATGAGGTCGATTCCTTCTCCCTGAATGCTATCAGAGGGGAAGGCAGAAAGTTCGGCAAGCCCTCCGTTCATCATCGCACCCAAACGCTGCAATTGAGCGAGACCATTGGAAGGCCTCCGCTCGAGCCACTAGCAAAATAAACGATTCTCTAGTTTCGCGGCTTTGGCCTCGATCTTCGCACTTCCGCAAGAGGAAGACGGGCCACCGTTGAGCCTCCTTATTTCCCGCATTTCTATCTCGCACTTCCCCGATCGCTTCCAAGCAGTGGACAAGCAATGGAGAGGACATTAACTCAGTCATGAACGGCAATAGCAGGTCCCTTTATAGGCCCTGTCCCTAATGGGGAGAGGGCCCGGCTTGCTCGATTGACTTCCCGATTGTATGGTCCTTTTGAAGAGAACCTTCACAGCCATACGGTTCTCGCTCTATCCCACGCCACACCCCTGTCCTTTCCATTTCTCACTTCCCACGTCCGCTTCCAGCGGGAAAGCTAGAACCGCTCAGCCGAAGCTTCTCCCGAAGGGGAGAGCCACTCCTCCCAAATTGTTTGCGAGGCCATGAAACACGACGCCTGGCCGCGAAGGGTGTACTCTCTTCTTTCTTCTGGTTATCCGCCAAAGAATACGCCTTCTCGTTGCTAGAGGGACTTCCGCGTCTGTTCTAGATGACTCAATACCAGTTCTCTTTGATGAGCAAGAGCACATGTTCTCCATAGTGGTTTCTTCTAAGAGAAGCTCTTAGAGATGTAAGCAAAAAGACTTCCGTCCGCAGAGGATATGCTCCCAAATAACAAAGGCATAAACGTGATTATGGGAATTGGACCTTGCCGCGCTCCAAACTGTATAAAATAACGCTATTGGGATTTCAAGGTGAAATGTGAATGTTATGCACAACCTTTACACAGGGCGGATAGCTCTGCACGCTAAAAAGGCAGGACACGCCCGTTACAGCGGTCAGGTAGGTTACCCAGAGAGGACCATGGATTGTGTCGAAGCTTTCTTCTTCGGGCACTTTATACATGATTCTTGTCATTTTTGTTGCAGCGACAGCTGTTAGGCGCCAGTTCCTACGTTTCGCGTCGGTGTAGTAAAAATATCAGTCAGCGTAACTGAAGGGTGGTCGCCATGGGAACCGCTCTGAGGAGGTGCTCATGGAACGAGGGGCATGACTAGATAGCAGAAATGGGCAACCGAAAGTAGGTTACCATCGGAACCGCTCCGAGCGTCGTTGCCGTGAAAAGGAGGACGGAGCGTGAGATTGCGCAACCAGAGCGTAGTTGCGAGTTGCGAGGGGACCACCGTTTGGGTGGTTACCGGGGAAAAAAGAAGGGAAAGTATGACAGGAGCAGTGAAAGGTAGCAGTGGTGAAGAAAAAAAAGTTGTGGCGATCAATTTGATTGATGCTGAGGAAATGCGGTAACATTCATCTTTCACTCTCCAATCTATTCCAGTTCTGATTGTATTCCCATTCCAGCTGCGCAAAATGTGTCCCATCGTTAGGTCGCAACGAGTGATCATACCACTGCCGGCGTAGTGGCACAGCGGTTAAGAGATGTGACATTGCGCTGATAGGTAACTGTTTCAAACATAGCCACCGGTAGGGCCTGTGAGACCCCTGTTGCTCTTCCCGAGTAATGCAAGAAGGAATAGCTCCCGCAAGCCTCATTTTCGCCAGCATAGTTCTTCGGAAGGCTATTTTGCACGTAGGCCTGCTGTTCTCCGAGCCATTATATCTATCGAGGTGAGCTTTGCAGTGCGTATACCCAAAAGTGGGCGAACAATCAGCTCAAAATCAGGAATGGAAGCTTTACAGTGCACTTCTGCACACACACACAAAAAAAGACTTGCTGTTAATAACCGCTGATATTTTATTTTTGCACCGTAATGCTGGTTTTGATAAAGATGAACGGACTAGACGAAATGAATACTTGCGAAAACGAGTTACTTTTTCCCGCGACCTAAGCTTTTGGCTGGCCAGCGACGATGAAATTATGGAAGGGGAAAAACGTGAGCTAGGCAGTCAGCAGAAGCTGGAGAAGCGCTGGCGGGCCAGGGTGAGCACGAGAGAAGAGCATCTTCAGTTATTTTTGGGTTGCGGAACCCCGGAAAAGGGCTCTCTTTGCGAATAAGTGTGATGGATGATTTCGAACGCAAACAACACAGCGACCTTGTATTTGGCCACGATTAAGGGACGGCCACGCGCCTTTGGCCTGGCTGCCTCGCATTCCTGGGAAGCTTTTCTTCCAGGCGTCGCTTGGCACGTTGCTTACTGCGGGGGAGTCGAGTATTTCTCGGCCCCTTGTGTTCTTCGCTCTTTGCGGCTCGGTTGCTTTTTTGTTGTCTTCGAAGACAAGCCCTTGGAGCGATTTTGTTCACCAACATTCATTCAGCCAGTAATTCGGGATGCATTCTCCATTAATGACATCTAGTACAGGTTCCTGCACTCGATGAAAAGTGTTCTCTGAAGGTGAATAGGCGAAATTTTTTTACATCGCCAAATATCGCCTACAAGTCCAGAACAAAAACTTTTTAGACATTCGTGGAGCATCATCATCATTTATTCGATCCTGGTGGGACATTACCGTCGGGGGGAGTAGTGCACAAGTAGAACACTGATAAGTGGCCGAACAAAAGAAATAATCAATCAAAAATACACAATCGGACAACCGCGGCGTGAATAAAAACGAAACTCGTGAAAAGAAAGAAGAAACAATGTACCATCCGGGTTGACACTGGCCAAGTGTGCTGGTTTTACCTTGTGTGGCATCGAAGGTCATCGTCGATGTGGTGCCCACTGTCTCAAATCAAAAGTCGGGGTCAAGGTCAAGGTAACGCACCCAATGCTCATAGTCAAGTGATCGCGTGGTCATACTACCATAGCTTGGGCCATACCACCCCACAGTTGAGTTCGCTTTGACCTTGTGAGGCATTGAAGGTCACTGTCTCATCGAAATCGGATGTTGTACCCGGAGGAGCAGAGCTCTCGCTCTGAAATGGCCAGTGGCTGCGAAAGCGTGGGACCCCCGCCGAGGCCCGATGCTTTGTTTTAGTTTCCTACTACGTTTTTGCGTCGGCTATCTCTTCTGTATAGGCTGTGGCGAGCTTCCTATCGATGCAGGAGACGTCTGTCCATGCCTGGGCTCTCTGTTGATGCATCTAGAACTGTAGTAGTTTAAGGAGGATCTCCCTGGATCTGTTGTGTGTATTGTTGGAGATTTTCTGTTGTTGAATCAGACTCAGCTACCCGCCCTTGTTCACGCCGTTTATTGAAAGTATCCCAGTCCGTGAGCATAATCCTAAGTGCCCTCGTTCTCACCTTAGGGACCGAAATGGTGGCTTCAAGAATATTACGGTCACTGCCGAAGGTTCCTTCGAGGTTGTTCCATTCTTGGTAGTCAAGGCTTTTGATAGCGTGGTACCCGAGCAGGTATCTCGGCTTACGCTGTTCCCTATCCACGTTGGCCGAGCAGGGTCTGCCAGGATGGTCGGACCTTGTCTCGCATTGGTCATAGCCAAACGTCGTCCCTTGAAGTTTTCTCTTTCGCATCTCTGTGTGGGGTGCACCGCAACTCCCCCAACAATTATCAGGCGCTGTTGAGCCGTGTCTAAGGCCTGTGCGAATGGCTGATCGAATTAAGCCCGCCTTTTGCCCTGGGGTGCTGTAAACGTCAAAATGAAAAGGCATGCTTTTCTGTCGTTGAGGAGAACCAACAGAAACCAGGAAACCATTTTTAAGCTGGGAACCATGCACAATCTGACAACAGCAGACGTACACACCGGCTATGCCAAATGCAACTGATGAAGCTTGGAGTTCGAGCTTCCGAACAGTAGCGCTGTCTCATCATCTGTATCTGACCCATATATATCTTGGCCTTTTTTTTTTTGTCTAAAAATGGGGTTCAGCACTGCTTCCCGACGTAATATTTCTCGGCCCCTGGGGACACAACAGCACAGGAACAGCACAACATTCGTTTCCTTCGCTAGCGCTGTCTTCGTCGACCCTGAACGGAGTGTAACGACGGCGCGCCTGCTCCGTCGCTGCCACCAGCGACGACCGGATTCGGACGCCGGATGAGATCGCCACCGCGGCGTGCACGTGAATACGATGGCGGAGGATACTCAACTACGACGGCGAGCCTGCACACCCCTCCCTCTACATCGGCAACAGCGACGTCGTCGAACAGCGGCAAGAACCTCTTCACAAGTGTGCAGGCTGTCTTCGACGACGAGCTCTCCATGCCCGCGTCGTCTTGAGTGCACAGACGATGGAAGACGGCAGCGGAGGCGCGCTCCTGCGAGCATGCGCCACCTGCGCTGACGGCCTTGCGGCGGAGACGGCGGCGGTCGGTGCTGCCGCCGTTCGGCCGTCTCGGAAAAGGCGCGACCGCTGCGCGCGCGCGGGTTGGCGAGAGTTCAGATCATGGAAATTACCCTCGCCGCTGTGGATCGACAAAATTTGGCTTCTTCGACTAGTTAGAGGGGTTGCTTTGCCTGCATGCTTCGGAAAGCGCATGCATTTTCTCATGATGCAGCCAAATTTTGTCGAGCCACAGCGGCGAGGGTAATCACGTTTTCGAAATTCCAAAAAACTGATATGGCGGTTGCTAACGGCGAGCTACAAACCTCCAATTGCAATTAGACGCCTAACTCTGATAGCTAAAAGTTAATTATTGGAAATTCGTTAACCCACTTACTCGTTAAGATGATTCGCCAGTTTTCTGTCGTCCGGCAACCCTGGCAATACCATGCCGCAAAAGCCATTATTTTGCCTCAAAAATCCTGTTTTTGAAAATTCAAGTCTTCCTTGTAACACCAAGGCGAACAACTTGTATAGTATTGTATGAAGTGGCGGTGCTCGGCTTCTCGTCTACCATCATACGGCCGCTTGATGACGTCACGCTATTTTTTTGCCATGTTACGTCTCGCCTACGACGCGCGGTATAGCCGGCGCGAATGCAACGGACACCGCGGCTTCGTTCAAAGTGGCGGTCATTTTGGGCCCGTTCATCGCTGCCGCAACGCCTCCCGCCAAGCGCGTCCAGGCAGGTTTCAGTGCCACGTGTCGTCGTGCGTGTGTGTGTGTGTGTGTGCATGTTGGTGCCCACGCTTGTCAAAGCGCGGCAGCCGGGGAGAGGAGCTCCCCAACTGGGAGGCGAGGAGGTCTGAACGGCGCCGGCCCGGCGGACGCGCACGTCACGTCTGAACATGTTCAAGCGTCGCCGTATCGGACGCCTCTTCCCAAGCCGTTCCTTCTTGCCCTCGACTCCGTGGGTATAAAGGAAGCTTGCCCGGACGCCACCGAGAGACTTCGATTTCTTCCTTCGAGTAACGTGGTCGCCCTGACCGACTGCTCTTTTGCGATGCCAGAATAAACAAGTTGTTCTGTTGCCAGTCGACTCATCTTTTGCCGGGACCTTCGGATGTTTCCAGCTTTGCCCCAGGCCGCCAGGCCAACGCTACCCTTGGGGCTTGCAACCCATTTGCAACAGCCATCACTGGGATTTTCTGAGCCATTTGCGAGTACACAAAAACACGCCGCCGGTGTTTCACATAGTGGGACAAGTAATGCTTTCGCATTAAAAGACTCAGCGAATCCTCGGACGCGTTTGAACGCGTTAGTAGCCAAACGTTCGTTATATACGAGGATGATACACCAAATTTCGTTATATCCGAGGCTAACACACTAAAGTTCATTATATCTGAGTTGGCATACAAAAGTTCATTATATCCCAGGTAGTATCTAAGTTCGTATAAGTAGTCCACTCAATTAGTTCGTAGCCCGGTGGGCAGCTGTCCACCTGCCACTGGTTACTGGCAGATGGCGGTCCCAATTTCCGTTTGCACACACCCTTCAATGCAAACACATTATTAATTATACACTCAATAAATTATAAGTAAGGCACATGTGCACTTTGCAAGCACACCTGCATCTTATCGCGCAATTGCATATCGTTTTATGCTCCGTCATAGCAACCGTAGCCCAAAAAACTCCAAACGAAATAAACTTGCCTTCGCACCCACGCTGACGGTGGACTATAGACTCCTGCAGGAGTGCATTTCATACCCTGAAATTATCGTTACTTCGCCACTTCAGTTGCACGGAACACCCATAGCAGTCGATACATTTGTTATTACTCTCGTATTTCCAAGCTCCGAGAGGAAGGAGCTTTCCATTCCTCTTCTCTTTCCGGGCTCACGTGCGCACAATGAATACCGTACACGTACACAATACACGCTTGCAACGACACGAGTGTCGAGTCAGCTTGGTTAACTTCAGCCGCCTGCCGGTGATGAATCGTCAGACTCCCAAGGTCGTAATGCGCAGCACCCACCAGTGCAGGGTGAAGAAAGTAAAGCGTTGGATACAACCGCCGCAATCGGGCTCCCTCTTGTTCCTTCGCGCGGTAATACCCGGCAGGGTGCGTGCGTGCGTTCGATCTCGAGCTGTAGTGCTCGAGTGTGCGGCACTCTGGGAGCGGTGGCGAGGCGATAAGAGAAGAGAGGAGGAATAGCGTGGAGTTGCAGTGTGCTTGCACAGGCGACGAACTCGTTCCCCCTTTGAACGCGCCTCACCGAGAGGAAATCGTCCTTCGTAAAAAGCGTGGGCGCCTCCACTTTGCGGATGTGCTGCCATGCGTATTACACACATCGTGTGTAGGGGGGTGGCAGCGGGGTGAGAACGGGTGCACCGATTCGGCTGTTCTTGCTTGCTTGTCGTAGCAGTTTCGTTGTATTTTATCGACTTTGTCTGTGGCGTTATCTGTTCTCTCTGTTCCCTCAGGCTGCCTCTGTGGCACGCGGGTTGGGTTGAATGTGAAAGGGAAATAAGAAAACGAGTATTTTTCGGGTATCTGCGAGTAACGCAACGCGACGAAAACGAAATGATAAGAGAGCGAAAAAACGATAGTGGCAAGAAAGAGGGGGACGTACTTTGTGTTAGCCTGTTGCGGGCGCGTCGGTATATCTAACTCGGTTTCGAAAGGTTTGGCTAGCAGGTATTAGGCAATAGCTTGCTTCTCGCGATTTGTTCGTCTGGGGAGTGGTTTCCTTGGGCGTGGCGAAAATGGTGTCTGCTGTCCAAGCTGTTCGGCAGATGTGCGTTCCACCTAGCTATTCAGTTTGCTTTCTTGCAGCTTGTGTCATCCTGGGATGAAGTGTGGGGAGTTGTCACAGATGTTATGTGCGGGGCGCGCTCCCAGCTTGCGATTGCGTGGTCAAGGAAACAGAAACGGCCGGTGCGAACGGACTTGCACTTCGGATGGGCTCTCTTGAGCCTTTCTTTTTTCGTCTATTTTTTTGTATGTGCAGTGTAGTACTGTTCTTGAAATGGCCGAATGTGTTATCTCGCGGTTTACATGCTTTCGCCCTTCTGACGACCACTCACGTCGTCCGAGTGTGGATTTCTCTCCGGGTAGACTGGAGGACATGTTTGTTCACCTTGCAAGAAATGCAAATGTGCGAGGACCCGACTTCTCAGCAACGAAATGGAAGCGGGCTTTCTTTTGAACAAGTGCTTATCTGAATGTCGGTGATGGAAGCAAACTGCAGCTTGAATTTATACTTCTACGAGTGCACGCAACATCCGAGTGCACGTAACTCGTGCACTGGGTGGTTACTTTGCCAGCAGGCTGTTCGAAGGCGCATGTATTTTGACGCGATGTGGCCAAATTTTGGCACTTGTAATTGCTCACTTCCATTAATGACGGACTCTGTAAGGAAAGGTGAGCGGGATTTGCTTTCACTGCAAGACGGTCCAACACCAGTTATCCATCAATGAAAGGACGTTCTATAGTACACGCTTATCCTCATTGTTATCTACTATTAGTATATAATACAACTGCCCGCACGTATCTGAACGGTGTCGACGGTGCTGCGTTCTATCATTGATATGCAAGAGAAAACGATCGGTGCGAGAACTTCGCCTTGCGGCACCCCGGACAATACATAAACTATGTCTGAAGAGTGGTTTTTCATGGGAATCGTGTAAACGTCGGAACACATTTTTGCCACACCATTCTTCCTTCCACTTGCCACTTACTCGAATGTCGTGTCAGCTTCCGCGAATGCCCCATGAATTTTTCGTTTAATGCCGACGCTCAGTAAAGGACGATATGCCCACTTGCAACCCATATACGGCTCCGGAGACAAAGCCAGAAACACGTCTCTCTCGTCCGTGTACACGTCTCCGTTGGCAAGGCCGTCGCATCTGCTAATGGATGTCCCGTGTCTAATGCTGGCTGTATCCGTGTGCGCACACACTCATGTACACAGCGTGGGCTAGTCAGAAACGCGTGTGCGCACGCGTCCGTACACTGAAGGTGTTCGCTTTTGACATTGAGGTAGGCGCATTCCGCGAATAAACATACGTACCGTATTAACGCGAATTTAATGGCTTTGCAATTATTAGCGAACGCTACGCCGCCTCCGACACCTTCCCAGCACCTCCATTTTTCGGAGACCTAATTTCAGAAACTGAAATACTGAACAGGCTGTGATGCTGCTTACAGTTAGCGCGTATACCGTCAGCATATGAATAGCGCTAGCGATAAACATGCAGGAGATCAACTTATGAGCTCTATCCTTCGCTCCAATAAAATCGCTTCAGTCACTCTCCGTATCGCCGGTCTTTTGTTTGTGGTGAAATCTTGTGACTAGGAACACAAGCTCGCTTATTGAGATGAACGCTGCTTATATTCGCGACAGTGCGGCAATCTGTGAGTAATCACGAGGCCTCTGGAATTCCTTCTCCGTGCCGCGTGCTCGGTATGATTTACGGCGAGGGCGCCTTAATTGCCGTCGTCACCTACACCGCGTGGGGTCGGCGCTATGACTCTCGGGCGGCAGCCGCTTACTGCAGGCATGACTGCGCCGCGTCGATTCTCCGCTGGGGCAATGCGGAGACATTTAGCATAGTGCGTGCCGCCACCGCTTACTGCGTAGTATGCGCTGCCTCTGCGCATGCGCAGACAGGGCAGGTGGGCCCACAGCTGGCCGGTACTTGGCACCAGCGATCTCTGAGTGCGCACCGACGGCGCGCCACATCGGTGCGATGCGTGCTATGCTAAATGTGTCTAATGCTGCGCTGAAGTTGGTTGTTGACACGTTTCTACTTCTTCACCTTTTGTCTACAGTTGCAGTTACGAGTGCAGTGGAGAGGGGAGTTGTGTAAAAATGCATGAAAAATGTGGGGCATTTCGGGCAGTGCGTCTCCGAAGAAGTCTGCGTGGATAACAACATTCGGCGAAATGTTTGCTGTAGCTTTCCACTGTTTGCGTTAGTACGTCATTTCCGTCTCTTCCGTGTTTTCAGCATGGTTGTAATGAGTTGAGGACGTATGAAATGGTTTGTTCTTAAATACGTGGCTTAGCGTTTCGTGTCAATGACACGCAGGGCCGTCTGCTGTGTGTAGGCATCTGATGCATTATCGTATGGCCACGGATCAGAGCACATGTGTATTTGCAACCGCCGAGGCACGCCCTAATAGCAGTGCGTGGTCTCTGTATACCTCTACATCCTCTCTTTCCCTCCTCTTCGCAGAACCACCAGCTTCTTTGTTCTTTCCTCACATCATCGCCATGGTAATCATCACCACTTCCCAACAACTAGCAATCTCTTTCCTTCTTTTTATCATTGCTTTCGTTATCACCATCATCACCACCACCACCACCACGTTGGACATGGTGATGATAACGATGACTTATCATCACTATAGAGCGCCACTTCCTTATCCCCACCGCTGCCGCCAGCGCACACCTCCTTTAGCTCATCATCACTCCTACTCATCGTCAAAAGCAGCAAGCAGTGCACTTGCTCCTCCTCATCCATCTGTGCGACGCTCCATGAAGAACACCGGCGGACTCCAGTTTCCTCAGGGAAGCCAACCTCACAGCAGCTTCCACAGTTCATAAGGAATACCCCAAGAAAGCCACGCTAAACCGGGGCGGTGTCGCAGTTGGTGTCCGACGCCGCTCCGGGCATGTATGGTCATGAGCCGCGACGCCATCTGCGATGAGACTCGTTAGTTTTGTGGTTCCCTCGTGTTGCCAACGGCCCCCTCCGCGGTGTAGCGAGAGAGGCGCATAACAACTCGGGCACACTGCCGTCGCTCTGGTGTGCACTACGTGAGGGGGGACAGCCTCGCGAACCGAGTCAGGTTTTTAACTTCGGTTCCGAAATGGACCTGGGCGAAGCCGGGATAGTCTTCTTGGGAGTTCCTCTCGCGGTACGAACTAATTCCGCTAATGGATGCATACTGCTATCCCGCTGTCCGGCAAGAGAGCTCATTGCCAGCACCACCTGGATTACCGCAGTGACCCAATCTCCAGAGCGTCAACGTTCGGCTCGCGTGGCTGGAACTCTCACCAGCCGACTCGTCAAGGCAGAAGGTTTTGCTGACAACCGTTGGTCCTTTATGGGAAAGGTGTTTGTCCTCCATTGCACGCATAACCCGGCTGGCGATAACAACTACAAAGATATTCTGGACAAGCGCATCTTTCGAAACCAAGTTCTTTATAAACGCGATTTTTTTTGCAAAACGCAAGATTGCATCATAATCAATCGATATATTCACGATAACCCTTCGGAGTGCTTTTAATTTCCTGCTATCTAATGTCGAAAACGCACCATTCCCCCTCTCACCCATTTCCCCCCGGGTATGGTAACAAACCGATTATTCTTCCGGTTAACCTCCCTGCCTTTCCTCTTCTTCCTCCTCCTCCTCCTCCTTGCTAGTCGGTGCGTCCGCAGGACAAACTTCAAAATTTTGCTATGCACTCATGAGATTAGACCGTTCCCATCAATTTGTTCATGACTGTACCTAACAATATTGTACACTTGACTCACAATTATAAGTGATGTCTTGATAAAGACTTGATAAGGATGGTGAGGAGGATCTTATAAGATCCTTTATACATGCAGCTATTCCAGTGATAAAAGGCTCCCTTCCCAGCACGTATGATGCAACACGTCCTCGACAGGTCTGTAGGCTTGGCACTCCAGTTAGTAACGTACCCGGACACATGTGCGGGTTCGAAACCTGTGCTGCAGAAATTCGGCTCGGAGCCTGATTTACGAGTGTATGAGTGCGGGATCAACGTAGTTTCACTTACAATCAACGCACTGCTAAATCCTTACTGCCCTGGAAGAAATTGCTCGAGATACCTTTTAAAAATCTATAGCCATCATCGCTAGAAAGTATACACGTTTCCAATAAAGGCTCCCGGACGTCGCCACGTTTCTCGCCAAACTGTAGTGTGCACCTCGCGCTAACGGGGTGGAAGTGGCAGAGAAACAGTTTTGCAACAGCCCTGAGAGGAGGAGTTTTGGCATCTTCCTCTCCCGATGGAAAGGTCTACATAAAGCTTCAGAACCAAGTCACGTGGTACCCAAAACAAACATGACGCGGAGAGGCCGCTCCTTCTGGCATCTCTGAAGAGGCTGCGGGTGTTACATGGCTTCACTAACTCTTTCAGGCACGCATTATGTTCAACTATCGAGAAAAATCTGAAAGCTTGTGTGCGCATATTTCGAGCCCCTTTTTTCGCAAAAATAGCATGAATGCCTCAAAAATTGTAGAATTTACGCATGCCACACACTTCCACGCTCACGGAATTGCAGCCACATTATTAAAAAAAAAGCGCGCACACTTACGTCCAAATATTTATTTGCGTTATCATTCGAATTTATTTCCGGAATAAAAAATCAGCTGCAGCGTTGTTTAGTAAAATATTGCACAGCGTGAGACACACACAAAAAAATTACAGCCCCAAGCAGCACTTCGTAGGCGTCGCTAAAAATTCGCGGCGTCCATTTTATTTTTTTCTTTCTGAAAAGCGACGCTTCTTTCTAGGCGCCAAATGACCCTGTCATTTGATCCAGCAGGAATTTAAAAGGCAGCCGGCATCACTGTTTTCGTGAAAACGGCTTTAGGCGCTTCGAAAAAAAAAGGTAAAAGTCGCGTGCGCAGTTGTATGCGCCTTGCTGCAAGGGGTTAAGGGAACTGGGTATTTATGAGTGAGGACGGGCAGGAAGAAGACAACTTTATTCGGGGCCAATACTGGGACCCCTAAGAGGAAATGGTTATGGACAGGGCGTGCTATGCGCAGGGTAGATAAGCGATGGTCCCCAAAGATAACAGAGTGGATTGCAAGGGATATGGCAAAAGTAGCAGGTGGTTGCAGTAGAATCAGGTAGGCGGATGTGATTAGGAAAATCGGAAAAGGTAAAGTGGCTCGTAGCTAGCAAAGTACATTTTTAATTGGAGATCAATTTGTCCCGCAGCTGGGCTGAAGACACTGGCGGTCGTGACGATGATGATAGCTATAGGACCACGTGAAAACTAACGATTGCTATATATGCTGGGGTCCGTTGGTGACCCGCCGAGTCCGAGGAAACCCAAGCAGTCTGCGTGGGCGCAGCTGGCAAAGGGCGCTATTAAATAGATATCAACGGGGGAGGCCTTCGCTCTGCAGTGGACTTAAATGGGCTGGGGATGATAATGAACGACTGTTTTTAAACTTGCTGTGTTGTCGCGAAGCCCCCTTTACCGTTCGCTCCTAATACTCGGGGTTATGCGGGATACCAAGTAGCGCCGTGATGCGACCGGCAATGGCAATGAGTGCGGCTTCGCGAGAAGGCGTGGCGCCTCGCCACTTACTGCTCGTTACGTCACGGAGTGTTTGTACACTGCGGTTGAATGAGCAGGGAGACTTGGAAGGAAGGGGAAGGAGAAATGGGGATGCTCTTACGCAGAACCCTCGCAATCGACCCCAATTCGCAATCCGCTCTTTGGCATGGCACGCGCGCCGCGATGTTACCTAATTGGCCACACTTGCGACAGTTGCAACCGCGTGAACAAGACCGGGCCTTTCTCCGCTCACAGACGCGTGAGGATAATAAGGCCACGAGCTTTCTGCGCATCACGATGATGCGTCGCGCTAGACTTCGCTGAAAATTAAGTTTGTAAAAGATGCAGGGTTTGGTGCAGTGGTGACTCTACGCGGGAATTCCTTTCGGGCACATATCGCGCGCCGGTAGTACGCTGTTACGGAGTTAAAGCCGCCGCTAGTGCATTACAGCAAAACGACACTCCACGGCTGAAATAGCCATAATCATAGTCGCCATAACCGGCCTGCTCTCCTTAATGCACGGTATTCCTCGCGCATCAGCTTGCGTTTCTGTACAGCCGAGAAGCAAATGCCTCGCCATCGGCGAGAGCGCGCAAAATGCTGTCAGGCGCCAGAGGCAGGTTTCACTGCGGCCCCTTTTTGGT
This sequence comes from Amblyomma americanum, assembly GCF_052857255.1. NCBI lineage: Eukaryota > Metazoa > Arthropoda > Arachnida > Ixodida > Ixodidae > Amblyomma > Amblyomma americanum. The sequence continues at coordinate 208,603,058 of NC_135501.1, forward strand.
GGTCCCCTTCGTCAGCTTCATCAACACTCCCTTAATGAGTGTGCCGCTCCCTCTGTGTCCTCGCGTGAGGGAACCGTGCGAGCAGTTAACACCGCCCCCTGGCTTCGCGCAGAGAGGAATCCACGCGCACCTCCGCTGGCAGCTATGCAGCTCGCAGCAGGACTTGATCTGAAAAGTGAAGATTTTGAAACTGCAGCGACCGCTCCAGCATCAGCGTTGCGTACCTACGAGTCTGGCGTGTGGAGTGTATATAACATATGCTTGTTATCTCACTCTAAACTAGAAGAGACTAAACTGGGAGTTGTGGTCTGTACATTAGGGAAAACCAGCGTTGCAGAACCATTAGTCCCTAAAAAGACCAACTGTTATTCCCTTAGACACGAGCTGCGAAGGGACATTTTTTACAATTAGACTCCTCACGGACTACGCGGACTACATCAAGTACTGTCAGCCTCAAAAGTTTACAGGATGCGGGTTCCCGGGGAAAAACAAAATTATTTCTGCGCCGTATCGCGACTCAGCCGCCAGGTAACGTTATCAGCTGTTAGTGCATGCTCGGTTCCACACACCTCCTGACCTTTCAGGAGAATTGGCTTACGTGACTACGTCGAAATAATTTTTTTCTCGCACACCCGCATCCCGTATACTTGTTCGACTCATACTACAGTTAGCGACGCCCATAAAACTCCAAGAACTGCTTCACTACATAAATGAGTCGATTAGGTCAATCAGTGACTCACAAACTCAATAATCCGCAAATCCAGTCACACTGCTAGCAAGGCATTGTTCCCAGCAAAGACTTGTTGACTGAATATGTTTTCCTTTTTTAAGTCTCATCTTCGGTGTAAACGTGTGTATTGAAACGGAGTCTACCAATTTGGTCGTGGACCGCTGAACACAGACCCCACTCAGCTTATTGCCACCGAAACGCCACCGACTCAGACTGGCGGCGATGAATCACGTGGAATACAGACATGAAAGCGCGCCTCTTCAGACCAACGGCAGTCAAAATATTTGAGAGCCGAAGGCAAAAGGAAAATCGACCTACAGACAAAAAAGCCTCCGGTTGTGTGGCATGATCCCAGATTGGGAACCCCTGACGCTCTCGTATTTGTGTACAAAACAACTCAGCTTGAGAAGCCTGCGGTCGGTCACAACGCGCATTCTCCGCAGCAGCAGCAGCACCATACTGGGCCAAGAAAGCAGGCGCCGTATCGAAAAGCCCGCATTCTTCAAATGCATCCGGCTCGAGCGCGAAGCCGTTGAAGTCGTGAAGCAAGACAGTGACAGCTGAAGAGGGGGGTCTTTCTTCGGGGTATGTCACTCTCCCCGCTTTGAGCGCTTTTGTTCGTTTTGTTTGTTTTCCAACGCCCGAACCAGACTCTGCAAACGCCGAAGTACATATCGTCGTGGCTCTTGAACGAGACGGATTCTCCGTCTCGTCTTACCGGGCTCCCTTCTGTTTCGGCAATTGCTTGCAACTGAAGGAACGCGGAGTGACGCGCTCCGTGACGGATTGCTCGATTCAGCGCCTTACTGGATACGTCTCTGGGGGCTGTGTACTGCTATTCAATCTGTGCGTGTGTGTGGGCGGACAATGTGTGGAGGGTGAGATCCGGAATGCTTTTTCTTTTAACTTGCCCCAAGCCTCTTTCCACTCTTCAGTGAGCGAACGTCCATGTTTTCCTCCTGATCTCCCTATCTTGGCTTCATCATCGCGTTCCCCCGGCCTGCTGCCACTCCTTTATTTTTTCGGTCGACTGATCTTCGCTTATTGTTGTTTTTCGTCCTCGCAACACTTTGGTCATATCTCACGGTGGGCTAGCTGACGGGCATTGGTGGGGATCAGTTCGGCTAAGACATTTTGGCGGGCTCCTTGGTTACGAAGCACCACGAAGTGAACAGCGCAATCTGAGACACATGCAGTATGACGAAGAATGAGACGAACACAGTGCTAACAACTGAAGGTATATTTCCACGACACCGAGTACAGATACACAGATGACGCGAAAGCGATTCAGAACAGATGCGCCCAGAAGAAGAAAGAACAACAAAAACAAATTCTCAGAACAAGAGCAATACAGTGATTAAGCTTCACCCAGAAGTGACAGCTCCTTCTGCAGCAGTGCAATTGAAGCAGTGATGACGCGCGGATTCCCCAACCTTCTAATCTTCAGAGCCCCGATAGTTTCTCTCGTGCCGCTGTCACGATTCCTTGCAACCACTGCGGTATCATTCTTCCGTGACACGCACTGTTTTCTTTGCTTTCTTTTTTTTTTTTTGGTTGTTCACAATCTCTGCAGTCAATGCCGAGGTGACCAGATTCAAGTTGTGAAACTTCGTAACGGTGTTCTTTTAATCTTTCACTAAGACACCGTCTATAGACTGCTCTACATATTGCCCACCGCAAAACAGGGCATTGGAGTAAACAACAGCCTGATCACAAGCGACGAAGCGCTCTTGGTGCTCCGTGGTGCACTTAGCCTGCTTGCCATTTTCGCTGTTTACAGGTTATGGCGAGCCGTAAATGGCGAAAATTGCAAGCAGAATAAGTGCACTCCGAAGCACCAATAGCGCTTCTTCGCTTGTGATCAGGCTGTTGGTTAAAGCTGCAAAGGCCAGAAAAACAAAGAATCCATTGCAGTTTAAAACAACTACTTACTGAAAAGATCAGGTTTACCGACTCTCATGGGTTAATGTGCAACAACCGAGCGAGTGCTTTCGAACAACACACGATGGAGGCCCGCCTCTGTGGCGCAGACTAGTTGATTAAAGTTGTAAAGTTTATCGAAACACGTTTTGCCGAAAGTTTGAGCACCAAAGGCAGCAATCCAGCATCAGCAGAAGACACTGCAACGCACCAAGAGCCAATAGCTGAACACTACCAGAACATCCGGGAAAACCCCACAATTTTACCCATCCTCACCCGTCACTCAACACTGAGACTCACACTCTCCACACCCCATTAATACTTTGCATCTTCGGATGGCGTTCCACAGCTCACTGTACCAACTGTCCGGAGATCACGGTAGATACAAACGCATTCTGTACCCTTGTGACGCTGCCATTACCTCCTTTATTTCCAATGCCCTTCCCTTTCTCTTTGGAGGGCTAGGCTTCTCTTGGACACGGCAGATTGACAAGGGCCATTAAAGGAGCAAGGGCCTTTTTCCCTGCACTATCCTTGGACATCTCCGTTGCGCCCGCGTGCGATACACAAAACCTCACCCGACGCTCAATAGGGAACAGTCGGTTCACTGGAGGCAATTGCAGACACTTTTCCAAATTTTCACATTGTAAACAAAATCCTTGTAACAAAAGAACCATAGCGAAACCAAGACGAACACAAGAAAGGACCACACAGGACTTGCTCTAGTCCTGTGTGGCTCTTTGTGTTCGTCTTCGTTGCGCTACAGTTCTTTTGTTACTACATGCACCATCTAGCCCAACAAGAAATTCTTCTAAACAAAATTCGCCCCCACACAATATCAAAGCGTATGCCTCTGGTGCAGGGGAAAACCGACCCTACAGCATACTACATGGGGCTGCCAAAATATAACGACAGCTCTGAAACTGCAGAATGCTACAACGGAGCAGTGGGAGGCAGCGCTGTGCAGCGAGAGCCTCGAAGCTGGCTGTGAGGTACAAGATCACCGCAAGAACTCTGGACTAAGGGCCGCACCCATTCCGAACCGAATAAAAGTTCACCTCTCTCTCTCTCCTCGGCCCAAGTACAGGCCTCGCATAAAGATTTTTCCTCCTCGTCCTCGTCTCACGCCTTTCAGGACCGCCGAGACGCCTGCTGTGGGACGTGAGTGCAAACCTCGGCTTTGAACATAGATGTTTGTGCGACGCCAAAGTCAGAAGAGAGAAGACTTTAATGACACTCGAATTAAACCCCTAAAGGTGCTCTTCCGCTAAGCGGACAAAATTCGACTGCATCCACAATTTTGCTGTGGTTATGAAACGAGTTGGTCTTAATGTACAGGGAATTATGCAAGCTATTCTAAATCTCACCTCCGCGTTGACAGCTCTATAGAGTTCGGCGCGTGAATGTACCGAAGGCCGCAGTGTAGCACCACGCTCAATGCATATATGCTCCACAGTGTTCAGTGCCATTCACGCATAATGACGATTGGGTAACAAAGTTTTCATGTGCTGTTGCGGCGTAAGGTTAACGCACTGCAGATGCGTGAATATGAACCGATTACCTTTATTTTTCTGCAATACTCCAACCTTAGCTAACGGGGAGGAGGCGAGTATAAGAGAGGATTGCAGCCAAGTGCCAGACAGGCAGCTCATACATACTGCATACATATTTCGCGACCCAACTGCGCCCGCATATATGGCTAATAAGGTTGAACTACAAAGGGAGTATCTTATTGTCTCGGACTCACGTGAAATGACACTGCAAGGTACCAGGTAGAGAAACCAGCAGAAGAGGACGTGTACACAATAGAATGAATTCACTCGGACGACGCTGGAGGCACAACCGAAAATTTTTACTCGATCAAAGAATCGAGCAGAGCAGGGCGCACATGCGCGTGAGCAGGGGACGCCGACAAAAGTAAGAAAACAAAAGCAAAAGAAAGGTCTGTCATTAACAACACTGCTATATTGCGCGTGGATATTATGTCCCATTCATGAATTGGTATTCTTTGAAAGAAAATTTGACTCCCGCATCGCTGACGCAATCAGTGCCTGACTTCGTCCGTGTGAATTCCTTCTATTGTGTACGCGTCCTCTTCTGCTGGTTTTCTACCTGGTACCGTGCACCAGCTGGCCCAACAAGCTGCGCTTCTACAAGACGCTGCAAGAGCTTCCAATGTGATTGTCTCCTTAAATCGTAACACAACGCTATTCCATGCTTATACTTTATCTTTCTCTTGACAAGCACATCATCACAAAGCGCAGCTGCGCAGTATAACATAAAAATTTATCTTCGCAACAGACAGCGCGCACAGCTGTGCACCGACTTCTGTTGTTGCCAAATGCCTTCTCTCTCTCTCTCTGCCTCGCCTCTCAGCTGGAGCGCGTTCCCTGCAACAGCTGATCGCCCCGCTGCGCGCGCGAGCGAGCAGCTCTTCGGATCGCGCGCCTCGGTGCCAAGAATTATGCGAGCGCACATCCGCTCGGTGGTCTCCGGACTACACCGCGAACCCCGCGCCATGGCTTCGCCTCCGCCGCCGCCTTAACCTCGTCCCCTGCAGACCCACATTTCATGCCCGAATAGCATCCTTACACTCCTCCTCCTGGTCTTCGCTAGCGTGCTCTCTCCCCCTCCCTTCTTTCCACTCTTCCCCGGGCTGCTGTGTTGTCACTGCGCCGCGCGTCTTTCTTTAGCGCCTCGTGTCCCGGCGGGGCTTTTTGTTGCGTAGCGGTCGAGGTCAGTGGAGTTGTTGCTGCCGGTGGCGGCAGGCTGCTGCGCTCTATAAAGCCTCCCCCGGTGCGGTGACGCAACGAAAACTCCGCAACGCGGTAATTCTCTGCGCAGGGGTGCATTGCAGCAGCGGTTCGCGAAACGCTGCAAGAGAACAAGAAGTGGACATTAATGAGCTTTAGAGAGCCGGAAGACTGGTCTAAGGTGCCCGTTACAAAACTCTGGATCCACAATGCCCACTGGGCGTGAGGAATTAGAGGCACGGGTTGTCGGAAAGCAGCGGCAGCGAGAAAGGTGGCCATTTGAGAGTTTTAGAGAGCCGGGAGCTTGGCCACGTGTAGAGGTTACGAATTTGTAGTTACAGTGCCCACGCACGGGGATGCATTAAGGGCAATGTGTCGTCAGAAAGCAGCGACTGTGGCAAAGGTGGCCATTTGGGAGTTTTAGAGAGCCGGGAGCATGGTCTCGTGTGACCGTTACGAATTAACATGGAGTCACAGAGTCCGCACGCGTGCAGTCTCCTCGTTGTCTATTGAGTGTGAGTATACAGTCACGTTTGTCATGCGACAAGCGCCGCACCGCCGTCCGGATTCATGGTCTTGCACCATGTCATATTTTTAGAGAGCTTTAGAAAGCAGAAGAAAACGTAGCCGAGGACAGAAGGAAGTCCGGTGAAGAAATGAGGTTACGGAAATCAGCTGGTTCGCTTGACCTCAGCTAGGGGATGTCTTCATCCCGAGTTTGATGATCCGGGCTGATGACGGTATTGCTGTTTCCGATGACGTCAGAAAACAGGGAACGTGGTTTCTGAATTTCCGCGCTGGGTCAAGGCCGGCGGACCTGCATTATGCACAGAAAACCACTCAGCGAGGCTGTACTAGTGCGCACTGTTGTTCCGGCGAAGTGAAGGGCGCACACCGTGACATCCGTCGCCGGTCCGCTATGACCTTCTAAGAAAGGCCGTGGTCAGCCGTGTAAGCAGGATCAGAAGGAGCGTCGCCTCTCGCATTAGCCGACTAAATTAACTGAGCTTTGAGAAACCTTCACTGAAACCTTCTTTTTTAATGGTTCTTCATTAAGCGCAGATGCACTGGTACAAGGTACCGTGTGTTGTGAGAGGTTCTTTCCGTTCACATTGCGTATACTGTAACAAAATCGCTCTTATATTCTGACAGCTACATATCTGACTTTCTTGAAAGGAAATCTACCCACATAAACTGTCTCCATATTTATTCGCACAATCTCTAACGCATGTTCCTGACAGCGCGAGCACAACCGGCAGGCCTTTCGCGGAAACAATTCGGAGCATCACCAGCATCGAAATGAAATCCTCGGCAACGCGGCTGTAATATCCAGTGGCCTATAGACTCGACCCAAGAAAAACGCGGTCGTCTAAATTTGTCGACGCAGCCTCAGCGCCGACGACCCGCGCTGCTGTCCGCTGTTTGTCGCGTCTGACTCACGCGCTGGGAGGGAACTGGAAGACGTTGCGCTACCAGCTCGGCCTGCTGTTTGTGCACGCACGCTTCATTTCCTGAGCGTTCGCTGGCAGGGCAAGTGAGTGACCGCGTCGGTGAGCGAAAACAGCACACGTGGTCCAATACACCGGGGCGCCTTACGTAAACTATTACCGAGGTCTATATTAAATGCTCAGCGTTGCGAATGCCCTTTCTTATACCTATATTCGTAACCACAATCAGCTGCTGTGCCAGAAATGCATGTTTTAAACGGACACAGATTATAACCGGGGCTTGCCCCATATCGAATATTTACCGCGTCTTGATGGCAAAAGGGCTTTTTTTTTTTTGCTGAAAACGAAGCTTCTGTAAGCTAGAAAAAAAGCATAATAAATTTTTTAAAAACACCATGCCACAGGCCACTTTCGCCAGCTAACTGTGACCCTGTCAAGTACTCTCTCTGTGGAGGACCCTTCAGGCTAGCCAACACGGCGTCGACATTTGCGTCAGTTTACGTCATTTTCCGGCCATTTTGTCATAACTGAGTCCCGAGTTTGGAGCGGAGCCGAGGGAAAACAATGTTTTTCAACTTCGGATACAAAATCTCTCAGCAATAAATGCATGTTTCTCCGCCGGACAAGCGGCAACAAAGCCGCGAAATGCCGAACTAGCGGATTTTGCTAACAAAAATAAATTGATAGAGTTGTCCTCCCTCTCTCTTTGACTCACATATAAAGTGCTCAGTCTGTTGTGAGCGACTGCTAATGACCTAACGTAGAGCACCAAAATGCAGCAAAAGCTGCCTTACCCTTACAAAAATTTCTTTAAACAGTCTATAGACTGTCCATAGACTTCTGCCTACAAAATGTACAAACTCTCTATAGACAATCCCTAGAGAACAGTCCATAGGCAATACAAATCATATAGACAGTCTATAGACAATCTATATATTTATGGTCACGCCCTTTTAGTAGACTTTTCTATAGACTATGAACAGACAAAAAATATCTATAGGAAGGCAATAGAGTCTATGAGAAGTCTATAGACTTTCTAAAGACCATTTTTGTAAGACTGTCTATAGGCCATTTTTGTAGAGAACTACAGTTCTCTTGAGGAATATTAGCGCGCCGCGTGTTGAAAAGGAGCGTAAATGTTACTTTTTGTATAGATCATTTCCATCAAAATGAGGGAGGAAGTGAGGAAAAATGCTGTGTACACGGCTTGACAAATGACCCACTCCCCAAAAGACAAAGAGTAGTAACAGAGCACATCGAAGTCATAGATCAAGATACAGCAATTTCGTCGTTTTCAGATAGGCATCATCCAAGCTTATGTAAAAAAAATGGCGGTGGTTAAGCTCTGGTTAAACCTAGAGGGACGCGATAGCTGCAGCTGGCTCAGAGGAACTTGGTCACGTGACCAACCAGTTGACTAACCACGTGATCAGCCACGGCAGCTGCTCCGCACCACGTGACCAACCATGTGACAGCGTGGCGGCGCAGCCACAGGGTGGCGCGCAGCCGCTGAGTTATAAGCCTACTATCCTGGTGTTCAGGTGAATGAACGCAGTAACTTACATGCTATTAAGTACATTGAGTGGCAGTTCCGATCGACTCCCAGACTTCGCGCTTTACTACCGTGGCCCAATGCCTGCTAGCCAGTTTTCTAATGCGGCATTTATGTGTGAGAAACCTATCGAGGATAATTAAAATTTACTTTTATGCTACTCCGCGGATCCAGTAGTGACGCAGCTGGCCAATACATGCTGCTTCTGCAGTGCACAGCCTTGATGCAGTCGCCGGTATCTGCGGTAGGCACGGGCAGGCGGAACCTGTTTTGCCTACCATGCGAAAATCGCTGCTGACATCAGCGCCACCGCATCTTCGTGACGTCGCGGGGTGAAGGAGGTCTATATGCCGTTCCTTGCCCCGAGGAAGACACCCGAGGTGACGGAGGAAGACTATATAGGAGTGGAAACTCCGCTGTCTGCGGCGACCAGAAAAGGTCACAAGCCCGCGGCGCCACTATTATACTGGCGGCGCCTGGCGGCCTGGAAAGAAACTACTGAAATACAACGTCATGGCGTGCCCGCTGAAGCAAACACCCGTGTCGTCTGTCGTCTGCGTTGAGCGCGCCGAAGCGGCCTGCCCGGGCGCTGCATTTTTTTTTTTTTCGCTGCGGCTTCTACGAGGCGCCGCATGGCGCCGCCACTGCATGCGACCCCCGTCGGCGCATACAATCGTGACTTTATCTGGTCGCCTGCGCTCGCTCGCGCTGCCGGGAGTTTCACCTCCTATACAGTTTTGTTCCGTGCCCGCGGTGTATCCTTTATATCGAGTGGTGCCACTGCGCCCACTGTCAGTCCCACCAGCAGAACCGTGAGATGATGAGAGTTGGCACACCACTTAGAGAGCCCACTGCCCGGCCCTTAGTCTCTTACGACTCGGGACCTACTGCCGGGTAGCAGGTAAAAGTGGGCATTTTCGATTACGACATATTACGACGCCAACAGCGCGGGTTACCCCGGAGAAATTCCATCATGCAACTACCATCCTCATCACAACCAACACCACCATCATCACCTTCAGTCCAGTTGCTGCAGAGAATAACCCTCTCACACTGACCACTAATCAACGGTGCTGTGCGCAGGCAGCGACCATCAAATGCGCGAAAACTTCCGTCCATACAGCTATCGCGGAGAAATAAAAGCCTGAAAGAGGAAAGGCCGAGAGCCGATAGCCCCCACCGCGATGAGCACGGGTATCCACGAACACAGGAGGGGGGATAGAGCCGTATACTACGCAACGTACTACATGTCGTACATAGAAGAAGCCCGTCTGCTGCCGGTATCGTCATGCCGGAAAGCGGCGGCCCCACTTCCGCAACGTGAGAGCCTCCTTTGTTTACCCGGCTTGTTTGCGTGCACCGCTCCCACGGTCATCGTGGGAGGAAGCGAACAGAGGGCCCCTTCCATCGGACGTACCGCGTTTACGCTCGTATAACTGACTCCTTTTCCCGTGATGACTGGTCGATTTTCTTTCGCGTGACAACGCAACACTGTAGCCCACAAAGCACACCGTATAATGGAAGACCGACTCCGGACCAGTATCAGTCACCTCGGGTCGTTTAACGTGCAATGAAATCTCATTATACATGCGGGTATCTTATGAATCTCACCTCCAACGAAATGCTGATATTGTAGGCGGGGATTCGATCCCCCAACCCTGAGATCAGCAGCCGAACGCCATAACTTCCGTGACCACTCTTTGCGCCCGCGTCCTTTGCGGTGTTTTACTATATGGATTTCTGCCCCTACAAGCGATAACTACAAAGCTACCAGGGCGGGTCTGGCTCCTTTTACAATATTACTGCGCCAGAACTGGGAGTTGGGCTTCCAGGCTTATAACAAGTTTAATACAGATTAGGTCGGCTTATGATCAAGACTCCCTTGCCCTAATACATTTGCACGCTCTTTTTAACGAGATAGCGTTAAGGCTCCCGTTCTGCAGAAAATAGGGCGTCATCGGTGTTGGTGTTGTGAGCGAAAAATCCCCAGAAGAATCAACCAGGTGGGCCACCCAGGTCACGTGACCTTGTGTCGTCATCATAACCTGCCCATCACGGCAGGTGCCATTTATATTAGGGATTGTTGCGAGAGGTTGCCCGGGAAGAGCAACATGCGTCGCACAAGCCCCACCACTTAACCACTGCACCACTGCGCCAGGAGTGGTACGAGGACTCCCAGCGATCTTTGAATGTAATGCGGACAATGACAAATTCCGAATATATGGACATTAACTCGTTAATGATATTCCGTCATACCCTTAACTCGAAGCTCAAGTGTCCCGTCCAGTTTTTTTCCTCTGCTAACTAATCAGGATGTGGAGACATTGCTAGATATTTTAGTGCGCGATAGCTCTTATCTTGGGAAGTCGGTAATGCCTGCTAACGCAAGAATGTGGACATTGTTGTGCGCTTATATTTTTTTATTACCATTTTACTTTGGAATCCGCTATGATCAGCTGTGATCAATAGTACTCTGAAACTATATGAAACTATATACGCCGGCATTGTTCCTTGCTTTGATAAATGTACTTAGCGTTTGCCGCTTTTCTTCAATTTCTCTGTGTGTAATAGCACTTATTTTTTTGCCACGTCACTGTATTCTTTAACTCCTTGCGCTGCACTGTGCTAAAAGTGTTTAACACAAGCATCTATAGCACCTGCATTTATTCTTTTTTGTTTTCATTCAGAGTAGTGAAATGGATAGCCCCGAAAGGTGGCTTGTTCGAGCTATGCTAGTGGAAATGCGGTATTCCCTTCTGTCCACCGAGCAACCTTTCCCACCATATCTCTGTCGGGTGCCGATTCAAGTGCACGAGACACGTCAGCAGGAAGCGAACGGAGCAAGTAACCTGCTTCGCCTTTCACTCGCACATTGCGCGTTTGCGAACAACATTGCTGGGAAACAGCGCCAATCTCGCGTTTTTTCTTCTTGCTTTATTTATTTATTTTTTTGCCGCGGAAAACAGAACTTTCAGTTCAGTCGGGTCCAGATATTTGCCGCTCTGTCCCAAACAGACGTCTGTACGCGCACGTGTTGACGGAATATTGTTTTTATGGTTAGGAAATGTGTGGATGCTGGCGAACTAATAGGATCCAGCATGCTCCACAAAGTTTTAATTATAAAAAAAAGATCAGTGTGCTTTGCTTACGATCTGCTGACGCATTCACGCCGTTGTAATTTTTGTGGGTTATATAACTGTGGCCCTCAAATAAATAAGCAAATTGTTTTATTCTTATTTAGTTTTTCTATTTGCTTGATTGACCACCAAAAGAGAAAGATGGATAACGCAGACACGCCCAGCTTCACTGACTTCTGCGTCCGCTGGAAGCCGGAGCGCTGTCTGTATTTGTACATTAGGGTGCCTCGATGCCAGCGCCGCCCTATTGTACATCTGCGAGCAGGCTTCCGGAGTCAAATGGTTTCCCTAGCGCTGACGAGCCATGAACGTGATTGGTCATGCGCAGTTTACGAACGCTCTTTGGTTTGCACGGTTTCCTTACCTCAAATGAGGGGTCCTAAATGCTCCCTTAACTCAAGGAAGCGTTGAATGGTGCAATCCAATTTTTGTAACCGTCCTTATTCGTTTTTTTTTTTTTTGGGGGGGGGGGGGGTAAGCAGGCACTGAGGGTGACGAGGAGCCGCTTGTATGCGTCTGGGGTCGGGGATATGCGCCTAATAATATATCTGTACAAATTATTTAAAAAATTTTAGTGTGCGTGCGTGCGTGTGTGTGTGTGTGTGTGCGTGTGCGTGTGCGTGTGCGTGTGTGTGTGTGTGTGTGTGTGTGTGTGTGTGTGTGTGTGTGTGTGTGTGTGTGTGTGTGTGTGTGTGTGTGTGTGTGTGTGTGTGTGTGTGTGTCTTTGTTTTCAGGTACGCGTGCCTATGTGCGCTCGTTTTGTCTTTTAGGCGAATTGTTTTAGTGCTCTCCGTGTCAGGAAAACATAGTTGGTCTGGCAACGTCCCATCGCCTACAGTTCAGCGACAGTGCAACGGCAACAGCGAATGTTCGCTCTGCCATTGTGAACTTGGTGCCACCGTAACCGCCGGATACTCCCCACTGCGCCAGCGCAGAGCGAGTGGTTGTGCAGTGAAGCATGCGTGCAGGTCAAGGAGCAAGCTTTAAGGAAGCAAGAAGGTGTGCGTACCGCAAGGAGAGGAGGCTCCAAGCGAGGCCTCAAGTAGCTCTTGGTAAGGAGTATTTAAAAATTCACCAAACTTCACCCAGTGGTGAGATCACCACACGGGCTAGTGACGTAATTAATTTTGTGACCAGGCCATGTTATGTGGCGTGCTCATGTGACGTCCTTTCGTGCGAAGGACGCGATCTGCGCACAAGAAGCATTGAACAGCTGACGCTGCAACACGTACTACAGCTGCCGCCACGTCTGACACGAAGAGGACACCCGACACTCTTCGCAGTTCTCCGACTGCGCACTTCCCATTGGCGGATAGTTCGCATCTGGCTACAGCCTTCCGCCGAGTGAAGTGAAAATAAAATAAAGCGCAGGGCTCTCGGTAGCCGCCGTAGCGAAAGCGAGTGCGATGCGTAAATAGGAACGGCAGGCAGCGAGGGCGCATCTGTGGCAAAGTCATAAAACAGGTACTCGTCAGCATGGCTCTCTTTCCCTCTATGCCCCCGTCCTCCGCCCCTGTTTCCTGTTCCAGGTGCACACTCATCGCGGCGGTTTAAAACTGAACAGTGCAGAAAAGGGTGCGTAGCTGGTTACGGCAAATCGGGCGCCGAATTCACGAAGCCGCCAAACGAAGCAGAACAAACGGTTCACGTTTGTTCGGCTATTGATACCATTTAACTGACTACGACTACCATTTAACTGTCGCTAACGGGGGTAATTAACTATCGTGCTCGGTGAGAACACACACGCACTAGTCGACGGGGCATGGGTTTTTACGCGTTCCCAGCTTGGGGAAAACGGCCCCCGGCCTGCCGCGGCTGACGGGAGCCATGCAGCCTCCCCAAGGCTGCACCGTATTGGTCGAGGCGAATGCCTGCTTATTGGTCGACTGACGGTGCACCTGGGTCAGGCGGTAGCCGTTTCCGAACAAGGCGCGCTGTATTTACGGACACATTTGCGCAACCAACGCATCTAGCCCTTTGTTTTATGAAATAAATGAACTAATTTTTGCCTCATTCATTAGTCACTCAGTGACTCATTCACTCATGCATTCATCCAATCGCTAAATGAGTTCGGTATCAAAAACACTGCCGTAGACGCTGGCAGCACAAAACACACGTTTTGCCAGGGTCTGCCTGCCCGTACCTGCATGGCTGGATAGCAGGTGGGACGCTCTCGATTCACTTGCATCATAAACGTAGCATTTGTGAAAAGTGTGCAGCTGAAGGGGATTGCATGCGCGTCCAACACTGGGGCGCTCTAACACCCTGACGGCTGTAGTCAGATGCATCTCAAAAACAAAGCGGCAAATGCTCCTCGAAGGATGCCCTCCCACGGTATAATGGCTCTCATTTTTTGAAAATTTGGAACAGTGACGGTACAAAAGAAACCACGTGGCACACGCAGCAGCAAACCCTGTGCGCTGCATATTTTGACAAAGTCCGTGCATATAGGAGTAAAAGGAGTTCAGTGTATTTGCGCTAAGCCTCCAAGGTGTAGAAGTATTCAAAGCTGGGCGACATTCAAACCCGTACCAGGGCGATAATTTTTTTCAACTGCAATACCGATAAAATTGCCCAAGTTTGCTGTGTGCCGTATTACTGCACTAAACTAGTTGCTAATGAGTACCCTTATTTAAATTAAAAAAAGCCGCCGCGGTGGCTCAGTGCTCGGCTGCTGACCCGGAAGACGCGGGTTCGATCCCGGCCGTGGAGGTCGCATTTCGATGGAGGCGAGATTCTAGAGGTCCGTGTGCTGTACTATGTCGGTGCACGTTAAGGAACCCCAGGTGGTCCAAATTCCCGGAGCCCTTCACTACGGCGTCCCTCATAGCCTGAGTCGCTTTGGGACGTTAAACCCCCATAAACCAAACCTATTTAAAGCAATAAGGAAACTTCGCATGCGCAGGTGCAAGGTCTTTGCCCGGCTTGGTTCACTTTTCCAGAAGCTTCTCGATCGTGCGCTCGGCTGCTAGGTGAAGTCAGGCGAGGGCTTCATTCACATGGCGCTCGTGAGGACGGCGCACCAATGAGGAGGCGAAATTGTCAAATTAAATTGAAGAAAAGAAAACAGGTAATGTAAGACAGGAACAATGGAGGCACCATGTGCCTCGGCTTTTTGTATAGTGGAGCAGCCGTCATCGATTTCTACTCAATGCGCGTATACGGCACGATAGTGACGGCGAGGCCTGTAGGAGCGTATTGATGTCGACTTCGGTTTAAACCCCCCACGCACGCTCTGAGAAAAGTTGAGCGTTGAACCTCAGCGTATAGGCGGCGTGCGGTGGCCGGCCTCAGGGAAAACTGGTCAAGCAAATGAGCAGCGAAACAGCAACGAGCTGGAAGGGCTTGCTTTATTTCATTCTGGGGGCGTTGGCGAAGCGACTGCGACAGCTAGGCCGTCGTCGTGTGCGTACGCGAATGCACGCTGGAAGAGAACTATAGCCCGCAGATACGAGGTGACCGGTGGCGCTGCTCTTGCTGTTCTGCTGCTAGCTTGGCACCAGATCCTTCTTTCTTTCTTTTTCTCGCAATGCGAGAAACAGTTTCCTCTCACCTGTTTGAGCTCATCTCTCTCTAAAGTGACAATACTACTTTTGAAAATTAATTAAGTTACATTAGTAATTATTTCCCTAAATATTGCTAAAACGTAACTAAATTACGTTGCGAATTACTGCCCACCAAAAAGTAATGACGTAGCATTACAGTTACCTTCGGAAAGTAATTGAAATTGCTAGTATACTGCATTTCTTTGATTTCCCACTTACAAAAAGTACGCGGTTCGCAGCTCCTGCAATCATTCCAGATTTCTAAATTTACTGCATCGCCGAAATTTTTGTCCTGCTTTGAAGATAGCTGTCTCTCGCCATGCTGAATAGCTGTTCCGCTGATGCATTTTTAAAGCAAGTCTGCCTTGTGCATCATGAAGAGCTTTTTCAGCCTTTGGGTACAACCGAAAAATTGTAAAATCACGTGTCGATATGTCATGCATTCATTTGAAGTTCAGTAGCTATGTAGCTTTCCCTTTTACGCGTTCCCAGGTAGCAGGTAAGGCCGCGCACATATCTCCCCTGGCCCGCGCATGCAACTTCAGTGCTGCCTTGCTGGCCCAGGCTTTTCAAACGCTACTCCTCCTTTCGAGGTACCCAACTCGACTAGTGAGAGATCAAATCTTTGCGACTCAACGATCATTGCTACATTCATAGTAATTTCGAGAGTAATTAATCCATTTCGCTCCAGAATTACTGCTCAGAAGTAATTCGTTACGTCACGAGTACTGGACCATAAAAGTAGGTCATTACAAACTACCGAGGAAAGTAATTACATTGCTGTAATCAGAGTGATTAGAGTAATTTAATCGGTGCCATGTCTGCTCTCGAAAGACGCTGACGCGCGCGTGGACTGACTGAGCCGAGGCATCAGTGCGGAAGCTCTGCTCGTTCCTGGCCTCTGACGTCATGCCCGCAACGCACGCGCCCATTCTTCCTGCGCGCTGGTTGCGTATTTCGTGGCACACTCCTGCGACTCGCTCGGCGTTTCCTGAGGGACGCGTTCAGAGGAAGCGGCCTTGGGAATCTTAGCCGAATAATAAATGGTCTTGGTGATGGTATCAAAGGTCTCTTGACTCATTTCGGAGGAAATATGTCTCATGAATGACCTCGCGGCATAAAAAAATACGATTTTCCGGTCGTTGGACACGACGAGAGCGAGGACTGATTTCTAGTACGGTGTGGAAGGAGTGCAACTTACAGAACAGGTCAAAGTTTGTCACAAAAACCAGATAGCGGGCAGTCAAATACCCGTGTACTCGGCCAGCTCTCCACTCAAGTCGTTTGCACGGAATGTGAAATAAAGGAGAAAATAAATTCATTGCATTTGTAGCTCTGGGGTATAAGTAGAAGAGCTGACAGCGTCGGTTCCTGGGTTCTCGCGAAAAGCCAAACGCATGATCCCTGTACACGACGATGCGCAATACCCGACTCTGAATTGCAGCTTCACGCGCCCGTTCCCCCTCTCAGAAGCCTCCGCAGTTGAGTCATTCCGTGCGCATACAGGAGAGGGTCAGCGCGTGCGTGGGATTATGTCCACCCGCAGAGAGAAGCGTTTTTGTGGCCCGATTGGTTCTATTCCGGGCTGCGGAGGACAGCCAGGCTCTGCCGACCTGACGTGGCCTCGACATTCGCTGCTGCTGCTGCTTGTCGAGTCCTCTTGGGTCGTCCGCATACGTGTGTTTGTGTGTGTACTCACACCGCGCTGGGCTAAAAGGAGCACGCGATATCGAAGGGAGAGCGAGGAAGAGTGTTTTCGCGCTAATGGATTTCCTGTCTCGCTGATCGTTTCCTCCAACCGTACGTACACCCCCCCCGTCCTCCCCTGCTACCTCTGCCCGTATTTTATTTCTATCCGCTCGATTATCGTGCTTCACGCGTGTTTTTCGCGCGTGCCACTCTTACGTCACATCACTGCCATGATTTTCTTTCTTTTTTCTCTCGCGTAGTCAATCCCGCGCACTCGCAGCGATGCTCTTGAGGGGGGAAGCGAGCACGAAGGAATGCATTTACGCACAATGCGATCGTTTCGCTTTTTTACAGCGACAGCAGTCCGCGAGCCTTAGGACGGGGCAAACCACGTGGCCGTCGCCGTAATTTGTCATGACAGAAAACACCTCGCGTTTGCTTGTAGCCAGCCTTACAAAAATTCCCTGTGCATAGAGAGTTTATTGACTATATGTTTAAGTTTTTGTAAGGGCACGTCGATAACGTCACATATAACGCCCCAAGCAAACTATTCTCCCTTCGACGTGCTTTGAAGGTCAGCACCCTCCGTAAGAGTCTCCTTACAACGTCACCATCCGCATCATCATCAGCCTGACTACGCCCACTGCAGGACAAAAACCTGTCCCATACCTCGCCAATCGACCCTGTTCTGTCACGATCTGGGATCCATTCACTAGAACTAATATTCCTAAAAGAAAGTAGTACGGTTTATGTATTTATAAGACGCATGGTCGTATATCTATTACTTATCCCATTAATTAAAAGTAGTTTGCTGCCAGCCTCTCACATAAATAGCATCTATGGTTTAAAATTCCCTTTTTCAATTAATCAAAGATAAATTCAATATTAACATATTCAAAATTGTATCGTTCTCTTCTTCATATAACACAACGCCACTCCACGATTTAACAGTAACAACATTAAACGCAAGAATTCTATAGCTGTACCTATTTCCTCGACGAAGATTATGCACTGGAATCATCTTACTAATGATGCAACAACAGAAACTTTACAAAAATGTTTGTAGCCCACCTTTAATTTCCTTACATCTTAGCACTTGCATTATATCCTTGTGTTCTCCTTGTATTTTTTCATTTCTGTTAACCGCGATTTGTTTTTCTTTTTAAACATTCTACAATTGTGTTTGTTGCCTAAAGCATTCGCTTGCTTTTAAAAACTATGGGGGGGCACATAAGCTCCGCCTTAAATGTATGACGCGATAGCGTTAATGGGTTATTTAATGCCCATATATGCGGAACTGGCCATTCTCTACTTTGCATTCATACATCGCTGGGAAACCTCATGCCACTCCTGGCGCAATGGTGCAGTGGTTAAGGGATGCGCCACTGCCCTGCGATGAGAGGTGCTGCCATCGGTGAGGCTTGTGAGACCCAGGTTGCTCTTCCCGAGCAACCTCTCGCGACCAATCATAAATTTAACTGTCACCTGCCACGGTGGGCAGTTTGCTCACAATCCGGTGGAGAGGTTGTGATGACGTCACAATGTCACATGACCTGTGGGGATGTTTAGCTCACGCCGCCGCCGACGACGACGACGGGTTTTCCGTTAGCCTCAGATGGCCTAAGTATTAGGTACCCTGTATCGCCCCTCTCCCCAAGCGTTCCTCCAAGATCTGTAAATTCGCCCCTGCGCGCTGCCCTCAAAGCCAAATGAGGTGTTCCAGTGGAACACGCAGACTGCACCGCGGAGCCGTCAGTCATCGGCGAATTCTGCAGTGCCTTCGTATCGTCACTCTGACGGCCAAAGCCTGCCCAACCAAATTTGTTAGTGGCTCAGTTAAAAGCAGGTTGCTTACATCATGTGTAGCGGTATGCCCCCAAAAGCTACCTCTCCGCACCCCACTTTTTTTTTCTTGTTCTGTTCTTTCGTCTCGCTTTCGGCGAGCGTGTCTCCCGCATTGCGCGAATTTGACACGGTTTCCCAGCACCAGCTGTGTAGGCGGGACTGGAGGATGTTTCCTAGTGTCGTGGTCGTCAAGCCGTGCGTTGCCCCGTTATTTGACGCGCAAAAAAGACCTGGGCCCAGCGCCAGTCTGAGTGTCGCGACTCGCGCGTTTCCTTTCGAACCACTGCCCGCTGTGCTGAGCTCGCCTGGAAGAGTGGGAGAGTGAAGAGACAGCAGTGAGAGGCGCATATACCAAACCACATTCACGTAATGTCCGCCGCATTGCGCCCTGCCCTGCGCCTAAGTTTAGCGGTTGCGCGGGCCAAAGCTGCCAGCTCGCGCGCCAACAGCGTTCAGCACAGCGCGTCGCCGCTGTGCAGCACTCATCTCGCATTCCTGGCGGGCTTCGCTCCATGCTGGCGATTATCGCGACGAGTTAGCGAGGAAGAAGCGAGGAAGAAGCGTGCCAGTTTTGTCGGCGGGCCGGGGTGGTTACTCCTCGGTTTGGGTTACAGAACACGAATGCGTCCCGCTCGTTTTTTCCTCGTCCCGTGAAGTTCCTCGTGGCGTCAGATCTCGTGTTATTGCAGGTTTTGAGTACTGATGGTGACACTGGAGAGGAGAAATTGGACTCATTGTTGGAGAGCGGATAAGCAACGTTCGCGTTAACAAGGTGCAACATAATGGAAGAAAAGGATGGTCGGGACTGGCAGAAAGTGAGTACAGGGACGAGATTAAGAGATTTGTTCCCATAGGGGGGGGGGGGGGGGGGGGGGGCATGAACGGCGCTAATTGGAGGTTTTCCTCACTCCTAAATTGGCTTCTCTGAAACGCAGTTCGCCCAGCTGATGGCGCCATTGCTCATTATACGCTCTAGCTTCTGAGAAGTGCTAAGTCAGCTTAATGAAAGCGCGCGGATATCTGCTAAGTCGAAAAACCCACCAACTGAGACTGGGCAGTTGGTGCGTTTGGTAAGTCGAACAACTCTTCAACCGGGCAGTGGCTCGCCCCGGAAAGGGATCGCGGTAGCGCCCGCGAATCGCGCTACGCTAAATCCCTCTATACCTGTATACTTTTAGCGTAATACTTACCACAAGCGTTACCGCGTACAGCGAGCCGCCACTGCGCATGTGGAGATGACCCCGAGGTCCCCTTAGTGGCGCCGCGTACCCGTCAACAGCGCGCCCGCCTGCTGCGTTGAGACCAGTCAGCTCGGGGACGGGGACGGGGCGCAGTAGGCGTTAAGCGGTTCGCGCCACGCTAAAGGTATGTTATATATTTTTCACTAATATATAAAGATAACAGCGTTATAGCATAGCGCTATCCATGATCCGCTACCATCACCCACTTCCGCGGGGCACCACAACATACGCGCTGATTGGTCCCGACGTGCAAGGCGCGCGCGCTGTTGACAAAAATGTGGCGCCATCTGGAGCCATCAGGGCGTTCTGCGCATGCGCAGTGGCAGCACACGCTACGCGGTAAGCGGTACGCGCTATGCTATTACGAGATATCTTTTGTGCGGCACGCGCCACCGCTGCGCATGCACAGATAGTCCCGACGCGGCAGGAACAGATGGACGGACCGGACCGGACCGGCCTGGACAGACGGACAGTAGACAGTTTTAGGGTGGCCGGACAGCAGTCCAGGGAATACGGCAACGCAATGCCGTTGCTACCGTTGTCAGGCTTGCCCAGCCACATTTGTCGTATACAGTAGCAGTTGCCGTGTTTCGTACGGTGGGGCTAAAACTCACTATTACTGGCGTCCTCTCGAATCGGGGCGGTGGCGAGTGCCACCTTGCCTACGAAATAAAGTAGCTGTTTTATTTATTTTGCAACTTGTTTTACTTTCAATCCTATTTTGCCTTTCTTTTCTCATTTTAGACTATTTTCCAAGTTCTCAGCTATATCATTCCACTTATGTGGCGCTTCTTCGATTCCTCCACTCTGATTTTAGTCTTCTGGCAGCTGGCGGGAACATGGTGCCATTTGGCGCCCTGGCGATCTGGACATGCGCACTGACTGCCCACGGTACGTGCTATGCCAATAGTCGCAGTTGACACTGAAGCACAGGCGCCGAGTGGGAACGGGGGTTATTATCGCTCGCACCACGCACCCGTGGCGCTCGTGGCCTCCTGCACCGTCTTCGTCAGCAATCTGTTGCTGCTCAGGGATGGGACTCGAATCCTCATGAATTTAGGACGGTTTAAATATACAGGCAATACATTCATTGTTAATGAAGTGGCCCTCCGGACTTGCTCTGTACAATGCCCATTTGATATCCACTGTTACCTAAAGACAGCAAAATGAGCGAAAACAAGTTTTCATCGTCGCCCGGGTTTAGTATCGGCTCGGTACTCAAACGTTCTATGCTGTGAAAAAAATTCCAGCCCTGGAATTCATTTCCGTTGCGTGGGCAGAGCAGCAACATGGTGCTCTGCGCACACTCTCGACTCAGCACTGTCCCTAGCTCTGTTGAGTAGTGTTGTCGATGGTGCAGGTCTGTACTCTGTGGCATGGGGCAGAGCTTAATAAGTTAACCTTGGCTTACTCGCTTGACGGTTAGTTTGAAGTCACTTTCGCCTTCCTCTCCACTCAAGAGCGCTTAGCAGGGGAGCGTGCTCACAAGTTCACTTTCTTTAGTTTTGGCATACAGGTCTATGCAATTCCTGGGCCGTCGTCGTCAAGCCGGTTTCTGAGGCCATCGGAAATCGACCGGCATGTTTCATTGTTTGTTTAAGGGAACAGCATACATGCGTATACACTTTTTAGAGCTTGTCAGTTGCCGCATTTCTGCAAGAGATTAGCGAGGCACTGTGTCTTGCAGCAAGCTGGTTAAGTTGCTTGCTCCCTCGGGTGTTGCAGGCTTTTACATCGATATTCGCCCTTTCCGTCTCTCCCCTTCCTCCTCTCCCTTTCTCATATTTAAGATTACCTCTGCGTAACTTTTCCTCTTGTTGCCCCTATTTGTTTCGCGCACCCGTCGACTCCAGACACCGTCCCTTTCCCTTTTAGGGCTTCGCGCGAAGCTTAAATGAGATTAAAAAAAAGGTTGGCGCTTCTCGAAGGAAGAAAGATAGAGGGCGTGCCGGTCTCGCATTCGTTCCGGTCTGCACTCTTTCTTCTATTTCCTTCTTGCCCACCCTGCGTTTCGATATTAACCGCTTTCCTTCTCTCCAGCACGTCTATGTAGCCGCCCCTGTGTGTATACTCCACGCACGCGCCGCATTTCGCTGTAATTTGGTTCAGATTATCTTAGCCTATCCTCTTTATCTTCTCCTTTGTGTGCAGGTAAGAGGCTCCTCCGCGCCCTTCTTAACGGGTATCGCTTGCGTCTTAGACTGCGCTGCTTACAGGCGGGGGGTCTCCTTTAATCAAACGCGCGGGGGAAAAAACAAGGCGAATAGCTTGTGTGACTCGCGGCAAGTGGTCTTCCCCTTGCTGCGAATAAAACACGTATATTGGTAGGTTGCTGGCGCCCCAGCCTGCCTCGTCGCCTGGGGAGCGGAAGATTTATCTCATTTCAGATACATGCGCTAAGCTTGAGTATCAACTTGAGGGAAGAAATGGTGGAGCCTCTTCAGATTCCAGCATCGGCGTTCTGCATAGAATCGTTCGAACTGAACGTATAACGTCTTCAGTGGACCCAAGGGCAGGCAATGTGAAGTTATTTGGGTGCCAAGTCATAGTTGGAAATGTAAGAGCAAACTTGCTGGCATGCACGAATGCGACGAGTACACCGAGATGTCCCAGTGAACACAATCACCCGCAGCCTGATAAGAAAAGCAGTTGACTCAGATTGCTGCATTATCTCAGCTGCATATTCGTCTGCTCGCAAAAATCCCTCACCAGGGAACAGTGATCCTTACACGATCCGACGAGCACACACACAGCTCAGTCACGTCTAAGTGCAAGATTTCCCGCAGAGCGAAACCCACACATGCACGTATTACTATAAGGTATCCTTATTGTCGCATATTTTATGAGATTCTTGTGAATGAAAAAAATATTAATTGCAGAAATAATAAAATCAGAATTTTCCTCTCTCATCGAGCCTGTGTACTTAATATACCCACAACTTTAGAATAGCAGGTGACAGGTAATTTAAGCAAAGCACGTAAAAAGAAGCATTGCTACTACAGTAACAGAGAAACTACGGGACGAAGACTCTGCGCATTGGTATTTCATAACGTTTATAGATTATGAAATAAACTTTTCTTTTTCTTCGTGGAGCTCATAACGCGTACGTGATACGCAGAGGCCACGATTTGGCGGAACTATGCAATTTTCCATAAGCCAGCGTCCAAATTTGGCAAAACGAAATAAAGAAAAAGCGCTGTCAGCAAAAAGATAGGAAGGGACTGTATACACAGCTCGAATGGGGGTGATGCTGGGCTATTTGGTCTTTTCTTTTCAACTGTACGGCCGACGAAAAACGACGTCCGCAAAAACAAATAATGCTACATGCGATCGCTTGCGACACTTAAGGGGGCAAGAGAGAGTTATACTTGTGGTTATTCATAGAGACGCTCTTCCTATGACTTTCTCACCCAGAGCTAAAAAATGTGTCGCGTTTCCCGGAGATCAGTAATGAAAAGGTTTCGTTTATGGTTTATGGGGATTTAACATCCCAAAGTGACTCAGTCTATGAGGGACGCCGTAGTGAGGGGCTCCGGAAATTTTGACCACCTGGGGTTCTTCAACGTGCACTGGCATCGCACAGTGCACGGGCCTCTAGAATTTCGCCTTCAACGAAACTCGACTGCCGCGGCCGGGATCGAACCCGCGTCTTTCGGGTGAGCAGCCGAGCGTCATAACCACTCAGCCACCGCGGCGGCCAGTAATGAGAAGGAGGCCGACATCAATCGCTGCCATCTGTGTAGCTAACGCAGCTGTTGCCGTCGACTGAAACTGCACAGATGAGTAAATACTAGAAACAGAGCTGGAAGCCTCGAGCTAAAGGTCTTCGCTCGTTCTCGCAGGTCAGTGTACTAAAGTTGAGAAAATAAAGGAAGAAAGAAAGGCGGCGGCGAAGGAATGCAAGGAAAAGACAGAAAGGAAGAAAGAAACACACATTAAGAAATGAAGAAATTGCAGTAAATCGGAACGGAGAGTTTGGAAGACCGAGCAATTGTCGCCAAACTACTGCACGACGTCGCGATTGTATAAAGAGCAACAGGCTGCCTCTATGCGCACTGCGGATGATCTTTGGGAACGTCGCGGCGAGAAGGTGCGATGGCCTCTCACTGAAATGTCACGCCGGGTCATGCGTGAACGCGGACTTCTCCGCTTGGTGCGGAGGTGTGCTTCAAGGGGTCATCGTTGGCCACGGTCTATAAGTGGCCGCCGCTTCTGCTGCGACCCTGTTCGCACTAATGCAGCGGTTGACAATAGCATGAAGAAACACAAAAACGGCGCAGGAGTTTAACTAAAGTTCTTCGTACTTTCTCCCTCCATGGGGGCTGCGAACAGAGCATCGCCTTTCTGCTGCGCGGCGAAAGCGAGGGCACGTCTTGGCTGCTCTCATCACGTACGGAGCCCGACTGCACGAAATGTTTCGTTCGCGCAGATTGTACCCTGGACAAAATACTATACGGAATAAAATTCACGCAAACTACCAGGATGTTTCCCCTTTTTGGGTGGCGGACAGCAACGATGGTGGATTTTTTTTTTTGCTTCACTGGTTTTCTTTTTCAAATTTCTCACTTTCCTATCATCCTGCAAATGCGTCTTTCTTCCTTGAAGCCTCGTGGACTAAGCCGAAGCGGAGTGAGGAATAAGTTAGTTACTATGTTAATTTCTGATCGGTTTAACTCGGGCTAGCACCAAATTCCGGTTAGAGTTGATGCTTGGGCGAGTTGGTACGCCACTAGCTTCAAAAAGGAACAGCGCGACCTTTGAAAGGGACGAAAGGAAAGCAAGGACAACGCCTGTCCTCGTGTGTCTTTCCTTTCGTGCCCGTCAAAAGTGGCGCCGTTCCTTTCTGAAATGCCAAATTCAGTCCACCAGTGCACATGGAGGACGGTGGACATTACATTACGGCTTTCTCTGCGGCGACGTAGCGGAGCGTTGGCTTGCCGCACTTCATGTTGGATGCCCGCACTTCATCACTTGCTTTCAGGCAAGACGCTGTAAAACATCTCACGCTTGCCTTTCCCACCGCACGTGACCAGTAGAAAACGATGGAGGCGATTGCGGTATACCCGAGGGGTGGGATCCCTTATAAACATGGTCTATAAACAGTCTATAGACTCCTTATAGACTCTATTTCCTTCCTATAGATATTTCTCTTTGTCTATTCATAGTCTATAGACTGTATTTAAACAAAAGTGTACTAAATGTATAGATCCATAAATCAATAGACTGTCTATAGAATTTGTATTGCCTATATACTGTTCTCTAGTGCGTCTATATAGAGCCTATAGACTTTATAGAAGCCTATCGACAGTCTATAGACTGTCTAAGGAAATTTTAGTAATGGGAGGGCCTTCAAGTGGCTGGTTTCGGGTGGGCAGCGCGTAAGGGACGGCTTCGTTTCACCGGCAGGGGGAGCCGCCAGCGCATTTTCGAGGTCTTGTTCGGCGTCCACGGCCTAATGCGTGCGGACGCCGGGACGTGTGGACAGACCGGTCGTGCAACGCGTGTGTCTGCAGTCGAGCATTGTGCTCCGAGAATAGAGGGCCGTGCGGAAGAGTGCTCCGTCACGCGTGGGTCATAAACAACGGCGCGCACTCGCTTTCCCACGTTGCACGCGGCCATTCAGCGATGCAGCCGCCCCGGGGGCTTCGGTTAGAACCGTTGGCAGGAAGGCCGGCTGGTGCCATGAGGCAAGAGGGTTCACGTTCATATATATGTCTGCGACGCATGACTGTGCCTCAATGTTTTTTTCCCGGGTGCTCTTTTTATAAACTTCTTTAAACTAACTCGGTCTATACTGCTCGTCCGACTCTGGGCGATAGAAGAATGCGGTCTGTAGAGGGTAACGCACAGTTGACCGCCGGCGTCTTTCATAAGTAAAGCTGTTGCCACTCGACATCTGCCTAGAGTCACAACTGACGTTCTGTACAGCTGGTGCCATCCATTCCACCCACCTTCGAGCAGACCGACTGCATTGAGCGGGTGAGAAACGGAAATTCCTACTTATAAGTTGCACCGCAAAGCTGGAGGGCTGAGTAGAGCAGCCAGTCTGGGCTGCCCTCGAGCTGAATCGTATAAGCCAAAGTAGAAGACTGGGCGAGTTGGCATGTACTCATACTGAAAAAATGTCGCACACAATACAGGGGCGAAGAGAGGAAACGAGAACACAGCGCTCGTGTTCTCGTTTCCTCTCTTCGCCCCTGTATTGTGTGCGCTGTTTTTCAGTATGAATCGTATAAGGAGAGCCCATTGTTTAAGTTAGCGGCGTAGGTCCGCAGTTAACACTTGCTGCCAATTACTGCCATCAATGTGTCGGTGTTATGGGTATACTTACACGCCTAACGTCATGCCTCACCTGCTCACGAAGTAACAAATTTTCACAGCTACGCTTACCGGCATAGCGCATTAATCATCGAAGGCTGTTATAGCTTCGGTTTAGCCATTCAGCCATTTGGCAGTGAAACCTACACCGTCAACCGTACTAAGGCAAAGCAGCGAAATTTAATTGGGCCACCCGTCACCACCCTCTCTATTCTTTCTCACTTTCCCTCTCCCTCCTCCGCCCAAAACTACAAGGAGGATTTCTCTTTCTACACTATGCCACCTGTCAACTGTGGCAGGTGCCCGGCTTAAATCTCGTAAATTAGCTTAAGACTAATCGACAATTAATAAAAGGTCTCACGCAGCTGACGCTGTAGATTCCACGGTAGAATGCTGCGTGGTCAAACCAAAGCTAAAATAGTTTTCGTTATATAACATTTTAGTTTACATTTGCTGTGCTACCGCTACTGCTATGTTTTCAGGGCTCAGCTCCGCTCGCGGAGACTGTGCATAGGCTGCTCGACTGGTGGCAACCGGGCATGGACCGTTGTATCGTATCAGCATGCTATGGCCCTCTGAAGGTCTATGCGTCAGAAATCTGTGCGAATCAACCAAGACAGGCACCTTTACACCCAGGCTAGCAGCCCTGGATTGAGTCGCTTGAGGCTCCAGACGCGCTCATGGATAACGGTCGACTGTTCACGGATGCAGTGCGAAGCCTGCTAAGTGCACGTCCCCCTCATTATGGTAGCAAACAGAGCGAGCTGGTATTGTTGCTGACGGGAGTAGCACCAAAGTGGCGACACCAGAAGAAAAGACATTATGGGCACATGATAACTACTAACAGGATTTCTTATTCGGAGCACTGCATTGCGTAAGATATTCGCACCGAAGAACCATAAAAAAAATATCCGGTTTACCTGTCAGGACACACTACTTGCCGCCTGAAATCTTTAACCCCCTTGGGTTTCCTTCATTTTATCCTTTTACGTTAATCGAAAAGCGTCTCATGAAAAGCGGCGCGGCAGACTGCTCACTCCTGCCCCATGGTGACATTCAGGCCCGTTAACGGTTCGTCGACCCCTGCTGAAGCACGCCCCTGCAGGCAGCTGTCGCCACGGCTGGCCCGGTCACGACCACTGCTCGTGCACGCCTGGACAGCGCAAATGGTGCGGAGATTGCGTAAGGACCTTGCTCAAGACTGCTTGGCTGCACGCAGCGAGTTGTCGTCTGTTTCCCACTTGGAGAGCAGCAGTCTGCACTCGATTCAGCGCTTTTTGCGAAAGCTGCGCTGGCGACGCTCGCCCAATATGTGGCCACTTGCCATTTGGAGCGGAAATTGTGCCAACTCAGCTGGGTAATAAAAGTGGCGGACAAATTTTTTCTCTCTCTACAGTATCGTGGAGAGGTGCTGCAAACGCCTGCTCGTTACACCTCGTTTATTTTGTGGCGTGGGCTGAAACACACAGATGTCTTGCCACTGTCGCAGAAAAGGAAAGAGCAGAGTCTAGAATTTCTCCTCCATCGAAATTCGACCGCCGCGGCCGGGTTCGAACCCGCATCTTTTGGGTCAGTAGCCGAGAGCCAGAAGCACTAAGCCACCGCGGCGGCAAGGACGTCGATTTTAGAAACCCTGCTAAATCCGTTAATGTTTCAAGCTATATATGCACTTAATCCCTAGATTCTGCCCTGAGCGATGGCTCCAGGCGTAGCCAGATTACTGCGGCAAATCGAGCTGAGTTGTGGCGAAACGAGGCTTTCGGCAGTATGGGGGCGCCAGAATCCTAGCGAGGTGATGACGCTGTCGATGCATCAAATTAAACAGTGATTATAAGGTGTCATTATAGCCCAAGAGGAACGTTTGGAGTCGAAATTGAAGCCTGCGTTAAAGAAAAAGAAAGCAGATGTCAGTAGCCTGAGCCACACTTCGCCTACAGTACGTGACCAATTATTAGAGAACACGCTCCCTTAAACTGGAAACTAACAAAGCAAAAAAAGAAAGGAAAGAACTGTTAAAGTGTGCGAAGGGGGGGGGGGGGGATATTGTGCGACTCGGCACGCATTGCAGCAGCGGTTCAGGGAAAGGTCATTGTACAGATCTCTGGTCCTGCTGTTCGAAGCTTCCAGAGAACTCGGTGGGGCTGCTGTTGTAGTACCAGGGTTTTCAAATGGCCAAAGGGAAGGAACATCGCTGCAAGCAGAAAGTTTTTATTGTCGTGTTATCAGCGTAAGCGGGAGCAACTTCGTTCGCATGAAGAACACACGCAACTAGGCACGCGTCCGAGTTAGCTCGGTACATTAACCGCGGCCACGCAGACCAGGAATTCCTGCTGGCAGCCAAACGCGTCAGGTTAAACGCGCGACAGTCGTAGTGGCTTTTCCCGAGGACAACGACGGGTGCCCGCTTCTTCCGCTTGTTTCTTCGTTTGTTTGCTTTATTTGCTTCTTTTCTTTTGGACAGCACAAGCCTGACCCAGCGATGTGTTCCATCTTCCAAGAGCTGTCGCCTTGTACGCGGAGAGTGAGTGGGCTTCCGCGAACCAATGCGCAGAAGCGTTTCGATCCGGTTACTGGCTGCTCTGCATAACTCCTACGTCGGACTGCCCCCTCCAGCAGGCGTTCGCTCTTTCTGCTTTCTGTTCAAACGTGTCGCCCGTGTATCCACGGGTGCCGCTGCGATGACTGCACTTACCGGAGCCCTCCGGAGATCGCTCTTCTTGCTCGATCACATTCCCTCCCCATCGTTTCCCTTCTCCCCACTCGTCTGTCATAGTTGGCCCATCGCTGCCCTGAACGGCCGGGTTCTGTTTACACGGCCCCTGTCTCCGGGCAGCATGCAATAGTACGTGCTCACGGGCTTCAAAGCATTACTCCAGTAAGAAGATACCTTGTATTCCTATATCGTTCACCCGATTCTCCTCCACCCGGTGTTGCTGTCACTTGCACGTCCAAGGATCGTTCTCTGTGCGGTTGCGCTCGCTCGCATGCATGATATGTGCGTTCTGCGTTCAGAGCTGAGCAGATAGATGTTTCGCAGCGAGCGATTCGCTCAAGATCGCGTATGTTTGTCTCACATGTTTTCATTGTTGCTTACTCCGTGTGTGCGCACACGCCTATATTCCATCCCTGTAGTTCCTCGCAGCACTGCCAAAGCTGCGATGAGGGCACAAGCAACGTTTTGACGCTGCGGAATGCAGTGCCAGTGTAAAATAAGCGTACGGGCATATGGGATAGCATTTCTTTATGATGCGCATGCATACGCCAAACGTACTCTTAAACATAGTTTCCAATGTGGCGGCGCCCTTCGAACCAGGACCGCTCACCTTGTACCGAATTCGTCGTTGATTCTCAGTACCTTCACTGGTCATCAAACGAGGCACCGAGCTTTCGCTTCGTCTCACCTCACCTATAACAAAACGTATGAGCGAATAAATCAAATGCAGAGTTGCGATTCTGCCGTGTGTAGTCCTAAAGAGAAGCGTCGGTTTGTTGACATAAATGCTGCGCGTTTTAATAACCAGATGGCGCCACTAGGCTGAGCTGGAAAATAAAAGTGCGAATGTGACAAATGGCGTAACGTACCGCAAAATGCTTGCGTTTAGCGGACGTAAGCGTGCTTACGCGCACGGTTCGTAAACAAGGTCGATTTATAGTCCTTTCTAACCATACATGTGTACGCCGCGAGCGAGCAGACGACACGCAGACGATTAGGTTTGGAGGAACAAACTTAAGTAGAACTCTTGTATGGGCTAGTTGGTACATGAGAATTATAAAAGAAGACGGCGCGACAGACGAAAACAAAGGAGATACATAAAACGACAAGTGCCACTAGCAAGAGAATTTTATTCAGTTACGATGAATTTTATTCAGCATAGCAACTGATGTTTATTCAGTGGTTACGATGGTTTACTCGCTTGATTCTTGCATGATGGCTTGTATTGGAAAATAAACCAATCAGAGTACTTTGAAATTAAAGCTGGAGAACTATCAAGCCATCGTCACAGCTTGTACATACCAATGCACACTGTCTGAAATTATTGCTTCAAATTTAGTTTTTTTTTCCCAAGAACCATTAACGAATGGAATATATTACCAAACTCTGTTATCACTTCACAATCACTTGGGGAATTTTTAGATAAGCTGCAGAATGCTTTATCGTGTGTATGAATTATACGCCAGAGTTTTATTCTGCATAAGTCGCGAACGCTCTATGTACGGAATTTTGCGCCCGTTTCAATGTCTGTGTCATTGCTGTTATTTGTACCACATTACCCTCTCCTGTTATATATCCTGTGATCATGGCTGACAGCATAAATAAATGAAATGAATGATTACCTACATGATGTACTGCGCGCATTGGCTCCATAAGCCTGCGTTATAAGGACACTTGCACGTGTGATCCGGCTCGGTTGGCCTACAAAAGTGCGAGTTTCGTGCGAAATAAAATTCAGTTGCTTGTGGCACCAGTCCTGTCGTTTCCTATGCCTCATTTGCCTTCGTCTGTCGCTCCGACTTCTTTTGTAAAGGACACACTTAACGCGCTAAGTTAGTTATGGGATGGAGTGTAGGTGGAAGGTGCCGGAAACAAGTGCGAGAGGGCCTGTGAATCTGAATGTGCTGCGCGAGATAATCGATTTTGCACGTGCAAGCTTGCTTTTCTTAGTGTTTGTTCTTTTTTTTTACCCCTTTCGGGTAGAGAAATGGTTTCTTCGTCGTCGGCTCGAAAAGGGCTGTTTGCAGAGCATTCGAGAAAAAGCGTCGCAAGCTCTCATCTGTCTTCTAGGTTAGTCTGCAAAGGTGAAGTGACGCTGACTCGGGAGGAAGTCGTCAAAGGCTGGCTATGCGCTGCACTCAAAGACGCCCGTCGGATGGTGCACTTTTTGGCCGCGAGGAGATCATTTTAAGCATGGTTCTCAAAACCTTGTGGTTGCAGTGACAGAGTAGAGTTGCCAGTAGAGATGTTGGCACGGTATTTGCACGGCATTGGCACGGAATCGGCACGACGGGATTGTTCTCGCCCACATCTTTCACGCTGGCCTGTTTTGCTTTAGTGAGGGCATTACATTGCTTAACCGGGGGTGGTGAATGATGAGTACAAAACGGCAACCGCATGTTCGCTTGACATGATTTCTCAGCTAGGCTGTGTTAAGTTGTTTGAAATAAATGCTTTAAGGGCATCTCTCCCGCCAGCACCAGCGAAGGTCAAGAAAAGTGCGCTTCAATGTATTAATTAATTAATTAGACATGTCAGTCAGTCAGCCAGTCGGTCGGTCGCTCGGTCTGTCTGTCAGATGGTCAACAAACTAATCAAGCAATAATAAATCAAAGTTTATTAAATATCAAAAAATGGACACACAATATTTATTTGAGCGGATAGTCCTTCCAGCGTTAATTGATCTCACGTAAACAATGACTCGCAGGTCAACGCTTCGAAGTTTTTTGGTGATTCAAGCAGAGCTAACGGAAGCAAGTTTATCGTCTGCACGTTGTGAATAGTTTCGTGCTTGCATTCAGAATAGAAGATATTTCCTGGGTTCATTATAGGAAGGTCATCACACTGGACCTGTCGCTTATTTTTTTCTCTCTCGTTTCTCAGGTGGTGTCTTCGTTGCCGGGTTATCTTCCATAACTCTCACGTATGGCGGCAACAGACGCGCCGGAGAAACCCGGAAGTGATGGCAACGGCTTCGGTCGGATAAACTGGCAGATTGTGGGGGGGCGCATACCGGGCCATCTGGTTGAACACATCTGTCGCTGTGAGCTAGGTGGTGGCGCATTTCCTGCATTGGCATTGAGCAAGGATAGGCGTAGAGAACCGTTCGAAACGAAAGGAACGAGTGTGCGGAAAATCATGCTGTCGCCTAACAGATGATTGACATTTAGCAGATTCAGATACAGAGCATGTTGTTCCCTAAAAGGGAGAATGTCCACAAAAGCAGGAACTGTGACGAAGGACATCTAACAGTTTGGCTTCAGAATCGTCCACTAACTTTTTTTCACATATGTTCTCTCTTAGAGTTAGCAGCGAACAACAACGTCGCTCTTATTTTTAAATATGATGATGATGATGACGTCCTGAGGCTTAATGGCACATACCCACGTTTGTTTCTTTCTTTCTTTCTTTCTTTCTTTCTTTCTTTCTTTCTTTCTTTCTTTCTTTCTTTCTTTCTTTCTTTCTTTCTTTCTTTCTTTCTTTCTTTCTTTCTTTCGCCCTACGCCGCGGTGGCTCAGTGGTTATGGTGCTTGGCAGTTGATCCGAAAGACGCGGGTTCGATCCTGGCCGCAACGGTCGCATTTCGATGAAGGCGAAATGTAGAGATCGCGTACTGTGCGATGTCAGTGCATGCTAAAGAACCCCAGGCGATCGAAATTATCTGCAGCCTGGGTCGCTTTGGGACGTTAATCCCAATAAACCAGTAACCAGATTTCTTCCTTTCTTTTTTATCCTCCTTTACCATCTCTGTCTCTCTCTCTCTTTCTGTTGCAGCCCCTGAACTGTGTAAACTTTCGAACCCAATAGTACAAACTATAGACGTCGCCTCATTGCTTAAGAAAGAGAGGAAACCACATTTGTTTCCCTCTTGGCTCTGTGTTCTCTCGAGTTTGTGCAACCGCAACGGACTTGTAGCTTCCTTCTTTTTTTATCATCACGTGACGACCGAGTGCTGACGAAATCGGAAACTTAAGAAAGAGAGGAAACCACATTTGTTTCCCTCTTGGCTCTGTGTTCTCTCGAGTTCGCGCAACCGCAACGGACTTGTAGCTTCCTTCTTCTTTGATCATCACGTGACGACCGAGTGCTGACGAAATCGGAAACTGCCAGGTTCCTGGAATCGCTCGGTAGAGCACGTATGGCGCACTCTTCATCTCTGTATGGGTGATATAACATTCTACGTGTAACGTTATATCGCCCGTGCAGAGATAAAGAGTGCAGCTGTTGGACGGGGAAAGGGTTTTGCAACCGCGACTATCACCTCGCTTCGCCAGATCAACAGTGTGGATGAGTGTTTGCACTGCGGCGGCAGCCAACAACCGTGAGTTGCAACAAGAAAAAGGTGCCGTGTTTGTACGGTCTTTAGACACATTTTGGTCTGCTTTTCGAGGCCAAAAATGTAGTTGTTCGTTACTTAAAACGTGCTGTCAGTAAGTATGCTAACCTCTCGTGCACTCTACCCCCGCAAATCTGTCCACTCTGACGCGCACTTGGACCTCGTCACTACAGGAGTCATCTTCTCGACAACACGCCACCAGTGAAAATGTCACCGCGTCTGGATAACATTCTGCTTTGCCAGCAGGTACGATCTAACACGGAGACGCTACCGTGGATATCATTTTCCCTGGCGGCCCCCTGTACAGACTGTACCGCTGTAAAAGCAAGTGTGCCCCCCCCCCCCTCCCCTATTGCGTGTTGTGCTATCTACCCGAGGCAATAGCGGGTGCATGGTCTCTTGGTCAACAAGATGAAAAAGAAGACTGTCAGCCCGCCCACGCAGCGACATCTTGTATAAAGTTGTAGGGAACATAAAACTATACAGAGAAAAGAGGTTATGCAGACGACTTCAAACGCAAGGCGGAAGACGAGAATGTTATCCGCGGGAAAAGATATGAATTTTGAAAACGTTAGAAAACTAGCAATGTAAAGACCTCTCCAAGAAGATACCGGCTATACTCTTTTGGCGACCACTGAAATCTGCATACATGATGATTTTGGGAGAAGAACGTATTGTGGGAAAATCATTTATACACAGATTAAATAAAAATGTTCCCTGTAATGATCCTCGCTGTATACTATTTAAATGTATTGATCGTGGCCAGGACTGGTTATTGAAAGATTTATTTCTACGATTTGTCAGGTATCATATAGTTATGAATTTAGATACAAGAATGTAATGATAAGCAGCCATATGCATTACGCAAATCTAGAAATAAATACATTGTCTATGAATGATCATTAATATTTTTATTATTTCTTGTTTTGTCTTCATCAGTACACACCAGCATACTATACACGATGTCACCTGCCCTGGCTTCTACCTTATTGCCGCACCTCATATGGTAGTCTTTATCCTATAACGTAGCACATTACCTTAACATTCTGGCAGAAAATAAGATATGTATGCATAGAAGAAATGTCACGCAGCCAGTTAGTGTCCGTCAAGTGCATTTTAGAATCTTTTGTGGTGATGTATTGTAATGTATGTTTTTTTTAATTCTATATGTATGTCCACTTTGTTTTGTTCTTGTTTTTTTAAGTGGGATATTGTGTTGTACTCAAACCTGTTGTACGCGTCGCGAACACACCTACCTGAAACATACCTGAAACACTGGGAGCTACTTCAAGCTGTCTTACGCAGCTTTTTGCCCCGTTTCCTCTCTTCTCACTGTAATGCGTGTTAAAGAAAACAAACTTTCAATTTAGATTTCAACGTAGAGTGCGAGTTCGCATGACTTTTTTTTCTGAAAACCATACTGAGTGTGGCCTAGGGGAACCACACAGACCTCATTGCCTGGTGTCCACAACTATATTTTACCAGGCCCACTCTGCCAGGCGTAAACCAGACTGCGCAGAATCTCTTCTGCCCGCGCACTGGGCGTAAGCTGGCGCGAGTCGTCTTTTTCTTCGGCCGGACCATTGTAGCACATGGTAGGCAGCTACCTGAGAATCGCTCATTATGCTTTATTCATTCATAAGGCTTATTAATTTTTCATTTATAATAGTTTTAAACACTTTTGAAAAAAAAATGAAAACATTTATATGTGCATGCGGTTATTTACTGAATTATCGTTTCCCCCTTTATGAACAGGACATACTCTAGCTTTTTAAGGTATTCGGGAAATGTTCCTGACTCGAGCATGCAATTGGTAATGTAGGTCAAAACAGGTGACATGATTTCTGATAGTATATGTATTACGGGAGCTCCAGAGGAAGAGGCAGAATCATTTTTCAGTTTATCGATTATCATTCCGACTTCGCCAAGCGAGGTAGGGCAAAATATTAACGAGTTGACCGCGCATGCACTTGGTAGGGCAAGAGAAGGTATATCTTGGCAATTACCTGAGGACATAGCTCCACAAATGATGAAGTGTTCATTTAGTGCTGCCAATTATTCTTTAAGATCTAGACTATGGTGATTTGGTGTGACATGCGAAGAGTTTTCCTGCAAACTTTTTCCCGTCAAGTTTCTACTACACGGTCAAGGCACGGGCCGTGGATTTCAGTGGCTGTTTCTGCTAAGACGGCTTCATTCATCTGAACACTCAGCGCTTGAAGCACATTGACGCAACCTTCGCCTAGGAAACCGAAACGACGACGAAGCTGCCGATTTCGATGCCATCTTCGACACTTCCTCCGGTTTTCACTATCGCTGATATCTTCAGATGCTGTGTGCAGCAATAACGGCGGCAGCATCACAAGCCAGGACGGTGGGGTCTGAGAGATATGCAAAAGGTTCCTGCTCCTTCTGAACGGAAGCAGATAAGAGGCTTGCTCTTATCGCTCAAGAACGAGATAAATCGAACCTGTGAAGACGGTGTGTCTAAGAGTGCCGGTTTCGCCAGACAGTGGGTGCGTGATCTCGTGACGAGACCGCTGGAGTGCTGGCTCTCATCTCCTGCGGATAGGCTCATAGCCTCCACTCGACCCGGTGTACTGATTTCATGACACGCATGCAAGCACAAAAGCGTGGGGCGCCCGTAAACAGCCGATAACATGGCCACTCGACCAGTGTGTTACAGAAAAGGTCTGCATCTGACTCCGCGAACCTTGCTGCTGCTCTACAGAACAATGGCGTCGCCAAACAGAAAAACACAAAGATGCAACCACAATGAGTTTCACCATGCCACCGCTGCCGCAGGAAATATCGCTAGCTGCAGTTATGTAGGTGAAGTCACAGATACAGGCTTGAAAGTGACAAGTGGCTCAAGGACCAACACCTGCACATTTGTTGTTATGAAGACATTCTTGGCGCAATTTCCTGTATCAGATTTTAAAAAAGTTGCTTG
Organism: Amblyomma americanum; assembly: GCF_052857255.1. Classification (NCBI taxonomy): domain Eukaryota; kingdom Metazoa; phylum Arthropoda; class Arachnida; order Ixodida; family Ixodidae; genus Amblyomma; species Amblyomma americanum. Next base: position 208,639,238 of record NC_135501.1, read on the forward strand.
CGAAGGCTTATCCATTTATTAAAAAAAAGTTACTTGCGAAGGCTTATCCATTTATTTCGCTAATATTTTAACCTGTTCATTTCTAACGAAGCAACCTATCGTAGCCTGCGGTACAAAGTGCGCCTGGAAGAACGCCGGCGAAAGAAAGCCTCTGTTACAATCCACAGCGTGGCTAGACTGAGCCCCTGCACCGACGTTGCTTCGAGCGCGAAGGAACAGCGATGAGCCATGAGAACTGCGTGGCTGTCCCACAACGGTGCACATGCGAAGTGGGCTTGGCTTACTCTTCTGCAGATATCACACGTGCACTCTGAAGCTGCAGGAAAATTTTACCTCGTAACATTTGAAGGCGACCACGCCGCGCAACTTCGATGGTTCTTTGGCAACTCGTTGAAGATTTTGCAACACAAATAAAACACGTCTTAACACTGTCGACAAGTATCTGCAGCCACGGCAAGCAATATCCGCCCGACGATTCAGGCAGAGCCTGTTCTTGTTCCCTTCTCCCCTTCTGCGCCGTGTTTCTTGTTGCTCTCTTCTTATTTTTTTTTTTCTGTGTAATCCGCCGTCATTGCCATGACCCTTTTCCCACTATAGGTTATGCGATTCCGGAAGTTGCGCTGCATGTAGTGTCGCATTGTCAAAGTATGCTGGCATATATACATATCTTACATAAATACTATACTATACTGATGATGGTCTCCGGATCATGATAGGGAAATAACTATAAGGATAAGATTGTGGTGGAGCGCATATGGCAGGTTCTCTCAGATCATGAATAGCAGGTTACCGATACCTCTCAAGAGAAAAGTATACAACAGCTGTATCTTACCAGCCCTCACCTACGGGGCAGAAATGTGGAGGCTAACGAAAAGGGTTAAGCTTAAGTTAAGGACAACGCAGAAAGCCATGGAAAGAAATATGATAGGTGTAACGTTAAGAGACCGGAAGCGGGAAGAGTGGGTGAGGGAACAAACGCGGGTTAATGACATCCTAGTCGACATCAAGAGGAATAAATGGGCTTGGGCAGGGCATGCAATGTGAAGGCAAGCTAACCGCTGGTCCTTAAGGGTAACGGAGTGGATTCCAAGAGAAAGCAAGGGTAGCAGGGAAAGTTAGGTGGGCGGCTGAGATTAAGAAGTTTGCAGGAAGGGTGGACGCAGCTGGCAAAAGACAGGGTTAATTGGAGAATCATGGGAGAGGTCTTTGCCCTTGGGTGTAGTCAGGCTAATTATGACGGTGACCCCTTCAGGCAAAGGCGGCTGCATACTTCCCTCGTTAAAAAAGTGCATCTCATTGGTAGAAAAGAAGAAAACAGACGTAGAAAAAGAATGAAGAAAACAAACTAAAGGCAGCACAGGGACTCAACATTAAGCGCAACTTCCGAAGGAGTCCGAGTCCATGTGAATTCTTTGCTCACATTCAAAGGCGCGTACTCTTTGTGCATGCAACAGAGCACGCCACACAAGTACCAAAACAACAATGGCATATTTACTCGAAGCCACAAATATATGCCAGAAAGAAAGGCCGAACACACTGCAGGTATACGCATTGCACAACGATTCTGTCCTCGTCTGTTCAGCGCTGCTTTTCCAGAAAACCATGTACCAACACGCCCAACTCGCCGCATTATATTGCCCCAAAAGTTGTGGCGCCTCTACAAAGTCAGTGAAAGAGTGCATTCTACGCACTGGACACAAACTACTCTTCTCGGGAGTAAACGGTCCTCTAGGGGACTCCATAAAGTCATAATAAGCCACGCATACCCACAGTTAGATTTCCAGGCTTAAAAAATATATTGTATTACTACTACTTACAAGGTTGGGAAAGGGAACAAATTCCTATAACATAACAAGCGGAGTTCTTGTGGTTAGCAGCAGAAGATTTTGACTGAGATTTTGATCTCCTCAGTCTGCTAACCACAAGGCATCCGTTGTGCCGTTTAAAATTTTTTTTTTCCATTTCATGGCACTCTGCTTCGATCGGCACCAATATGTATTCTGTAGGGGCGGAAGTCAATACTCCGGGGCTTACGAAGCACAGGCTTAATCTTTTAGGGAGTTTTTTTTTAGAGTGCCATCTACTCCGATGAAGGATACGGGCAACCTTTTAATCTGTAGTCCTCATCGAGAAGAAAAAAGGCGCGACAACGCGGCTTCTGCTCTGACTCCTCTTTGGCTGCATTCACGCCTTCATTTGCATCATAATTGTACTGATGCCCGTGTACGTCCACAGCGGCCGCTTTGTAGCCGACGGACGACACGACCCAGTTCAGGAGTAAAGCTCCTTGGCTCATGTACAGCTGTTTTCGAACACAGCACAGTTGTCCCCGCACCGCATCGCAGGCTAAATACTCCGTGGGCAGAAAGCCCCCCCCCCCCCCCCCCCCCCCCCATCGCTTCCGTTACAGACGCCGCCGATGTCACTGCCTTGCTCAGGTAATGGACGAAACTTGTTTGGCTCGTTCGGCGGTTGCGCTGTGCACAGCGTCGAGATCGTTGCTGAGATGTCCACGGAGGCCTGTCTGCACACGTGGTACGTACACATCCCGGGCTTAAGGAACGATCGACGAAATGACGAAAGAAGGTAAAAGGGAACATACAAGCTAATGGATTGGTCGACGCTATCAGCTGTCATTAGGAGCATTATCGCTGCCCAGAGGCACCGACATCGATCACGCGATCGAGTGCGCTCGGCAGGAGAAGTTACATACGGATAGAGCAGGCGGGCTCCGCTATGCGTTCAATCTACTTTGCTGGCCTGCACGTATATACGACGCAAGAACGAATGTTCCTTCTTCCTTCGTTGTTATCACCGTAGCGTGTGTACTAAACGTCGCAGCATGGAGTAAACATGGCCACTTTCGGCGAATGGTTCCGCTTTGTGTGCATTGCATCGCCACTAGTCTGCACGGGCTGTCCGGCGGCCATGCGTGACTGTGCACAAGAATTCACCCCTCGCCTGCTTGTGGGGCAGCCGCCTTGTCCATTTTTTTTCAATTAGCGTTTGACAGCCGCTGACAATTTTTAGAGCGTGAGTTCTTATTAGCTCGTTTCTCAGTTTCGCAGCACAACCAACCTCGGTCGGCAGGTGAAAAACTGGAGAGAGCGAGAACTCCACTCCCCCCTTTTACACCCCTTCCTACAGCCTCGCTGCGGGAGGTGGTTGGTTCGAACCCCACGGCCGGACAAGGATGGGCGCTAAAGAGTGTTCCGGCCCGGCGCCCGGCTTCTTTGCTGTCACATTACAGCTCAAGGTCAGAAATTCGCGTTACGCACTCGTAACCGCCCCGTAATTTTTTTTAAGACGCTTTAACTGGCAAGACCGATACGAAACTGTGTGTCTCTCTCTACGGCAGCATAAGCCTTGCCGTCGTATTATATCGTGAGGAACCCTTGGGCATGCGAAAACCACGGGGCTTGGCACCCGGTGGAAAGGGTCGCTCCTCAGGGTGGACGTCGTATCACCGCCACCGAAAAGTGAGAGCGCCTCGGCCAACTTCGGCCTTCGTGATATCGCAGCGCCGCGTATCGCGATATCCTCGCTCCGACCGTCGGCATGCGTCAGTCACTTGTGTCAGCTTCTTCCAGTGCGTACCGCATACATGCAACGAGTTGCGAAACCGTGCACTGCACAAGTACGCCGCCGTAAGCCGGAGAGGTTTGTATTAGAGACTATACAGAGGCATGCCCGAAAGGGTCGATGCCGTGGCATGGTGTGCGTGAAGCTGATCGCAGCGCATGCTTGGGCAATGCTTCCAATGCGCCCACCTTTTCTCCGTGGCCTGCTCTCGACCCGCTAAATGCTTTGCAGCGTGTAATATACCAGCTAGGCAGTGAAGTAGACAGAAGCGTCGTTTAATTCGAACTGCGCCCGGCCGACCTAATCGATTAGCTCGGAAACGCTCGGCTGAGTGCGTCGTAGCCTTTACGAGCCGTTCGCACAAGGAAAGCGGGCCATGCGACTTCGACGATCCAAATCGAGTCGTCGTCGTCTCTGTCCACTCGAGCTCTTTCCAAAAGTGGCATCGCACCTGCAAGGTATTGCGTGTGTGTGCCTCAATAGTCGGGATAAGGAAGGCAAATGGAGCCTGCATGATTGTCGTAAAGGCCTCTCGGCAGAGGGTCCGCGCTATCTTTACGCTCCAGATAAGGAAGGGTGCAGCGCATCATGCATGTAGTACACCCGACGAAGATGACGCCGCCATGGCGCGCGATGAAGGCGAGCGTAAATAATTCGACGCGATAACGCGCCTCGAGGTCGAGGCCAGTGCGCATTTATGTAGAGAAGCAGCAGCAGTACACAGTTAAAGGAAGTGCGCAGTAGCCGAGTGGTTTTTCGAGCTGCAAGGCCTCGAAGTTCGCGGAAGTCTGGCACGGTTGGCCAGTGTTGATTTCTTGGAGTCAAGGCCGCGCGAGTGTTTCAGATATGTTCTACTTTATCACCACTAAAATAAGACAAAATGCGGCTTCCTTCTAGTGCTGGCGATAACGCGTACCGATAAGAACACTCCGGCAAAAAGAAGTGATAGTGATGGCTCCACTATTTCAACCACGACCACTTCTCTCCTTCTCTGGTCGCCCCCGTAAACTCCTCCCATTGGCCTGATTGACACTTGTAGCGTCGATCCTACGTTTGTCAACTTGAGCGTGTCCCTTCTATGGTGATTCCGTTCTCATTTCTTGCTGGCCACTACACACATCGCTCTGAGAATCTCATCTGAGTCACTTACAGCCTCTTGACACTCATGTTATTACAGCTGCAGTCAGGACTGGTCATACCACAAAATTAAATGTCTATAGAAACATAAAAAAATATCGAAACGGCAGCTCATTGTTGCCCCTTTAAATTCACGTTGACGCAGAACAAAGAACAGCGACGCATGTGACCTACAGTAAAATGCAGTAAAAAATGGGAGGCAGATTTCCCACCAGTGCACGTTACACAAACTATGCCCCGCACCAAACACAATGCCCGTTCAGTGCGCCCACAGTGCTCAGAGGAAGGCGCATCAAGCCATTCAACTCGTGCATTGCACTCTACGGCGACACTGCACATAAGAAACGACAATGCAAGGCTGCACTGCAGGGAAGCTATGCGCGTTTGTCTGACCCGTTCGCATTCTCACTGCATCTGCTAGGTTTGCATAATGCGCTTGGCTGTGCAGGTCGCCCGCTGGATGCATTAATCATGGAACGCGAAGAATGGTCTCGGGGCGAGAACTCTATGCATGCAATGCCAGCGAATTAGCTGCCCCATGCATTTGTTCGGCTCTATATACCGAGGCTGGCTGTCTCGCGGCCGCCTGTTTCGTTTGCAGTATTCTCGATTGTGTAGGAACAATGGGAAATTCGATGCGACGCCTAGCAGATGCAGTTGCTATGGGCTTCGAGCATGCACGGAGACAGCGGCTGCGTCTTTTGTGATGTTCAGTGTCTAAGCTTTGCATGCGTGTCTTGGATACATTTCTTCTTTGGCGTAATCGTACTTTATAAACATGTCGTCAGGCGGTAGCATTTAGATCTTGCTTTTCACCTCGGACTATGGTGATAAGTTCATTTTAGATGCATGGCAACTGACTTTGTCGTCGCACGAGTGCTCGTTTATGAGTGCCTATTATTTTTATTGTTGACGTCAAGTAAAGCTCCTTATAGGGGATTACAACAGGTGGGAACGTGAGAGAAACACACAACAAAACCTCACACAAAAGAAGACAAGGCGTGGAAAAAGGCACCATTTGAAGTTAATGGACCAACATTTCTCGGGAGAACATGTTCTAGTTAAGGATCATTGGAAGAAAAGTAAACCGTGCCAAAAGCAATTGATACTGTTGTGATCCTTGGGCTGGGACGACCTAATCAACGGCAGATGTGGCCGTGACGGACCCACAGGCGGAGACTGGGAGGCGCCGTCGCTCGCGGACGTCCATATGCCGGACCCTCCCTTTGTTGTCCTGATTGCCTCGTTCGGCCTTCCCGCGGGCCTGGAGTGCGGGATGACTTTGGGGACGCTTCCGGGCCAAACCCGCCTTCCCAGAATGGCTGCTAGCTGGGCGCGCTGGCACAGGCTGTGACCGAGCAGCGGAAGGGGAGAGGAGGACCTGGGTGTCCCGGCAGCGAGGAGAATACCCGGCTCGCCCAGAGAGAAACTCCGAGCAGAAGGGAGTGGAGTGGTGTGTGTTCTGACTCTCGAGTAGAGTGGCCGCTCCGCCGGTCGGTCTCCGACCAAGTTGTTACGCTACCATGACAATGTAAATACTGTACATAAAGTTCTCCCTTTTGGTCACCTTAAATCCGTCTCCGGACCGCTTCGTTCCTGTTCTGCCCGACAACACCTGCTGAGCGACGGCATGCTACCCGATCCACAACAATACCAAGGGGAACTTCGTGACCTTTTAAATATGGTCTCCACTGTTTGTAAATACATGTGGAAACCCGTATGCATTTCTGTCTGTTTAAACAGGTGCTATCATGAAAGGCACTATGAAGAAAACGTCAATCATATATTTCCTCGATATTCTCCCAGCAACGGTCACTTAAGCTATGGGAAATGCACAAAAGTGTTGCACATGTTTCTTGCCTCTTGTGAGAACGTTTTCAAGAACAAGCGCATTCTCGCCGTTGGCCTGTTCGGAGATATCCGCCTGAGTTAAGCTCCCCTTGATCTAATCGCTTGTCGCGATCACTAAGGGCTGCAGTTAGTGCCATCTTATTCGCTTTTGGATCAGAGTGAGCCGTTTTACCAATTTGCGCATTTCGCTAAAGTGCAATAGCCCGGAACCTCCATTATGCCTCCGAACAGCGTGGCCAGCAACGGCTGCACTGCTGTGAATCACTGATGGCGCTTTCTTTACCCACGGCTGCTCACTCCATACGCAATGTAGTCCGCTCTTTGGAGGCCAGACGGTGTACGGAAAAGCTTGTCAGTGTCATGCACGCTCTTAGATACTCTTTGACGCATCATGCGCTCTGACAACGTTGTGGCAGAAACACCTGTTTCGACAGGGACAAACCGATGAATGCTGGGCTAAGCGGCTACAAGAGATAGTTTTCCTTAAGTGTCATGGCGGTGAGCTGAGACCTGATTTGCTATTGAGGTGATGCGTGGTAGTGCGAACGCAAAAGTAGTTCGAGTCTGTGTAAATCTGACTTGCAAGCCCTAAATTAAATTTCTGCGTTTAAAACAGATAGGGCACTGTAAAAAATAAATTTGATAAAAATAAACGATAAGGAAGAGATATCAAAACCTCCCCCTCCCCTATGGCATGGAATAACTACAGCGGCGTTAAATTCCTGCTTACTATTCAAACTTCTTGTAAAACAGCGCGAACAACGACGGACAACAACAAGAAGGGCATGGGACGAGCGCTGGCTCTCCACTAAGTTCTTAATAGCAACACCTGGCGCTTAAAAGGAAAAGCAAAGTACATCACATGTTACACTAAAAGCGATAAAACAGCAGACAGATTGAAAATTAGAGGCAGTTGGTAGAGATACAAGAATCCATCTCTACCAACTCGCCCAGCTGAAAGTTCTGCTTAAGTATTCAAAATTCTTTCGTCTTCTCTCATCGCTTCTCCTGCTGCCTTTAATTTATGAATCCTTAGTACCTTTTATGCTTTTAATGGTCGTTGTTGCTGCATGAAAACTTATTGCTTGCTTTAACGCGACACCTAAATGTTTAAACAAAAATAGAAACAAAATGAAGCTAGAGTGGCAGAAAGAAATTGGTTTCCGCCGAAGTGTCCGCGGACGCATCGAGATTAGGCGCCGCCCGTCGACCTTATCGCGCGCTGCTTCTGCTGCGCTGCAGTAGCAGCCGCCGTGCTGTTCGGTCATGCGGAGCCGATGGGCGCGCGACAGGTGTTGCCGAGCGAGACGGTCGGCGCGTGTCGCCGCCTCTGCGCTTGCGCAAGCTGCGCACGGGGCGCAACATGTGAACTTCCCTCTTAATGTAATAAATGCTTCTCACTCATACCGGCGGAGAGGGAAAGACGTGCGAGTTGCGTGCGAATGGAGCGTCAACGCTTTCTGCAAGTCCATGAATCCTGAGCGCCGCCTACCGCTTGGATAAGATGACGAGGACCCGGCCATATGTCGACAGTCAGCTAGTTAGAGTGTCAGTCAGCCAGACAGAGTGTCAGCTAGGCTGTCAGCCCGCCTGTAGGTGGGCTGGTTGAATCAGTGAATTCAGTCAGCCACTTCACTCAGTTCAGTTCAGGCGAGGTGAGGTCGGTCGGTCGGTCGGCCGGTCGGTCAGTCAGTCAGTCAGTCAGTCAGTCAGTTTATTCATTTCAGTCAGCCAATCCTGTTCGTCAGTTCAATCAGTCAGTCTTGTTCAGTCATTTCAGTCAGTAGGAGCCAGTCGTTCAGTTAGTCATTCCAGTCAGTCAGTCTCATTCGGTCAGTCACTACAGTCAGTCATGTCCGGCCTTCAGTCAGTAAGTAAAGTTCAGTTTTGTCGGTCACAATTCAGTCAGTTCAGTCACTCATATCAGCCCAGTCAGTCAATACATAAGTACAGTTGAGTCAGGCAGTACAGCAGCCGCCACATTGGCTCAGTGCTCGGCTGCTGACATGAAAGACGTGGGCTCGATCCCGACCGAGGCGGTCGCGTTTCGAAGGAGGCAAAATGCTCGAGACCCGTGTAATGTGCGATGCGAGTGCACGTGGAAAAACCCCGGGTGGTCGAATTATACGGAGCTCTCCGCTGAGTCGTCCCTCATAGCCCGAGTTGTTTTGGGACGATAAAGCCCTAAAACCAACCCAGCAGTACAATACCCTTGAGTCAGCAGACTTGAGACAATCGATCAGCACTTTTCAGTCATTCATTCTGTCCAACCACCTAAGACAGTCAGTCGGATACCGTGTCGGTCTCTGGGGGACTATTTCTGATCTCTCTGGGGCTAACTATTGTATCTTTCAGTTTCAATTGGAAAAAGAAAGATAAAAGCACGCCGGATTCAATTTACGAAATTCAATCTTGACAGAAAAACGTCATTGTCCCTTGACGTGCACGCCACAGCGACATGAGTAGGAGGTGCACTCATGTAAAGGAGCAGATTAACGAAGTACAAAAAATCTGGGGCGTGGTGACTCGTGGGGCGCTCGCATACGGTTGGATTGGCGAAATTTTGCGTTTTGAAATGTTGCTGTGGTATACTTCACACGCCTCTGCAGATCGGGGGCTGTAGTTCCTCGCCATCGCTGGCGAAGCACTATTTGTCACACTCTCAACACTGTCCCAAGGCAGCTACATGGTTTGATAGCTTCATTCCATTATTATTTTCCCAGTAAAAACTGATTCTCTGGCTACTTCTGGCTGTGTTGACGGTTGTTCGACAGAAAAGACCTATTTACCGACGAGATAATTGGATTCAAAAGTATAGCCCCCAGCAGACTAAAACTCCTGACGCCCACGCAGGAAAAGTGGGTTTGCCACCGTCTCGAACTGAATGGCGATGCAGCGTAGACTCCGATATCCGCGCAGAAAATCGGTGTCGACACCTGCATTTCGCTTTTTGGTCTTCTCTAGAACCAAGGTGTCGAACCAGAATTTTTCCGGGTTCGGTTTGGGTTCGGGCTCAAGCCTCTCGGATTCAGGTTCAGGTTCGGCTTCAGAGAGCCATTCTGTTTCGGTTCGAACCAGTTGGAACCGGTTCAAACAGGTTCAGGACTAAAAAAATAAGAATGTAGAGTGGCTTTCTAATCAAGTCTGCTGATGCCTTGTTCCCATTTCTGCGTGACGTTGGTATGCGAGCTAAGGAAGACTAAATTTATTTTATGCGTGATTTTCTCGGCTATGCATCTGAATTCACTATCCGCGGCAGAAAAAAAGCTATACGTCAAATGATCGATGATGACTGCTGTAAATGAAACGAACAAGACCTACTTGCTACTTTTTCTTGGCCGTTTAACGTACCTGTAGATGGGCATTAATTCCACCTCGCTATTTGGAACTCAGCACTTCAGCATAGTTATTCTTCAGCGTGGGTTTGTGTCATTTCCATAGACAACCACAGTGTAAGCAGGTACTCAAGAATCAAGATATGCTGCAGAGTGGTTGGTGTGGCGTACATGGTTCTCAATTTAGAGGCTTCTTGCTCAAACAGTAAATCTGTTGAGATATCCACAATCCAGGTTAAGTGTCCAAAGGGGGGCCCCGCCCTGAGTCAAGCCTATTTCCCCCACTACAAGAAACTGCCATGGGCCCCGCCCAAGAAACAAATACCGGGCAGTAAACAACACGCGTGTCGAATTTTGCATGCAGACCTAAAACAACTGCGAATGTTATTGATGACTATCTAGCTAGTTCGCCCGAACACCAAGTCGTCCTGGATTCCTACGATTATATACCCTGCACCACCCTCACCGTTGGCCTCGATGGCTTGCTGCGACTGCGCGTGCATCCCCATTCGTCTCGATCTCCTCCGAGCATCGCGATCCTCCTCCTGCTGTTCTGATGCTCAGTCCATCCGCCGCGCCTGTGCACAGAGCCTCGAGAGGGAGCTTCCGTTCGGTGGCCGCTGCGTTGTGCTGCCCCCCCTCTCCCCCATACGTCCAGCAGAAGGCGGCGGTGTCCCATCCGAACTGGCCTCCCACCCTCTTCCAACCCCCGGGGCGCCCTGATGTACGACTTCGTGCCCGCTGCGCGAGGGCGCGTGCGTTCGCTCCTGACTCGCCGCTGCGTGCGTATGCGGGATGACGCCAAGGCGGAAATCGTGCCGAGGTATAGGTCTCCGATGCATTCGCACAGTCGAACGATTGGCGTGCCCGCGGTGGGTGGTCGCGTGGGGAAGTATTGACGGCGACGTTGTATCTGGCACGGGCCACGTCCTGGGAACACCGCTCGGTGTGCATCGTGGGCACGATGCTTGGTTTGACATCTCTGCGAATATTTTGCCTTTATATTGACGGGACAGGACAGAGGAAGCAAACACACGTTTACAGCCTAAATGATGTTGTTTGCAGGAATTTCACAGCGACAGCTGTAAGAGCTTAGTTAGAGAGACAAACATAGGGAACACAATGGCGGAGTCGAGGTAACAGTTACGCGAAACTTGCGTTACATGTGGAAAGGAGGAAGCCAGCCAAGGCGTCAGCGGTGTGTCCCAGACTCGTCCTATTCGCAGTCTAAACCCTCCGTTGGTTTTGAAAAAAAAAGGAAAGACGCATAACTTCCCCACTTTGTAGGCGTAAACTCCTGCCACCTCACAGTGCGATTGGGGTGTCCACTGACCCAGTGAGTTACGCGCTTTTCGTTTTCAGAAAACCAACCGAGATTTTAGCCTGCGAATAAGCCAACACTGGGAAGCAGACCGTCCTATTTTGCTTTTAGGAGAGGGAACCGAAGCGCATCAGAAGGGACAGCTGTTCAGTAGTGGACTGAATCCGGTCGCTGCTGATCATGACAAACAGTAAGTACTTACAAATCATGATGCAACGGCCGTCAAGGCCTCTCAAGAAGGAGCCTTCCTCATCGCCACACAGATGCATCTCATATAAACTCCTCGTTTGCACTTACTCGCTAGCTCAGCAGATATTCCGACAGCCTAAGCACGCTGCCTGTCACAGAGCACTGCTAGACGTGAACAGCGCTGCAGCGCTCCACATCCGATGGGCCGGCGGCGTCGGCTCTGTCTGCCACCTCGACGCTGCACGATTTTCAAGCGTCGAGACGGTCGGACGGACTGCACGGTTCCGCACGCTCTGTGGCCGCTCGCAGGTCGACGCTCTCCTCCTGTCGTCCATCTGCAGAGGCAGGCGCGTGGGCTGCCTTCTGCGCCGGTGGCGTGGGTTTGTGTCCGGGTGAGGGATCTCCCGCTCGACGTGTCTTGCGCCGGACGGCGATTTCTCCAATGGCAGCCATTCGCCTCCCGATGACAGCGTCCCCATTCTGCTCCGAGCCGGAAGCGGCCAGAGGAGAGCCGTCTGTGTCATGGTTATACGCACATCGATGCAAGAGTAAGCCGACTGCCTCCCTTTCCGCAGTGGTGTGTAAGGGAGCAGAGGGCAGCACCTTCGATGTCCTTCTAAAGCAATCGGGAAGTCGGAGGAGAAGAGCAATAGTTGTATGGAATTACGTGATAAGTGCAATGGAATTATCATCATCATCATCAGCCTGACTACGCCCACTGCACGGCAAGCGCGCTTCTCCCATGCCTCTCCAATTAACCCTGTCCGTTGCCAGCTGCAACCACTGTAAATAATCGGGCGCATCATCTTTTGGATGCGCCCGATTATTTACAGTGGTTGCAGCTGGCAATGGACAGGGTTAATTGGAGAAGCCCAGGGACCCAGCTGGGTCTAAAACTCACTTGCTGAATAAAGTTTTTTCTGTCTGTCTGTCTGCAACCACTGTATCCCCGCAAACTTCTCAATCTCATCCACCTACCTGACTTTCTTGCAAATTAATTTCATTTGTCATACCTGGAGAGTTTTCCTTTGTCTTGAACTTCGCACTATGTTAGTCATCTTGCGCATGCACTGCCGTTCCAAGAACAAGGAGGCGGCGGCTGTTTTGGGACATACGGCTTATTTTCTGTACTGGAGCGCCGGACATTCGGACTGGCGAAGGCCAAACCGACGTTCGTGATTTATATACGCCAAGAGTCCTTAGCGGCTTGTCTGATATTATCTTTTATTCAGGAAGTGGAAAAGATGTTAAGTCCATTATCCCATGCTTGACTCTTTTTTCTCTTCCTTCTTTTCCTGTCCCTTTCTTGAATTAACTTATAATTCGACAGCTTTAGAAGCTTCATGGGGCCAAAATGTGCCATGCGGCGCAGAAGATGCAAATTAGGTGGAGGGAAGTGACGTCACCTGACCGGAAGTGGCGTCACTTCCGGTAAATACATTTGATATCCAAATGCCAACATGTAATGTATTTAGGAGCCCCTGTGAATTTTGTATTGCTTTATGATGCGAACTGATATGAGTGATGTATCACCTGGCGTGTCGCTTGCTACCGGGGCGCTGCCTAAGCCTAGGTTGGCTTGGGCAGGCCCATGCATGCATAATTTCTGATTCGATAAATGAGTAGGTTTGTGGGGGTTCAACGTCCCTAAGTGACTCAGGCCATGAGCGACGCCGTAGTGAAGGGCTCCGGAAATTTAGACCACCTGCGGTTCCTCAACGTGCACTGACATCGCACAGTACACGGGCCTCTATTATTTCGGCTCCATCGAAATTCGACTGCCGAGCCCAGGATTGAACCCACGTCTTCCGGGTCTCAGTAAATAAATAATATATATTAAATCTTATATATTATTATAAATGTAGAGATTCCAACTCGAGTCCATTCCATGTTTCTTTTTATCGCCCTGCCATGCGCTCCTGCCACGCCGCGTCCCGCGTTTCTTCTATGTCGGTACCTCAAAAACTTGTCATGGCAGGAGCGTGGTGTTGTTTGTGCCAGTCTTTATGACACAAAAATAATGCAATAGAATTGAAGTATCACATTATTCCGCCCCAATAAACCCTGTAAATCGGAAATCTATGTTTGACAGCAGCAGTGAACTCGGCGGAATATTCGTGGAACTTTTTTTGCGCGTTGCGTGAATATGGCCTTCCTGAAGTAACGCAGCGGCACAACCCACAAGGGCTCAACAAATGCGTCACTCCTAACTCAAGAAAGTACTGCGCCAGTAACCGTAGGGCGACTAAATATAATCTCTGAAACGAGCGGTGCAGCGAGGTGCGAGGACTGACGCCTCTTTGCCTCGTCTAGGCTGCCAGGCAGCTAGAAGAGTTAGAGAACGCAAGCGCAAAGCAGTCAGCGCATCGGGCGGCGTAGCATTTACAAGGCCATATCTAAACGTCCGTGTTGCCCAATGCCTTAAACGAACACTGACAACACTCTTCTTATAGGAGATCAAAATATGGCTCTTTCTGACTACGCTAATGTTTATTCGATGGAAAAAGGCGCATTTTTTGCTGAGAAAATTGGATTCAAAAGCTCAACTGTTTGTTTTCTTCTCTCTCCGCTCGGTTCAACCTCCTGATTTCAGACTCTGTGATCACCGGTGGCAAGTGAGTGGATGCGTTGCCTATGCAGGGATCCACGCTGAAATTCCTGCTGTGACGTCACCGCAGTTTGCTGGTGAAAACGGCCGTTGGCGGCTATGCGTACCTCTACATTTCGTGGCCTGTTCGGTATCTTATTAAAGCCCCGTTTTCACGGAGAGTATATTCTTTGTCATCAGAATGCGAAAATATGTCGACAGAGGCCAGCTTCAGTTCACCCGCAATGCCCTTTGAAGCATGGCGCTCGACGTCGTCGCCGAATCCTTACGCTGACTTCGTGCATAGAGCCACAGCAGCAAGCAGCAGCAGCTAAAGCTCCAGGGTTCGTCAGAGGATCGCACTGAGCAAACCCGCGTAAAGAGCGCTGTCCACGTTTCTCAGAATAAACGAGGGGCTGTGGGGGAGAGCCTGGTAGAGGGGGCGGGGAGCCCCTTTCCACCACTTCCGTTTTTCTCCGACCTGCGTTCATTCACTCGAGCCGGTGTCCCACGCGTCGTCGTATTTTGGGGCGCCACGCGAGTAGAGTCACTGGATTCTACACGCGAGAGCCGCATGCAGGACCGGCGTCGGCGTTGCTGCTCTCAGTGAGGATCACGCGCCCTGTTCGCTTCCAATCGGCGCCGCCGAACACACGCGTGCACAAACCGCGCAGGGTGGCTGCCTGACGCAGTGGCGTGTAGGGCAGCCTAGTGGCGTGGTCTTCTGTGCTGGTCTCTTACTCCCCATTGTTGCGGGGATCCCACAGCTGGCCCCCGTTGTTGCGGGGTAAGGGGGCAACTGCGAGAGTCCAGCCAGGGGGTAGCGTTCACCAGACGAGACGTCAGGCCTTTGAAGCTCGGTCATCGGAAGGCCGAGGTAGAGGTGAACCGAGGATGACAAAAATTTAGCCTATTCTCATGGCGGAAACGAAAATGGATGATTGGTACAGAGCGCGTGCTTTTATACGCTCTCACGACGCCTAGCGAAGTCCTTCATTCCCCGGGGGGAAAGTTCGACATATCAAACTATCATATTACATTGGCCGCTGGCATACGAAGCCCCGCCACTCCACGCGCTGAAACGTCAGAGTACAGTTTGGGAGAGGGTGTCTGCCCGCGACCTTGTGGGCCACACGACTCACGGCGGTCATCCCTGGCAACAATATTATGGAAAATTATCAAGCATGGTCATACGCATCCTTTATGATATGCATATTTATCGCGGCGACTCCCGTGTGAGATGCAGCTTCTTCACAAAGTTGTGCGTGGTTCCATTGACTGTGACCAGTTATTGATGTCAGTGCGATTACGTGTGCCTCATAGAAAAGCCGCCGAATTTTTAGACATAACTTATCCTGACATGGAAGCCATTTGTCCAATGACTCATCTGAAAATCAGCTATATTTCAATGTTTTATGACACGGACATATTAGCGTAAAGTTTTTTTTGTTGCTGTGTGTGCTTTTTTTTCGATCCTTGCTTTCATACTGTCTCTGTGATTTTTCTTTATTGTGATATTAGTGCGTCATGTCATGATGTTTGTACTTGACCTTAGTGTGCATTCATTTAGGCCATTTGGCTGCTAAGGCACGTCGAAAATCTCTATCTTCAATCCCATTTCTTGTCCGGCTGCTTACGGGGACGGGGTTCTGGCATAGAGCTGAGTACTCATTCTTGTTGAAGCCCAAATTCCTCGAACAAGTGTCGGGTCCCTCGTGAAGCTGCAGCCGTTAATCCGCGCCAACTCGTTGGTTTGGAGGAAGTAGTTATTCCAGTTTAGACATTCCACTAACTGAATTGAATTGAATTGAATGGAATTGAACTGAACTTATTTCCCAGGGTCACTTGTGGAGGGTCGAGGATAAAAGCTGCCAGCTTGACGAGTCCATCGACACCTACAGTACGTTGCAGCAGACAGCAATGCAGAACAATAAGTACTCTCATACAAAACACGTACCCACCGCGGTGGCTCAGTGGTTAGGGCGCTCGGCTACTGATCCGGAGTACCCGGGCTCGAACCCGACCGCGGTGGCTGCATTTTTATGGGGGCAAAACGCTAAGGCGCCCGTGTGCTGTGCGATGTCAGTTGCACGGTTAAGATCTCCAGGTGGTCGAAATTATTACGGAGCACTGCACTACGGCACCACTTTCTTCTTTTGTTCTCTTAGTCCCTCCTTTATCCGTTCCCTTACGGCGTGGTTCAGGTGTTCGCCGATATGTGATACAGATACTGCGCAATTTCCTTCTCCCAAAACCAATTTAATTTTAACGTCCCAAAGCGATACATGGGCTATGAGTGGCGCCGTTTTGGAGGGCTCCGGATTAATTTATTGCACAGTACAGGGGCCTGTGCAATATCGCCTCCATCGCACCGCCGCGGTCGGGTTCGAATCCGGGTACTCCGGATCAGTAGACGAGCGCCATAACCACTGAGCCACCGCGGCGGCTCCTTGAGCTGTTTCCTTTTTACGAAGAGTGTACGTTCAACAGCAGAAGCCGATCTTTCAAAGCATTTAATTATGCGCAGCATGCAACGAAGGCACTTTTGCAGGAAGCCCAGCGAGGAGGCGTAAACACGACCGTCGTTAACGTGCACGCAAGTGTTCTTACTCATCATAGCTCCAGTGAGCCCACTGCCGCGCTTTGAGGCACTCACTCGGTCAGCAAGGCCTTAAAGGGACGCAAGTCTGTTGCGAATGAGGGTGGTGTTCTGAGAAAGTCCACGTCACCACCCGCGCAATTTACGAGTGCGCGCCAGTCGCGCGGTTTGGGCGAAAACAACGAGAGGGAGATCGCGGAATGCGAACGCGAGCAGAAATTAGAATATATACCCGCCTGGTTTGTTGCTGACCGGCAGAGGCTTCGCTCGCTGGCTTA
Source organism: Amblyomma americanum (assembly GCF_052857255.1). Taxonomy (NCBI): domain Eukaryota; kingdom Metazoa; phylum Arthropoda; class Arachnida; order Ixodida; family Ixodidae; genus Amblyomma; species Amblyomma americanum. The sequence continues at coordinate 208,656,117 of NC_135501.1, forward strand.
CTGAGTATTGCGGGTCACTGACTATTATACTACACGCCCGTGGAAGTTGCGTGGGTGGAGGCGGCAACTGAGAGAGTTAGTTTGTATACACACATAAGGGGGCATGCCATCAACACCCGCACTACCTGCTTAAGCTCGCGAACCATTCTCCAGCTTCTTTCGTTTTCTTCGCGCTAGGACAAGGCAGCGTCTTCAAACGAACACAACGTGGTTTTCTCGAAACACACGTGGAACGTTGTGTTTATGCGTGGGGGCGCCCCCGCTACCAAGACGCACACTGGTTTCAGGTGATCCGCTTTTATGTTTGCAAGCAGCCCCGAGTGCGGAGGCTATCTTGAGAGCAACCGCCCGTACACACGCAAAACCAAGGTGTCCGTGACGAAGAGTTTGCATTAAGTGGCACGAAGCCAAGCTTCGAGGTATGTCATCTTGGATGCGCGGCGCGGAGCACACCAGGGCGAGTGACGTAGAACGACAGGGACAGGTGCCTACTAAAAACTGTCTTTACAGAACGCGATTGTCACCGCGCCGATCGCTTGATAAGGAAAAAAAAACTTGATCCTATTGCCATATAATGTTGGCTCGGTTGCCACATGAAGACAGTCGCCTATAAATTACCGTTCATAGATCAGAGCGTAAAGTCGGTAATTTATACGCGGCTATCTTCATGTGACAACCAGAAAAAATGATATGGCAAGTGTCTATAAAGTTTTTTTTTTTCATCCCAAGTGATCTGTACGATGACAACCGCACAGTATGAAGTAGAACACGTCCTGGGGCAAGTTGGTGCATATTTTGAGTAGATGAGGCACACAAAAGACCGCACAAAGACAAATAATAACACAAGACAGGCGCTTCTGTCTCGTGCTATTCTTTGTCTGTGTGCTGTCTTTTGCGCGCTTCATCTATTCAAGCACTCTGTAAAGTCATTTGGTAGCAGCACTCTGTAAAGTCAATTGGTAACCTAACCCGGGGTCAGCTACTTCGGGCCCTCCACGACTTCCAGGGTTTGTTTCCAACCTGCCAGCGACTTCGCATCGAGTGCTTTTCGCGGTTTTTCAGGCACCGGAAGTATGTGTGGTGTGACCAGGCCAGTAGAGGCTTAGGTCGTGAGCCTAACGGCCCTCCGGCCCATAGGCTACAGTGAAAGTTGGTTGTCCGGCTGTTTACTTTCCAGCCAATGCTTACTTGAGGTCCTAACTGTTCACGCTCTGTGCTGAGCAAACTGCGAGCACCCTATCAGAGCAAATTCCCGGCTATCATCTCCCCGCCAGGTCAGCGGCCTCTTCCGTCCATGCCTAATTCCTGTCCCTTGGAGTTAGTTCACTCTGCCATCAGAGCAGAGCTCCGGTTATGCGCTTTCCATGCTTCCTCCGGGTCTACTTCGTCCCATTGATATGCGCTAGTGTGTCAGCAAGTGAAGTGGTTCTATAGTGCAGTGTCAAACGGCAGTCGCTAACCGGCCGTATGAAGTGAGGCCAGACAGCGCAGGCTGAAACATCAGCAGGCCACAAGGTCAACCCAAGCCAGACACAACACACGACTGCGTCGCACAAACGCGCTGTAAGACGGAACACACGTGGTCGGCCTAATGCGGGCGCACAGCTGCTGCAGGCGAGCTCACCGCATCCGACGCGCGATTTGCTGCCTCTGCTGCTGCGCGTGCATGTTGCGCCGGCTGCGCGTCGCTTAAAAAATTAAAAAAAAAAGTGAGTTGAGTCTGGCTGCTGAGCCGCGCCGCTTTTCAGCCTTGGCCGTGGATGTGCGTAAAGCAGCTCCTCAGAGCGCGAGGACTCCTCTGCGCGGTGATTTGTCATCCTGTTTGTCGCTAACCGAGGCGGCGTACACGGCGCGTGACTTCTTTAAGCACAGAGGGATCCATTGTGCACAACGAACTCATCAGCATGCACAGCTTGGCTTTCTCTCTCTCTCTCTCTCTCTCTCTCTATACAGACAGGTTTTTAGTCGCCTCGTTAAAAAGAAGTTACGTCTCCCTACACCAATGGAGCGGTGATGAAGACAAGAGTTAAGGGCGCAAGGTTTGCCTTCGCTCGGGAACAAGTTCAAGGTCGCGCGTAAGTGATAGGCTGTGGAGGATGCGAATAAAAGCGGATCTCGCTGCAGCTATACTTTGGAAGCACCGTTTACTTAAAACGCACTCGATTCTCCCCAAAAACTAGCTTACTCACATTCCCCAAAAACCAAGTTTATCCTCGCTATGGAGCCGAAACCTCGAGGCTAAAAGTCTAGACGTTAAATGTGAAACAACGCAGCGAGCTATCGAAGGGAAAAGAATGGGATTAACGCCAAGAGACAGGAAAAAAGTAGCTAGGATGTGAAAATGTTGAGTTGATACGGTTTTCGGCTTTATGGGGGTTTAACGTCCCAAAGGGGCTCAGGCTATGAGGGACGCCGTAGTGAAGGGCTCCGGAAATTTTGACCACCTGGGGTTCTTTAACGTGCATCGCACAGTACATGGGCCTCATGAATTTCGCCTCCATCGAAATTAGACCGCCGCGCACGGGATCGAACGCGCGTCCTTCGGGTCAGCAGCCGAGCGCCATAACCACTGAGCCACCGCGGCGGCTGAGTGGATACCTTAGCGGAAGTCAAGTGGTGCACGCGAAATAAACTTGGGCACTCACGCACTCTTTCATTCCCTCGCTCACCCATGCGGCAACTGCTGTGTATGCCACTGCGCCCTGGTACTTCTGACCTTCCCTATGTGCCAGTATTGAAGAGTACACAACCATGGACATGCCTTCGGCACTGTGCCTTCTGGCGAGGAACTGCCCCGCCGGTTCTTCCTTACGCTCGTACAAGGCCCGATTCGCTCTTCCGGTTCGCGAACAGGGGCCGTTTTATGGAGCCGAGTGGTTACAGCACTGGGCCACGAAGTGAAGCTGGTTCTGTTGGTGTTGGTTGTTTGGGATAGGGCATGAAATCCTTCTTTACTTGATTCTTGCAATTTGAGCGCGTTTTAATAACTATACGTAACTAGATACGACGTTATCTCGTGACTACCCAAACCGCGTCTGACAGAGAGATGTACATTGAAACGCACACTACTGTAACTGCGAAGTTTTCGGTATTCACTACACACAATATGGCAAAGGAGAATGAGGAAGAGTATTTAACTCTGATGCCCCCTAACCACAACTTTTAGGGCACGATTCGTCTCTTTTTTCATGGTCAGGTTTCGCTACGTATAAAAACAATGAAAAGTGGTACTTAATAACGATTGACAAGGCGATCGTGAAACCTGAAGCGAGAAAGAACAGCTAGCAGTGAGATTACTCTAGGCCGAGACTGCAGCGTTTTCCTGGAGTGTGCAGGTGGGTAATTGGTATAGGTGGCGCTTCTGGAGGGTGGAGGCCATTATACGGGGCTGATTTATCCAAGGCATTGGGGTTTAAGGACAGTGAACGGAAAGTAGATTTTAAACGGGTAGAAGTAACCAGGCGAAGGTTATCTGATTGATGGCTAAAATAAAGACGAGTAAAATTTCACAAGTCATGGCTAGGTGGCTTGAACCCCCGCCAGATTTAAATGGTTCAGCCGTATCCTTCCATCCATCTATCCATGGTTAGAGTTGCTGTGTTGGTGAGGTAGGGAGGTGGACAGTGGGTGTCGTGGATGGGTGGAAAGTCAAATCACCACTCGAGTGGCCACCCAAACACCTTCTGCTTCTTTCTGAAAACCGGTTTTCACTTTCGTCGACAATAATTTATGCAACCTACACCCTTTTTCATGATAGTTTAGATTTCGTTCACTGCGAAAAATGCTGCGAGCAGATTGTGATCAAGACTTTCGCACCTCACTGCGCAGTGGACGAGTGAAGGTTTAGCGCACGCTACTCTGTGCGCACATCAGGGCGTTAGTTATGGCCGGAGCCTCTCGCTGTTCAAACACATCGGCGTACTTGAGACCGCAGCCGGAAAACACCGCCGAACGGCATGTGTAGTAGAACACGCCGTAGTTGCAGCTGCGTCGATTCACCGCGGAAGCAGACGCGAAGTAGAGAGATTAAAGCGTGACACAGTGAACAGCGGAAAACATGTGTCGTCTATCGGAAAGGGCCAGGCAGTACAAAAACACAACCTCGGGCTGCAACGAGACAGACGGACGTCCGCCGCTATGAATAAGCGCAGTTTTTATTTTCATTCGGGCATACGTGTATACCGGAATCAGGCGTCATGCATGCGCGTCCGTAGCGCCGTGGCTCAGGAGCGGCCGTCGCCAAACGCTGCTCGTGGGAAACGCAGGGAGCGCATGGTTCATCGTCCTGGATGCAAAGACTTGGCCGGGGCAGTTTTGGGTAACTTGACTGCGCGAAGGGTTGAAATCCGTGCCGGCGCCGCCAGAACCGCCGCGAAACGCGCGTCTGAAAGGCGTCGCGGTGTTCAGAAGGCGCTGTCCGCCGAACTGCTCGGGGAGCGAGAACTCGGAAAGAAAACACGACAACCTTCTCAGAGCACGTGGTCATAACAAAGCGCCACTTAGCTTTATATGCACCGCACTAGCACATCTGCATGGCATTCTGGAATGACTGTCGTGGACACTTCAGGATTCATTTATTTGAACAACAGTCACGGTATGCGAAATTTAAGGTCACAAAGCTGCCCTTATGCTATGAGAGACGCCATAGTGGAGCGCTCCAGAATAATTTCGGCCACCTGTGTCGCTTTAACTCGCTCCAACATCGCACAATACACGGGCGTTTTTTTGCGTTTCGCCTCCGTCGTAATGCGCTCGCCGCGACGGGGAGTCGACCTTGAAATCAAGAGCCGAACGCCATCGCGACTAACGCACCGCGGTGAGTTAATAAAACTAATTCAGAGAGCGACGGCATTCGCGCTTCTTGTTTTCGTGCTGTGGAAGAGAGTAGAGTGGGTCAAGGAAGGAACGTGGTAATTGATATCCTCCCAAATCAAGAAGAGGAAGCCGACATGGGCAGATCATGTAATGCGCATGGTGCCGGAGTAGATTACAAGATAAGGCAAGCGTAGCAGGGGGTGGCAGAGAGAAAGAGGGCCGAATGAGATTAGGAAGTTCGCGGGGATAGAATGGCTGCAGCTGGGACAGGGCAAGGTTAACTGGACGCCTTTGTCTTGTAAAGTAATGTATCCAACTGGGCTGATGAGAGCGACGATGATAATTTGTCCACTATCACAGGACCGTGCTGCACTTCGATTCCAAGAGCGACTCAGAGTTACGTCGACGGAACCGAATCTGTAGTGCTTGTGCCCCACGCTGCAAGGCAGATTCTGCGGTTCCCGCTGGCCGGACTGAGTTTCGCTTTCGCTACAGCAGTGGAGAGCACACACAACGTTCGAAACTGTGGTACAAATGTCAAACGATGCATTGTTGTGCACGATGTCATTAACCTCAGCGCCAAAAAAATGGGCGAGTAATGCCGTGCCCAGGGGCTATTATTTGTTGTCGCCATTTGCTGCGTAATACATCGTGGCTATTCAAAGTGCAGAAAGGAAGAGAGATGACGATTTTATTGTTATTCCCTAACGTCTTATTGGCGCGTCGTGCACTGTATATGTAGCAACACGACTTCATTATTGTTATCTGCCATGAGTGTGTAGTGTCAACCTCGGCAGGCCGCTAGCGCCACACTGTGCCTCTGGCTCGCTCCAAGATAGCGCGGCATGTTTCAGTTCAGTGATTTACTACCCCGTTCCAACTTTTGTGTTTTATCGTACAGATGATCCCCTTCTATGCTCTAAGGAAAGCATTTTCAAGGCACCATACAGCAACTGTCGTTGGTTGCTGGAAATAATAGAGTTAGCATTCTTATATAGGGGTGCCAGCTACATAGTATTCCCGTTTATCAGCAAGCTAACTTGAGAGTATATTCGGCTACAACATCAGGCTGGCGCACGTTACGCGCGACAAAGTGGCGTGTAGAGCTACAGTGCAAGTGGAAAGGCGGGCGGCGAGAACCGAACATTAATTTCTGTGTATTTCAGTCGGCCTATCGACTGTGTGTACAGAATCAAGAAGCGGTTCGGCAGTTACGTACCTATTTTATGTGTTTGTCTGTTCCTCATGTCCCTCATGTCGAGCCCGCTCTGAGCCAGAAAAGATGAAGCGTACTGAGGGTGGCCTCTTGGGGACTAACTGCTCTGACACAACCGCTCGTCCTCAAAAACGCAACCGCTACTCACTCAAAGTCCCACTGCCAAGGGACCATCAGCCACTGTGTTCCCCACGAATCAACCCCTTCTCACTAACACTGAGTGATGCAGATGGTCGCATTTTGCCCCATTTTTGGTTCACAGTGCTCGTCGTTCGCCTCCTTCGAAGGCTGACTAGAACTGGGCTGGCGGACCGCAGTGGCGCACGGGCGAGTGGCCAAATGCTCCCTGCTCCCATTCCAATTTTGCATTCAATACCGGTTCGCACCTGTTTTCAACATACCTTCGGAAAGTTCTCCGAAATTTCGGCGAGAGATCTATCGCTTTCGCACTTCTGGAAACTGGCAAAAGAGCCTCCCAGAGAAAGACAGATAACCCCAATAAAACACGTAGTCAAAGACGTGGCCGGCATTTACGAGAAGTGGGCTTGGTTCCCGCTGACTGGAGTTAGGGTGCAGTGCAGTGGCTATCTACGCCGAGTCTGAGGTGCGCTCGTTTGATTTCTTTCCGTTTGACGACTCGGAGAAAGTCCTCTCTGGCCTGTGCGAAGAAGAGAAAGAAGCGGGGGGGGACGATAGGTGAGGAATGATAAAACGCTTAGCGGCAGAACACGCTCACCGCAAAGTTGGGAGAAAGTTGGCAGGCATCCCCGGCACTCAAGAGAATGAAGAAGGTGTGACCTGCCGATGGGGGAGTGAGTTTCTGGGAATCGAAGCTTCGGTCGGGTCTGCTCACCGCGACGTTGCTCAACTACTGTCGCTGCGTCGGACTTCAGAGAGCGCGTCGCTATTCGTGCCTTGGCGTTCGACTTGAATAACGTGCTTTAAGGAAGCCCGAAATTCTAATCCTTGTGTGCGCTACCCAGCCCTGCTTTCCCCGAATGGCGGTTTTTGTCATTTATAGCCTGCCCCACAAATTTTTCCCGTTCAATCGGAAGCCACGACAGCGCCAGCAGAGTGAAAGGATTGACTGACCGTGAGAATGTTTCGTCACCGGCTCTCTCCCGCAGGTGTATGAGGGGCAAGCCGCCTTCTGACCACGGCTAGCAAATTCAAATCGCTTTCAGTCAAACATGGGAACAGGCTTGATATCTTGGTTCCTGATTTGCACCGACTTGTCGCGGACCGACCCTAGCTGATCAATCGAACATTCAACACCTTTGACACTTCGCAAGCCCCGATTTACACCGATCAACGACCAATCGCTGGCGGCACCAATCAATCAAATGTGCGAAGATCTTTGACATGTCGTTTGGCCTCTACTTTAGTGGCTTATATTTTCGCGTTTCACGACCAGAATAACGCCGACCAACGACGGGCATTGAAATGTGCGTGCGAGCGACATTGGCTATTTTAGGCCACGATTTCCTGGCCCCGTATAATAGCGTTCAACTCGACGTCAACATACTCTGAGACGTAGAGAGACAGAATAATGGAAAGAGAGAATTTACCGTATATTCTACACGTGGAGAGGGGAATGAAGGGGTTGAAAGGAGGTATTCCTGAAACGATGTCTGGAAGCACGCTGCCTGCTGATGCTGAATGATTTTTTAAATGCGATCGTAAGCAAACACGTTCGAGGGACTCTTTTTATGCATTGCGACAGGCGGAAATAATAAATAAAAAAAGCATTTTACGGCGTCAGCTTGTTGAAGGGAAAATATAAAAAAGAGCATCTGCGAAAGTTTGCTTCGTCCTTGTTCTCTTTCTGATTTCACGGCGAAGAGCTTCGTTCGTTTCGAAAAAATTAGCGCGGTGTTTCCTTTGTGTGCCACCAATATCAGCGCCAGCTACAAGTGAACGGAGGATGTTTAAAAAAGAATGTGACAACAGAATGCGTTCGGGGTTCAGTTAGCTTCAGGGGTCGACAGACACAGCGCGGTGTCTGTCTTCATCCTGTCTCTGTTGCGCCGTTCCTTTGCCTGTTCACCATGTACCGTCTAGCTCTGACACTGTAGAAGCTTGGCAAGTTGGCGTGATATTGGCTGGTGCGAACACAACAACATGAGCGGCACCGCATCCCGTCACCTTGGCATTCATTGCAGAGACTGCACAGAGGAAAGAAAAAAGAACAAGAAAGCGCCGTGTTATCCTATTTTCAGTCAGTGCCGAGTGCTGTCAGATAAGCGAACAAAAATCACTCGTGAAATCATTGAAGTCCATGAAATCCATAGATTCAAAGATGAATGCGTAAGCGTTGCCTCAATAGCTCTGTCTGATAAAGAACTACGTTTCCTTGATGAGAACAGAAAAACATGCGCAGCTGGTCTTGTGCCACTGTAGACCTGTGCTCAGGAATTGTCATTATCGCCAATCTGTTTTGTGTATCTGTCTTTTCATTTCAGATTGGTTGCCACTATATTTCAGTAGTTAAGATCGCCTCAATAAAAACCAGTTGTAAGTACAGCGCCGTGTCTGTGCACTTGTTTCGTCCTTTGTCCCCTGCGCTGGTGAAACACCGCCTAGCTCGTATACCTCTTGCAAAGCTCAGGGGGTTAAGTCGGTGTTGCATGACACTGAGCCACATGACAATAATCTGAACATGTGTCACATGGGCCGCGGATCATGTGACCGATGACAATAAGTCGTGTGACCGTATTGCAGAGGGACATCATTGCATGCCAGTGGCCAGAGCTCTTTGATCATAATGGTTGAGAAACTCGACTTCGAAACCTGACGAGTCCCGGTGACCAGTTCGCGGTGGTTAGCAGACGGCCGCGACGCCTATGAGCTGGGCTGGCGCCTATTGGTGGTGTCCTGCAACTATAATTTCTCTACTGCGTTCGTGCTTTCGGCATCGCTGAGCAGTTTGTCGAACACCGCAAGGTGGCATGACAGCGTCTTAAGGTCCGCTTTTTTTTTTTTGCGATGTATATTACTCAGGGCATAAAAGGGGATAGGTAATAATGCTTGAAGGGGAAGGAAATGATAAAAAGGTGTCCAGCATAATGAAGTCGGAAAGTGAGCGATGATGCGGACCCTTCTTTCGCCCAAGCGGCGTATGGCGAAGGATTGTCCGACGAGACCAGCTACGGCAGGAATAACCCCAAACCGGAACCTCGGAAGGGAAACCTTCTCTGCACGGGAACGTAAGAGCGTGAGGGAGGGATGAGAACACGTGTGTGGCTCTGGAGGTGCTCCTTTATTTCGATACATGGACGCCATGGGGAGATTCACAGGTGCTATGATCAAAACACACTGCTGGGCGATGGTCACGAAATCTCGGGAAGAGGGATGTTGCTTATAAGAGCTAGCACGTTGAAAACGGTATGTGATTTGCGGTTCTAATGAAGCAGAATTATTTGGCTAATGGCGAAGAAACCCGTCGTCGGCGTTGACTAGCGATAGCGGTCCAGAAAATCCCAGATAACTTTACCGTGGTATCAAAGGAGAGCAAAATTTCTGCCGAAGGTAAGGGGAATTGAGCCCATGACACTCGTATTGCGAGGCGAGCACGCAACTCATAGGCCACAAAACCACGCTGCTGCTTGGCAAACAAAAGTGAACATATGTGTTGCCTTATGACTGTATGCTAATGAGTAGGTGTGTCACTGGAAAGCAAGAGAAAAGATAAACAAATACAATAATAAAAAGGGAATCAAAGTAAATTTTAAAAATGCTTTCGCATTCAAAGCCCGTAAGTAGTGCCCTATGTAATTTTTAGCGCACGATTTACAAGGCCGTGAAACTGACACCTCAAAGCTAGCCACCTCCCATTTTCCTGCTGACGAAATACAACATTAAGGAGTGGCGCTGCACGTTTTATATTATTACGAAGCGAATATATTTCGCCCCGCAGTGATGCTGCGCATATGTCGACGACTCCGACTCACCACAGTAGACAGTTCTGGACTAATTTCTGACCACTTGAGTTATATAACATGCACTTCGGTGCGCAGGTGCTCTGTTTTCGCCTCGATGGAAGCATAAATCCGGGCAGACCTTTAAAGCTTGTCACCGCTCAGCAGAATAGCGAGCTGCAATTCAAGCCTCCGAGCTCCTATCGACTGTTGTGAAATACAAGCCTGTCGTAACGTGAGATCATATGGGGTCTCGTGCTCAGTTCGTGAGATAGCGAATGGGGGGAATACCTATTAAAAAACGCGGTGTACTCCAGGAAGGCGGCAGGCTCCTCCAGAACCTTCTTGTTAAGGAAGCAACGAAACTGCTATGAAATGAATACGGACAACTTTGAAAAGGGAGTGGATGAAATTTTAGACGCAGTATTTTACAGCATTTGCACGACGCAGAGTACCTGCTCTTTTCACTACGAGCTACCCCCCCCCCCCCCCCCCCCCCCCTAGTCTACCTTACTGCCCGCGCTTCCATTCAGCGCCGGTCAGAGAGGTAACGGTGACGAAACCCTGGAAGCACGGTAGGGCAAGAGTGTGAAGCGAGCGGCTCGTGGGCTTATTTTAGAACACGGGCTCGCGCGCGCAGTAACTTGGCCGAAGGCGTTCGGTGGCTTGCGCGCTCCGCGAGCTAACAATAACGTAGGCGAAAACCCCGCTAACTTTGTTGGCAACCGCTGGCTTAAGAACGCTTCTCGTCCCCTCACTCCCCGCTATCCGGTCCCACGCTAAAATAACCACTTCCTGCGTCGCCCGGCGCACAACAACGAAGGAGAAGAGTCGCCGCATGTCGCGCGTGAAAGGTTATCGCCGCGGTAACCTCCTCTGTCATTCAGGAGAAGATAACGTCACTGAATAGCTTCGCCGTATACGGCATCATCAACGCAAATAGAACATTTTTGCTCCAGAGCAAAGAACGAGAAAAAAGGAGAAGGAGAGAAAGAGGAAAGGTAGGAAAAAAATAAGGGCAGAAAAAAAATGAATAAAGGAAAGTAACTAAAGAAAGAGAGACTGAGGAGGCAGAAAAGAAATAAAAAGAAAGGAAGAAAGGAGGAAGGATAGAAATTGGTAAATGAAGGAAAGTTGGTAATTAAGAAGCAAGGAAAATGGGGATGTAAAGAAATAAGCAAGAAAGGGAAGACAAAAAAAAAAACCTGGGGCGTTGACCACACTCTTCGTTGGCCCATCCCAAATACTCAAAAAGCCGCCCCCCCCCCCCCCCCAACTGTGAAAAAAGGCTAACCCCAGCAAATGGAATAAGATGGATTTGTGTGGTTTAGTGAAGGTAGTTAATGGGGATTAGTGTGTGGAAAAGGTATTATTGGGGATCAAGGGGTAATATGGACCATTGAAGATTACTGGGTGCATTGAGATGGATTAGAGGGGAACAACGGGTGAATTAAGGTGGAAGGTCGTGTTAATATAATCACATATGATAACTAAATGGAATATACTCGGACATTCTAGTGCTCAAATTTTCAAATTTGGCGATTCTGATGATGTCACGATGCTCTCTACCAATCAGGGCAGTTAATTACAGAGAAAAACGGCGGTTTTCGTAAGACGCAATCACCATTCTTCTTTTCATAAAATGCGTTGAAGACTGTTGCTTACATTGCATCACTCAGCACACGACTGTGTTACCTCAAGTTTTCAGAGCAGGGTTGAACCCGCAAAGAAGCTAGTTTTTGACAAACAAAAGGTGTAGTAATTGTCTCACTCTCAGTGCACACCTACACCGTGCCGGGAGGGAAGGAATAAAGGAAGAAGTGAAAGCTATGCCATGCTTACTAAGGAGAAGAAGAAGAAGAAGAAGAAGACTCCCTGTTTGACACCAAAGCTTTACCGCTACACAGGCATGGCGACGGGTGGCGTTTCTGTACATCACGACGGCTTAATAATTCGACAACTTCTGTGGGCACCTGAACCTAAACTTGTCCCTCTCTGCCCCTAGTCCCTCTTTTAACCACACCTAGAATAGAGTTTATTTCCCATAAAATCTACAGGAAAATTACACGGCGGAGTTTCGGGCAAAATACTGCAGGAGCGCACCTTACCCGGGCCCAGAAACCCATAACGGAAGTGGCACTGATACCTGTACTTCAGTCTGCTCTATTGCTGGATCGCTTCTGTCGGGCTTCGTCTGTCTCTGTAACCTGGCTAGGCTCCAAAACTGTAGAAAGGCACCAGCCTCACTGAGCCTGCTGGCAGCTACAGTTTCACCATCGCCGTGGCTAATAGCTATGGTGTTCGGCTGCTGAGCCCAAGGTCGCGAGATCGAGTTTCAGCTGAGATGGATGCACAGTGTTCCTCTGGCGCGGAAAACTTCACCAGTCAGGCCAGGACTTCATATCTCTCAGAACGGCGCATGCGCACATGAATCCCTGTCTCTCATCTAAGTGCTTCCGCATTCCACGGCTCCTTGCCCATCTCTGCTCACTGTGCACATTCAGCGCGTTTCTTTTCCTCCGCGACTGCAAAATTCCAGAGCTCACTGCCGCGCAACTGGTTGCAGCAGCCCATGTGAGAAGGAAGAGCTGACGCGAAATGAGATTTTTGAAGACTGATGAAGGATCGACGGAACCAGCTAAAAGCAACCCCCCTCTACAACCGCGACGCGTAACTGCAAATAAAGCAGTCAGCACAGTAGCAGGCACTGCGACCACTGTGGCAAATACAGCGCAGCCTCTCATAGCTCGCCGCTAAGCGCTCAGTCGGACGCCATTTAGCTGAGAGAAAAATCCAGAGGCGAAAAGAACCATCCTTCGGTAGCCTGTCACCTCGCAGTTTCTTCGTTCCTGTCGTCGTCGCTGAGACGCCTGAGTTCCCGTTTCTTTCTGCTGCATTCGGTTTAGTGAACGGCTGTTTGTTTTGTCTGTGCTTTCTCCTAAGCGATGACGTTGCCAGACATTTCGACATCGCGGAAGGGAGGCCCGGTGCCAGCGTCCTGGCGCCGGTTATACGCTCACGCTTGAGTGAGTCGCGCCGTGTCGTTCCGAAGTCGGTGAGGACCCACCAGTTGCGAGTTACACGCGCGAATCAAGTGCGCCATGAAGGAAGTCTCGCTAGAATACTGCTAATAGTGAGCTAATAATAAACTATATAGTAAGACAATAAAACAGATGGGATAGTCAGCCGCTTGGAAGAAAAGGTGAGAGGATATATAGATGAAAGGCACGTAAGTATACCAAAGGTTGAGAGATTAACACCTCGAACACTCAATTGCAATTCGTGGTGTCCAGCGTTCATAGCGTTCATCCCTCGCGCTTCGAACCTTTTCTTGTCTGCTATAGCACTGGTTCAGTATGCTGAAAGTTTTCAATATTATCCAGTTCCTGCGTGCAGGCACTTAGCCAGGATTGTTTGTTGTTTTTTTTCGCCAGGAAAGGGGGTGCTGGATGGCGCACATACTCCCCTCGATAGCAGTGCCAGGATGGCTGGAAAGGGGGGAGGCGATGTCCGCGGGACTCTGCGCCCCAGCCCGCCACTTTACTCGACCACGTGCCAGTAGACATGCCAACGCAAAACAAAAATCTTGGTCAAATGTTGCGTAAAACGAATTGCTTTTCTGATTGAGCAGGTAAGGCTACGGGAATCAGGGGTTCGTTACGCCTTACATATGAAGGAAGCCAACTGTCATCAAACCAAGGGAACCGTTGCGGAATGTTTCTCTTCCTCTTATTATATTTGCACTGTGGATCAATGAGAAATTAAAAGCGTAACCACTTTATGGTATGTAAGTGGTTTTATTAAAATAATAATAAAAAGGAAGGAAAAGATTTTTGCTAGCCCCGGTATCTGCCATCGATACTGAGGCACCTGAGTTGGGGCAGCGGAAATAAAGGATAGCAGGCAGATTGGAGAAATGAAACGAAAGAGGTCAGGGGACAGGAAGAGAGGATAGGGGGAGAGGTAATATACACGAACTATTCACACAATAAGAAATGCACCACTTCATGGTTAAAAGATAATTGCTTAGAAATAAGAAGAAAAAATAACCACTCGCCGCCGGTGGCATTCGAACCCACGACCTCCGCGTAGAGCACCGGATGTAAAATTCGGAGGTGATGGGTTCGGATCCCACCGGCGGCATATGGTTGTTTCTTTCTCTACTTTTTGTAAATTACCTTTCAGCCTAAAATGGTTGCACTAATCATTTCTTATCAATCGGCACCAAAATTAAAAACAAGATAAGCATTCACCTATGCTTTCCCTGGTTTGGTAACTGTTAACTTCGTTTATATGTATTGTTATTGTGATAGTTTAAGGTAGCCTCGGTTGAAAGGCGCCAGTGCCAGGGTAAAAAAACGAAGATGACGGGACGAAACGCCCATACACATGTAGCTAATTTCGTGCTACACGAAGGTGCGTTCATTTGCGTATTCCCTGAAACAGCACGCGCGCAAAGTGAAGCCGAATAGCACTAAGAGGCATAATATAAAAAGTAGGACTCGCCATTGCAGGATTTATGGCTGGGTGGCTCAAGCGTGCTGCACGTGTATCGGGGGCAATGTGCTCGCTGCTACCGGACGCTTGTTCACAGCGCAGGTGTTCAGAAAAAATTCTGGAGTACGTAGGGTTTAAGTCCCGAATCCGTCTACTTGGGCTGCGCCAGTAGCCATAGCGGAGGGCTCCAGATTAACTTCGGCCACTTGGGTTTCTTCAACGTGCACTGCCACCGGGCAGCTGCCAGTCGCTAACGTACTTGCGAAGATGAACAGTGATGTGCATAGTGGAAAGAACAAGCATAAAGGTTAACGTAGGTTATAAAGGCGTTGTCAGCACCTGTATATTGCATACCTGCCGACCTTAAAAGCAAAAATAATAATAATAATAGACGTATGCGTATGCCGCGACCAAGACCCCCGACGGGAAACGATTTTCGATTGTACTGTACATGAGTACCCCGTGCATTAAACGAGCGCTCTCCTGCCGCACACTCACAGTGACCCTTCTGTGAGCGAAAGTGGTTAATTTATTTTGCTGTGTTCTTTTACAACGATGCCCTTTGAATCGGGCCATGATAACTGCTACAGCGTCATGAAGGCACACGAAATCTCTATCTTCCGTGTTTTACCGTTAAGCAATTAAGCCGCATTCTTGTCCCGTCGCGTGAACTCACTACGGCGCCACTGTGGACACCGGCAGCTAGGACCGCTACTAATGCAAGCACACAGCCAAACCACTGCTCAAGCAAGTGACGCCCAGGTGCAAACGCAATTACAGGGGATCGAAGAAGGAACATAATTGGTGAAGACGTTGTCTGCATGGCTGCTTCTTGCAAGGTTGCCAAACTACCGTTCTTCTACCGTACTTTTCGCAGTACTGTCCGAGGTCTGCACGAGTCTAAATCGCAAATTCTAGCGCTTTGCGGACGATCTTGAGGTGTCGCTTTGAAAATCGCCAATTGAAACATATAATGGCCAAGGAAATTCACTTTCACCATGTTCTTTTATTCGGGCATACTTGAGGTTTGCTTCTGCCGTCAATTAAGGCGCAGCTGAGTTTCACGTTTCCCCACTGGCATATTTATTTCAAGGAATGTCGCTCACCGGGCTAGTCCCTGAGATCAAAGTAAAACACGGCGCTGATGAATAGCCGCCTGTCGTCCACAAAGCACGCCCGGCCATGAGTTTCGCCCCGCGGGCAAGAAGTCAGTGCCGTATACAAACAGGGTTGCGATGCCTCTGAGGCGAAGAGCGTTCACAATGCCGTGCCCTCCTTGGAACTGACGGAATTGTCGATTTTCTGCAGATCGTTCCCGCAGAATCCCTACCGGGTGGCGACAGTGTCAGAAGTGAGCCAAGCGGACTACCCACTTGCTGCTGAGTAAATCCCCGGATTTAAGGGTGCACCATCGGTGTCTATGCGCATAGAAGACGCCTGGCGATGGGCGGCGAATGTCACCGCGGTACTGACGCATGGCGGACGTGCCTCGAGGAGACGTACATTGCTATTACCGCGTTCATGCGTCGGAACAGCCTGTACAGATTCTACCGAACCATGCGCTTCATGGTCGAGAGCTCGGCTCAGCGCCGAGGACACTTGACGTTTAAATTGCCCCGCTGACGACAAACCAATGAGGAAGTTCTCTTTCAATACCGATCCATCGTCGAAAGACGTGTCAGGGTCATACACTAATTTTCCGCGGCGGCTTACAGCTAATACCAACTCACGCGGTTATATTTGCAGACATGGGATGAACACCCGCAGCGCCTGTTTAAAATGCGTAGATGTGTTAGTTCGCAACGACAACTGAATGCGAATGTGCTTTTTTGTTTTTTTCCAGAACCGTAAGCACAGCTGTGGCACTTAAAGACCTTTCATATTTCCTTGTCAGTGCGGAGCCTGAACCTGTTGCTACGTATGAATGCCGTCTTTCAGCACGAGCTGCGTACTTTTAAAATGCGCCGAGAGCGGGAGAGGGCAATGCAAAAACTGCGCATTACGACCAAATCCTCGCGAAAACTAGGCATGTACCATTTTTTCGTTTTAGAGAAAAATAAGAAGCTGCTAGTGGTGGAGAAGAAACTCGAAACTGCAAATCGCACAGCCGATAAAAGGCGCCAAGTTGCTCACACTTTCCCACAATCCTCACCCTCGACAACCTGTCTATGTTTGAAGGCTACCTGTTTACACCAATTAGTTTCGGCAGGCGCGTGGGTAGGCATGGATTTTGGAAGTGGCCCGGGTCAAATTTGGAGGTAACCATCGTACTGGGCACATTCAAATTATCCTGGATGTCGAGCCCGGTCGAAATCTGAGAACAAATTCCGGGGATGGGGGCAGGCAGAATTCGGAAATGATCCAGTCCAAATTTGGAGGTCACCATCATAGTTGCGCATTCAAATAATTTTAGATGTCGATTTTTGTCGAAATTCAAGAAGGTCAAATTTCAGGAATGGGGTTGGGCCAAATTTTAGGGGTAGGATGGGCCAATGTTGGCAATGAAAATAGAAATTTAGTTTTGAGGAAAGCAAATGACGCAGTAACTGTATCGCGCAACTGGCGGACACCTAAACCGCACCATAAGGAATGGAGCAGAGGAGGGACTGAGAGAAAAAAGGAAGAAAGAGGTGCCGTAGTGGAGGGCTCAGGAATAATTTCGACCAACCAGGGATCTTTAACGTGCACTAGCTAACATCGCACAGCACACGGGCGCCTTTTGCGTTTCGCCGCCATCGAAACGCGGCCGCCGTAGTCGGGTTCGAACCCGGGAACTCCGGATCAGTAGCCGAGCGCCTTAACCACTGAGCCACCGCGGCGGGGTTTTAGAGACTGCTCCTGAAAGAAGAAACAACAGCGGAGGAAAGCCGCGGTAATGCGTTGCCATTTGCAACAGCAGTAGGTGCGAATGCCTTTCTGTAAGAATCCCGCAAAGCGTTCCGCGCACGCATACTGAACATTTTTCTAAGTAATGAGCACTAGTAAAAACATTTATTTGGGGAGAGAAAAGTTCGGGCATGGAGGGGTGGGGGAGGGATAGAATTGGTGCTTCAGTGGTCGGTCTGGCCTATTCCAGGATCCATCTGGGAGTCCTTCCCCTTCGCAAGCCTACTCATAAAATGTGAATGATATGAGACCGACACCCGTATGAGAGCACGAACTACTGACGGAATCTGAGATGTGGTTACTACACTGATAAGGAGCCTCTGCCCTCAGCAAAGCCAATAATAATCTATAATATCATAGGATAGTTGCAAAACAATTCAAAGAGAGATAGCGTGGAAACATAGGCGAAAAGATATACAAGAGTTAAAGCAGTAGTAGAGAGCGTTGATTGTTGAATTAGCGAGGAAAAGAAATTGACGTTGAAAGAAGCCCAGACACAGAGCTCCAGCGCACCACCACCATCCATTTGGCGGAAGAGGCCGCTTCCAGTCAAAGACTGCCAGCCAGCCTCCAACCGCGGAGGCGTCTCTCAGGCCTGCGTGCCGGGGACGGGGAGAAACGTCTTTTCTGGTGGAAATAAAAATTGGTCAATCAAAATCTCATCGTCGGTGCTGAGCAAGCCAAGTGGGCGGTCCTGGCTTTGCCTGTAGTTCGCACCAATTTTTGTTTCTCATCGTCTCTAACCCGGCCGTCATCGTCTACTAACCCGAAGCTTGGTGATGTCTTCCTTTTGCTGACTTATTGGCCCGTAATAAAGATGGGTCTTATTATTCTGACCATCGCGCAACTCCTCGCGACGATAGACCCATGACCTTTGCCTGCTCGGCGTCACTATATGGGCCACTTGGTGCGTACACGGACAGCGTAGAACCGGAAGAGGGCAATTTCACCGGAGGCTCGTACGGGAGAGGCGACCACGAAACGGTGGCAGCGCTTTCGCATTCGCCTGAAGCGCACAGCCACAGAAAATCAAGACGCACGGAGAGGGAGTGAGAGAGAGAGCATCTTGTATTCACGTTGGGAAATCAGCAAGGCAGATGCTCGTTGATTCCCGGAAGAAGAGGGGTCTCCGAAAGCGGGACACGCGCACATGCTGGAGGGCTGCTCTCGCGAGTGAATGCATGGAGAGCGCGTACGTAAACGACCGGGCATTTGACCCGAAGAGTCGCAGGTTTATCTTTCCGCTGGTGCTGTAAGTGTTCGCATGTACAGTCTAACGGGGTTTGAAGGTGGTCACCTCAGGCTTAACCTACTCGGGATAATGTGCTGTAACGCGGTTTATTTACTCGGGTACGCTGCAACGAACGCACAAGCTCAGCTAGCCGCAGGGTTCTTCTATCCTGCACCGTCATGTTTGTTGCAGACGAAGCGACCGTCAAAAATTTATTGGTTCGTTTCAGCGAGAACGAATGGGATAACGTTCAAATCACGCTGGACTGTGCGTGCTCTGATATTTCCAAAGCCAACGTATACACATACAGCGACATCATGCAACACACTGAGTTCTGCTCGCGCTTTTATTTATACTCTGCTGCACACGTTTTTTTTTTTTGCGTAAGAATCAGTTTATTTGTCAGTGCCAATCAAGATGTAACTATAATGGTTTGTTTTCCTCCCCTGTTCGCTTAGTTTTATCACATCTGACTCTAAATTTCAAGCTGTGTTCTAAAATAAAGTAGTAAGAAGCCTCTATTTTGCTCTCTCTCGCCTTCTGTTCACGTTAGTTTATTTTGCATCTTCCAACGCATGCCTCTTCGAAGCGCCCAACGCGGCTGCTTCCGTGTTTCGAGCACAGGCCACGGTGTTCCGGCTGTTCGAATACCGTACGTAACGCCCGATTTCACCCCAAGCCTTAGAGACACTCCACAGGGAAAGAAAGACTGGGAGCTTCTGATGTGAAATCCGTGTTCAGAGCGGAGCTTCCGTAACACTTCTGAAGAAACGATTTACCAAAGGGACAGAAACGTAAAGTTCAGACGATGTATGTATAAAGTTACAAAAATTACATTCGTAAATGTCACCGGCCGGTAGCGAAAGAACGCTGTGAAAGAATATGCGTTCGCCTATTACGCCTCCAACTTCGTTATTGAATTATTGAAACAAACATTCCCATCTTCAAGAGTTGATCTTACAAGGAGCACTCATCGACGTCAAAGTGGCCGCCATTTTGTGCCTCGCGCGTGTGTAACGGGATTACCGCCACCTGCTTCGGCCTGCGAGCACCACTGAATCTATGGCGCCCGTGAGGGACGTCAAGGGAGCCATTTTGTTGCACACCTAGTAGCTTCAGCGGTGCAGGCCAGAGCACGGAGTATTCACCTGGCGTCACGGGAGCCATTTTGTTGCCCACCAAGTAGCTTCAGCGGTGTAGACCGGAGCAGGCGGCAAAAATCTCGCTAGACACGCGCGCGCCCTCTCGCCGTGCACCCACGGACAAGATGGAGGCCACTGTGACGTCGGTGAACAGTCCTTTTATGAACAACTCTTGAAGGCGGGATAGTTATACAAAAAAGGAAGGCAGTTGCAGAATATTTGTCCCTGAATAATGGCACCATTGAAAGATGGTTTCGTGTGTCTAAAATGCAGAGTTGTTTCTGGGTTCCGCTCCATCCGTTCCGCTAGTCCCGTATTTGTGCGGTAAGCTTCACAAAAGCCTTTCTCAGGACCAAAGCGGAGAAAGACAAAGGACGGGCGGACGGACGGCCGGACGCAAATTTATATGCATAGTGTTCGGCCGACCTCCTTTGTGCTCATAAATAAATTCGCTTTGCTGGCGCAGCAACACTGGGATTCCAAGGCGTCACAAGAAAAGTTGTCTCATTGCTCTCCGTTCGTTGTCTCATTACGAGTAAGGTCGTGTTAAGATCATGCCGGGCTTTTGGGTGTGAGGTCGCGGAGGGAGGGAGGAGGTTTACCTTTTCGCATTTTGCTCCATACTGATTTCATGCTCCCTACAATTGGTCTTGTTCCGTTCGCAGAAACTGTGTTTCGGACTCGCGAAGGGGAACCATCACCAATTCACAGCCGCGTATTATCTGGTGGTTTCACGTGTGGACCAGAGACACTTGTCATCTCAGAGGGAGCACGTCAGTGCGAAGAATCGCCTCTCCTATCAGTCCAAGGAAGTGAGCACTCGGAGCGATACACGCCGCCCACGTCCACGCCGCAAACAGGACCGTGACAAGTGCCCGTGTAGCTTGTTCGAGAGCGCCGCATTTTTCTTGCTGACGACGCGCTCGAGTGTTCCGCGTGCAGATAGGCATCCGCGCGAGCCGGACTGAAGTGCATATGCATGCAACCACCAACTAGGGTTCGTACGTCCACTGCAAGTCACGCAGCGCAGACCTCGTCATTACACGCGACCTGTTGCCTGGGGTGGAGGCGCCGGCCGCATCTTTTCCCCCAACCGCCACCTCGAAAAGTAGCTCCTGCCTGTTGCTTTGGCAGTACGAGTGCTGGGTATACCATCCCCAGAGGAGGATGAGGAGGAGGGTATGCAGTTTGATATCGATTTTGGCAAGAAAAGCGACTGCCTATTCGAATTTTAGATGTCAACCAGGTTTGTTGGTTCATTTCTGCTGCCGCTGCCCTGACCAAGCGTGTGAAACATGCGCTCTCAATTTTTCCTTTCTTTATTCTCTGCCTGCTACTCGTTTGCTCTCCATAACCGCTATTGTTCCCTCGTTAATCTCGCCGCGTGGTGAATCGATGGCCGTAGAGTTCGGCTGCTGAGTGTAACGTCGTGGGTTACAAAGCGAAATTCTAAAGAAGCAAGCCAAGCGACTGTAAGTAATCCGGAGCGCTCAACCACGGGCCTGCCTTAAGGCGCACAGGTATGTGTTGGCACGTAATAACGAATCGAAGAATCAGTCGATAGACAAACGAATCAAAGCCGATCAATCAAAAGATCACTGATTTACTAGTTAAGCTAGCTGCAGTTTCTTTCCCTGCCCACTCTCTCTTGTTCTTCTCGGCATACTGCTTTGGTACGACGACGTTGACGAGAAATAACAGCGACAATTTTCACTTGGACTGATTTTGTTCTCAATATTGGTTGCATGCAGACGACATGCAGTGCTATGCTGTCTAAGATGGACTATCCCTTCTTTGCGACAGCTGACGTAGGGTAAAATAACGTGTGCAGGGGCGCTGAAAGTAGAAATCAGGTACGAGGAAGGCGACATTTTTACGACGTGTCCGATTCTCACTCATGAGCTGGCAGACAGACAAGTATAGCGGAGGTCGCAGTGTGCTTTGTTCACGCGTTGCGCAGATTGGCAGTCTGCGTGAATTGTTGGGCAAATCTTCATTCGGTCAGCGGAATACTGTAGGAGACGACCTCCCGGTGACGAACAATGAGATCGGCCAAACCCGCTACTTGAGGTGATCAGGGCGCTGAGACAAATACCGGTTGCGATGTACTGCCGCCATCCTAAAACACTGTAATCAAAACTCGTAAGAAAATGCAGTACACGGGGAGACAAAGTAAGGTGCCCCATGTCGTAGTCTTACAAACGAGGCCAGGCACAGAGTTGATAACAGTATGCGCGGGCAGCACGCAAGGCATACACAGCGCGGAGCTTGTCTCCCGGCGTCTGTGGGTGAGGACAGGAAGTAGATAGGAAGCGAGGTTATGAAGCAGACGCGTGCGGCACTCGAGGCGTCATAACAGAATGCACGGTGTGACAAATACAAATCGCGCTCACTCGATAAACCGCCAGAGCGCGGAGCGGCGCCGTCGCAGCCGGGGCCAATTACCGCATTTCGGCGAATTTAGTTCGCATCCCTCTTTCGTCCAAAAAAGCGATGCCTGCAATTATGTCCGCGTGAACGCGCGATCTATTTCGCACGTCAAGCGACGTCTCTCATCTCTGTGCTAATGATTATAGTCACCTCTCATGGACACGACATCCTTCCCTCTCCTCTAGCTTCATTATATCCCGCTTCCACCCACGTGTAGGGTATCCAACGAGGCATTATTGTATATAGTTAAGCTACGTGTATTTCCTTACTCCACTACTTCGGCTGGCGTCGAGAAAGAAACGCACAGAGGTGTGATCGGTCTGTGCAGTGTTCGGTTTATCATTCGGCTTCTAATCGTCGTCATCAGCCGGGCTCAAACTCTGCAGCATAACAAAGGGCCAATGCCAGTGTCCTACACAATGGCCTCTGCCACCATAACTAGGCACCCTTCCCGGTATCATCCAGAAGAGAGAGCTATCAGCCGCGGATAATTTACAAGCGCTTATTAATCAATCTGCCACAGAGGTGCACAAGACTTGATCAGAGTCAAAAGTAAAAAGGAGATTACTCGGTAGTTACCTTGCTCATCTTATCCGATAGCCTGCCGATCGACTCTGCTTAAAGAATTGGCTGCGACCTGGTTTCTGTAGGCATGGCAACGAAACAAAGCCCCACGTCTTCAAGGCCGCCGTGTTCTTGACGAGGCACAAAGTTCTTGGTTGTCCATTGTTTTGCCCTGAATGAGGCCTACTGGCCTAGTAATCATGAAAATGAGCTCAAAACACCATTGTGCACCGTGAATAATTAATTATAAACGATTTTGTGCCGGCTGTGTCGGTCTCGGTCAGCGCTAGCGCTGGAGTGCACCTTGACGTCACGACCGGCCGGCCAGATTGGACTACCACAATACTGATGACGTTGGCGTCGCTGGCGAGCACTGGTTCTCCTTGTGAGCAACCACTAGGTTCGGTGACGTCACAGCAATTGGGGCAGTGCACCTTGACGCCACTTCCCTGCTTTTCGTCGCGCCGTACTCACTGCGCTTTGACTGCCTGACTGTAACGGTGACCTTCACTGTGCTGTGACTGTGGTTTTCCCTTTTTTTTCTGTTCTGTACTTTGACTTTCTGTCTGTGCCTCTGACTGTTCTGTGACTGATTATTCAAGGTATTTTGTATCTTGTTTTAACTTCCCTGCTTTTCACTTTAAATGATGTTTTCTTAGTGTTTAGCCCCTTTTCTTTCTTTTTTTTTTTTGTACTGGCCCGGAAAAGCGTTGCTGGTCCGGTCTCTCTTTCTCCTTCATTTATGTTTTTTTTTTCTGACAACCAATAAAAGGGTGGTAATACCGAGCGTCTGCTCGGACAATATTCAAAATAATATTAAATAATCTTCCACTGAACGCCTGCGACTGGCACTTGCTAGATGGCATCTCTTTGCGCCCATGAGACAATTCAAAGTGTTTGTTTGCGCTCGAAATTTCGAGCCTGCACCCCATTAAAAAGAAAGCGGACGTGCAGCCTTACCGCAGTTTCACGGGCCCCGGCTACCGTTCCCTCACCTCTATACGTATGCACTCTGGTCCAGTAATAAGCGTGTAAACGCGGTATATTTGTCCGGCTGCCGCAAGACGGGGAAGGCTGCGGGCAGAGAGAGAGGGGCCACAATGAACGGGGGCATATTATTGCGGTGTAGGCGGCAAAGGAGCGCAGGAAGTGGGGCCTCCGACCCAGATACCGTCTCCTTGTTTACATACTCGCTCTTTCGTTCTTTCTCTCAACGACGACACCGCGCTCTCGGACCCGCGCGACAATCGGCCGCCGGCGCCGCTGAGCTGCCCCGCCACCAGGCGGCAAGGCTGCGCTCTCGAAGAGAGCAATCCGCGCTCCCTGTCCGGGCCCCGCCCGTATTTGTTTCGCCCGAGACGACGAGGCCAGAGGCCAAGCACTTCCGCCTTCCTTCTGTCGATAGCACGGGTGGACGGGTGTGACCGGCCGTAATCTGGTTCGGCCAACCGCACTGCAATGTGCAATCGCTCGTCGTTTCTCAGGAAGCGAGATGGTGCATATATCTTCTGCAAGAAATAGTCTTTCTCGGCCTTCACGTGCGCCTCTTTCTGGCGCTGTTACTTCTTCCAAGAGTCTCTCATTAGGTTCCGTTAATGTAGAGAATGAATTGTGGGCTTGCACTTACACTTTCTCGTCTCCACACTTATTTGTGCATTCCCCTTACGCCCGCGGTTGGAAACTCACTTGGATAACGATAAAGATCATCGGGCATAAGAATTCAGGTCCAAAATAACGCATATAACAGTAGTGCGCTCCCGTGCCTCTATAAGCGTACGACTGCACGGCGTACGCTGCATATATGGCCGCGTAGGTGGGTGGGAGGACAAGTTATTATCCTTGTTATCCAGATGGAAGAAGAGGAACCAGTGGTAGACGAAGATGTACCTTCGAACATGAGCTTCTGTGGGAGCTTTCGAAATGAGCGCTGTCCTGTTAGCACCTTCCATTCTTTGGCCTTTATTATTGTTTTGCAAAGAAACAGCGGTCGATGCGTTTTTCCCACGAAAGAAAGCCCTCCCGTCCTTAAATCGGCCCCTCTTAGGTTGACGGAAAGTAAGGGAAGTCAGTCTCTGATAGTTACAGAAGCCTCGCTAACGGACGTGTTTCCATTTTGCGTTAAAAACACTGTCTCCATAATTACCCGTGCTTCTGATACCTACGAGCCGATCATGTAATATTGCTGTTGCCTCTGAAGTGAATGGCAAAAACAGTAAATAACGCGCTAGCTTGAAACACGGAGGGCAACCGCATGGTCTACATGGTGCAGCCAGATGTGTTCACCATATATGCGCAGATAAAGGTGCAGGAGGTTTTGCACGTTACAAATTAACGTTGACCAACTCCCCCAACTGTGTACGCTGTTTACCCGCAGTCGTTTCAGGGAATAAACCGCTGAACTCCCGCGTCATTCTCTTCTCTTCATTTCTTTTCTCTCCTTTCCGTGTCACGACGTGCGCATTTATTCGGCGGTGCTCGTAAAACGCAATCAGGGATCCCTTGTGCAGCGACCGCTGCGCGTCAGCGAGGCGACGCTGTACACCCCTGCTGCGCCGACGCTCGTGAGTCGTGAGCCCTTTACTCAGCGCAACTGGGACAGCAGCAGGCAGGTGGTCCCAGCCATAGAGTCTCTTACCATTAACTAGAGGGAAAGCTGGCGCCCCGCCTATCGGAGTTGGCATGGAGCTTCCGCGAGACCATCTATACCATCATGGGCGCCCTAAGCATCATGGGGCGGAGAGCTACCGACTGCAGGACCACAACTTTTAGCCAAAAATAATGAAAAAACAAACGTTGTTCGACAATCAAGAATGCCCTAACATTGATTATCCTGTCTATAAATTGCAAAAAACGAGCAGAAAGCCATGCAAATGCAAAGTTTGCCCAAAATAAGTGATGGCTTGCTCTCACATTGGCCAAGTATTGCACACCACAGTAACAAATATTTCGTGCTTAACATGCGCATTTTTAAAAAGAACATGTTTTTTAAAAAAAATCGCTGCTTAAACACTTTAAGAGGTTTTTTAATGGCACTTCGGAAAACAGAAACCTTTTATTGGCGGGGCGCGCCGTGTATACGGAATGGGACATCTCAGTAACGCCACTCTGTGTTCCTGAAAAAATCCGACTGTCCCGCACCAAGTAGATCACCGGCCCATGATGCTTTGTGCGCCCATGGTGGCAATCGGTGATCTGAATCAGGGTTTCAAACCGGAACCGCACCTGAACCCGATACCGGCAAAGGTGCGTTCCTTTTCTACTTTCATGCTCACGTCTAAGAACTGTAGTCGGTTGTCAAACCTTGACCTCTGTAGTAAACTGCAAACCACTCGTATTTTCTTTGGGCACTTTCAGTACATCAGTCAACCGTCTGGAAAAGTCGTGTTTTTTTTTTCAACAAAAGTAAAAAAAGTCTTCAACAAATTTGAAAATGCGCGTCGCCATCCCACATAAGTTATTCTGGATATCCCGATCAATAAAGGATAAAAAAAAATGTCAGCACAGGCGCCACTCTGGACCTGATACATAGGCCCGCTTTTTGGGTATGGGCGGTTGAGGGGGTGGTCGCGCACTCTCATACCATGTTACGCTGGGGCCTGCGCAAAAGGTACCCTTTGGAGGTGTGCCGGTGGGGTGACTGGCAAGTCGGTTTTGGGGCAACGGAAATATGTCTGTCTGTATATAGCTGTTGATACAGGACAGCTTCCTGCCTCTGCAGTGCGCAGCAAGGCAGATGGCACCTGCAGCGGTCCTGACGGCGCCCGCGTAAATACTGTCCTTAGGAGAAATTCCCGACCGACAAAAGTCTCAGAGGAGACCTGTTCCTCGCTCGATGGGGCCTTCCAAACTGGTGTAGATGGAGAGTTTTGTAGATGCAAAATCCACCAGTTTTTCCTCTTATGTCCCTCATCGGATGGATTCTAGCGCATACGTAGCCGATTTAGATTAATTTTGAGCTCATTTTATTCTGCGGATCTTGTCGTAAATTCCTATTGTTTTAGCCGCAGACCGTAAATTAAAGTGGGCAACTTAAAAACATCTCCCATAAAACAAATTTTGTATTTTTTGTTCTTTGTATTAATGTCAAACACAAGAGAAAAGAGCATAACAAGGTTGACTAAAAACTCATCTTCGTTCTGAATTTTTCTTGGTCCAGAACCCGTTTGGAGACAAGTTTCGCAGCATGAATATAACGCACACAGAAAACAAGTTTCGCAGCATGAATAAAACGCACACAGAAGACAAGGAACAAACAAGACAGGACTGTGCATGAATAAAACGTGCACAGAAGACAAGGAACAAGCAAGACAGGACTGTGCTGCAGCACAGTCCTGTCTTGTTTGTTCCTTGTCTTCTGTGTGCGTTTTATTCATGCTGCGAAACTTGTCTGCATTATGAATAGCAACCAACTAGCCCAAACCACCGTGTTACTTCAACCCGTTTGGGCCGGTTTGAACCGGAACGGAATACCGCTTCGGAGTCGAACCCGGAACTGAACCCTAAAGCGTGTACCCGAACCCGAACTGAACTAGAAAAAAATCCGGTTTGGCATATTTCTTACCTAAATAATGGTCAGCAATTCATTGCGCCCCACCGCGCCCGCATACTGCTGCAGCCTGCTACTGAAACGTCTGCAGAAAAGACACGAATGAACTGCAAAGCGAATCTCTTTGCAGTGAGACCCTTAACTCGTCCGCGTTCACCCAAGCGGTAAAAGCACGGACACGCGCGCGCCGTGACACGGGACAGCTAGCGGTTATGTCGCACGACACGGAAGCTGAGCACAGGTGCAGCGCCTCGCGAACTGAATCACCCTCCACTCCTTTTCCCCGCTTATGCCAACAACGGGCTTGCGAGGGCGTCAAAACATCGCAGGTGTCACCCGTCCTTTGGCGCGCTGTGCGTGTGCCACGCCACCTGCTGCTCAGAATCTGCGCACGAAACGCGACGCGGCACCGGGTTGTGACCCTTCTGTGCCGTAGTGAACAACGCCACGGGTCTGGGCGTCGGAAAAACAGCTGGAGAATCGGCACGGTCTGGTAGCGTGTGGTGGCAAATTGATGCCATCTTGTTTTCAGGCGCCAGCGGAAGAAGGGTTCGGTAGGCGCCACCGGGTTCGTTAACCCACGCTGGAGTGACTCTGGTGGCGCATCCAGTAGTAGCACGATATACCGCATAATTTAATAATATAATAATAATTGGTTTTTGGGGAAAGGAAATGGCGCAGTATCTGTCTCATATATCGTTGGACACCTGAACCGCGCCGTAAGGGAAGGGACAAGGGAGGGAGTAAAAGAAGAAAGGAAAAAGAGGTGCCGTAGTGGAGGGCTCCGGAATAATTTCGACCACCTGGGGATCTTTAACGTGCACTGACATCGCACAGCACACGGGCGCCTTAGCGTTTTTCCTCCATAAAACGCAGCCGCCGCGGTCGGGTTCGAACCCGGGAACTCCGGACCAGTAGTCGAGCGCCCTAACCACTGAGCCACCGCGGCGGGTCCGCATAATTTTTCAGATTTTATTTTTTTGTGAATGCGGCGCACCTTTTCTCGGTGCTTATTTCAGAAAACAATTGTCGGCTTTTTTTCGAACTCAATCCTACCTACTAATTTTCTTTTATATACATGTCGGCTTTTTCGCGAAGCAGCTTTGATATTTCGTCTAGATCAATGGCGTGTGTACTAACCCTTGTACCAGGGCCAGAGTCAGGATTTTGTTCAACCTCTACGGCAATTAGTAATAACACTTTCACGACATCAGCGCACTCAGACATCAGAGAAATGAGCACTTCTGGGCACGAAAACAGCAATAGGCAATGGTCTCCAGCTTTCTTGCTATACAGAGACGGATTTCAACTGGCCTGCACAATGAAGTAGCGGTAGATATTAGTGATCCGCATCGCTGTGCTGTCTCCGAGCACTGTCTCCGAGCCCACTTAGAAAGTAAAAGAAAAAAACAACCAGTCTCGTCGGTGGATGCGCGCACACAACCTCCGCATTTCGCGTCCGGTGCTCTACCAACTGAGCTACAGCGAGGGCTGTCCAATCTTCTGCTTTCGGGGGTATTTATGTGCAGTGTGACCGAACCTTGGGAGCATAGAGCAGCGCCACCCTCGTCCATAGCGGCGGACATAATACGTTTCGTAATACCGCGAGTGCCACGTGAAACGCGACCGGACGGGGAGGGTGGAATCTGTGCGAGAACCCTGTTATGCTGACTCCGTGACCATCGTTTGGATTTGAATGGAGATGCAGTCTAGCCTCAGCGATCCGCGAGAAAAACTAATTCCGATGACATCTCAGTGAAAACGACCTATGGTGGCAACACCTATATTACATTTTTCCTACGTTTTCTTTTTATTTTCCACCTTACCGTTTTCAGCGAAAGTAGTGTCTTTGGGATTACAACGCGGTAATGTCAACTTCGATTTATCACCAGGGTCCGTTGAAGCGACATTGTCACCTGCGTCACCCGGTTTGAATCAGAGGGGCGGAAAAATATTCCAATTTTACGGCGAAATCGCTGAGAAATGAAAGCGTGAGTTACTGGCGAACAACTGTCGGCAGTCATAAGGACCACACATCGGATTTTTCTCAGGAAAAAAAATACTTCCGAGAGGAGATTTTGGCGTCGGTTCAGTTTGAGCGACGAAGAGGCACACCACTGTTGCTCGTGCGATTTCCGAAAACGCAGTGCGACTGCACACAGCGACGCTATATGAGTGCCGGTGGCTGTATGCATCAGCTGGGACCATAGAGTTTCTTACTGTTATCTAGAGGAAAGCTAGTGGCGCTGCACCTAGCCGAGAAACAAAGAGGACAACTGTAGCCAAAATCGTTTGTACTCGATGTCTCAGATAAAGAAATGAGACCTAATTAAGGGCAAAGAATCCCTGCGCCTATTAGATGCAATTCAGAAAGTCAGGAAAAGCAGAAAGTTAATAAATCAATAGATTAAAACGTTTTAATACTTTTCACCGTTTTCATGCACTAAAAAAAGCACAACCTGAATTGCTCGCTATTTCATTCCAGAAATTTCTTTAGATGTCAGCCGAGCCGCATGTTACATTCTGGCTAGAGCAGCCAATCTAGAAAGCACACGCGCACACGCACGCACACACACCAACAAAAGCGCGCACGTACGCACGCATAGACACAAAAAGTAGGGGCGGGTGCGAGGTCAGGGGGTTCAGAAAGGGAGGCACCCGTGCTGGTTTCCCGAGCTTAGAGTGTCGCCTGGTCAAACAGCCGACTGCGGGATATCGCGATGCGCACTGTTTGATGTCACGGCTGCATGGCCGTCCGCGTGTGCTCAGTCAACACGGGGGTGCAGCGGGGGACATTGTGTGCGCCTCTCTACGCAATCCGATTCGACGGGTCCGGTTCACAGCCGGTGCCTCCATACGCCGCATTGGCCTCACTTTCGCTCCGGCACAAGATGAAAGCGGGCGTGGGACTTGGCGTGACGTGCAGGGCGCTTTCCCTTTCGCGCGTCCGCCACATCCGAGGCCTCCCACGCAGCCCGGGGAGTGCTGGAGGCGCCGTCGGAGCACAAAGTTCAAAAAGAGTGCATGCAGGCCGATGAGAAATGCCTTTTGCGCCGTTCAGACCATAAGGCACGGGCCACCAGCATATATCTTCTTGCTGGGAGTGTCTGGGTTCGTAAATATCAGATACAGCATGGAAATGTGGGCCCTCGTACATAGGGTACTCATCCAACAAAACTGCAAATGCTGCAACAATTTAATTAAGAAAAGGATACTATAACTAAATGCCTATTGGTTTAGAGAGCTAACCAGAGTTAAAAGTACCTGCGAAGATGTAGGGGAAGGCATAGCCTTTGCATGGTGGCACATGCAATGCGGGTTACAAATAAACAATGATATACGGTAGAGTACGTAGCAGAGCGGGTTCCAAATCTCAGGGCTCTGAGTGCGTTTCAAATGCCAGGGTCGACAGAACGCACTTATTCAGAATTCTGAGAGTGGGTTGCAAGGGTTCTGACTGTATTCATAAGTACAGAGTTGCAGTGCAACTTGCTGGTATGGTAGCGGTGTGGAATATTTAAAGCAAGATAATAAAGCAAGCGCTTCCAGTATAACTAAAACGAAACTTTCAGGAACTTTGATCGGCTATTCTTAAATGAAGAAAGAGGGCGGGGGTCCAATATTTTGCTTCTTCGTTTTGCGGAGCAATTGTAATTGCGGACGTAAGGCCTAGTTCGACAGCGTTGGGTAACGCGATGGTTTTCTCCTCAAGCAGAAACTGTTGTTGGGGGAAATAACAGTTGATCACCTACCACGATGACAGCAGCTTCGGCTGCACTGTTATGTACGCCTTGCACTGTGCGCCAGCTGTACTACGTGTTGCTGCCATGAATTTCGCCGTTGCCAACCGCAGCGCCGTAACACAGCCTAGCGGGAGGAGCAAACATTTTTTGGGAGCACCGTCGGGCTTTTCCAGTACGCCTGCCAACATTAATAGGCGTGAGCTTCCGCGCTCTGTCGGAAGTCATGCGTGACTTGCGTCAGCTATCTTGGCTTTATACGTCGAGAGAAACTAGGCAAGGAATGCTGTAAGCCATACGTGCGCCTCTAGCTAATCGTTCGCAGTGTGGCCCCGCAACTGTAGCGGCCGAAGCGGTTGGCTGCAGCAGTTTTGGGGCGCGCATTGGAGAGGCACTGCAGGTGGTATCAACATGAGTAGATGCTAACCAATGAGCTGAGTTTTAGGGCTCTAGTGTTTCTACGCGCTCTCTTTTACACCACGCTGTTTTATCGGGTGTGGGAGAACCTTCATCTTAGAACGCTACTCTGCCAAAGGCTGCCACTGGTTAGATGTATAACCCTCAAATTGAATATCACGCCTGACCCTGCACAAGGCAGCATTAGGCGCTCACAAGCAGAGAAGCTACTGCGCTTCACAGCCGCGAGAGAGACGAAGGCCGCTGAAGAAATGAGAAAAACCGAGACACCGCTCGCAGTCTCGCAACCTACGGACGTTGAGTTCCTTTCATTCAAAGAAAGAAGATTGATTGGCGGCACGCAGGCATCTGCGAGTGAAATCGCTGTGGGACCGTGTGCGTGACGGCCCAGTTCGAGGTTGCTCGGTCCGTATGCGCGTGGCGAGGGAGCGGCAGGACGGAGGACAAGACTTTCGCTTTCACGGTGTCTGCTGTCAGCCGCGGCGGAAGCGAACGTCCTTACACCAGAGATGTGCCGCACCCCTGACGTCCAGTGCTTCGTCACTGGGCAGGGCTTAGGAGAGAACAGGAACTGGAAAATGAAGGTCTTGCAGCTATACACCGGCAAAATGCTGGCTGCAACTGCCGGAGAAATGCATTCCCACATTGCTGCTCGGAGAAGTCCCTTTGTTCTGTCGCTGATATGTTGTGCATTTTCTTCGTCTTTTTTTCGTTTTTTACTTAGCACTCTTGCCATAAAGGCACAACGAGGGCTCGATGTACACCAAAGGAAATCATGTGAGGTGTTTTCGTGCAGGAAACGGGGAAGGCTCCTGCTCTTATTGTTGTCGGTCAGCCACTTGGAGAAATCCTCCTCCCTTGTCGACGGTAGTCCCACTTCCTGTAAAATGTGTGTCCCTGAAGAAGCCCTTGTCCCTGCACATGTCCACAGCAGGTGGCGAACGTCCACCCCTGCAGCCGGTGTTTACATGTCGGGCGCGTGGTGGGTCTGCGTCTTCTTGAGAGCCCCATCGGCATATGACCGACGGAGTAAGGGCCTCCGCAGACCGTATCCTTCTAAGAGACACCTCCTCCAGTCTCGTTAAGTTATGAGGGAAAGAGGGGGGGGGTGCACAGGGGAATGAGGGCACATGTACTTTTCCTTAAGGAGGATGTGAATATGACAGCGGAGTGGGCATAAAAACGGAGACTTGTGGGGGATGTATTAGTGTTCGGAGGTTGGTGTCTATTAAGACTGTCTAGAAGTGTCGCTTGTTGGGCGAGTTGGTGATCCATAACAATAGAGGAGCGCGCGCGTAACAAGACAAGACAAAAGGAGGTCGTCCTGCGTTCCTCCTTTTGTCCTGTCTTGCTACGCTCTGCTCTATTATTATTAGGATTGTCTACTTTTTTCTGCTCAGCGTTTTCAGCATCGCCTTGTGCCCAGTGAATCTGGCTGCGTATCTTTGTTTTCTTGTTGGCTGCATGGATCTCCTGAGTGACACAAAGTGTCTGTGTCACACTTCTCAGTTGTTCTGTGGCGGCTGCATAGATATGGGCTTCTCTTATAGGCTGTTTTACTTATGGTAGCATCGCGGATTGCATAAAAGTCCATCACCAGCGGGCCCGGATGGTCTGACACGTATTCGTGATGCACGTTTAGATCTGTGTGGCGGCCTAATGGCTGCTGTTATACCGCCATTTTTCATAATCGACGCGTTCGTATACGCAATACATGTTTCTGGGCACACATCAACCAGGTGTTGAGTCCCCGGCTTCTCTTTACGACGAAGTTCAGCTGTCTTGTTTTTCGTAATAGCCGCGAATTCCTTGTACAAGCATTGTACAAGAATGTTATTGGCATAACCTACTTTGTACGTACAACACTGTACTTAAATGTTGTAAGAATACGGAGTGCGTGTAAAAACAACGCATTCTGCAATCTTGCAAATATTTGTGCGTAATATTTCAACACGGGATATATTCAGCATTAACGGCTCCCTACAGGGAATGCTTTCTTGCTATATTTATTGCTTCTTACATTGACGTGCGCATGGTAAAGCGACGACAGTATTATCTGCTGGCGAACAGTGCTGATTTGCACGATTTAAACCAGACGTGCACATCAACTTCTTGCCTTCCTTCGCTAACAGCGTGTGTAGCTCGAATTGTGCTTACCGGCATACGTAAGTGCAATTGTCTACTCTAAAATGATATTTCGTGCACGTAACTGCAACGAAAACTACCTCGCATCCTTCTAAGTAATGCTTGCAGTGTACGCAATGCATTGGGACCGAACACATTCAGACGAAGCCCGAAGTGCTTGTTTGTTTGTTTTTTTTTAAGCGCAACTATTTCGCATAGCCTGAATACAGCAAGACCACTGTATATATTCTTCCGATGTATGAAAGTTGAAACACATACATTATAAAGCTTCGCGACATTACATGTAGGCGCGCCGCCAAAGTTTCTGCTAACGCAGTTCACGGCTGGCGAACTTTGAACGCGCAATGTAGTGTTTGTCGAGTGGGGGCAAGAACACCAGAAGCGCTGCGCAGCGACACAAGATAAAAAAAAACGATAAAAATTAATGTGTTAGCCTGCAGCGCCAGGGTCAGTGCTGCAATGCCCGTTCGGAGAAACTTTTGGCGCCTGCAGCCGGCAGGCAGCGGTGTCGTGAAAATGGCAAGTCAGACCTCCTGCGTGCCTCTTCGGCGGAGCGGACCCGCCACCGACATCTGTAAAAACACGGCAGTTCTCCGATCCCTGGTTGTGTTTCCCTGGCGGCTTTGGGATCTGTCGAGCGCAACTATAACGCCGCGCTGTTTTTACGGCCGCCCCCTCAGGCTTTATAGCCGAAACGTCGAAACTCGTCGGTGCTCCCGGTGACAGCAGGCAATACTCTGGCTCACGCCTGTATCGCATAAAAGTGGAAACGTACGAGCATGTACCGTGTTTATCAGAGATACCTACAGTGCGTGTTTCCGGAAACATGCCCACCACTGTGGCGTTTCTTGGCGTGTTCATTTTTTTTTTTCTAAATCTGTTTGAGGTTCATTTTTAGCAGTCTGATCATGCTACTGTATTGATATCATATTGAGATCAGCAGTACGTTGCGAATGAATAAAATTTACTTGGTTTGAAGTCGCGGGTTCGAACCCAACCTAAGCAGCCGCATTTTGATCGACGCGAAATGTGGGAACGTTTCTGTTAAGGTTCATTTTCGCGTGATGAATCAGTTGGTCGAAATTAATTCGCAACGTCCTGCTTCATATCTGTATAGCTTCGGCCAATATAAATCCATTCGTGACTGACCAGCGAGCACACCACCAGTCTTGACTATTTTGAATAAGTTATTTGATCACGACTTCCAAACCCAGGCGTGGCCAGTTTGCGGTCACTCGGGGCTACACCGGTGGTTTCAGTCGACGCAGTATCGGCTCCATTTTGTCCAACAATTCAAAATACTTGTACACCACGACAAAGAGGCATGCAAATATGTGAAGCAATCTACCACTCCAGAGAAAGTCATAAACTGCCATCGCATTTAGTTCAAACGATAAAACTATTAAAAACGTGGCATGCTGCCGCGCTAGAAGACACACTGCGACAACACGGCACTGGTGTTACGCTGCGCCACCCTGTGTCTGTTAACGCTGCACAAAATACAGCACCCTCAGGCACACGTTTCCACTTCACCATCACTAATTTGTTACAGCGCATAAAAAGGTGTCCCGACCTTGGAGGCAGCCGGCGTAAAAGAAGCACGAAGATAAACATTAGGAGCAGATACGCGCATTTGCGGAGCCGTTTGCATCTTCAAATTCGTGATTTATTGAAATATCAAACCATTCATAATAAAGGCGAATAGATGAATACTCTGCGTAGCGGGCTTGATAAAGCCATGCCTGCCTGCTTTTGTCATGAAAACCGCTTCTCCTGTTTTCCTGTATCAGCGCAGCGTTGTTGTAAGCATTAGCGCTCGGCCTGACCGTCGGCGTTTTTGTCTCTTCGCGCTATTGATATGATGATTTGGTTTTAATGAGGCAACGGTAGCTGTGGCAAAAGAGAGCCAGGACACGAGGTATTTTTCGTCTAGGTGGAGTCAATTAAAACCATTTTCCAAGCATTTTACCTCAAAGAAGCCGAGCACCAGGGCAGGAGGAAAGTCTGCACCCAGTGTTTCACCGGTTGGTATACCTGAAGGCACTGGGGATCGAGCCCTGCACCTTCCGAATGCGAGGCGGATGCTCGAAGCACTGCAGTCAGTTACAACTCAAGAATGCAGCGGCGAATGAACCTCAAAGGAGGCCCGTCAAGCCAATGGCGTCGTGTAGTCCTGGCTCTGCAGCAGAGGCTAGACAGGAAGAGAAAGAGACCTTGGACCTCAGCCCTAGCGTCTTTTCAACTTCCCCCATTAACACTTTCGCACCCCTAATTCCAACGAAAGACAATCACTCCCCACGGCACGGGAAAAAAAGGTCCTTCCCCTTATCTTTCTTGTCTAGTCTCTGCCTCGTGGAAACCTGTCGTCGTCATTGGCTGGACCTTCTTTGAGGGGCATTCGCGGCCGCATTGTTGAGTTGTAACTGGCTATAGGTCATCGCTGCAGCCAATTCTGTCCTGCCTGAGAGGCTAAAGTTTCGCTTGCCTAAAGAAGAAAACAGTAGCGGTGGGTCAGTCGGCTTTGGCGTTCGCCTACTCAGCACAAGGTCGAGGAGTGGAATATCGCCCACGACGTCCGCATTTCCTTGGAGGCGAAATGAGAAAACTTGCAGTGTGCTGTGCGTTGTCATTGCTTGTTAAGGAACCCCAGGGGCTCGATGTTAATTAACCCCGTGCCTTACGCGCTTCAGACGTTAAACTTTACAAACTGCACTAAAACAAGAAAAAAATAGGCTTGTACACCGGCAAACACGGCACTCCGCCATCTATTTCTTGACGGCGGTCGAGTATACGGAGGCGAAAGTCGCGCTGATGACGTCGACAGTGTGAGTCGCTCAGCCAAAGCGGAGCAAGTTCTTCCCTTTGATAGAAAACCTCGTTTACCGCAGCTGTTTCCGTTTGTTTTGTTGCTTTTTTCGGCGCCGGCATCTGGGGCGACCTCGAGCCGCACGCGACGCGACGCACGAGTGCAAAGCTCTGAGAAGACGCGACACTCTCTTGCGAACCCGCACGAAAGCTACGTTGACTGATGGGGCGACAAAGGGCTGCTGATTTACTCTCCCGACGCCATCTCCGGGGTGGCAGCAGTGTCAGGAACGCTCGTTACGGCCTACTATGAATAAAGCATGCTGCAGTGAACTCCGATGCACCGTTCACTTTGCTTTTTTTTTTCCTCGTACAGACTTCCTTATACAGCCTCGTTCGGCCGTCTTCCATATATTCCGCCAACATTCACTCGCAGCACTTTCGGGCCGTTCGCTTTCCGCGGTTTACATGAGGTTTCCCTTCCTGGCTCCTGTTTTCCACTCCTCGTGCCTCTGCATGTCGAGGTCACGAAAGATGGACCCCTGGAGGCCGTTCTGCGCCGCGTACCCCGGATGCATGTGCACTTGGCTGACGACTCTGCGCGTCGTCTACGGGAAAGTTTGTATCAAGGTGGCGGTGACTCCAGCAGAGCGGAGGTTACTTTAGTAGCGGCGACTGGCTTTAAACTGTGTACTCGATCTCATTTGAATGTATTCAGGCTCTAGCGTTAATTTCACGCTGGCAATCATCAGATGAAGGTAGAGACATTTACAAAAAAATTGCGGGTATCGGGTTTGCGGTTTAAAAAAAAATATTTCTCCGCGGTAGGGCAAAGCAGGTCGCTGAAAAGTGCTGAATCCCGGGGAGGCATGCATGCTCAACTCACAGGAAAAATACCAGACTGATCAGCGAGGCAATGATGGCTCATCAGCCATCCAAACTGATCCCCAGACTGATACAGCGATGGCCAGTCTGACCAGCGATGGCTGTGCTACATAAATCATTTGCCCAAATGCGTTTTTTTTTTTGGTGTCATTTTCACGGGTGATAAAACCGTTCTCGGTTCATATCGGCAGTCTGCTTTGAGCATCGGCTACGTAACTCCTAGGCACATTCTTACCGCCTGTTGTATTTAGCCGCATTTTCAAACTGGATGGCCCATGCTTAAGGTATACCGCACAGATACGTATGTACTGTACGTTGGCACGCGCTACGAGCAGCGGCAATTATTTCGGAGAGAATTTTGCGTAGTCACTGCAGGCAGTCCGGTAAAGTGGGCACTAGCCCAACTTTTGCCGTCGAACTGCGTTGCTTCTCCCATTGTGAATCACTCAATTACTGGCAGTCCACGCAGTTAAATCGGAGAGATATTGTTCAACAATTTAGCCGATGCAACTGCTGAGAACCGTATTTGTCGATGATTCTTTCTGAGATTCATTGTCTTCCTTACTTGCCACAAGCCAGCCCCGTCCTCGGTGCTGGAGCCGGCCAATGGCATTGCTTTTTTAGCTGTCATTCATGACGTCACGAATGGCAACAACAAATGGTACGAAGGCAAAAGAGTGAATTAGGAAAAGCAGAATATTTCGGTTTCCACTCTGGTAGCATACGAAGAATCGAGGGAGTCTGAGCTGCAGCGCGCTCAGGTCCGTTCTTTGAGCACTGCACAGGGGACGTCGCCCCAAAGCCGGGCATCCTTCGAGACAACAGCAAACTAACCCCTGCGTGAAGCCCCTGCCGACATTCAAGAACAAATAGTAGATGAGTCCAAAGAGGTGGACTCCCCGTTCCACTGCTGTACCACGGGTAGACATTCAAGAGCAGTCAGAGTGCATCACTCCTCATCAGCGCCCGGCGTGTAGAGCAGGACACCTGCCCTGCATGTAGGCAGCCCGACTGAGGAGATCCGCGGATCCCAGTCTTGATAACCATCGCCCGCGGTGAATCAGTCCATCATGCAATCAACGGACACTCTGCATGCGTTGCGCCGAAGGAGAGGCGGTTGTGGCGGGGCAGGGGGCGGTGCCTCTCTTCGTCCGGGCTCTCCCTTCTCTACGCGGCTGTAGCGTACACGAGCACCACCCGAATGTGTCACGGCGTTCCCTCCGCCGCCGACGTCGTGGGTCACGCGAACGGCGCGTTCTCATTGTCTTGCCTCGCCGCGTGCTGCGACGCCCAGGCGCCGCCGTCCGGACGGTTCCTTCTTGACTCGCTGTCTTCTCTCGTCCAGGCCGGCTCGTTAGCGACGCCATGCTACACGTCAGGCTCGGAGCAGCTGCTTATGCGCGGTACGCCACGTCGGGGCGGAGGCCTGTCCTTTCATCTACTTTCTTCGGCTGCGGATAGTTCAGGTGCTCACCGCACAGTGAGGCAGTTACGGGGCCCCTGGCCATTTATCTTTCTTTTTTTTTATTCATACCGCAGGAACCTCTACTACTACTGTCACTAAGATCTACATACGTGGAATGGCCTCTTCTTTTTGTTTTCTTCGTGAAGACAGAATGACCTCCATATCTGGAGCGTGCAAATACAGACAGTTGTGACTCGATGCAGGCTTGATGCTCGCTCTGGAGTACGGATTGCTGGAGACTCTGAGCCAAAAAGGACTAAAAGCGCCAAGGAGGTTAGTCCCTTCGGAGTAACGGCCAGAGAATACACTTCGAAAGGGATCACTAGCACACTTTAAACACAAAGGAGTAAAAAGGGGGTATAGCTGTCGCCTAGTGCACTCCCTTTTATAAAAGGGAGTCTGCTAGGGGACAGCGTACTCCCTTCTTACTCCCATATTGGTGTATTCGCGTTTAGATGCGCAGTTAATGTGAGCACGGACTAACCGTCCCTCACGAGTGCCTGCAGTTAGCTCTACTTCAGCCGATTTTGGCTCATATAACGACGCGCAGAGTGGTTCTGCGCACTCAGTAGCTGCATGCCAGCACATCAGAGGAGGGACGAAGAGACGCAGAACGACCGCTCTCACCGGCAGCCTCTCATGACTCTTCAACTGCGCTAACAGAGTCTGACCGACCATGGTGCAGCTGACTTGCTCAAAGCGGTGGATTGCTAGCACGAAAACTCTAGTTTGTTCCTTAATTCACGCTCCCCTTTCCTTCTCGCAAAGTTAATTCGTTGCGACTGAGGCTTCACGCTTGAGCCGACGTCGTTCGCGAACGTCACCGGGGAGATTCACAAGCGGGTGCTCCCCGTGCCCAACCGGAAGCAAGTTTGCGGGCTGTGGCCTCCCGCATACGTGCAACTTACTGAGCACGAGAAAGTATATTGCTCCACTTTTATAACCGCACTGGCTGTGTGCCGCTTCCGTTTCTTGCGCGCTTACTATATGACCGCTTAATAATCGCTTTTGCACAGAAGTGCCTGCAAATTTCGTATCAAAACACGTGCTTAGCGATGTTCACCGGCTAGTTTTCTTTCGAGAGTAACGCCTTCAGTTGCTGCGTCGAGTGCGAGCTGTTTGTGATTCGTGGTATTGACGCGGAAATAGGCAACAAGGGCGAAGTGCGATCGAAACTCGAGATGAGGGACTTGACGAATTTCAGAGTTCTCGAGAGGCGTTTGTCGGCGTCTTACTCGTGGGCTGCACGCACAGGGTAGTCACGTGACTGCGGGCGGGCGTGAACAACACCCTCTCAATGCTAAGGCCTCTCCACCGGCCGCGTGACGTCACGCCAAGGGACCGTGCAGGCCCCGCGCTCCGCGATTTCAGCGCGCCGCGCCCGTCTGCACTATTCGGGTACTGCCGTACGTAGCTGCCTTATAAGTGATTCCTTCATTTTCATTTTTGTCGTTGCTGCAGAAAAGAAATTCGCTAGTTTGTGCGCGCCTTAGGCTATCATTTTATCTGCTTTATATATTTTTTTTATTGCAGAACACCTTATTGTCAAGAAAGTTCGAGCTGCTAATACAGTTTTTTATAATAAACAATTTAGCATACGGCCGCCAATTTCGCATTATTGGTCATTATAATAAAAAATTGATTAGTTAATTTCAATTAATCATCTAATTATTAGGTTCTATCACGTACATGATGTCTGCCGTGCGGTAAAATCCATCCGCACAGACCGCACATGCGTATATCTAGTTGTTAAAGTAGAAGTTCGTGAACATTGAAAAAAAAAACACCGTCTACTGCGCATTGTGTTAGTTTTATTCTGTATTGTGTTTTGCTTAAAGCTTTCACACACAGCAATAATGACACTCACAATAATGTTGCGCTGTTGAGTATTTGTACAGCTAATCTGACCCTTACAATAAAAAACGACGAGACACCAGCAATGAAGTGTGCGCAAAGCATTTTTATTGCTTGGGAATAAAACTTACTTCTTCTTAAGCGTTGCTGCTTTCCGGGCTGCGGCCTTCTGCTGCGCATTGTCTTGTATGGCATCATTTCTTAGTTTGCAAAAGTTGTTTAGAACAACGTTGGTTGCAACGCGTACTACCAAGCGCAGGAGAGTTTGTGCAGTGTGGCCATTTTCACATGTCTCAATGTCGTGTTCGTCCAGGAGGGAAATCGTCTGTGAAATCACGACACCACGTTGATTTCTACAGGAGAGAAAATCTTCCGCGGTTGCTCCAAAAGACAACTTCTCTGCAACTAGTTTAGTCATCAGTACCATGTGAACGGTGCATGGCTGGGGAAACTTCAGCCCTCCTCTCGACAGGTTAGCTATCATGGCAGTATTTTCCGCTTCGATCTCTCGATTTTCAATCACCAATGTGCTGAAGCAAGCAGAACATGAAAGCTTCTTTAAAGCAGCATGAGCAGCGTATCCTGCAATGTAGACAATAGCATCCATGTCAGAGTGGGCGTGTGTAATATCGTCGTCGCTGACAGCCACAGAAAAGTTGCATGGGACAAGATCCTCACTTACGTCTTCAAACTCTGTTTCCTCGCGTGGAAATGTCAAAAGTTTTTGAAGACGAAGCTTCTTCTCACATTCGTAGAGCTGACGCACGGAAATGTGGTACTGTGATCCTGCCAGCTGGCGGTAACGGCCGAACCGGTCTTCTAGCGCATCCGTCTGAAATTTGCCCAGCAGTACGTACTTGAAGTGAAGTTCTTCTAAGCAGTAGCGCGAGAGTTCTACCAGAGAATAGCATGTCAGTCGCAAAGCACTGTGAGTCTCTTTCGTCAGCGAGCCACTGGTGATGTTTATTCTTGCCCAAGCGTCCAACCAGTCCACAACGCCGCTCAGGAAAGCTAACTGTGTGTCATCAACAGACCTTACAGGGTCTTGCATGCTGTCCCTTAGCCTCTGGCCTTTGCAAGGGGTCTTAACATTGACTATTTGCCACCATGTGAGGATAACGTCAATGAAAAGAGCAGTCGACTCAGCTTGAGGAATCTTGAACGCGGAACCATGTGTCCTGAGGGCATTTGAAACAAACTGATTAATGACGTCGAGAGCGAGCTTTACATTTTGCCGCTCCATTGAGGTTGGATTCACGGCTTTTGCGTTCAGTCTGTAAGCAGCCTTCACAAGCGACGTCTTCTCTGAAGAATAAAGCTGCCGCACAGCTGCGAAAGAAGCAGCTTTCATACGAGGAGGCCCTTCGGGCATTGCTCCACTCAAGTCCATTTCAGGGAAATAGAGGCATGTTCCAGGGTTTTTCTGGTTAATCCAATTGTTCCTAATGCACTTCAAGAGATGCACAGGATCGACCACGTAGAAAAGAGGGCGAGCGTTATCGGCTGGATGGGGATAGACAATGCTCACCTGAGGACTTGTAGCAAATAACGACATCATCTTGCGGTTCAGAGCATTGTTGTCCGTTATCACAGCGATAATTTTGAGCCCCATTTTCTCAACATTAATGATTATGTTCTTAGCATGCTCGTGCAAAATTTCTGCGCTCAGTTTGCTCACAGGTAATATGTGAATGACGTCCTTGTTTGCAGAAAGGAGTGATTGTACCATGAACACATGGGCTGTTGTTGCTGGTTCCGTTGAATGAACCGACGATCCTACTATTGTGCCCCCTTTGTAGTCGAAGTATGGTTTTATGTGGATCTCATCGATCATCAGGGTCACTGTCTTCTCGTGGTCTTTCATTGATTTGACTCGTTCTCGGATGTAGGAGAGACAGTGCGGTTGATTTTGCTCCACAAGAGGGTCAGCTTTGTAATTTGAGCAAACACGGCGCAGTGTGGAAGGATGGGGCAGAATGATTCTTGATGCAGCTCTTGTGAAGTGATATGCGTGAGGAGAAATTGAATTCAAAATACTGGCGAATACCAGCAGCTCTGCGCTATACACATGCTGTTTCGCGAGGAGAAGCTCTATCTGCTCAACCAGAAATTTCAGCAAAGAAGACTGTTCTTTCGTCGTATCACTGTCCTCAATGAGGTCTGCAAGCAGTGAACCGACAAACTGCAATACTTTAGTATGTTTCGACTCTTTCGTCACCTCAGGTATATTATGCAAGCCTATCTCGAGTTCTTCTAGCAGCAAGGACAGGCTGGAGGTGTCGCATACTTGAGCTGGCAGAATCCTGCCTGAAGGAAGCGACAGAAGCTTCACTCCATTCAAGAAAACAGAAAGTGACAGATCAGGGAGAACTACCAAGGCGCATTTCACATTAGGTGAAGGATCATTCTCGATGAGAAGGAACCTAACGCACTGCTCATCGACAGAAACGGTCCAGAATTTCGTGTTGCAGATTCCAGGCAACTTAGATTTGAACTCCTCGTAAGATGAAACTTTGTTTCTTTTCTGTTCAAGCTCATTAGACTGAAGTGACTTCCTCATAGCCTCCTGCAAAGCAGCGTTTTCCCTTCTT
Source organism: Amblyomma americanum (assembly GCF_052857255.1). Classification (NCBI taxonomy): domain Eukaryota; kingdom Metazoa; phylum Arthropoda; class Arachnida; order Ixodida; family Ixodidae; genus Amblyomma; species Amblyomma americanum. The sequence continues at coordinate 208,699,263 of NC_135501.1, forward strand.
GCTTTTTTCGTCTCTGGCGATTCACTCCGTCCAGGCGTTGAGGACAAGTATTTTGGGCAGTTTGGAAAAACAGAAGGCGCAGCATCAATCTTCAACTGTAGCCTGTCACGCTTCACCTCTATTATTTTCCCTGTCAGTTCATCTTGGTGTGACAACGTCGTAATGAAGTCGCCTGCGTGGAAGTGCAGTTCACACACCTGCACGAGAAAATGAAGCAAGGCCATTCGCCATGACTCTCCATTGCCTAAAACACTAAGTAAAAAGAGTCTGAATAGTGAACAGCTTTTACATATTTACACAGCTTTTACACAAGCCTTATGCACATCCACAGAACTAAATGCTTCCTGGACAATTCATACATAAGTGTAAGAAGTGATATCATTGCCTACAAAGACAGCATGCCTTTCCGGGAGCGACAGCTCACAACTAAGATAATTACCAGCGCCTATTAAGCAATATTTCAGAGTCTTACCCTCGAATGCTCTGTAGGTGTGAAATCCTTCCGTGGAATGGCTCGCAACCAGGCTTTTCTTCGTACTTCGTCTCTTGGGAAGCAATAAACACGTACTTTGGGACCATTCTGGTAGTTCCCGCGGCACCCGGGAACACAGCACCGGCCCATGTTTCACGAAGTTGCACTCGCTACACGGCAGGCAATCAGTTTCCCATTCGTGCGCTAGCACAGGTACGCACGCCACACAAGAAACGGCCACACGAAACAGACACAGCCGTGCGAGGAGCGAACGGAAATGCACCCAACGCCAGGCTGAAAGACTCAAGCAGCAGCTAGACGCTCACTGCAAGACTGCGTTCGTGTCTGTGCTTGCCCGGGCAAGCGCGAGCACATCGAGGGAGACAACCGAGCGGAGCGGAGCCGCGCTTGGTGAGCAGCCTGACCGGACACTTGGCGTGACGTAGCGCGTGTGGAAAGGAGGGCCTGGAGAGGCCTGAAGAAAGTATTTAGAGGGTGTTGGCGTGAACCGCTGCCGAAGATGGGGGAGGGACCGCGAGGAACGTGTGGTCCCGCGTTCTCTCTACGCTCGGTGCGGACAACGGCTACGCATTCTTCGGGCAAAACGCAAAAGGCGCCCGTGCGCTGTGCGATGTCAGTGCACGTTAACGGTCTCCAGGTGGTCGAAATTATTAAGGCGAAAGCTTTGCTAGGTGGTGGTGGGGAAAAGCATTTATTAATATATATCTACGGAGAGGTGCTCGGGGAGAGGCCCCTAGTGGGTCTCGCCCCTTACAATACAAGGCGGAGTCCCTCCTACCGGGACCCCGTAGGCACTGACCGCTGCGCAGGTCCGCCGAACCAGGGCCTGTGGGGCCGATAGTTCCTGGCAGCCGAGCAGAGCCGCCTCCCAGTACTCTCGGGTAGGGGAAAGGGTGATGAAGGGGGGGGGGGGGGGAGAAGAATTTGGCCTGCATGCCCAAACCATGTGAAAGGTGTCGGCCACCTCCCCACAGAATGAGCAGCGGCCGTCAAAAGAAGAGTCAAAATGCTTGAGAACCGCCGGGCACAGCATGGGTGTTTGTAAAGAGGCTAAGGAGAGTTCGCTCGCCAGCTTTACCAAGTCCCTTCATAGGAACCGGGTAGCGCCGGTGTTGGGTACGATAGTGCTCAGTAATGTCTTTAAAAGAAAGAAGAGGGCTGTGATCTGGGTTAAGGTCCGCCCAAGAAACGCCTGGTGCCCGGTAAGTGAGTACGCGGGCTGCCTCATGGGTGGCTTCGTTACCTGCTGGGCTATGTCGGCGGTTTCGTGTCATCAAAACGTGTCCGCAGCCATTGTGCAGAACTAGAAAGAGAGGGTTATAATCGAAGCAGGATAATGTGAGGATGTGGCGCAAGAAATTGGTGACGATCGGATGAATAGTTAATTAACTAGAGCGAAAAATGTGCAAAACGCGGGCGTGGCCAAGGCAAAAGTGGCGCCAAATTTGAAACGCCGGAAGTTCAGTACCACGTGACTGGAAGTGTGGGCGGAGTTAACGCGCGACGAGAAATTTGAAAGCTTGGAACGAACCGTGGTGGGAATTAGACAAATTGCACAAATTCCGAGGCAAAGAGGAGCAATTAGAGGCAAAGAGGAGCAAACAGAGGCGACGAGTGCCGAGGAGGCGTCAATGCTTTCGCATTACTCCAATAGGGGTTACCGCAGTGATCTGGAATTTTTACAGGGGTGGGCTCCACTGTGGCATCTTTTTCTCTCTTCCTTGTTTCACTCCCAGCGCCCTTCCTTCCTTCACGGCGTAGTTCAGGTGTCCACCGTGAAGTGAGACAGTTACTGCTGCCTTCCCTTCTTTCATGAAAAGCCTGTATTTGCTCCTTTTGTGGCGTCAGTCCTCCTGAACCAAACAGTCACTCAAGCGCTATTGAATCCCGCCGTGGTTGTCCTTTCGACTCATGTGTGGCGAAAATCCCGAAGCGAACCCGGCCGCCTCCGCACATGTCTCCCTTCGAGCCACAAATCTGCGCGAAGTGCTCCGTTTATTATTTCAATTCTCGATCGCGTCCCGAGTTTCTTCACGCCGACCGAAATATATAGGGCAGCCGGGCGGAAGGAACGAAGGCTTTAAAAATAGACGAGACGACGCAGTCGGCGCGCGATCTCTCAGACGTTTCGTTCAATTTTGTTTCTTTAACCTCCGCTTTTTTTTTTCTTTCCTATAGTTGGCGAGGCCAAATCTTTATCGACTCAGAACCGGGTAATGGACGCTCTGTTTACTTTGGGGCACCCGGAAAAAAGCAGTTGTTTCTCGTCCTTCTGAACTGGGGTGCACTTGTTGACGTCCCGTCTATCTCTATGTGTGCACGCGCCAGCTCGAAGGCAAGCTGACGCTCCTCGTCAGAAATGTGTCATTATTCATTATTTCCGTTCACCAAAGAAAAACGGCTGCCCCGGTTGTCGGCTTTTTATGCAGCAGCTGCGGTGTTTCTGGAGCGAGATAATGTCGACGCGCTCTTGATTCATTCTTTCGGCTGCCATGACAATACATAGCGCAAAGAACAGTAGGCATCAAAATAGCACGCTGTTTTGACGCAGACTGTTCCGCCATTTGCCGATTCGTTGTGTCCCTATTACTTTTGCCTCTTCGTCAGCCGCGACTTTCATCATGGAGCCGACGAATGCCGTTGCTCTCTATAGCTAGCGGCCTTGACGGAAAATGAGTCGTTGCAATCGGAAAACAATTATGTGCAAGATGCTGCGGACGCCCTTTCAGTGATTGTCACTATTAAGGCAGCAATAATTTGTTCGGATTGTACGGTGCTGAGATCAAGGGGAGCCTTTTTAATGCACTTTATGTTGACGAAGATAAAGAATCAGTTACAATAAACGTGAAGTTCGAATTGAGCGCGTTCGAATCAAGGCGAGTGAAATGTATGTTTCGCCTGCTTGTCATGGCTAAAGAAGTCATATGAAAAGATGTCATGGCAGCGAAATTAGGCATTGAATACCAGCAGAATCAGCGTTAAGCTTTTATTTTTGTTACCAGCCTCTAACGTAAAGGAAGCCTTTGACTCGCAGATGCGGCGATATTAACGGAAGCATGCTCTTTTGAGCTTTAGCTTCTGAAAAATAAGCGCGGTGCGAGAAGTGTGCGCAGGCACCGTCAAAACGCAGACAGGGGCAGACGCTGTTGGCTGTAAGACGTCATGCTTAACAGCGGAGCTGAAGTAGTGCTGAATATTCAACTGCAAAAAAAAAAAACATATTGTACGCGGTATTCAAGTATTGCTGAAAGCTCGAGCGGCCTATTTCATTTCATGTCGATTAGTTTGTTTATTTATCAACTAGGTAATGCCTCAAAGACACCATCTGAGGGGCAATGCGTGGGGGCTCGGTTACGCAGCAGGTTATTTATGTAATTGACGATCTGGAGATTGATGAATCGGAGTGTGAAGCACGATGTCATTGGCTATTCTAAATTCTAACCGCTTGAAAAAAAAAAGAAGAAAAACTCTGAATTCAGTATTACAGAGTGGGTGCCCGACCTCTGCAGCATGTTGTTCAGCTACCTCATGGCGGAGACGTCTGACCATTGACCACGGACTAGTTCAGTAGGATTTCGCCATCACAGCTCAAATGATGAAAACGGTGACTGCCTTCCGGTGGCACAATAGCGCATCGAGAACGTCGCACCAACAAGAGTGCTCATATACAAGACAGCATCATTTAGAGAAATAGAATACTTTAAAGAAATGGGCTGATCGAGTGCTTAACCTCAAGGATTTAACTTAGTCGTCCCCCGGGGCACTATTCGTCGGGATGCCCTATGTGTTGTTAAGTGTCGACGTATGTGTCTTCTGGCTACCGTCGCCGCACTATAAATTTTCTGCAACTTTGCTCCGGCTGACAGCTCGAAAATAGCCTTCATTTCCTCTGCACCGACGCCCTTTGTGCTGGCGATTAACCCCAATAACCAGAGGCGTAAATTGCGACAAGAGGGGAGCCATTACTTTCGCATGCTTCATGTCCCCGATAGCGCTAGGCTAAGCAAACGCACAGAGAAAAAAAGAGAAGCAGAGCTCGCAACAGACGGGATGACAAAGCCATCTCCCAAGAGAAGAAAGGAAAGCCGGAAATATGAAGAACCCTTGCACCAATCTCCAGATGCCCACGGTATGCTGTTGACAGCACGCAGTGTTGACCGAGCAAATCCACTTACAGACACCGTCCCTGTATAGCTCGAGAAAAAAATGGGCGCATGTATTCGTTGCGTGGTTTAACCCTCACGCCAGATTTCTTCGCTGAGGAGATGTGGGACCACGCTTCGTTCGCCCTTAATTTTATCCATCCCGCAATGCTTCTGCTTTCTTTTTCCTTTCTTTCTTTGTGAATGCTCCTAGGAAGAGAACTCGGACCAATTCGAACGACGTCGGCTTGTACTGAAGTCTACTTCAGGCGCTGTATTCCAAGGTGAGAACATTCAGGGCCATTTGTCGGGCCAACAGAAAATCTCTTCGCGGAAGTGCGTGCCAGTGCTCGACCTCTTGCTCGAAAGGGCCGACATGAGAGCCCGCAAACAACATGCCGTTTCCTTTTTTTTTTTCCACGCACCCACTGCTAGATTGCGCGCGATCGCAGCTGATCTCATTTTTAAGGGGTTATGGGAATTTCTGTTTTTGTGTGCTCCAATAGTTTGAGGGAACGTAAACAGAATTTTTCATCGCGTATTTAAAGCAAGAAGGACATCAGGCAGCTCCGTGAGAAGCGCGAGCGCTAGGGTGTTTGAGAGGGCGATAAATAAAAGTCAAGATGAAATGCAATGATGTCCAGCCGATATGGAAGGATAAGTGAAATAAAAGAAGAAAACGCAGGAAGGACAGTTCGATGTCTCTGATTGTTTTATGCATATAGCGAAAACTCTAGTGGACATGACCGGGAGGTTGCTCTCAGCTCCTGTCGTGGACATGGCATCAATCTAACCACACACGCTTCCCCTGCACTGACAAGTCGCACCACGAAGCACTGTATGCGACAAGTGCGGAATTCAGCTTGATATTTGATCCCTCCGTCACCTCACGACCTCTCCGCGGCCTTTTGTCTGAGCGACGACGAGTGCGCAAGTCAGAGGCCTTCCTACGGCATGCAGGCGAATGAAATATAGGACGCTCTTCGCACCGCGCTGCTCGAGGGTAATAAATTTCGTTTGGCGAAGGCGCCGCAGCCGACGACGCCCTGAGCCTCACACGATGCGAGTGCTCGGAGGAAAGCAAACGCCGTGGGTCTGGTGGTTGCAGAAATGGAGGCTAACCGCGGTGTCGGCGGCCGGCTGTGTATGCTCTCAGGACGCCGTAAAAATATCCTGTTTTTATTTTTACACCGGCTTCGGACTTCACACCTTATGGAGGTCGCTTAGAAGAGGTGAATGTGAGGAACCTAGTGCGAGCAGCTTTCACCACAACTTTGTTCACGTGCTGCGCAGTCGACGGATCCTGCTGACTGCGCCATTGTGACAGAAAAAGGCGGCCCGTTCGTACAGCACGCTCTATTTCGCCTTATTCTTCCTCCCATTCCTTTTCACGGCGGCCGCAGTTCTTCTTCGCCTCAGCTACAACCATAGGTGGCACCCCTACCTTCCCAACCCAGGTAAGCAGACACAGGAGGGAGTAAGGGTCTCCGCGCCTAGGGGCCTGTGTGGCGAACCGCTTGGTTCTTCGAGGCCTCGGGCGCCGACAGCTGCAGTGTGCACGGGAGAAGGTGATGACACTGCGGCCACAAAAACGAAAGAACGGAATCATGAGGGCAGAATCGCGTCGTTAGAGAAACTATTCCAGGTAAAGCTTCGAATGGAGCCAGCCGCATTGTGGACGGCGAGACCGCGCCGGCTTCCTCCCGGTTCCTTCTGTCGCGGCAATCAGCGCCGCTTTTCCGGGAAGACCGACCGCGGGAGCGCCCAGGTCCGCTGGCGTGACCGGGGTATTTACGGCAGCTCCGTTGGCATCCAGAGGCGGCCGTTCATTCATTCCTTCCAGCGAAATCGCCGGACCCGAGACAGACAACCGAAGCTGGGGGATGTTTGGTTCACGGAAGCCGTTATCTGGCGCAAGCAAGAACGAACAAAACACGCTTGGTATTTGTGCCAAAAACCCTTTGCCTACTATGCTGAGCGCAGCGTCATGCTTGAAAGATTTTCTTTTTGTGCACAAACCTCTTCCGTGCTTTGCTTCATGTAACCTGCACCAGCGGCTCAGCGAGACTTACTCTAAGCGTATTTTGCTCTCTCCCTCCTCTCCTCTCTCTTCTTCTCCCTCTTGCCATTTCGTACTACCAGCCGGACATGTTCTCGGCAACAACATCTTCAATATTCCCCTGGAAATTTTTAAGCCAAATTTAAGTAAATGTTCGCAAACTTTTATTTCGGCCCAGCCCGGTGCGCGTGGAAGTATCCGGACTTTCAGCCTTTCGGTTTACACCTCCCGTTTGCTTCGGACAGTCGTGACGAGTGACCACCGGATACACCCCGTTGTGGTCTCGACGCACGAAGCGAGCACTTCCGATAGTTTCAAGCAAATGAGCTAACACGTGTACCCCAGTAGCAAGGCGAAGCCATCACGTGCTTACGAAGACCGCCTTCGGTGCCAGCTGCCTGCCTGTCTGGGGCTCCACCATTCGGGCCACACGGCTCAGTCATCCGTCCTCGCTCCCAATCTCGCCAATCAGGCAGCTGTCAACGCCGCTTCAACCGTCCAAGATTTCATCGCCCGCGAGCTGCAAACGCCCCGGCTGATCGCGCGGTCGTTCCTCATCTCTCCCCCCTTTCTCTCCACCTCTTCTTTCCACTGCTCCGTAGCATGCTTTCGCATACCGGTAGCTTATGCTCCTTCCCCAAGGTGTTTTCGGGGTACCGCATTTGGCTGCAGGCCTTGACTCCGTTTTGAGCCTTTGATACGACCTATTTTTTTTCTTCTCTCTTTTTAGCTGCACTGCCGCCGCAGTTATTTATTGCTGAGATGCGCAGCTGTGCGACCCTTTTCCGCCATTAATGTTCCCTCGTTCAGTGCTGCTTCCCCAGCACTTTCCAAATTTCTTGGCTGAGCTGCACGCAGGGAATGCCGTGACCCTTCAGCTGGGACCACTCCTTTGGGTGTAGTCACGAGCATGCGAACCACATTCCATCTGCGTACCTTTAATTCTTGGAGTGCACTACAGCGGTGAGAATTTTTTCATGAAGGCGCCGGTTTTGCGAAGCACCACCACGTGTTAGCAACTACTGGTCCCGTTAAAAGCTTGACGACATCGTCGCTGTGATTTAATGTTTGGTCACGTTGGTTGCGAATACAGGCTCCCGTTGCTGCAGATAAGTGACACTGAGTATTCAGAGGCTTTAAGAGAAAAAAAAAGAGTAGCCGACGGTGACGACGGCTGTGAAGTGCGCACACAGGTTTTGAGCGAGCCACTTAGCTTTTTGTTTCGATCTTTTGGTTGTTGATGACTGGTTCCAATCTTGCCATTTCATGATCCACTAATTAGACAGCGATGGGCGAACTTCACCCGACATCGTATGCCAGACGCTATAAGGCTCCAGAAAATTCGCTGCCCATCGCCGACCTGACCGAAGAGGTGTCTTCTCCCATCTGCCGACAAATTCTAGATAATGATGATAATCATTGATGTTTTATTTAATTCTAATGGCGCAAGCGCACCTAGACAAGGGTGTCACGGTTAGCGTGCATGGTCTGCTCGAGGTCAGTGACACATTTGCCTCAAGTTTTTAAACACAAAGAAGGCAAGCGCCAGATCAGGGGAAAACCTGTGCGCATTGTAAAAACCCAGGGTGCACGTCCGACTCGATCGGGCACTGCAAATTGAGGTAAGCACCTCCAGCATACGTGGCAGATGCTCAAGCCAGTTGGCTACCGCTGCGGTGAGCAAGCCAATGAAACCGCAAAGAAGGTGGAAGTGTTTTGCCCGTCATTCAAACTGTAGCACAATAACTCTCGGCTGACCCAGTCAAGCATCTGATAGGCATACTGTGCTGATTAAAAAACATTACGCTGGACACAGTTTTGTGGAGAACTATGTAGCGTACAGTTTAGAACAAATGTTTAGGGAATGCGTGTTCGCGGAAACTACAATTGTTTTTCTCCCGCCTCGCTGCTCAGTGAACTGACATTCTCTATGAGCGGATGAAGCAGACGTCTCTCTCTTGCATGCAGGCTTTTTTACCTTGTCTGAATGCGCATCAGTATTTTTTTCTTCGGACTCGCGTGCCGTAAGATTTTGTCCGAGGCTTAATCGGCGAATTGCGGGGGAAGCAAAAAAAAAATAAGCCAAATCAGCGCACACAAAGCAGTCCTTCAGCGCGTGCAAGCACAAATGAATGAAAAGCTTCCGGTCAGGCGAATGAGCTGACTCTCGAAGCATTTGAAGGAAGGTCCCTGTTTGCCACTTGTAGGATAACAGAGGCGTCCCAGTAAGCACGGCAGCAAACAGCCGCTGCAATCGTGCGAGGAATGCCAGGCACTTCCTTCTCGCGCGAGGTCTCGTTCATTCATGGTATGCAAAGGGCGAGATAAAGAACCGCCCGCCGTTCCCGTTTTGCCCCTTATTGCCTTTTATCACAGATGTTTTCTGCGCTAGTCGACGGTCAGCAGAAAAAAAAAGTAAAGAACACAATACAGACCTGGATAAGCAGTTGTCCTTACAGCGAGACAATGTACTCAACCCTCCCCGGCAACATCAGCGTACCACAGCCGACCGTCCCAGCTGCTTCGTTGTTATGCTTGTCTAACTCGCAGGCGCCCTCATTTCAGCAATGAATTACCCCAGGGCAATGCAACTTAGCACACTTTGGAAATGTTTTTGTTTATGTTCGTGATCGCAGACAGTCTGAGCAACGTATGGAGTTATTGCGACTCTGCATTTGTAAAAAAAGAAAAGCTTGTTATTATAAGCTCAACTGTAATATCCAGGGGAACACTCTTGGAATATAATGTAACCAGAAATACACGTAAGCGACCACGCGCAATACAGCATTGGGCTTGTTGAGTCGCGTCCGGCAGCAGCTACAGATAGAGCTAAAGCTTTTGGACAATAATTACACAATGAACTTGTGATACTCTTTCAAGTCTAACAACGACAGTGGGTATGTGATTACGAGTATCCGATTAAAAAACTGCGTCAGGATGCTGCTTAAGATATATGGAATGTAAAACGACTGTAAGGGATCGGATGATCTGCGGGGTCATTAGAGCCAGTTGCCCGGTCTCGGCGCCTCCCCGCGGCAGCCCCCCCCCCCCCCCCCCCCCCCCCGCTTCCTCTTCCCCTTCGGTGACGGGCGGCGGCGGGCCGCGCTGAAAAGGAGCTCCCGTCTTGCGGTCAAGCACCCCTGACAGCGACGGCCGCGCGCTTTTGTCCTCGCACTGTTTCACGCTGGAGGCCCCCTCGTCTTGGCAAACACCGGACGCGACGCGACCTTGCGAAGGGCATCTCGTGGGAAGATCTTGAAAATGTCAAGGAGGGGAGCAGCGGGAATGACGAATGGACCGCGGCGGCCAGATTTGAAACAACCCCAACGAGCGAGTATCGGTGTTGAAGCTAAGCCGCGTATGCTCCCGAGAACGCTAAACCCCCTGGGAAAATCGGGACCGAGCGGACAGTCGCACACAGTGGAAGCACCCCGCCGGAGTCCGACGACAGCTGTGCGGAACGGCGACAGGGTTGACGAGCTTCGACGAAACCGATTGCACGTGCGGGTAGGATGTGTTCGAATCATGCTGCGGAAGTATGGGGCGTGGCACGTAAACCTGGTGGGCCACTCGTTTCGAGGGTCCATTCCCGAAATCTATTTTCTTATAGCGATTTTGATGCTCTTTTTCTGCTGTGTATTTTAGGGAGATGGTTTTGAACCTTGCCGAAACTGGAAGGCGTGCCATGCAGTTTGTAAACTAATCATGAGTTAGTTCGTTGTGATTAGGTGATACAAGGGATGGGCTGGGCCTTTAGCTCTTTAAAACCAGGGCCCGGAGCCCTGGAAAAGGTTCTGGGCTAAGGTCAGATGTAATGCATCTTCGGCTATGCCGAGTAGGGGCCTCCCCTAGTGTTAGCCAGTTCCACCTTTTTGTTCTTAAGCCTTTTTACCGTTTTAAATTTGTCTCATGTATATCAAAGTGCTTGCAATGTAAACATTTCGTATAATACAGTCAATTCATACTCCCCTTAACGCATGCATTCTGAGTCGTCGCAATACCGTCTACGACGGAGCACCCCTGGTGCGGAAAAGAAGTCTGCGGTCATCGAACAAAGCAACCGTCTCGGGCGGTGGGCACCTCTGGTGCGGAGAAGAAGCAACTCAATGAACCTAGTAAGGTCTGCAGCAAAGGAAGAGACCTTACGACGAAGAACGTTTAGTACGACTTCACGGCTTCGTTGAAACGAGTTCACACTTTAACGACAACATATCCAGGAATGCTTCTTTCACAATCGCGCTGATTTGAGCGTCCCAGACTCGAAATCACACTTCCGCAAGTATCGTAGCAAAATTATTTGTTTGAACAAAATGTCATATAAACGGAAAACCGGCACATAAGAAAATGTTCTGTAAATTGTTCCTGCGGGTGGAATAGAACGCCTTTAGGCTTGTTCTTTGGGATGAATACTGTTTATCCTGTTTTCCTATGGAGAAGACTTAGAGATAATGTTAGTTAGCAGATAATTCATCCGTATGCTCAACTGCCAGTTCGGCTGTTGATACTCCGACAACATCGCCGTTTCACTGGAGGAAGTCCCGAATGCGGCCACCACCCTAGAACTGCTCGCACCGTGAACGTATTCAAGTGCGCCTGACATTCGAACCTTTGGGCAACGTCGGCGAGATGGGGTGGAGAAAGGAACAGAAGTTGTGAGGCCGATTTTCCTTGGTGGATCAGCCTGGGGACAAACCATCGTCCAAACTAATGCCATAAGCCACGCGCAGCTCCAGGGCTTCGGGGGATGCAACGGACGTGTGTTCGGGACCGCGGTGTAGCAACATTATAAATCGCTTGGAAACTCGTGCTGCCCCCTGCCAGCAGCCTTTGTAAGGAATGCACCAAGATGGAGCTGGTTCCGATGTTTTAAGGGAGTAATTATTAATTAGCTACAATTTAGCATTATGGCTGGCTTCAGGCGTATGCTAATATGAAATTACTCCCTGAAAGATTTCGCAATACTTTCTTACTGCATTGAAACTTTTGTGCAACTCTCTGAAAAAGTTTTGAACGCCGCCTAGGATCATTGCACGGCGGCGTTGTCAATCATCATGAATGCATAAATAATGAAACGCAGAACTTTATGATGCATTAACAACTCCGAAATAGCACGCCGAATATGGAAAGGGGTATAGTCCTGGGCATGTATTTTTGCTAACGCAGTAGTGTACGTGAAAGCAGATATACAGGCAAGGCTAGAAATAGAGGGCAGTGGGCCGCTTAGCGCCGGGAGCCTACACCTAGGGAGAAACGGGGAATGAAGTTGTAGAGGGAGATATGGGCCGGGCAGGTATTTAAGTCAGAGAAGCACAGAGAGAATGTACTTTGAGGAAAGGTTTAGGGCTATGCAGGAAGGAAGCTAGACAAATACAGAGCATTCAGGTAGTACATATACCTGAAAAGCGTGAGCACGCTGTGGATGATAAAGACAAGGACACACAAGTATCATCATCACCATCAACCTGACTATACGCCCGCTGCAGGACACAGGCCTTTCCCATGTCCCTCCAACTAAACCTGCCCTATGCCAGCGCAGCCACCCTATGCCCGCAAACTTCCTAATCACATACGCCCACCAGACTACGCCGCCCCTTCTCCGCTGCAAGGCGGCTCCCACGGGAAGGTCCCGAAGGGCGGCAATGAGATATGCACAATACTCTTCTGAACAGCTGATTAATCGAGAGAAGATTAGTAGATTGATTTAGAAGGATTAGTAGTGGGCATAATGAGGAAATTATGGATTAGTTGTCAATGAACAATGGTCATCCCACCACTGCTAGCGCTAAGAAACTTCCGCAAACGTGCACAGAATTTGCAACACAAGCTGCGACTAATGTGAAATCTAGTGCTATCGCATTCCACTCATAATGTGCCCCCACCGATTATTTTCTAGGTCACGGAAATCCTGGCCCTACGGCACGGGCGCAAAAGAGTGAACGAGAGAGGGACGTCGGCGATAGCTGGGCGACCCGCTTTCTCGCCCAGCTTACGGGCGCTATGCAGCTATGCGGCTGTGCGCGCTGAAAAATCGTTTAGCAGCGCTAGCTGCTGTAGGAACGCTCTCCCGCTTTCGCGTCGAACGTCTACGTCGCCCTCACGCAAGCGCAGCTGGTCCCGACGCGGGCAGTGCGCATGCGCGACTGTAAAGGAGGCCCAGAACGAGGTGGTTGCAAGGAACGCGCATGCGGCCCAGGTGGACCACACGTAAAGGACGCTATCGTGCATAAAAAAAGTTTACCTGTACATTTAGATAACTGATGTGCGGGTAATGCGAAAGCATTGCAATCCTGTATTAAAATTCTAATTTGTTCCTTTATAGTTGGTGCAGTTGCAAGTACAAGTACTGACTATTACTTCCTAACAATTAGTATTTCCCCTCCTTCGATGACGCCACATTTTTGAAACCGCAGCGAGTTTTCTATCGCCGCCACTTTTTGTCCGACACCGGGTTTTCGTGCCCATGAGATACTGAGATTACTAAATACCACGGAGCACTTTTCTTAGAAATGGCTGTGCATGCGTGATTTGGTTTAATGTGGCTTAACGTCCCAAAGCGGCTCAGGTTATGAGGGACGCCGTAGTGGAGGGCTCCGGATAGTTTAGACTCCTGGAGTTCTTTAACGTGCACTGACATCGCACAGTACACGGGCATATCGCCTTCATCGAAATGCGACCGCCGCGGCCGGTATCTAACCCGCGTCTTTCGGGTCAGCAGCCGAGCGCCGTAAACACTGAGCCACCACGTCGGCTTGCATGCGCGGTGTGTACGCACAAGCAGGAGAGCAAGCAACGCTTGCTACAATCGTGCTTCCCTGCTTAACCTAGCACCACCTTGAGATCAGTAAAAGCTCAGCGTGAACAATGCGATGACTGCGCGGAGAAAGGCAGCCAGGCCATGGCGTGATGGCCGGGAAGACGATACTCTGAGACACGCATGCTCGGAAACGACTGCGATGTTCGCCGGGACGACCAGAAACTCGAGGAGGCGATCGTCGCACGGGGGAAAAAAGAACTCGCTGGATGAAAATAGAGCCGAGGCAGGCGGTCGCAATCTGAGCGCCCTCTACAGCGTCACGCGGCTCATTGTTCCGCCTGCGATACGCGATTCCCAGCGATGCGACGGCTGCTGCTCGCGTGCCTTTGCGAGCAGCAGACGCGTCTAGACGGTGGGCACAGGGCGTTGCTCCACAACACTGCTCATGGCCAGAGCGTGGCTGAGAGCAGAGGTTGTTAGTCGGGTAGCTCAGGTTAAGCTAGTCGAATCTAGATAATATGAACTCGAATGGTAAGACCGCAGCGGGAGCCTAGTCGTTTGAGCATCCGCCTCGCATGTGCGGGGTTCGATCCCCAGTGCCCCGGGCACCCACCGGTGACACAATGGGTACAAGCTTTCCCCTGCCTGGTGCTCACCTTCTTCGGGGTGAAATGCTTGGGAAATGGGTCTTTGACCCCACCTTGAGTAGAAGAATGAGTAGAAGAAGAATCTGTGGCTCTTTGGCCACAGATGCCGTCGCGCCATAAAAATTCATCGTTGTTATCATGACCTCAAGTGGGAAAACAAATATGTTTCAATAAAGCGGGGTTCGAATTAAGGGGAGCCCGACCGGCCTCAATTAATACACGTGATCTCTACGGAACTAAAGCGTCAGTTCGAATTGTCCGGAGATAGAATTAAGCCAGGTTAGGTTACCGCGAGCCGCTCTGGCGACGAAGTTTTCGCCTAGCGTACGGTATATGTGATATGCAGTTGGCGTAAAGCTTGTTTAGAACGATCTAGGACTGTCCAGCAGACAATAAAAAGCGATATTAAGCATTCTCGTCTCCGCCAAAGAAATACGCTCGTAAACATATACAGAGTGCAGAAGCAGGCTTCAGACAACCAAACACACGAGTGCTACATGCCGGAAATGGCCGCTATAAGTGATAGCGCAATAAAAGCTTGTGTTTGTCAAGAACGATACTACTTCGTGCAGACCGCAAGCAAAAAAAATGTATGCGACGAAGAGAGGTGTCCTGCCGAAGGGATTAGAAAAGAAGTGCAAGGAGTGAACCAGCCGCCCTGTTTCCCTGTCCGTCCGAGCGCAGAGAGTGCAAATCCTCTGCAACACATTGCATCCCAGGGCCAAATAGGAACACTGCATCGAACGTTCATTTGCTCAACAGCTTCGACAGCAGAGACCATTTTCGCCGCGCCGTGCTAAAGCGTACCCAAGGCAAGCAAGTCGCAACAGCGCGTAGCCATTTACTTCTACCTTCTAATCTTTCGCAAAGGAGTTTGACGCACGCGCACTAGGCTTATACAAAGTGCACTCCCATGCTTCCAGCCATTCTTTCCCATTTGTTTCTTTTTTTTCCTTCCTCTTATCCTTCCACTCGCAGCAAAAAAAAAAAAAAAAAACTGCGCTCGTTGTTACTTGCACATAGCGCAGACGAAATTCTCGTTATCTTCCTTTCGCTTTTTTTCTGTCCACTTGGCGGCTCGCAGAAAGAGCGGCCGGCGGGAATTCCGAGGCAGCAGACAGCGTCGTTGAAATACAACGAAATCGCAACCGCATGCGAGCGTAGCTCCCCCTCCCTCCATTCTCTTCTGCACGTCGTTGGTCGGCCCGGCGTGTGTGAAATGCGCATCAGCAGCAGTGGCACATCCGCGAAAGTGGGGGCGCCCACGCTTTTTTCGCGAGGAGAGATTTCTGCTCCCTGAGGCGCGTCCAAGGGTTGGAACGAGTTCATCGCCTGTTCGTCTCGCACTCACTCTGATGCTCTCTCTGCTGTCCCTCGTCTTATCGCCTCGCCATCGCGCGCAGAGTTCCTCTCACTCCACAGCTATATAGAGAACGAACGGCCACCCACACACGCACGCCAGTGGGGATTAGAGAATGAAAGAGTGAAAAGGGGCTCCTGACGTTGCGTATGACACCACACACGGCTGCGGCTGTTGTGTCCTTCGCTTTACGCTTCTTATGCCGCTGTGCGTCACCCGCTTCCAGCCTTTTTGTCAAATCGTTCGTTCTGGTCGTTCCCGGGAACAGAGAAGGAAACAAGACGGCCCGCGTTGGTCCGAATCGCGTGTAAGCGATGAGGCAGGCAGGGCGCACGGGGGTCAACGGGTAGTAACTTCATCGCTGGCCACTGCGCCGCCGCTCGCAGCTCCTCCCGAGACGACCACCGCGCCGGGCGTCTCGAACAACGAGCTGAGATAACGGAAGCAACAGAACACCACGAGCACGGACCAGAACGAAAGATAAAATAACGTCGACAATATTGCGGTGGGACAGCGAAAGAGTGGCTGGAGGATGGGGAAGGTGCGAAAGTTTAGAGGTTGGCGGAGGAAGGGTGGCAGGGCTGGATGACTCACTGGATAGCCCAGCAGAAGCTCACTCGATTGCTTGCCCGCTGAACGGACAGACATTTGGGAACTCGTGCGTGTGTGTGGTCGAAAAAGCCGTAAAAGCTTCACGGAGTGAGCGTCTCCGCCACTGCGGTGCAGAAGTGGCGCAATGCACAGCGTGGATAGTTGGACGGTTAGCCACTAGCCCCAATTCGAAAGCTGAACGGTTGATCGCGCATTTTACGCCGCTTGTCATCACGCGAGGCAGCTCTGCAAATACACTTTGCTGCTCGAGCAGTAAATCCTCTTTACCACCCCCCCACCCCCCCCCCCCCAAAAAAAAAAAAAAATAGCTGTGGCTTAACTGCTGTTGAACCTGGTCAGAGAGCGAAAGATGTGGTGTATCGGGCAAGTAGACGCGGCTTGGCATCCGTAATGCTGAGTCCGTTCCGCACACTGAATGGGCAGCGCGCCCACCCTGCCACCCTGACAGGGGGCAGTGCAATTAGTGGTTGATCGCGAGAGGTTGGTCACCCAATAAACGCTGCTGCCTATTCTACCGCCCTCTACCGGCGAATCGAAAGGTCAAAAGTCAAGTGGTGCGACCCCATGATGGACCACATATCGTAAGGCCTATAGCTACACTTTACCTCTGGCTCACTTGAAGGTCAACTGGCAGCGCATGACGAAATCGCCTTTACCGAGCGTAGTGAAACTTTCGCTTCAAAATCCGCGCGCGCGCGGATTGCAGTAATTTGCGCAAATGTCTGATTCCCGGCACTGCTCTTCACAGCAGCGCGAGCACAGAACTTTTTGTTTGTCTACCAGCAGGACACGGGACCTGTGCATAAACCCTGCCTGAAATATACACACATTACTTCTGTGAGAAAATTTTATATGGTTCAGTCGTGATAATCTTCTCATGTGCTATTTCCGAGGGTTACACCAGCTTACGAGCACCCGGCGTCAAGAGTTCAGGAAACATTACTCTGGGGAAGGAATTTAATTTCCCTTCATCCAGTACGCCTTCTTTATTAGATTCATGGTGCACTGGGCAGTTCGGAGAATTAAAATTAGGCTGCCTGTATTTATTCCAGGCGGTATCCAAAGACGGAGATGAAATTTGTTTTCGCTACCATGCCAGGTAGCACGGAAACATTACAAAAAAGTCACATTTTTGTTATGGTCAAGGCGTTAATTCAATACTGTTAATGACATTTTTCTCTAATGTTTGTGTAGAGCTACAAAAAAACATTTACATAACCTTTCCCTAACATTAGTTACTTTTAAACACCGTATATTCAACATTAAAAAAAGATGGCAAAGCAGTTCCATGCAGGAGCATTCCGGCCTGCCTATTGTGAAGGTGCAGTCTAACGCGATTTGAAGGTGAACGCTTCAGGCTTGACCTAGTCTGATTAAGATGCTGTAACAGCGTTATTTTCGCGAGAAAGCTGCAACGAATAAGTGAGCTTAGATAGCAGAAGGATTACTCTATCCCTAAACGCCATCCCACACCGGACGACCGTGATAAAGTTCAAATCGCGCTAGACTGTACACGCCTTAAACAGCGCTTTGCATGGACCAACCGACACTTGAGTTCCACAACACAGCACAACATGCAACTCATGCACTGAGCTCCGAACGGATATCTGTACTGTACTGTACTGCTGCTGCCAGGAAAATAGAAAGGAAAGTACACGGGCCTGCCTACTGGCTCAAGCCGAGCCACGCTCGCTGCCGCGTGCTGAAAGTAGGATAGGAGAGGAAAGATAGAAAGGAAAGGCGCCGCTCGCTAATAGGCCCATATGCCCCAGGCCGATCCCGGAGGCTGTGCAATGCCGGGCCGACCCGTGCCAGAGTGCGTCTAGCATTCCGCCATATTCCAAAAATATGTTTAATATCTTGGGTCCAAGGACCAGCAGCAGATATTATATCAGGGATCAGGTAATCCTCGGATACCTTGAATTCGAGCTTATGTAGCCGTTACTGAGGGGCGTCCCTTGAGTGATAGTGGCGAATGGGTAATAAGAAATGCTTGCTAACAAAATAATGAGGTCGTGCCTGTAATCTATAGCAGACACAATGTAAGAGATTTAGTTGCAAAATACTGCTAGGTGAAAAACATCTATACCGTAAGAACAGTAGGGAATATTCTGGGACCCGTGTGCCTGAAGTATACTTGTAATGTCGTGTTATAGTTGTGATTCAAACATTATAATAACTTTCAGATTAATTTATTAAAACAATGTTCATTTGGAGCGGTAATCCAATGCTAATTATTCAACGTATAATATTGTTTGCCAATTTTTCTTACATTACAATAATATTTTATAATCACCATTAGTATAAATCTTACTTTGAATGTAAAACTTACGTTTTCAATGCAGTGCATTACGTTATTTGTTAATATTTAGCATTTGTGTAACGTTCCAATGCAACATACAACGTCACTGAAATTTACATAGCATTTCATAATTACAATGTTTGGCGCTACCTGGGGTGTCCCGTTAATCATTATAGAGGCTGTATGTAGTGTGAAGAAACAAAAATGTGTAGAAGAGAGGTAAAAAAAAAAGAAAAGCCCTGGTCACTATCCTCCCACAAGCGCTCGCCGGCAAAGTGGCGGCATCTAGGAGCCAGTGTGAGTAACTTATCGCGCACAGTTCGCTAACTCGCGCCGAGGGTCGAGCTGGGCTGTGTGCTGAGCCGTATGTTCCCATCTTACAAGAAGATGGCGGAATGAATATTGCGAGTACGCGGGTAAACACAACGGAACTAGAACCCCGTGCAGAGTACCGGGGGACCAGGTGCGCTGTACAAAGCGCAAGAAAGACAGTAGCAAACGCTGCGAAGTCTTAAGTTCGGACTCCGAAACATGGAGAACTGCAAGGCTTATAATGTGCCTCTGTGTGTGCGCGCACTTAGCGGCCACTGATTGATGTTCACCAACATACTTCGTCCCGAATTTCTTCCATAATGAATGGGTGAGAACGAACGAACTAATCAATAATTCATTTAGTCAATCAATCAATCGATAAATATTCTCTTAACCTTTCTTTCGAAGCAGGTCTAAGAGCAACAAACCCCAGACTTAGCTTTGAATTACAGACGTCTCTGTCTCTCTCTGTCTTTGGCACTTATCAAGCTTTTTTCCTGTGTTATCCTCGAGAAAACATTCCAAAATAGAGATTGATGTAGTCACATACTGTTCGAATTCGAAAAAACAACTTTGTAAATGCGTCAAACCCAAAACAAACTTTTGTGGAATACGCGTGCTTTCGTGAGATCGGGAAATTTACAAACTCGCTGTCGGCTCTAAACTTAATTTAGTTAATATTATGAACGGTGATGTTGGTCGGCCGCCGGACCATCCACATCTCACCCCGGGTGCCACTGACTTGGTCCTTCTCTTCATATTTTCTAAGCGGCTTCTTCATATTTCATCTCCTAAGGTGTGAATGATTGCAAATAAACCAAGCTATTTGTACCAAAGAAGTAAGTCTACGCCTTGTCTTCCTTATGCAGGGTGCAGCGCCTATCCGAACCCGGTTTCCACCGAGGGCCGACACTGCAGTAGCACCCCCTATCAAGTCTAGCTCCAAGTTTGCAGAGCTACGTTTTATGGGGTCCGAGATTGTTCTTAAAATCGGGTTTGATGCTACGTGCCTTAGTTGGTAAGATCAAGTTTGTAACTGAGTGACAACAAAAGGTTAAACACTCGGGAATACGAGTTCTTTTGTGCTCGTGTGTATGTGTGTGTGTGGGGGGGGGGGGGGGGGGGGGGGAATCGTTTTTCGACCTTACCGGTGCTTTCTGCACGCATCGTGCATCAAAGTGAAAAAGGACAGACGGCCGCTCCAGACGCCCTCGGAGCGATGCCACTTCCTGCGGCCAGACAGCGCGAACGAAACAAATAGCAAGAGAACCCGATCAAGATGGAACGCTCACGTGGGAATCTACTCCCGTGAGCGGGCGCTGATAGGGTCCACGCATCGAAGCAGCTTCCCAGCGGAGGTGGCAGGGGATACCGAGAAGACCGAGCGTCCTGCTATCGAGTGTGCGCACGCACGAACACGTTGGGGTATCGCCGATGCGTAGGAAGGGAAGCTTGTCTCTACACACTTGGGTTAGCTCTGCGCGTGTGGCAGGAGTGGACGCGTTGGACCGCTGAAAAGAGAGCTTGCAAAGTTTAAACTTGCCGAGAGGAGATAAGTACGGGGGTTCAAAGTGCAAAGGGAAAATAAAAAAAAAATAGAGAAAGACAGCATTAATGAAAACAAAAAGCCGTGTAGCGTTCGGCGTAGGCGACCAGTACGGCGTAACAACAAAATAAGCGAAAAACACCGGCACGCAGTGATGAGAAGATTATCGTGAGGTTCTAGATTGTTCGTTCCATAGATGCTATGCAATTTTCTTTACCGTGGTCTCTACAGATTGCCAACCAGCAACGGCGACTGACATGACTGCTTGCTACGATGATCTCTTCTTTCGCTTCTCTTTGCCCTTGTTTATATTTATACATAACATAACGTAAGTTATAGGATGCAGGCAAAAAAAAAAAAAGAAAACAGATCTCCTCACGCAAAGCATTCGCGCCGATATCAGTGTTTTTTTCCTCAATTCGTGCGCTACTGCAGTCCACTTTCCGGCAATCTCCTGTCGATAGCGATAGAAAAACCATCGAAGACACTACACAAGCGCCGTGTAAAAAACAAGGGGGGGGGGGGGATAAAATAAAGAACCCCAGAAGGAAAGTTGGAAGGGAAAGGTAAGCAGTGGATGCACTACAGCAGCGACAAGCAACCGACACAGACAAGGACAACTCTGTCTTCCCCCCGTGTTCCTTCGTCTAATAATGCCGCCCCTGTGGGACCAAATACAAAATACAGCACCGTGTCAAGATCGGGTGCGCTGAGCCCGTGGGAGTGTCAATAAAACCCCGTTCACGGACACGGGGGTATAGTGGGAGGAGGCGGGACCGACGGAGCCTAACCTCCCGAACACACACACACACACACACACACACACACACACACACACACACACACACACACACACACACACACACACACACACACACACACACACACACACACACACACACACACACACAAAAAAAAGGCGAAGTATTTATGACGCGGGCAAAGCACACACTTTATTATAACGCCGGTGGGAAAGTGGACTAGGGCTAACACTCCCCTCACCGCCACAACCGAACAGCAAAACGGAAGCAATGGAAAACGGAAAGAGAACAGAGAACGAAGCGCCGGAGTCTGTATTACCCGCTCCCTCACTCCTACATCTTTCTTCTAACTCTCCCTCTCTCCTACCTTTCAGTGCATCCGATATCAACCATCACCAGACAGACAGAGAGAAACAAACACAAAACAGGTGGGGACGGAGGTGTGAGGATAGAAAGAGAGGGCCTCGAGAGAGGATTTCCAACTGCGCCCTCGCCAACGCGCAGCTCGTGGGACCGTAGCGCCATCTCGGAGGCGGCCGAACAGCGGCAGCATCGCCGCCGCTGCCAGCGCTGGCCGACATCAGAACATCGTCTGCGGTCTCGCCGTGCGCTCGCAGAGTAGCTCGCAGGCCCCCGTTAGCGCGCCGTCGTCTGCTATCGTCGCGAGACGACGTGTGCATGGAGCGTGCTCCTCGAGCGAAGACAGTCTGCGCACTTGTCAGTTGTTGCCGCCGTTCGACGACGTCGCTGCTGGCGATGATGAGGAGGGGCCTGTAGGCGTCGTATTCCCCCGCACACAGCGTCGGCGATCCTCCGACGTCCTGAAGGGCGTCCCGAAGCCGATCGCGGATACCAAACACCGAGGGACTCCAGGTGCGTCGTCTTAGGACGTTCACGGGCAGCGACTTGGCCTCCGAGTGCTGTGTTGTTCGTGTGCCGTCGCGTCCCCCTAACCGCTTCGGTGCGCCGTACACGAATTTGGCCTCGCCGCAGCGGCGGCATCGCCGGTGTTGTTGTCGTCGGTGGTGGGTACTCGGCGGCGGCGGTCACGTCCCATGTTGTGTTTCGTCCCGGAGCGTAGCAGCGAAGCTTTCCGGCCCGACTGAGGAGGAGCAGCGTCTCCGCCGCTGCTTTCGTTTCGCCGTTCGACGACAAGACCTCCTCCGCCATGCATCTCTTGGGTGGCCGGCGCGCACAGCTGAGCGGCGCGTCGCACCTGCTCTCGGCCCCGAGCATTTTGCTGCTGCTGCTCGTTCTCGCGTCTTCGTGCGCGGCGTTTGCAGCGGCCGAAGCCAAGGCGGCCGACGACGGTTTCGAGCTGTCGTCGTGCCCGCCGGACGAGCAGTGCGACACCAACAAGTGGTGCTCGGCGATCGCGGGCGACGACGAGGAGCTCAAGTGTTTGGACGAGCTGGTCGTGGATCGGTGCGGCTGCTGCCGCGAGTGTGTGCGCGGCGCGCCGGGACTGCCTTGCGGCGGCACCCGGCGCCGTGGAGTGTGCAAGGCGCCCCTCGAGTGCCTCGCCGACGTCGCCGTCGGCAGGATCGCCGAGCCGCACGAGGAAGGCACCTGTCACGGTAAGGAGGATGGCGCGCGCTCGCCGCCGCTCAGCCTTTGTTTTTCTTGCTTCGCGAGGCGTCTCGCTGCTGCCTCCTTCGCGGCGCGCGATGGTCATCGGGTTTATTCTAGTCACACGGGTCTCCTTCCTTCCCTCCCGGCAGGCAACTCTGCATTCCCGCGTCGCTAGCACAGCGCCGCACCGGAGGCCGCGCGGTGCACGATGACAGCTCGGCGTCATGCACCCGATGTTCATGGCGTAGTCTTTAAGTGCGGTTGCACGCATTCGCTGCTATTGAATTCCGCAGTGAAACGCCGATCGCAGATACTTTACTCGTACCCGAGATGTTACCAAGTCAGCTAATAAATTCTCCCGGCTTGCACTATGAAATACAATGATTATCCGTTGTGTATGAAACTAGGTGGTGTTGCATGTAATTGAATTGAATTGGCTGTTTGGGAAAAGAAATGGTGCAGTATCTGCCTCGCATACCTCGGTGGACACCTGAACCGCGCCGTACGGGAAGAGATAAAGAAGGGACTAAGAGGAGAAAGGAATAAAGAGGTGCCGTAGTGGTGGGCTCCGGAATAATTTCGACCACCTGGGGATCTTTAGCGTGCACTGACATCGCACAGCACACGAGCGGCTGTGTTTCGATGGAGGCGAAACGCAGAAGGCGTCGTGTGCTATATGCGATGTCAGTGAAAGAAGTTAGGACGGCGCTAAAACGACAAAGACAAAGAGGCACGAACACAACAGGACGGGCGCCAACTTGCAACTGAAGTTTATTATGTCAGTGCACGTTAAAGATCCGCAGGTGGTCGAAATAAGCGCTGGTCGCGGATACTGCACAGGTAGCCGCGAGTTTAACGATCTATGACAACGAATCCGCGACTACACTTAACAAATTCTGCTGGATTGACACAATGAAGTGGATTAATTTTTTCGTTCCAATACCCAGCGTTCACGCCTCCTCCCACCATGGGTAGAGTTGTCAGTGGTTTACGGGAGGTTCTGATGTACCTGGAAGGTTCGCAGGTTTCTCTGAATCGCGGCGTTACAGAACACGGAAACTGCACGAATAAGTGCTTTGAGGTGAAAACGTAAACGCCGGGGCAGTCTACTCGTCAAGTAGAGTCACTCCGCTTTGCACGTTCGAGGGTGCTTGTCACGTCGCCGCCGTGCCCCTTTTTTCTTCGTTCTCGCGATATATGCGTCCACACTCCCAGCGCACTGAAAGCTATCTCTTTGCGGCCGCGTGTGTCGACAGTTGGCGTTTAACACCACCGATATGCCGCTATCCGTATCTGGAAGCCTGTTTTGTCCAGTAGCAACTCTCTATGAGAGCAGGCGCTTGCTTTTGTCGCGACTGTGCTGCTCAAGTCCACGCGCCGTTCGTGCAGCGGTCACCTGCGTTCTGTCAGAATCGTGAGCTCTTCTGAATGGAAGGCTGCTCTTGGAATACCCCGCAGTGGCTCTCTTGAT
Organism: Amblyomma americanum; assembly: GCF_052857255.1. Taxonomy (NCBI): domain Eukaryota; kingdom Metazoa; phylum Arthropoda; class Arachnida; order Ixodida; family Ixodidae; genus Amblyomma; species Amblyomma americanum. Next base: position 208,723,294 of record NC_135501.1, read on the forward strand.
AGAATTTGTATGCGAAATTTTTTTCTGGAAACTTCGCACAGCATTTGGTCGCCCGTTACATTTAGCTCGCGGAAGGGAGAGTTCCAGAAAGCATCTGCGTAATCAATTCCCACGACTGAACAAAAGACATTCACGCCGACCGACCGTATAGTTAAGGTGTAACATTAGCCACATAAATCGGAAGTGCGTGCATAGAAGTGGCGGTACATCAGAAATTTGAAAAGGCACAACTGTGAAGGACTTTTCATTTTACGCGTTGCGCGAGACTATGCTATTATCAGGAAAGCCGCCTGCGACGAGAACTAGGTTTACACTGCGCTGTGCAGTTAGAACGTTCGTGACGTCAAAAGAAACCGATTTAAGAGTATGTTTTTTTTCTTATTTCGTCTTAACTGCTCTCACTACACGCAGCGTTGCCGGCTTAGCCGCCGCGGTGGCTCAGTGGTTGGGGCGCTCGAATACTGAGCCGGAGTACCCGGGTTCGAAGCCAACCGCGGCGGCGGCGTTTCGATGAAGGCGAAACGCAAAACCAGCCCATGTGTCCACGTTAAAGATCCTCAGGTGGTCGAAATTTTTCTAGAGCTCTCCACTACGGCTCTTTCTTTCTCTCTCCTTTCACTCCTACCTTCCTCCCTTACCTGCCTTGCGGCGCGGTTGAGGTGTCGACAGAAGTGAAGGTTACACGTGCCTTTCATTTGCTGAAAATCAATTATTTTACCGACGGACCCTGTTCGGTGTACATTAACGCAATTTTTGTGCGTTGCGTTTCGCAATGGCTGTAACATTTTGCTATCCTGTCACTGTAACATGCGCACTACTTTACGGAAGGCTAGTCACCTCGGTAGAGCCGTATACGGCGGCTGCGCGTTCATAACATATACATAGACCAACGTTTGAAACGATTTATTGACGTTTCGTCCGTAGAACGTCCTTCGTCTGACGAATGTCTCATTCTTACGAAGGCCGTTCACCCGCCGCGGTGGTTAGAGCGCTCGGCTACTGATCCGCAGTTCCCGGGTTCGAACCCGACCGCGGCGGCTGCGTTTTTATGGAGGCAAAACGCTAAGGCGCCCGTGTGCTGTGCGATGTCAGTGCACGTTAAAGAACCCCAGGTGGTCGAAATTATTCCGGAGTCCTCCACTACGGCACCTCTTTTTTCCTTCTTTCACTCCCTCCTTTATCCCTTCCCTTACGGCGCGGTTAAGGTGTCCAAAGATATATGAGACAGATACTGCGCCATTTCCTTTCGCCCAAAACCTATTATTATTATTATTATTATTATTATTATTATTATTATTATTATTATTATTATTATTATTATTATTATTATTATTATTATTATTATTATTAAGGCCGTTCCACAGTCATAACGTCAATAAATCGTTTCAAACGTTGGTCTACGGTTATACTACTACTGACCATGCCAAGAAATCTATTTTCGCTGGATTATAGAAAGAAAACTGACGTGATGAAGAGACACTGTACTTTTCTTGCCGTTTCGGGCCGGAGACCGGCCTTCGTCAGAATATATATATAGGGCGCCTGCCGCGGGCATACACAGAGGAGATCGTTGCTTCGTTTCCGTACTGCAGGTGTGATCAACGCAACTATTGCACGGGGTGGCTCTAATCGGCATGTTCCGTTCCATCTCTCCTTGGCAGAAGGGCAATACACAGTACCACCTAGACCAGACTAGTTTGTTCAAGTAGGGGGGTTGAACAGTACATTTTCGCAGTCGTTCGTTACAAACCGCGGCGGTTGGCCTGACGGGCACGTTGTAAGAGATAGCGGTGGCTGCGCCCTAGGAGACAAGGTATGCCTTCCTGCTCTTCCTCGCCCCTCTCCACCCAGGCGTGTGGAGAACGAAGAAGGGGCGAGAAAACAGCGCCCGAGATAGGCGCGAAACGACCCCGGCATGTCGTCCGTAGCCTTATACAACTGGAAGAACACCGCCGAGGACTTCGCGTTCACTCCGAGGCAGAAAAAAAAAAGAAAGAGCTATGAAGAATACGCTCTCCGCACCGTTTCGCTCTCCATGGACTAGCCGACAAAATTCGCGCGGCCGCTAAGCTTTTCTCTCCCCCTCCCTTCTCGTCCAGTTCCTTCCTTCTTCGCGTGTTGTTACCGGAGAGAGAGAGAGAGAAGCGGGCGTCTGGCTGGAATGCGCTTTCCTGTTCGCTTTTTAATGCTTCTCGGGCGCGTAGCGTGAGCGGCCGCGTGTGCGCGCGCCTCTGCGGCCATTTCTTGTTGCTGCTTTCGCCGCGGCTGTCATCAGCGGCTAGCGTAGTGCGTGCGTGTGTCTGCGTGTATTTGGACGGCGAGGAATGTGCGCCCTCTGTCCTTTCGCGCTTTTCTTGGTTTATCTCTCTCTCTCTCTCCACTTCTCCGGACTGTTGCGCAGCTAGGCTAGCTGTGCAGTAGTACGCAGGCGTCGCTCGCCGGCGGTTAATCATTTGACAGAAGTACGGTCTCGAAACGGACGCCAGTTTCCGGAAACCGGTATTTCTTTGTGTCTGCAGAAAGGGGGGGAATGTGTATACGAAACGTGACAGTGCGTTCGTATTCACTAGCCCGTTTTACGATCTTCTGGCTGGGCCGCCGTTACGGATAATCGCATGGGCAGAAGAGCGCTGATTATTTGTGGCCCTCAACAACGATGTAGTGTAGATCTCGGAATTCATCGACATGGACTTGCTGTCCTCTTTTTCCATGCACGCCTAACTACGGCCCGGAATCGAACCTACCGCCTGGAAGTGAGCAGTGGGAAGTGGCTTGCAGTGCGCATGCTGCGCTATGGGAGAAGGGTTATATTGAATGCTGAGGGACGTTTTCCTTTGAGCAGCCTCAAGCTTGTCCCAAACTCGGCGTTTTTCATCATGCTGCGAAGAACGTCCCATTCGACCGTTTTGTCGACGTCTCTTTCATGCACTAGCACTTCAACACGGCCGTATGATGCAAACTCTAAGTAATCTACCTCATCCTATATCAGGCACCCACGCCGCGAAAAAAAAGACAGTTTGGTATGGCTCAACTTGAAAGAGTTCAATCTGATCATTCATCTTTCCACGTCGAATTCTCCAGGAGAACCAAGCCCCCCCCCCCCCCCCCCCACCCCACCCCTTTTATTTTTCTTTCTGCAAGCGTTGCTACCTGACCGCCAAAACACGGCGTGGAAGTTGTTTGTGTTTTTGCCAATCCCCGATGGAGCAGAGTAAAACAAGCAAAGGCAACGTCATCTCAGGCGCTACTGAGGCAAACTGAGCAGCGCTATGGCTCGCCGAGAGAGCGTTTCCGAAAGCGTTGTTGTCCTTCCCGCGGCAGTTGTTGCATGGGCATTGCGCTTCGAATAGCGTCGGGGAGAGAAGCAGATGTTTTCGTCGGGCCGGCTGACAGGTTCCTCTTTGCCTGCCCCTTTCGCTCGTTTTGTTTATACGCTTCCTCCTTCCTTTCCGCGACCGCGTGGGTGCGCGGCCATGACGTCACCCATGACATCACCGACGCGGACCGCGGGCAGAGAGGGATGCCAACGGGGCGCCGGTCATCCCTCTACGGCAGCAGCGCGCGTCGTCGAGTTCTTCGCTGCCGCCTGACGGTGGCCGAGCGGCTCAGTGGTTTTCGCCTGCTGAGCTCGAGGTTGTGGGATCGAACCCCGCTCGCGGCGACCCCATTTCGATGGAGGCGGAGATGCGAACACGATCATGTTCTGGTCGACTGCGACGACTCTTTCTCCCTTCTTTCAACCCTTCATTCATTCCTTCCCTCAATGCGCGGTTCGGAAGTCCATACTATTTTTATTATTACTGCATTATTGTTTTAATAAAGGTAAATGTATATTAATTGTATTGGCAGCATGAGTGTAAACGCCTTTACCGACCAGCGCAGCAGACGAGCACTCTTTGCACCTGACCGGTGTTCGTCGGTCTTACACTGTTGACAAACGTTTGAGGTCACCCTGGACAGTTGTGCACACGGTGCAAATTGGCTGGCAGTGTGGGGTGCTTTACGTGACAATGAAAACTGTTTCTGAGGAGAGCAAAAGGCCCCACTAACTCTCTCACATCTAGGGAAACACCTAACCGCGCCGTAAAGGAAAAAGGGAATGTGGGAGGGAAAGGGAGAAGGAGGTGCCGTATAGTGGAGGTCTCTGGAATAATTTCGACCACCCGGGCACCTCTAGCGTGCACTGACATCGCACAGCACACGGGTGCCTTTTGCGTTTCGCCTCCATCGAAACGCGGCCATGCTGGACCTCCTTGCGCGTCCTGGACGGGGTATGAGGCAGCGCATGAGTTACTCGCGGAGGTATGTGGCATTAGTTATTTATTGTACTTAACCGCTCTCCGGTCTTTCAGTACCCAGTGAGATCCCTGGATAAACTGATTGGTTGATTTGCTGTGCAAGTGGAGCGTTCACTGGGCTTCATTCAACTTGTTTCTCCCTTGTTCGTGTCTTCCTAAGCTGCGTATCCGGAGCAGCAAGAAAAAAAAAAAGCTGTGAATTTACGATTGTTCTGTTGATGATAGTTTACCAAGCTGTATTCTTTAAGTTCAGCTGGTTTTATATCGATCCGCCGCGGTTAATGAAACAATTTCGGAATGCTAACTTTTTGTCAGACTTTCAGCACAGTCCGGCGCGCATTTTTTTGCAATTGTCATTGGGCGCTGGCTTCAGTTAGGTTACTGTTATGTAATTTCGCCATGATGGATGCCTCTATTGAAAGTTCCATTTTCTGGGAAGGTTAAGATGCTGTCTGAATGTGCATCGATGGTTATACGTTCTCCGACGGCCCAAGCTTGAAACTGCTGATCGCTGCGAACTTTCCTGACATTGCTTTATTATTATTATTTTTTGTGTGCGAAAGCACCGCTGAAGACGGTCCCAACCAAGAACCTTGTGTGAAGCTTGACCTTGAGGGTGACCTTGGCCAACTGGGAGAAATAAATATTGCCACGACGGAGTTTAGGACCCGCGGCGGCGCGAACAGACCAGCTTCGCTGGCCACTGCACGAGAGCACTACGCTGTCGCCGCAGCCGATCATGCCTCGTGTCAAATTTCTGTCTGTGTGCAAAAGCCGCGAAAGTAAAGAAAGTGCGCCTTAATAATTGTTTTTTTTTTTTGGTGGAAAGGAAATGGCGCAGTATCTGTCTCATATATCGTTGGACACCTGAACCGCGCCGTAAGGGAAGTGATAAAGGAGGGAGTGAAAGAATAAAGGAAGAATAGGTGCCGTAGTGGAGGGCTCCGGAATAATTTAGACCACCTGGGGATCTTTAACGTGCACTGACATCGCGCAGCACACGGGCGCCTTATCGTTTTTCCTCCATAAAAACGCAGCCGCTGCGGTCGGGTTCGAACCCGGGAACTCCGGATCAGTAGTCGAGCGCCCTAACCACTGAGCCACCGCGGCGGGTTCAATCACGTTTTCAGGTACGCGGCCCAGGTGGTCGAAATTATTCCGGAGCCCTCCACTACGGCACCTCTTTCTTCCTTCGTTCCTTCTTTCACTCCCTCCTTTACCCTTTCCCTTACGGCGCGGTTCAGGTGTCCGCCGAGATGCGAGACAGATATTGCGTCATTTCATTTCCCCAACAACCAATTTTCATTTCTTTGAGGCACCTGCAAAAACCTGCTTTCGCACTATATTTTGTGGTCAGCAATGCTAAATCGACAACAATTTTTTTTAATAGTTTACAAGCAGAACTGATGAACGGATGTTGTAAACAACTGAAACGGATGAAGCTTAGCAGGGGTGGAAAGGGGCGCGCTGCCGTTAACTTGCGCTCACAGACATGAATTAAAGCAGAGAGAAAGCATAAAACAAGGGCAAAAGCAATATATATATATATATATATATATATATATATATATATATATATATATATATATATATATATATATATATATATATATATATATATATATATATATATATATATATATATATATATAGTGCATTGTATGGGGCAATGGGGCAGTACACGCATAAAGACAACTCGCAACAACCGACCCGCGCGTCATGAATAGAAATTCGTCTTACAGCTTTCGTCCCAAACGCCGAAGTCAAGTCTGCTTACGCGCTGAATGCCACGCAGCTGCAACGAAAGTCAGTTCTTGTTGGCAACTCTGGCAGCGAAGTAATGTAACATTGTCACCGCCCTGTCTGAGCGTGCAGCTGTCATCGGCGGAGAAGCGATTTGCTTAAACATGAATACTACCGCTGACGTTGTGTCTGTACCACGCGAGGCCTGATGCAAAATTGTCCCAGAGATTCCGTTTAATGTCGACGAGAACCTTCCTTCTCAAAGGCCGCGCTCGAAGAAAAAAAAATAGAAAACGTGACAGGTCGAGAAGTGATGGTCCCGGCAACAACACGCCGATGCGCAGACGCGGGGGAAAAAAGCGATTGAAAGTTTAACAGCGAGGAAAGCGAGCCTAATGAAATATCGCCCCGATCAAAAACGAGCAACCCAGCGGCTCGGTTACGCAATCCATCAGAGGCGGCCGCAGAGCATGCGTGGGGAATAAAAATGGCTGCGCATCTGAAACAAGGGCGAGCGTGTGACTCACCTCTGTTTCGATCTTTCCTTTTGCGTGCGCGAAGGTCGCGCTCTGTGCCGCGAAAGGAAGAAGAACGAGAAGGTGGGCCATTGTTTCGCCGGCAATAAATCACGCGAGGCCGCTTCGACAGCAGCGTCTTGTCGGCTCTGACGAGACGTCGCCGCTGCGCCTCTTGTTCCTCCTCTACGCGCCGTGCGAGGAGTGCGTGTGTGCTGTGCGTTACGATCCGCTTCGAAACAGGGTAACTGCTATCCCTTTCGCAGGACGTGCGGTTCAAGTGTTGCGGGGCCGAGGAGTCGTGCAGTCTTCACCACGCTTAACCGAAACACGGGAACGAGCCATCGGCGCATTTACGCCGACAGGCCATGCGCTTCCTCCCGTACACGCAACTCCGCTCCGGAGAGCAGGCGAAAAGTATTGGGCCTTTTTAAGGCCTTTAATGGCTCACACTAGCGGGCATGACCTTATCCGGTCTCAGGTCATGTCTGGTCTCAAGTCGTGTCACACCGATGACTAAACTGACTCGATAAAAAGAAAAATCATTTTTTTGCACGCCGGGATTCGAACCACCATCCTTCCGTTAAGCAGCCGAGCGTGCTAACGACTACGCTACTTCCTGCCAACGTATATATATATATATATATATATATATATATATATATATATATATATATATATATATATATATATATATATATATATATATATATATATATATATATATATATATATATATATATATATATATATATATATATATATATATATATATATATGTATTCTGTAGGGGTTCCAATGCGCCAGTTTACAAGTGTAAGTACAGTATTACGACAAACGCGACTGTTCGTTTTAAAGGTTTATTGTGCCAACAGTTTCGGGAATGGTATTCCCTTCGTCAGGGCTATATATATATATATATATATATATATATATATATATATATATATATATATATATATATATATATATATATATATATATATATATATACTTCTCGTCTAGCGTAAGAACGCTGGAGAGTGTTTGCAGAAAGGCGTCGAATCATCGAATCAGACGGATGCCTCCCGAATGCCCTCCATTGTCTCCAGCAGCAACACCGTGCTAGAGGCTTTTGCCTCACCGCACTTTAGGTCATCAAAGTGCCCCCCCTGAATTTTTATTTGCATTACTGTAGCGGTGCAAATGATGTTGGCAAGAACCGCGACGTTTGGCGTCCGATCTGTTCTGCAGATATTGAGGTATTTCCTTTTCGTTATTTTAGTAAGCCTCACCATGTGTTGTGCGATGTCAGTGCACGGTGCCAAATCTTCCGTCTGGAACAGTATACGAAAGCAGGCGCTTTATTCTGCAGCCGCCGATCTCTGTCCGCACGCTCGGTGGTCCTTCTCCATCCAGCTTGTGCCCCAGTAAGTAGGGATTAGTTTAATGAGTTCCCGAGTGCGGAGGAAGTGTTGTGCAGCGTCACCAGACTGCCAGATTAATTTACCAGGGCTGGTGTTCATTCAATCCGTGCTTGCCTCTTCGACGCCAGCCACCGGCGAGGAGGCCATAAAACACTCTCGCAAGGGTACGCTGCATAGTCAGCGTCTCATTACGAAGCTCCCCCTTTGCCCCGCTTAATCGCGCACTTTGGACGAGCCTCGCGCGAGGGCGAAGAACTTGAGCGTTTCGCAAAGCGCGCGCCTATGCACAGCGTCGTCGCTTCTGCGCAGAGGCACGTACTGCGTCCACGATGACAGGCCTCCCGTTGCGCGCGCAGGGTGAGACAGAGGGGGCGTTATTAAACGGCCGAGAGAGTGAGCCTCTTGGCCAACGTTTATCCGCTAGATTTACTAGTTACGCCAACCAGATGGGGGGGACCTTCGTTCGACACGGTGCCCCGCCTGTGTGGGACACGTATGCACTGGCGATATAGACGTCGACTAGGCAGACTAAGCAAACCAACCAAAGGTCCGCAGACTTGTATTTACGTGAGCGCGCGGGCGTCTGTTGCAAGCTCGGCAGCCTTGCGTCAACGCGTCTAGCCGACAGCAGTGCAAAGTGGTGCGTGCGCGGTCAGATATAAATGGCGACAGCAGCTCTGCAGAGGCAGGCAGAGGCTGCGTGTAGGTGAAATAATGCTTGCGGTGGATTTGCCTGCGCTCCACGTGAGCCTCGAGTGAGATGCGTAGATTCTGTTCGAGGAAACTTTCTATGCGGGACCGTGTAGTGCGGTGCCGTTGCGAGAGATTTTAAGCCGAAAAACAGTGGCTGCGCGCCACAACACGACGTAGAGAGTTTTTCCCGCCGGCATCTCATCCGTGCACAGACGCAAACACTCGGGGCACTGCGCTGGCATTGCCTTTGGAGGTGTTCGTTGCCTCCGCATTCTGAGTCGATTCAAGCGTCGCAGCTTGTGTCGAAAGGTTTCGCCGACAACTTCCACGGGGCTCCAATGTTCCCTTAGTAAACATTGCGAGTGCACTCAGGTGTACCAATCACTGCAAAGCAGCGGTTTCCTTTCGTGCGCTTAGCTAATTACCCTCACCCGTTGGAATAAGCGCATGTGCAAATGTGTGCACGCAGAACGAAGCGTATTAACGCCATAAAAGTGGCAGAGCGCGTGCCGCTCTGTACCCACAGCCGCACGAAGGAAGGCGCGGCTGCGCGGTGCAACACGTTACGTGCCTCGTGTATTAACGCGCTTTGAAGTGTGCGAACCTACACGGCGTAGGCTGACAGAATACGTTTGCTCTTCGTGAGTTCAGTCGTGTTCTTGTGCTTAATTCCTTGTTATCGTGGCTTTATAGAGAAAGTAACTCGTTGTAGCGATTCGCGTATATTGAAAGGTGGAAACTGCACTTGCAGCCGATCGAGTACTCGAATAATGATTTTCGGTGCTGTGGGCAATTTAAAGGCAGGTCTTAAATGCTCAAAGCGGAGTGTGCTGCCGGGGGCTTTGGATACAGGGGCGATTATCGTCGGTCTTATGGCCAGTACAATTATTATTACCTCGATAAGCACATGCATGCATATACTTTGAAAATAATTAAATGGTATGTAGATCTTGGAACACGCCTGATTTATCTCAGTGAAAAGCCCGAACGTTGTTGAATTTTTACTGCAGGGAACCGCCTATATTGTGTTCTAAGATCTGATAATTTCCTGTGGGGGCGTTAAGCTTAAAAGCCATCGCACGACGGGTTCTTCAGCAGAAGACGTGAACATCGTAGTGAACATGAACATGGTTAGTGGAAACGAACATCTTGGTGTGCACTGACATCTGAACACCTGAAGTTACACATTGGCAGTACATGGTGATTTCCGAGTGCTTTCTTTCCTACCGGGCGAAAGTGCAATTAATGCAAGGTCACGTAGTGAGTACCGTGAGAAGTAAGCACGGTGCCTTTCTGGTGTGACGACCCCGATCGCTTTGCCACATGGTCGCCCAAACATCCGGCCCTGTAACATCTTTCAGCGTAGTTTCAACTCTCAAATCCATTTCGTTACAGGGACGCATTTGTCCATTACATGGCTGTCATTAATTAACCGTTGTTGGGGCAGTCAAATGAGTGGAGAAGTATCCTGCGATTTACTTTTGGTGCGGTATACGTCCAGACTGCACCATCTGGTCTATCCCTAAGTTTTCATCTTGGAGGGCTCCTTTGATGGCTTTCTAATTTATCAGGAGACTGAGTTTTGGCGCATATTTAACACTTGCATGAGTACAACATGTTATACTTGGTTGCACTTGCGGGCCGGCGAAGTAAACAGAAGCTTTAATCTGCGGCTGTGGCTAGGGTCGCAACACTATATCGTCCGTTAGAAACTATCCAGGTAAGTGCAGGTTTTTCCTTTGCGCAAGAATCTATTGGCCAAATGGGAGCTTTATACATTACCGATGGTGAAAAAAAGCACTGGATATATTAAGATCCGACGCTTGACATATGAGACCATGCACATTACATAACGTTCAGCAATTCGCGAGTCCCTGTATTTATCCGCTTAGCGAGATAACTCTGCTTCGCGGAAACAATCCGAGCCAGTCTCATATTACAGCGCAGGCGACGGTAACAGGGTCGCGTGAGAGGCGAGGGAAATAGGCGCATAAAATGTACCGACTGAGGAAGGAAGGTAGAATGTCGAACGTCCCGGAACGCTTGAGCGATTACTGGTCCGTCGATTAGATTGCATTCTTCGCGCCGTCCCAAGGCCCACACACGAAAGTGCTGCTCAGCCGAGCTTTAGAGCAAGGAGCAGGGTTAAATAAAAGCGTAGCAGACGATAATTGCGAGTAGCGATTGGACTTCGTCCGAAGGCTTCCGCCGTTGTTGCTTCAGCAACCATCGCCTCCTTATCAACTGCGGAAAAAAAGATGAATCGGAGTTCCGAGAGATCTGTCTGCCTGTTGAGTCGTTCACCCCGCAGTAGCGATTGCGTGCACTGCATGTCGACAGAAACACGGTAACAAAGGTTTGAAGCAGCAGCATGTAATACAGTCGTGAACAATATGAGAGGGAACAAACTTTGTGCACAAAATTGCGAGTTTTCTGTTCATTTTTAAACTAAATGTGACAATGACTTTTTGATACTGTACGCCAAGCTAGAAAACGGAATAAAAACGGTGTAAAAACGGAGAATTCAACAAAATGAACGTTCAAACTGCGTTACCTCTCATATTGCCCTCGACCGCTGCCCACCAGGTCTTCATCGAGTCCCGCAATGGGGGAAAAAAGCTGAAGGGTCGCTCCCGTAATCTGACGCGAGGTTCAGCGTTGTGTGTAAGGCAGATGTGGAAGACGGAGTGAGGCAGGAGAGTCTGTTCGGTCGGGGGTTCAGTTGATCAGTGGGTCACGTGAAGTTAGTCTCTAATGACGGCATCTTATGGCGACGACCGCTACCGGATCTTGTATATAGGCCGCTGGTGGCGTGATAATGACGTCATTTCGTGAGTACGGCGGCTTCTCCGCCCACTAACAAACCTTTTAACTACTGACGCGTAAATAAAAGAAAGCTAAGTCAAGGCTTACTGTCAATGGCCCGGGAAACAGCCTGGAGGTCCTCTCTCCTTTTCCGGCGCGATATCACAACAAAGGTATCATTGTTCCGCTCGAAAGTGTAGAGGTTCCGCTCACTTATTTGAACCAAGCGAAAACAAAGAGAGAGAGCGCGTATTGTTTTGTTCCGCCCTCTCCCGCCAGACGGGCGCTCTCTGCATTTGTGAGAGAGGTGCGCACGTGAGGGCCGATCCATCACCGAGCTGGCTGCGGAACGCACGCTACGCGAAAACACGCCTGCAGACTAAGAAGAAGAAAAAAGAGAATTAAATCAGTTACCACGACTAGGACGCATACTGGAGCCCTGACACATCTGACAATTTGTTATTCTCACGTGCGGTGCTCCGAGCAGAGATGGAGGCAGATTGCGGCGGCATTTAAGAGAGCGAAGCCTGGGACACGGCAGTCGTTGCAGGGGTGTGCGTTTTTATTCATTTATTTCACTTGTTGCGTTGATCAATTAGAAATTAGTGTAAATACTTTATGGCTGAGAACTACTTCGATAGAGAGTAGAAGAAAAAACTACAGAGAATGTTCACTACATTCGAATCGGAGCGAAAGCACGGGTTAGTGCTACGTATAGAAGCAGTGCCGCGGGACGGAGCAGATGGAATTTGATGAAGATGACGCTTTCCAGTGCACAGCGCGAGGGCGTGGTGCATTTTAACCCGAGGCGTGTTGGCTGCGGCGATAGCATAGTGCTCTCGTGTATAGCGGCCTTACCTATATATATATATGGAAAGCTTCTCAAGCTCGCATTCTTTAGCAACCAAGTACGTTTATTTCCGTAAGATTATATATATGCGCTGAATCTGCTTAATGAAAACTCGCTTCATTCGCACTCCCTGTGGGATCAAGCACGGTCGTGAACATCGCATGGGTTAAGGGGAGCCTTCATTCAAGCTAGTTCCAAAGAATATATATATATATATATATATATATATATATATATATATATATATATATATATATATATATATATATATATATATATATATATATATATATATATATATATATATATATATATATATATATATATATATATATATATATACTGTCCGATTTCATTTTTCAATTATCGGCATTTGACTGTCACGCTCATTTTCAAGAATGTCAGCGACATTCTTGGAGCAGTTGTTGGAATAACGTTATTGGATCCGGGGATACAACTTCTATGTTAACACTGTTTTCTTGCGGAGACATTTACCATCTCTCTGGGACAACCTCGAAGCGGCAGCAACTCATTTCGAGCGCGCATGCTGCCGAGGAAGGAGAAGAAATATAGCCACGAAGAAAAGAACAAAGAGGGCACCACGGCGCAAACAAAACGCCCACAGAAGACCGTGACACGCACGGCTGCTACCACACGCTCAAGGATCCGTGGCCGCGCAATGGGCGCGACACACCCACCACCGCCAAGAGCGGCGGAGTCAACGCTGCGTGACGACAACGTTTATAAACATTGCTCTCTCCTCCTTGCCGCCCCGGGGCATTCATCACCGCCAAGCCTTTTCTTTCTCTCTCTCTTACTGCCTGCCTTTTGAATTTTGTTTTGTAGCAGATCACTTAGAGTTTCGTTTCCTTGAGAACTTAATTTCAGCGACGCTGGCGCTTTTGCCCGCGTTTGCAGACTTCATGCAACGAAATGGAACAGAACTGTAAGTTAGGATGCGTACCGCACTTGTTAATGATATTTACAGAGTAACGCAAGAATCATGACGCCATCGACGTCGACAACACGCCCACCAGGAAAGTTCTGACCCTCAAGATACTGCGCCTGTACATCAGTAACAATGGGCAGCATCCTCCTCGCCCTCTAGAAACTTCGCCTCGTGAGCGAGCAGTCGCGATGCAGGATGATAGATGGGATAACGACGCGGAAATCAGGGATGCTGGAAAACGGTACTCTCCGATTGGTACAGGCTTTCGCCGTCAGTCGTGTCGTCTACGCAGCACCCTGCCTCCGCCTCAAGAAGCCGGACATCAAGAACTTGGACGGCTCGGCTCTTGCCACTGGTCGTCCACAGCACGACAGACGAGCTTGCTGAGGCACACATCACGGCGCAGTCGGTACGGCTCTCCATTAGTCGCACTGGCCGACAAGTCCTCAGTGATTTAAACATCAACTGCCCCCGACAGCTAGACACCAAGAACGACATACCAGCTTCATGGAGAGGACAATTCAAGGCAACCCCACTGCCGAGGAATTCAAGACGACAGGCACGACCCGAAGCTATCTATGAAAAAGCACTACGGCGGGCGCAAGGTCGTGTTCTACTTCGATGCTGCGGGTCTCGAGTAGGGAATGGCGGCCGTCGCGCACCAAAGTCAAGCAGTGGACGGACAAATACTGGCAAGCCAGGACGCACTGGCTGGGGAAGAAGTGGCGACTGCCCTATTGCTCCAACACACACTACTTCACAATACATCCCTACAGATTCGCAGACGGACCTCAGGGCAGGATAGCACAGCCAGCAACTAAAATCCTGCGAGAGATAGCTCCACCCGCGGCTAGCAACCCACACATAAACTCCTAGTATGGGTCACCAGGACATCCCAGGGAACGAGAGCGCACACGCCTGAGCCCGAGCACTTCTCCCCCGGGCACCCAGTACGGATGTCATGGACCCCACTACCAACTTGCACTGACGTACTTCACCATCTAAGACTAGCCCGCCGGGTCTACCCTCCGCCGGCTAAGGCATTAGACAAAGGGGGAGGAACCACACATTTAACAACCCAGGAAGACTACACGCAATACATCCGGAGTCATTTGACTCGCAATGCAAATTCCGCGGGAAGAAGGCGGACTTATACCATAAGCCTAGGTGCCAACGAAATCAGGCTGTCGGTATTAATAATCAAAGACGACTAGCTCTGACTGGCTCGGACGAAACGAGTCAAAAAGAACTAGTCGAAAGAGCCCGGGCCAATGGGGCTGAGAACTCCAACCGCCGCTACAACCTCCTGAAGAGCTTCAGTATAATGTTTTCACTATCACTATACTTCGTTTCCAATGCATGCTTTATATGGCAAGCACAGAGATTTGTGAACGCTACATATCTGCACAGTAAAAGTATAGTGCATACGATATCAAGCAGAATAATATCTGTTTGAACACTTCCGCGGTGGCTGAGTGGTTGAGGCGTCCTGCCGATGACCACTAGGTAAATCTTTGGACCGAATTTCGGCCGAGGCGGCAGCATTTCGGCGGAGGCAAAATGCGATACGCCCGTGTTCTTTGTGATAGTGTACTTTAGAAGAACCGAGGTGTGCGGTCGAAATTAATCCGGACCGCTCCGCTACGGCACCCCTCACAATCCGGGGGCAGCTTCCGGGCTGTAAACGTCTCTTCCCTATCTAATATTTACAAATGTTCTCAAACAAGACATCCTCGTGGCCAGATAAACCAGTCTCAAAAGCAGTGCTTCGTGACTATTGTGGCCTTTTTATGGATAAAAATAGATGTCTAGTTTTCAGTGAAATTGTGAGGACAAAACTACTGTATGATCTGTAGGTAGTCCGGTGATTACGACATAGAGGGGAATCACGCCATACCCATGGCGTGGGACATAAGACAGAACTGTAGGCTAATCCTCGAGGACATTGAAACCAGAACTAGCGATGTGACAGTATGCACAACGCATCCTAAAGACCACGCGAAGAAGAAAGAGTTGGCGCACCTGCGGAGAACTTCTCATGGAATTATACCGCGAAACACGTCTGCGGGGGGAATACCCGGGACAGAGAGTTCCCCCCTTTTCCCATATAGGCAAGCAGCTTCCGTTCTCCCAGCGTATACCTATAAAACGGCGGGAGGCAGCCAGTGGACTAATCCCTAGCCACTTAATGCGTCCTCTCCTCTTCGATCAGCGAAATCTCCTTTTCCGGGAAGAGGCTTGCGACCAGGGCGTATAGGTGTATATATGCACCGGCACTGCAACAATCGATCTTCTTCACCGGCTTCAATTACCGCGTATCGCTCGCCTTTATTTTCTGTTCTTGTTATGCTGCTGGTAGTAGACGTCTGGTTTACCGCTTGCGTGACGGCCTTGCGGCGGGAATCCCTTATTCTTTGCATACCCTCGCCGCGTTTTCGATCTGTTTGTTGTCTACATATCAGCAATGCACGAGTAGTTTAGAGGTTACGAAGAGTAGTTATGCGGTACGTATAGGAGCCCGTACGTATCGGTAGTAAATCGATCTTGCATCAGCGTTGCACTGGGGAATGATATTTGAAGCTCGCGCTGTGTCAGGAATAATTGTGCGCCAGGTGCCGAGTTTGCGTTTTTGAATCAGCCCGCCACCGCCCTTATTTTTGCGGCAGTGTTTAGATGAGAAACGAAAGCCACATTCGCGCGGATAAAAAGTGCCCTCTTCGTTTTATTTTACTTTTGTTCTCTCCTTTCTTTCTTTCTTTCTTTCTTTCTTTCTTTCTTTCTTTCTTTCTTTCTTTCTTTCTTTCTTTCCTTCTTTCTTTCTTTCTTTCTTTCTCTTTCCTCCTTTCTTTCTTTCTTCGAGGGCCTCCCCCGAACTGTTGGGGCGAGAGGCGCACATAGTTGACGTTTGCTTAGGCTGAATGTTTACACGCGAACATTTGTGTGAGCAAACAACATGCAGTGTCATTGGCACGCAGCGTTGCTGCCCTGTGAAGTGCACCTCTTGACCCTTTTTAGGACAGCGGGCAGATGTTCTCACCTTGAAGTGCCGGTAAACAGTGAACCTACGTAAAATATTTTTGCGTGCTGAATACTACCAAACTATTCAATTCAGTATGTTTTTTATGCTAATCCAATACACCTCCTTGGTGTTCTGTGTGCTGCTACAAGCGCAAGTGTTTAGTTTTACGTAGCCCACTTTGGCGGGAAAAATAAAACTTCAAAAACTGTTCAGCTTTTGAGCGTTTTCCATCAGTTAACAGGCGATAATACTTCTTGAAGCCATTTTCATTTCTGGTGCGTTTTTATACGTCGAAAGACTGAGGCACGGATACGAGCCACATTTAAGTCTTTTTACGAAGTCGTTGATACAAAGGTGCACCCCCTTTTCTCTGCACAGCCAATGGTCGAAATCATTTGTTAGTGACGTCATTCAAATTTAAGAGTCATTCTGAGCACAGGTTTACCATTTGTGTGTGCATGTGAGACGTGCACACAGTTCGCGCCATATAAATGTTTAAGGGACACTGAGGGCAACTCCGTGCAGTTTTGTGCTTGGCAAAAAATGGACGCTCTTTCCATGTCGATGTCGATGTTAGTCCGGCAACGAAAGACGCATTTGTCGGTGAAACTTTTTTTTAAATTGCCCCGCCGCTGGATTCACGGTGGTGACGTGGAGACCGAAAGGGGCTCTGCGATCAGCATTCTGGGGTGGGTGGCGGCTGTGCAGGCGATCCGCGTGACAGACACTGCCTTGGCGCACTGTAGTTTGCTTGCGACGTCTGAATTTCGTGTTTTGACGTTTTTTAGCTTGCAAAAGCTTCGTTTTCAGCTGAAGGAACATCTTCGTCATTGGAACGCGGTAAACTATCCATGCAGGCCGGCTTCAGTCTATCCTCAGTGTCCCTTTAATGCCGCTTGTAAATCATCGTGGAGCAGCGCCATATCCTGAGCGTTTAAAATTATTCGCTTTTTTCTTCTTTTCAGCATATTCTCTCTATATGCATAGATATGTCTGTAGTGAAGGGGAGAAAAGGAAAATGCCTCGATCGAATTGCTCGCCTACGCTATACACGCTGAGCAGCGCCGTGCAGAAGCAACAGCGCTACAGGATTAACGAGCCCCTCTCTCTAATGGGCTGGTGGCTCACCGCTTGCCTTTCCGCGACGAGCACTTGGGGAGGAAAAGGGCCGGTTGTAGGCCTTTCCCGCAATAACACGGTGCTTGCGCGTGCGTACACGTGTATACTAACTGCATGCCGCCTCGGCGATAACCGTAAACACGGGCGCTGTGGCCGTCTCTGCGCCCCTCCTGTCATTTCCTCATGTGCTGCGGCAGCTACATAGCTGTACGGCTGCGGCGGCGGCGGCTGTGCATGCGAAGGCGCTCTCAGCGCTGGTTAGAATGCGCGGCGACATCGCTCTATGGGGCGCGCCAATTTGTCCTCGAACGAAATTTAGCACCTTTCTCTTCTCCCTTTCTTCGCCCGCCATGCACGGAGAGCCAGCCGAGCTGCAATCGGCGCTGAGACGAAGTGCGTCCGAGGACAAGTTTCTGCTGTGCGGAGCCAGCGCGTGTGCATCTTGCCAGCACGACACCTGCAGCAATAAAGAGAAGGCAGAAGCAAAAACAAGCCTCGACTTTACAAGGCCAAGGTTACCTGTCGGGACAGCTTGAACATCTGGGACATTTCGGACTACGCCTTTCTGCTTATCTCCCCCCCCCCCCCCTTTTTTTTTCTTCTGTTACTTCTCTCTTTGGCGCTGATATTCCGCGAGCCTATTTCGCGGTTACCAGTCTGGAACCGGTACAACCTGAGCCCGAATTAGCCCACGTGAGAGTAGAAAACGAGTAAGCTGTCTTCGAGGGTACTTACTCCCTTTCAGGTGCAGAGCACGCTGCCCGAGTAGGGGAGATTTCGGTCGTTAAATATACGGAATGCTTACGCTTGGCAACGGAGGTACATTCGCACTGCGAAGCATAGCAATTCGATGGAGTTAGCAGTGGGAAAAACGCTTCTAAATGCGGAACCGGAGGGAGGCCTTGAGGTTAGAAAATGGAGGAGAGTGAAACGTCGGTTAATATCTTCGTAACCGCTACAACTTGGCATGTTTTGAAGAAGGAATTCGTTTGCGTTGTCAGTCGTAAGTATTCCGTGTTTTTAGCGATGGAAATTTACCCCAGACATTGTTGGACAGAGTATGCACCCTGCCCGTAAGAGGGAGCGTGCCAGAGGACAATTTACTACCGTTTTACTCCCGTTTAGGTAAATTCATGTTTAGAGTGTAATGCTGTGTCCTGCAAGTTATGTATGCCATGTGTGCTTGTATAAAGTAGCGTGAACTGCAGTTGCGCGCCCGGGAGATGTTTCAAGAAGACTGGAGTGCCCCTTTGGTCGTGGTGGTTAATTTCTCCACACACAGGATTGCGTTCGTCAGGCCCAATATTACTATAGGCAGGCAACACGAATTCTCCTTCATCAGATGACTGCAGTTTCACGGCGTCAAAGGGCGGCATGGCAATGTCTGCAGTAAAGAGCGATGGAATGCTCGTCTTTGTGTGAATATTTCTTGCACGACGAGGAAGATTTACCTTCAACTTTGGGAGGCCCCTCGCTAATGCCGTGGTCGTTTTTGAGGAGCGCTCCTCTTCCCGGCCGCTGCTCACGGCTGTATTCCGCTGCGAGTGCTGGAAGGAAGCGCTGCGTTCCCGCGGAGGGGCGAAGTTCCTCCTCTCCCCACGCTTTGAATTTCGCACGCGCCTCACGTCCCGCGCTAACGGAACTGCTGACGGCGTCACTCGAGATGATGAAAACGCAGTTCCGCTGTGTGGGCGTTAGCTCGAGCACTGCACGTCGTCGATTAGGACGAGGGAAGAGTCTCCCGTATCCGTCGTCGTCTCCTTCGATTAGCGAGTTTGTCACCGCCCGAGGAGATTACTGCGGGACTCGATTTAGCACCTCCCTCCCACTCGGCCGAGTTAAATGGACTCCTTGTGAAACAAAGTAGAAGCAACACTCGTCCGTCCCATGGAGGAGGGAACGCAGCGGAAACGCTTCGTCGTTCTCTCGCTAACGACGTTACGCGAACGCCGGCCGCGCCTAGGGAGAGCGTCGCTGCCGGACGTACTCGAAGCGTAATCGAATCCCCTCTTTTTCCTTTCTCCCCCTTCACGCTTACCGGGCTGTGCTTTGCACTTTCTTCGAGCCCGGCCAAGTCGAGAAGTAAGAGTGCGCGAGATTCGATTACACTCGCGCCCGTGCCATCCCGCTGAGACAAACATTTTAGCCTTCCTCCTTGGGAATGCATGGAGAGCTGAGATACGACGCGCTTGGAGTGAGCCGAGAATGAGGAGAAGCAAACAGAAGCAGCGGCGTTGAGGGAAATAGGAGCGCGCTTGAAAGCTCGGTCTCTCTTGTTATGCAATTACAACTTCACAATCGGAAATCCTGGGGGAAGGGGGGGGGGGGGGGGGCGTTCCTGGCAGAATATTCCATCGCGATTGGCGCGTCGACGCGTGAAGGGGGCAAGTCAATGACAACTAGCTCGCTAAGGCGACACCCACAACGAGTGTCTCGCTTTATCGCGTGATCCACTTTTGTGCGGGGCGAAATTTCAGCCGGACTCATTTCATTTTGTTTATCCATCCCGTATTACGTGCTGTGCGTGAAGACGGATAAAATGAATGGCGCCATTCCCACTTACGCTGTCTTCACTCCTCTCTGCCCCTTAGTTGCGTCTAAACGCCTAAGCAACTTGTCCGTCCCCTATTTCCTCCAGTCCGCAGGTAACAAACAGGATTGGAAGGAATCGCTTGCTTTTGTTGCAGAATCTCTGAGCGTAGCACTCCCTGTAAAACCGCCTGTGCATCTCCGTGTGCCCCGTGCTGTCTAAAGAGACGCAAAGTTAATCCCGCCATCCGTATACCCTCTTTTTGCCCCCTCTGTTACACCCTTTGTGCTCCTAAGTTGCGTTTTAACGTTAAACCTGCTTGCCCTCCCCGTATTCCGCTCTGTTTATAGTGCACACAAGTGGAGGAAGCGTTCGTTGTTTCTTTTTTTATCCGTTTCGCTTGAGCGGCTGTCAGCGAGGCACCGCCTGTCCCAAAGCACTCTTCTCTCAGCCCGTGTCGCCTAACGCGAAAGAACAATGGCACGCATCTTGAGTGCGCTGTGGAGGCACGCTTCTACATCCTTGCCTCCTCCGCCCTGTCAAGCTCACCGTGCGGAGAGATGCCCATGGACCAGTCCACGCCTCTGCTCGTAAACGAAGAGAAAGCGACGGCGATAACAGCTCTGCGCCCTGAGTCAGACGCCGCCTGTATGTGCGTGTCGATGGCTGGGCGATGACGTAGGCCCCTTCCTCCACCACTCTTCTCTCTATTATGACAGGACTGTCTCTAGCTCCACTTAAGGCCACGACGTCACACGTCGGTTTCGTCAGCAGGAACGTGCGTACGCACTACTACTATGCGGACCTTGCTCGTATATGCAGCTCTGAGTCACATCGAAAACGCGGAGACAAGATTACGAAACCGTCAGACGAGGGATCGGCACTCACTTTGGTTCAGTGTCTCAGGCTGGCGGGTATTTGTGGTGTATTTAGAAAGCTTTTCGGCAGCAACAACACATGAAGAGCGTCGTCGCCGATCTCCTTCATATTGCGAAAATAATTTTTGTGTATAGTTCCTCTCTCCCCCCTATCCTCTCTTCCTGTCCCCTCACCTTTTTCATTTCATTTCTCCATTCTGCCTGCTATCCTTTATTTCCGCTGTCCCAGCTCAGGAGCTTCAGTATCGATGGCAGATGCCAGGGCTAGCAAAAATTTGTTCCTTCATTTTTATAGTTGTTTCAATAAACCACTTAATAGCGTAGCATCTCCTTCGTGACATGTTTGATCTCGCCTCAGGCATGAATGGATCAGCACGCTTGCAGAGATCGAGCACATCTTCAGTGTAGCTGGCGAAAGTGTCGTCCGTATGCTAAGCTCGGACCAAGCAGTTTTCGCACGGTGGCACGACCGAAAACCTCCGCAAGCGTGTTCTTAAAAACGGTTCAGGTTGTAGTGTCGGCTTCGTAAGTCCTAAACCAGAGGTCGCTCAAACACAAGTTGACGTTGATTATCTTCGCGGGGTCGTCCCAGTTGTTACGGCGGCTCACCCGTTCGTACCAGCTCGCCAACCAGTCCTCAACACCCTGGTCGCTGTGCCCCTGAAAACAGCCCGCAGCCGGACGGCACACCGGTGACGGGCTGCGACGGGGTTGTCCTCGTTCGTGGTTATTGGGATCGTGCGGCTGCGGAACTCCTCGGTGATCATGTGCAAGTCGCAACATACACCAAATGAAGGGTGGCTTATTGGGACATGGGAACACTCTTGCGCACGCAATCGATTGAGCAGCGAGGCGAGAGGCCGGGTCACAACTACTACTGTCTGTGCTGCAGCACTGTCGTCGTTTTTCCGGTATTGATCATGTAAACGTCACAACTGAACAGAAAAGGCACCAGTTTGTTCAAGGCAGATAGGTGTCTCCAGCCATATACCTGAATCTGATCCGAGGAAATTCATGGTCGGATAGGGCACGGGCGGATTTATGGGTCACCCTTGAAGGGGTCTGTGTGAGGGAGTTCAATTTGATCCGTGTATTTCTCCGACTTTCATCGTCAAAGAAAATGGGGGGGGGGGGGGGGGGGGGGGGGGGGCGTTTAGCATGGTATTCCCCTGTATGCAAACTGCATGCCAGTGAAGGGGGCCTGCGGCCCTGTCAAGCTGGCTTTTCGGCAGCTTTTTGTGCAGGCCTCCTGCATCATGTAAAATGACGTAATTAAAATATTATTATTATTATTATTATTATTATTATTATTATTATTATTATTATTATTATTATTATTATTATTATTATTATTATTATTATTATTATTATTATTATTATTAAATTTCTCAAATATAAAGCAGCCCCTTGGATTGCGATGTTAAGAGTGATTTAAGGCGGCGGGACAGCATCCATGACTTGTTTTCCTTTTTGCTTACTTAGTTCATAGTTCATATTAAACCGAATAACTGAAGTGATCCACGCTGGCCTCTCTCTCCAATGCGCAAGTGGGGTTCGTTGCTTGAAACTTGCATGGCGCAGTTCGACACACGTGCGATGCCTCGGTCCCCACTCCAAAATGTGTATGCGACCAGTGTTCAAGAGCAATCGCGACAGCTCTGCCCCCAGTCATAACAAAACTGTTGTTTAGGGAAAAACTGGACCAAAACCCGAACCGAGCCCGGAAGCAACCAACCGTGCCTGTCGCGTGTGCCGATCGTTTTTCGGCGTGCCTCGGCACCACCGGAACTGGCTGGCGCCGCTGACAGCTGCGCAACACGACGTGTCTGCAGGACAACTCTGAGCCGCGGTGTCCGATGTCCGACGCGTGGCGCTTCGCTGGATGCGCGACCATCCTCTCCGTTCCATGGACTGCACGGCCACCGGACTCCCGCTGGCCTTGTGCCGTAAAAATTCACCAACATCGTCATCATGTTCATGTTGTCTCGTGAACGGAAGTAGCGTAGGGACGCGCCTTGCTCTTCGGCATCGCCGTCCGCTTCGTGGTTTTCGCTGGCGCGCATTCTCGCCTCGACACGCGGTCCGCGTTCCGTCGTATATGCACCAAGATCGTGCAGTTCGTCTGCGGATCGAGTCCGACGCCTCTGAACCGACATCAGCCCGGAAAAAGCTGGACCGCACCTGTCTCCTCCAGTTGAGGGCTTCACTGGCCACAGGTGGCGCGGAACGCAAAACGCGCGTCCGGCAGCGCGAGCGAGCAGCTGCACAGTATTCGCCAAAAAAAAAAAAAACCATAGGATCTGAGTCCTCGTCCTCCCATCCAAATGCATGTGTGTCGTCACCTTCTTTCTGAGATTCTGCAGCTAGCCTGTGCGTACTTTCACGCCGCAAGAAGAAAATGGACACATCGCGGATCAATGTAGGGTGTGATGCAGACTCGGCGGGGCGGTGCAGAGCGCAGACTTGAGGTTCTCGGCGCAGACAAAAAGAAGAAATGCTTGGGCGGCCAAAAGCGAACTACGTTGGGCTGGCCGGTCGCTGGTGTCTGGATGTATATATATTTTGCGTCCGTCTTCGGCATCCCTTCGTCGATGGCTTGCCACACATCGAAACGAGCCCCGAATAGGTGTTTCTTGTATTTCTTCTTTCGATCCTCACGTGACTCCCCGCATCGCGTTATTTAATTTAGCGCCGCAGCCGACAAGCTTGTACTCTCGCGGCCGTAAAAGCGGATCCTGGCTAGGAAAAGATATAATAGAGACATGCAAGAGAAGCGAGAGAGAGAGAGGTGTCGGCCCTGAGTATGTTATACTCCCAGAGGCGCGGGGATTGGGAGTGGACCGCAGGCATAAAACAAAAAATGCAAGGACAGCGCGGGACTTTTAGCGGCGAAGGCCCTCCCCGTGTCCGGCGGAAAAACACGTTTCCAGAGCTTCTTTTTATCGCCTCGTAACCACGTGTGCCACAGGCGCCTCCGTGGCGGCGCCGACGAGCCGTCTCCTCTTTCTGTACCTGCGCAACAAGCCGAATCGCGCGCCGTGAAATATATAAACACACAAAGTACACACCGTCGGCGCCTCGATCGGGCTCCTGTTCTTTTTTCTATTATTCCCGTGGCGACTGAGGCGTGTAGAGATAACGGGTGGCGGCTCACCGAACGGCGTGTCTAGTATCTGCGCCCTCGTGTGCGTACCTGGGCGATTTCACGCGCCACTGCACGCCGTCCGAAGCGAGCAATCGTCCCCTGTTGCGCAATGCCTGCTTCCTTCTGGCCCGACGCCGCCCCTCTTTCCTCGACCGCAGACGCAGATCTGGCAGCCCTGGCTGTGCACCGCCGCCGAAAGCACCCGCTGCTCTTATGCATCACGGCTGCAGTGCAAGGGATACGCGCATGCACTCCATACCAAACGCCCTCCTCACAATTCGGTCATGCAGTGCTTGCCATTTTTCAATCCATACCGAATGGAATACATGCACGTTTTCACTCCACAAGAAGCGGTGCACTCCTTTTCGTAGACTGTGTGCATGCCAGTTTGCACACCGTACCAAATCGAACGCTTCGCTGTTTCGTATCATTTCCACTCCATCATCTATGCCAGTCTCCTCCACACAGATTCGCCGTGAAGTGCACGCCAACTCGCACTGCCTTTAAGTTTGGTGCAGACTGCATTGCAATCCAGTGGCACAAGCGATACGGTAAGCGGTGTGGGTAGGTTTCACGCACACTACACTCGGTACATCGCGCTCCAAGCCATATGTCGTGCTCTGCATCCCTTGCGTGTGGACTGCTGGCAGACTCCTGCGCGTTCACAGTTTTGTTTCGTACGAATCGCGCAGTTTCCTAAAGCACGTTTGGGGAAGTTGTTGCCTATTGATTTGTTAAAAAGGTCTGAAATGTGGCTCTGCGCTTCGTACCTTCGCGGACGTCTCTACTTTGATGCGTCAAGCGTTCGTTGAACTAGGTCTGCAGTGAAGTCAGAAGGGTGTGACATCGTGACCTGATGACCTGTGCATCGTGCGACGTGACTTGTGCTTTCACGCACCTAACAACTACTGTCGCCACAGTAATTCATTTTTATTTTTTTATTAGGTTCTGAAAGGCCCAATTTAAGTGGCATTGCATGAGGGGCGGTCGGATAGTATGACAGTTATGACAAAAAGGGCCGCCTCAGTGGCTCAGTGATTATGGCACTCTGCTGCTGACCCGAAAGACGCGGGTTCGATTCCGGCCGCGCCGGTCAAATTTCGATGGAGGCGAGATTCTAGAGTCCCACGTACTGTGCGATGCACATTGAAGAACCCCGGGTGGTCGAAATTTCCGGAGCCTTCCACTACGGCGTCCCCATAGCCTGACTCGCTTCGGGACGTTAAAGACCCTCAAAGCATAAACCGGTTATGACAAAAAAATGATTTTCGATGGCAGTTTTTAATTCTTGAAGATCTCTTAGGGAAGCGATGTGGCCGGGAAGGTCGTTCCAGTCCAGGGCAGTACGGCGAAAAGATTATTTTTGGAATGTTGTGGTTTAGGCGCGCCGGGAGTGCACGGCTTTGGAATAATAAAGGATCTTAGCGCCAAGACGTATTACCCACAACGAACTCTGACACGCAACTAGCCCAGCAGCTCTTTTAAAGGCTTTGGCTTTGGGATGGCTGTGACGGGATAAACGATGGGCTGTACGGATGAACACATTGTCGAGTGGCAAGTTGTGAAAAAAAAAAAGAATGATGTTAAAGAGAAAGGCGAGCTAGTTTGCGGCGGAATGCTGGAATACGAAGTTCAAGTTGGGATTCTAGTTGGGTTACACTGTTGCGATAAGAGTAATTTGAAATAATTAATCGAATGAAAGTATGAAAGAACATTGCTTACGAATATGGTTTATGGAGGTTTAACGTCGCAAATCGACTCAGGCTATTAGGGACGCCCTAGTGAAGGGCTCCGGAAATTTCGACTACCTGGGGTTATTTGACCTGCACTGACATCGCACAATACACGGGTCTCTAGAATTTCGCCTCATTCGAAATTCGACCGCCGCGGCCGGGATCGAAATTGCTTGCGAATAGCTTCAACGTGGTTCAACGTGGTTCAATGACGTGGTTCAGGCCTTTCGGGAGGTGCTGTCAGTTTCACTGCGTGCTGTGTCCAGTTCGCAATCCAGGCATTTCCCGATGGCCACTTTAACAATTCATTTTCAAGCACTACAAATACGGTTAACCTTGGGGACTACCACACCCCCGCCAAGCCCCTGTGCAAGGATACCCCTCAACCGTGGCCCCTGGCCCGTGAACTTTCAGTCATCAGCTCCTTCGGTCGTGTCCCTCTCACTCACCAGCCCCGTGAGCCACGAGCCCCCTCAGACAAGAGCCACCCTATGGCGTGATTCCCCTCAGCCTTAACCGCAAGCTTCCTCTTGTGAGCATTTCATCATCCTAGTTCAGCTACTAGTACCCAGAGCTCTACACCGGTCGCGTTCTCTGGTCTCCCCCTCGCCCTCGACTTGCTCTCAAGCTGCCGAAACGTCGCGCGGCGCCCCATAAATCAACTTCGCGGCGGCGCCGGCGCGGCTGATTCCGCGTGCTAGCTGGGCGGCCGCCGATCGTGCCCTATCAAGCAGCGCGCTTTTGCCCTCCTTCCCGGGCGGCATACCATTGCACTACACGCACGCACTGCTTTGCGGTGCGCCATAACGAAAGCCACGCTCCCCCCCTACTTTTCAACTTGGCTGGCGGCAGCTGGGCGGCGACGGCTTCTCGCCTTGACCGCCATCGCCAATCTGGGCTTTCTTTTTTATTCCCGCAGAAGCCCCGCTTGACGTCTCATTAAAATCGGCATCGCGGCGCTCGCTTCCTCCTCCTCCGCAGTGTTAAGGCGTCAAGTGCACCGGAGCAAAATCGCCATGCAACAGGCTGCGATAGCCGCGGCGGGGGTTTCGTCACGGCTCGTAAAACAAGAACGGGGCCTGCTTACAGGCGCCCCCTCCTGGAGAGGAGCGACGCACGTGTATTATTAACAAGCCGAAGAAATACCGCGGGAAGGACAGGGCGCTCGGATGGAAAGGAAAAAAAAGAATCCGGGGTGGTATGGGAAAGTAGTCACAGGGAGCGCAGGCGCAGGACCTGACGGCCGAGGATGAAATGATGATACGAAAAGAAATAAGCGGGTACCACGATATCTTCGGCGCGCCTGCTCGCGGAGGCGCATTAATTACCCGGCAATTAACTACTCATTACGAGGCCAGAGCACGGGCGCAAAATGAAGCCGCGCGAGCGCGCGCATGGTTCTCCTTAAGATTGGCCGGACCGCTCGCTTTGATTTTTCTTTTTCCACTGTATATCTTTTTCTCTAATCTGTTGCTTCATTTCTTTCGCACCGGACAACGTGCCATGAATTCTGTTATTGCGTCACCTCGCGTCGGTTGTGCCTAATCAGTTAACTGGCAACGCGCGGAGGTTTCCTTTTCGCTTCCCTGCGCTTCGGTGTTTCGGTGTCAAGAAATTTCCTCCAACGAAGCAAGTCTTGGCCGCACGGTGGAGAACGATCAGACGGAAGGCGGGGAGGCATGTATAATTCTCTTCTATCTCGTTCTAATCACTGCGCTCTGCCTTGCGCGGCGGTTGCGTGCAGAAACGAGCTCTTTCAAGCGCTGCGCGAGAAGCTGCGTAACTGCGGCGATTGCGCTACCAGGGCTGCATTCGCTGAACAGCGCATATCAAGGGCTGTTACAGTGCTACAGCAGAGAGGGACGGACGCACTGTACCAGCCGTAAGCGGACGCTACGCGGCAGAGCTGCTTCAGCCACTGTGCATTGCAGCGTGTGTGTGACGTCACGCCGCGGCGACGGCAGGCAGGCAAAATTGTGCCCGCAACTAAAGGAAATTGACTTACCCGCTCTTCGCGGTCGTCGTGATCACAATGGCAGAGGCTTTCAGCCGCGCTCTAACATGGACTTCCGATTCGCAACGGGGACACATCTACACGAACAGAACCGGACATGACAGAATCGCGTTGTACATATATATCCGCGCACAGAAACAAGAGTCCATGTACGGTCGTTTTTGCATTTCGTCTCCGTCCAGTTACCACGGCCGGGATCGAACCCGCGACCTTGGGCGGCCTCAGAAGCCGAGCGCCATCGCTTGAGCCACAGCGACGGGTGTGTATTAATGAGGAGAGCGCAATAGCAGCGGCTGTCCGCTCCAGAAATCAGAAATGCCGCTTCATTATCTACATGCGGACTTAAACATGCCCCCTCTTTTGCCCCTCCTATTATTTCGACAGAGTCGGTTAGAGCGCAGTTAAGCGCTCGTCTGGTTATTCTCCACTAATTAGTTATGGCCCACTTTCGGAGACCCCTCACTACAGGGGAGCTCGCTCAGTTCGCGCTGCGAAATTCCCTTATAGCCACAAGGGTCTGTCTGCGTCAGGTTTCTCAGGGGTGAGGATGAGAGACGAGCTCCTCACCCTCAGAGATTTCGAGCCCCCCCCCCCCCCCCCCCCCCCCCCCGGGGGGGGGGGGGGGGGGGAAGGGGGGGGGCTGTCATAAGTGGCCCATTAAGGCTCAGGCGCATATTTCCTATATAAAAAAAATGCCTTCCCCGGTCAGTTACGTCACGCCGAGTGAAATATCGCTGCCCTTTCTCTTGAATCTCACAATGGGTCCGAGAGAAGAATGAGCGGGCGATTTTCCCGCCACCGCGGCTGTCGGGTCTCAAACCCCGCCAGGTCGAACCGAGGGGGGCCACCGGAGAGTTTTCGAAGAAGCGCGCGACCCGGCGCCACTTAATTAACACCTCGGCATCTGTCGTCCCTCCGCTTGCACGCGCGTCGTTAATTAAACGCGGCGCCACAACGCACTTTCCTGTCCGCACGGCCAAGTGAGTCCGTCTTGATGGGGAGGTGGACGGGTTCTGGCCAACTACGCCGTCTCCTCTCTTTTTTGTATCATTTTTCCCCTACGTGCTTTGAGAAAGCGGGCTCTCTCCGTTAAGGCTTTTCGGAATGAATTATTCTCTGGTGCTTTTGCTTTCTCACCGCTAATTCGACTGTTCGCACGAAATGCCTGGATTGGGCGAGGGAGTCTCGCCCGTTCATTTCCATTTCATAAAGAAAGATATAACAATGACAAGAAAATTAAGCGCAGCGCAGTGTCTTGTCTCTCCTTCCCTCGTCCTTGAGCAGGTGCGCTTTTTTAGCCTTATTACGTCACGCCAACTTGCCCATCAGTCTGCGCTGTTGCATGTTGCTTGTTTACCGAACGGTATATTTCTCCTTCCCTTTCTGGGTGCGAGCTTATGCATTAAACGTGGGCTGAGCATATCTTACCTCAGAAGTGACGTGGGCAGGACGCCCTGTAATGCGCCGAAATAACTCCGATATGGTCTAGCCAAGTAACGGAGTAGACACCATGCGAAGGAAAGTGAGCGCGGGAAATTCGCTGGGACAGCGTGTCCGCAGCTGGCGTGAGGCGAGGATAATTGGGGGCCATTCGGAGAGACCCGTCCTCTGCAGTGGGCTCGATGCGGCTGACGATGACGATTTCGTGAGGGAGTCAGCGTTGGTGCGTGGCTGTGACGTCGTGTGTGTTTGTGTGCCCGGTTTGTTCAGGAGCGAGTTGGCGCGAAAGACACGACGGCAGTGAAGGCGCTGAACCGTGCTATGTTTCATATTCGGCTATATGACTTAGGTGACCGAAGTCAGCATCCGTCCTATCGTGCATGTTTTGTGTTCTTTTTTTTTTTTTGCGGCGCTGTACTTGTATGTTCTGACTGCGCCATAGGTGAACACCGGAAAAATACAGCTGTTGTGTACTTTTCTCTTCAGGGATATTGGTAAACTGTCATTCTTTATCTCTAAGTAGCTGCCAAATGTGCTGCACCCCATTCTTATTCTTCGTTATTTCGCTCTCGTGATACGGATCTGCGGTCACTACCTGCCGTAATTAACGTATTCCCTTACCACTTCCAGCGCTCGTTACCAATCGTAAACTGCTGTTTCCTTCCGAGACTTTTCAACATTACTTTGTTTTTTGCATATTAATTTTAGACCCACCGTTTTGTGTTGCCTGTCCAAGTCATTGATTATGCTTTGCAATACATCTTGAGTGACTTAGCAAGGCAGTGTCATCAGCGAATCGCAGATTACTGAGGTGTTCTTCATTAACACTTATCCCCAGCTGTTCCCAATCCAAGTCTCCGAACACCGCTTGTAGACAGGCAGTGAATAGCATTGGAGAGATTGTGTCTGCTTGCCTGATACCCTTCCTGATTCGAATTTTGTTGCTGACATTATGGAGGAATATGGTGGTGCAGCCGTTATAGACATCTTCCAGTATTTTTACAAAATACTCTGCGCAGCGAGCTATGGAAAGGAAAATGATAGGTGTAACACTACGAGACAGGAGGACAGCACAGTGGGTCAGTGAACAAGTTCAAGTTAATGACATCAAAGTTGAAATCAACAGGAAGATACGAGTTTGGCCACGGCATGTAATTGCGAAAGCAAGATAACCGATGGTCGTTAAGGGTAACGGGCTGGATACCAGGAGAAGTCAGGTGCAGCAGGGAGCGGTAGAGAAATATGTGGGCGGATAAGATGAGCAGGTTTTCGGGGATAAGATAGCTTCTGCTGGGACAGGACATGTAATTGGAGGGGTATGGGAGAGTACTCAGTCCTGCAGAGGGCGTTGTCAGGCTGATAATTACGAGATAATTTATATGCCCGGCGGATATATAATGTGGTCGCAGGCGGCGCACGACAGTGTTAATTGGGGGGTCTTTGGGACACGCGTTTGTCCCCCCCCCCCCAAAAAAAAAAAAAAAGATTAGTTCTACACATAATGAGCGCCTATGGATTCTCGCCATTGAGTGCACTAAATGTCCGCACTTTTTATGTATTCATTAGGGGCATACATGTCCTCATGACGTACATGGTCAGGCTTGGCGGTCGACGTTTTTCGTCTTGTGAGCCTTTCGTTGGCGCGTCGTACAGCTTGCACACACACATACAGGTACACGCAGGAATTCTCTCCCTCCCTCAGCCTCGACCGCCGTGGGCCGCGGCGTCTGCGCGACTGCATGCCCACGCAACAGCGTGTGTGCTTTACAGGAGGGAGCCATTCATCAAAGGCGGATACGTATATGCGCAACGATCCCCCCGGGAGAGATCGAGCCAGAGATGAAGCCATTATCCGAAGGAAAAAAAGAAGCTGAATGCAGGAAAAAAGAAGCGCGGCTCGGAGAAAGGAATGCATGAACGGCGAGCGGCTCACGGTGCAGCTGCGGTGTGCAAGAATACGGCGTGGCCCGCATTTCTCCGCGAGCTGGCAGCGCTGTATGAGGGAGATTCAAATTAGATACAACGAGGAGAAGAAGAAGCATTGTGTGTGTGTGTGTGTGTGTGTGTGTGTGTGTGTGTGTGTGTGTGTGTGTGTTATACGCTATTTGGTGTGGGGCGCCCTTGAACGCCCTCCCCACGGGGCCATCGTCGTTAGCGTCCGTCCCTCTCGAGTATGTACATGCATGTATGCATGTGCATCCTCTGCCGATCCTCCTTGCACAGTTTGCCATGCCGGTCACGAGCAACTTTCTCCGTCGTCTCTCGGCCCCCGCGCTTGTAGAGTGTCTGCGAACGGCCGCTATAGTGCGCGTATAGTGTACTGCCCCGAGAAAGCGGCCCGATTTGTGTAGTTTCGATCTGCAGGCCTTCCTGCCGAATCCGTGCTGTGATCCTGTAGTACAAGGGACGTCACCTGAGCTACAACTCGTCTTCTGCTGCTGCGTTGTGTCCACTTGTGTAGCGCTGGTCTGTTCCATTACATTTACCTGCTCGCCGGAAAAGGGGCCGTCTTGGCGGTGACGCAAGAACTATAGCTCGTCTTAGCGACGTTTTAGGCGCTGTGCAATCTATAGATACCCCGGGGACACTACGAAGAGGACGCCACTGGCTCTGCAGTGTTGTTCACCTTGGAGGTTTAGTGTAACAACACGGCAAAGTACGGGAGTGGTGAAATAAGGGAGTCAAACTAGAGAGAGCGGGTATGACGGGGCCACGGCTGTGTTTTTGGTGCTACTGGAGCTGAGTGGTGAACGAGCACGCAGGCTGTCGCGATTATTCAGCGTTTATTCAGTTTTCATTTCACTCATCTGTTTACACTGTCAGCCCCGATCAAGAGCTATTTCAGGGATTTATGGTCAGAAAATGGCACGGAAAAGTAGTAAATTAGATCTCGCGCTGCCAAATGTCGTCTAATATATATGGGGCAGTGGCCCTGTCAAGCTGCTCCTTTCCTTGTACCGAGGGAAAATAAATATCATCATCATCAATTCAACCAGAGTTCGCCACATGAGCGGAATATAACACTGAGGTGGAACACAAGTAGCTAGAGGTAGTAGCCAGATAGGCTGGACGATAGGATAGAGTAAATATTGAATTGAAGCTTCTGCGAGGACTGCCAGTTGTGTGCAACAGGGCACGAAATTGCGGCTGTAGAAGGAAGGGGGCCGTACTGCGCATGCGTGACCCGATAGCCGACACCTGACACGAGGACATTCTTTTCCAAGCAGCCGCCCAGCTGCGTTGCAGAGAAAGGCCCGAATGAAGGAAGAAACTCGTCCGCCGTAGATGCGTGACGGGCTGCCTGCCGTCCATATAGTGCATGCATGTCTTGAATCGACTGCGTGGCAATGGATCGCCTTGCCTCGGCGATTGTGCTGGAACGTACACGGGTCAGTTGATCAGCTTTCTTCGCTTTCCTGCGCTCACGTCCTGGCTGCATGCATAGGCCGCTTGTCGGCTGCGTTCTTCTTGCTAGATCTGTGCGCTGTAGACGTCCACATGTCCTCATTGCAGCGCACCATTGTCGAGGCATGGAATACTTGGGAACGCGGAACCTTTACGATAGCTTAGCTTATCTTTATTTTACGAGGCTGACAAGAGGAGAGGGAAAGGCGCGAAGGCGCTGAAATTCAAATTTTGACGACAGATAATACCCCTGTCACGCGGGCAGTTTCAACGCCCATTGAGTCAATGGAGATCAGTCTCAGTGTGGATCGGCCAGTGTCATACGGCGGTTCTCAATAATCATTGAATTCGATTGCCATCGGCTTAATGGAGGTCCGCGAACGCCCACTGGAATCTGAAGGGCCATTGAAAACACCTCGCACTCACAATACGTTGACAAACAACACATAAAAACTCTAAATAAGCAAACATAACTTTTTGATTGCACAGAAATGTTTTAGACGGCATCAGCCAGTGCGTAAACTAATTTTCACTCGAGAGTAAAAGTGACAGCTCCGCAGAAAGTCCGGCGGTCAGATGTAAACAAACCGACGATGTTGTTGTCCTCTGTTGTAGTGGCGTCGCGGCGGTGTGCTTCGTTTCTCTCTTTTTCGCCTCTTAGCGCAATTTGCGACAACCGAGACACCAAGAAGTGCCACGCAACGACAAAGACGGTCGCTGATTTGTGGCACCTTCGCCGACGAAAAGTGAATGCTTCTGAAACGAAGTGCACATCGCTGCCCATCGTCACCGTGGCATCGCCGCCTCTAGATTTTGTCGTACTGTGAAGTATATGAATAGCTTTATCCGAAAAAGTTTCAATTAGAATAGCACTTACTCCAACATCCGGCTCGTTTTACTCAACTTCGTATTTTTTTTTCAATGTTGCTTCCCCTAGCGCCATCTGTCGGATCGCATACTCACTACACACTCAATGATCATTGAAATTTGCCGTGTGCCAGCGGTACATCTGGATGGCCGTCGAAAATTTAGATGGCCATTGACTCTGTGACAGCGGTACAACCCATCTTCTATAAAGTGCATTAAAGAAATATTCTCGCTGAACAGTATTCGTGATGCGACGTGCTTTAACATCCCAGGCCTACCTCAGCTTTATTAGAGCCCTTTTCAGAGCCCCTTTAAGGCAGAGCTTGTATATGTCCACTGAAGTTTTCGTATGCGGTGTCGGGAAAGGGTCGCATCCGCAATTCAAATCGCAGGTGTGCAGAAAACTGCACGCTTCGAATTGCACAGTAAACAAGTCCGTTGAAGTTTCGCGAGTCTTTGCAGGCTACAGTAGTGCGGCACTCTGGCCATGGAGGCCATTGGACGGGTCACTTCAGGCTTGAGCCGGGCGCCATTTCATCGAGGCTCTCTCCTCAAGCGGCAGTCGGAACAAGGACAGCGCGTTGTTGTTCACCGTCTAGACTCTCCTGGAGGGGGCTTCCCTGCTCGCAGCCACCGAGCGCCTGAGCTTATCGAGTTCGCGTAGCGCTGAACGCAGGCGGTCACGCACCGCTTTTAGGGCTGCACCTCTTCGCCTCGGCGAGATGGAGGGATGTAAATAAAGGAGAGCAAGACAGAGAAGCAGAGCAAAGGCGGGGCAAGAAAGAACGCAGACGCTAGGAAAGGCAAAAGAAAGGAAGGGCTAAAGAAAGTAGGAAAGAAAAAAGTGAGGGGGCAAGAAAGCAGAAAGAAAGGAAGAGCGAAAGGGGAAAGTAAACGAAATAGGAAGGAAAAAAGGATAAGAAAGAAAGAAAGAAAGAAAGAAAGAAAGAAAGAAAGAAAGAAAGAAAGAAAGAAAGAAAGAAAGAAAGAAAGAAAGAGTTCGAGCCTCCTCGCACTCTTTCCAAACTATTTCTCACTGATCCTCACGGCAAACTCCGGCCTGCAGCAGCCTCGGCGTCCGGTTGCAGTCGGAATTCCTTTGCCTCGTGCGGCCATTGTCTGCGGGGTTTCGAACTGCGCGCACGCATTTTCTTTCCTCTCAGGCTTTCGAGGACTGATTCCCTCGTGCCTTTCTTCTTTCATATTCTCGACGCGTCGTTGCCGCCATAGGGCCTCCCAAGCTAGCTGCGCGTGGCCGACCGTGCAGGCAAATCAGTGCGCGGATAACGCAATTTCATCCGGCGGCGAACCACTACTGTGCGATATATAAGGGAGCGCAGCACTGGCCTCCGGAGTTGATGACGCATACTTTTGGAATTTCGTCCCCTGCTCTCAACCTCCGAAGAGCGAACGCAAGAGGTGGGAGGGGGAGGGGGGGGGGGGGGGGAACGGCGCAATCTGCACACTTCGTGGGGCGATAATGCCAGCCGCCCTAAGGACACTCCTAAAAACAAAGCGGAAGAAGAGAGATTGCATCCCTTGGCGAAAGGCCGGCTGTTCTCTCTTCTTTTTTTTTTTTCCTGCTCGTGCCACAAGCGTTTCTCGGAGTCCTCTCCGCTTGTAATAAATCTCGCCACTGCTCATACAGCTCTGTAATACGGCGATACTGACTCGATAACAGGCCTTGTTCTTTAAACATGCATCTGCTTTGCCGAGTTTATTGTTGTTACGATTTGCTTTACCTTCGTCCACGCGTCTAAGCAGTGTGACCGTGACTGCCTCCACCGCGCTGGTTATGGCAGACTCCAGCCGTACATCGTGCGGAACACTGCTGTGTTCTCTGCACTGTAGGACGCATTGTAAAGACCGGTTCTTTTTCCAGAATGGTGCACTGTTCGCCACGGCCTTGCGTCTTATCTTGCTGCGCTGCACTCGTTTCCAGCAAGTCGCAGTATATACTGGTATCGGCGCATTTGCGCACCCAGCAGCAAAGTTCGACCCCCGCCGAGAAGAGCCGGTACGGTATATACGCGGCGTGTCTCGCAGCGAGGCCTTGCATATGGAGCACGTAGACCGCTTCCTCGGCCCGTAAATCCAATTGCGCGAGATCCTCGGTGATATG
The DNA here is from genome assembly GCF_052857255.1 of Amblyomma americanum. Classification (NCBI taxonomy): domain Eukaryota; kingdom Metazoa; phylum Arthropoda; class Arachnida; order Ixodida; family Ixodidae; genus Amblyomma; species Amblyomma americanum. The sequence continues at coordinate 208,758,825 of NC_135501.1, forward strand.
CATGGTGGCCGTATAATGCTGCGGTATAACGACTCCCATTGCTCTTAACACGGGAAAACCAGCGCCGCGCATGCTGAAGAACGGCCTTGCCTTACAGGCTGCTACATGCAGTGTGCATATACACGCGAGCAATCACAGCCCAGTCCGAAGAAAATGATAGCAGGTTGAAAGAAGAAAAAAGTCGCTCTTTAAACCGACGGCTCGTGGAATTAAGTCGAAGGCTTTTTTGCATGAGCACATAGATCGTGTGGAATACCAAGTTGCGAGTGGCCGGGTATCTTTGCTGTGCTAGAATTCATTTGGGTCTGGCTGGGCTGCAGTCTTTTTACGCTGTGACGACGGTGGCGCTGCACCCGGAAAAAGCATGCAGCATAAAAGGCCGTGCGGGTACGGTATACGTGTGTCGTTCTTCTTATAACAGCCGCATGCCAGCGTCAGCCAATACGTGTTTACACTCTGCAGACATGAAGAGCGCATTGTACGCAAGGAACGCCATCTTGCTTTGTCTGTTGGACTGTGCGTTTTCAGCCACCGCAGTCGTGGCCCAAGCGAGGTTCCTAACCTCGTCACACCACCTGATAATCATCTGTCAGCCCCGAGACAGCGTTTCCTGCTGCCCACTCAGCAGCCCCCGGCGGTCCGTTCTGCCACCAACTCCTGTTTGTTCTACGCGCTGCTCTTGTTTCTCTTACGGCGCTGTCGTCACACGGGCACTTTCGATCGCCATCGAGACGATATAGTATCCAACTCAACGGTGATCAGGCGTCAATTCAGTGGTGATCGATCCTGCTCGACCCCAAGCCAGTTCCAGAAGGGGGACCGAGGGCTGCCACCCGTGTGCTGAGGAAACAATCAGATGGGAAAAAATACAGGGGCGTTTAAGGAACTTCCTTACGTGCCAGTAGTTCTATTCAAATTGTATTCCAATTCTATTCAAATTATATCCCAGTGCTATTCTGAATATGTTCTATTTTTTGTAGTTGGTGCAGTTGTAAGTACTAGCACATGTTAGTATTTCATATTGTTGCGCCTCTGATGGCGACCAATCGCAAGTTTTGTAACGCTGCCACTTTTTGAGCGACGCCGGGTCTTCGTGTCGATGAGGCATCTAGTGCTTTCGCATTAATAAAAATCTAACATGCGCGAAGGTATTCTCTAAGGACTATAGAATTTTAAGTTTTGTTTTTATTTTGTTCACTGCGACTTGATTTCCAAAATCTTGTCCATACTCAACGCCGCCCGCCTGCCTGCAGTAATCAATGCGATTCGTCTTGTTCTCTCTTATGTATACACCTGTGTTGCGCAACCCCTCTGCATGCAACCTTTAAACAGACATAGCAGTAACGTGCACGATTTGGTGCGCGTTTGGCGTGCGCTTGTGATGGAATCTCCTGGAGCTGCTTCACATGCACGGGATTTTTCGAGGGAAACGTTTTTATATACTGGTAGTATACTTCTTACCCATTTCTTCGTCACCATTTATACAACCACGTGGGCGTGCAGCGCCACCTGTCGTTCAGTAGGCCAACTCGCCGATAAGGATCCAGTGGCAACGTGTAGCAGCCTTGCCTGTGGACCGCGCTCGGAACTTCAATCGAGATGGAGCTGGATCAGGTTCGAAAGTGCCCGTGTGAGAGCAGTATCAAAGAACTTCATCTCTCGTTCGTACCGTGTACCGCTGAAACCTTAGCGGGGTGCTTTAAAATTGTTATGCAGAAACTGAAGGCCCTGAGATGGGAATGAGCAGTTAAAAATGAACGTTAATTTGCACGACAGTGTATATGTAATTGCTGTCAAATCTTGGTAACTGGAACTCAAAGTGGGCCGAAAATTTATTAGAATTATGCGGAGTTCGAATTACGGGGAACTCGATTGAGCTGTCCTCGATAATACGTTATATCGACGGCGCGTATACAGAAGCGCCAGTTCGAATATACCGGAAGTTCGAATTAACGAGATTCTTCTACTCGTAGCAGTAAGCACTGATGTATTCTGCCCTTGCAGGAGCAGTCATGCGAGCACTCAATTCCAAGTCCGCGCGTGTGGCCTCGGCCCGCGCAACAGGCGGGTCTTGAGGCCAGTCGAAATCCCGCGACCTCCAAAAAGCGAAAAATATTGCGGCTGCTGCTCCGGCGGGCATGAGCACGCGACCGTGAAAAACTCGGCCCAAGGCCGCTGCTGCCTCCTCCCAGCGGCACTGTTGTCGCCGTTCCTTCTCGCACAGCCGCTGAGCGGAAGCCGTTTGTCTCGACGCCCGGGAGCAGCAGCAGCAGCAGCAGCTGAGGGAACAGCCGGGCGCTGACATCGGAGCGATTTTTTTGCAAAGCAGGTCGAGAAACTAACTGCGCCAGTGGCTCGTAAGAGAAGGACGCCCGAGTTGCGCCTACTCCGTCAGGGGGAAATAAAAATAATAAGTGAAGTGTGTCAAGGACTCGCGGTGGTCCGCTATACGGGCGGCGACATGATTCGGCGGAGTCGAAGTTACTCTGTTTACAGTACTGATACCAAGTGTCGAGCGATCGCCCAGTTGGTGATGTATGTTTAGGTACCTGACTGCACGAGGCCGAGACAAGAAGCGCGCTCACGCCGTCTGTTTCTTGTCTTATAGCTGTGGTGTTCCTCGATTATCACAACATGCAGCCTCGCCTCAACGCTAAGCTTTGGTAGTTGAGATAACTAAGCGCATGCTAGCGTGACAATGCAGGGAGCGGCGCCACAATACAGAGGGGGGTCAATCCTTGACCACAGAGGGAAGGGATTATTATCCCCTTTCATCTACCACTCACTGCTTTGTTGCACTTGCAAGGTCATGCGAATCGCCCGACGCCATTGGCTGGAAGGGGGTCCTTTGCCGGGGAAACGCCTCTGCGTTCTTAACCTGTTTTAGTTGATGAAGGAGACGGTGTGCAGTGCACAGCGCCAGAGTGTGTTGCAGTAACACGAGGCGTGGTTCGGCTGCGGCGATGGCCTAGGGCTCTCGAGCAGTGGCCAGCGAAGCTGATCTGTTCGCCTGTCGCGGGTGTGAATTCCTGTCGGGCAATTTTTATTTAATTTATTGTTTTCCCAAGGTCACCCTCAAGGTCAAGCTGCACATAAACCGGTGAGCCGGTTTGACCTCGTGAAGCAGTGCTTTCGCAATAAGATGACTACAGACGGCGTTTCATGCGTCTGGTATTAGAGATTGCCGGTGCAATCGCGGGCCACGCCATACTAATACGCACCCTTGCCGTGCAAGGGCAGTTTAGCTCATATAAAGCTGGCCGGTCGCTCAGCGCACGCGAGCTGTACAGATCTGGAAATTAAAGCGCTCCGAAAATAGTAACCTGGGCGCATCCTTGGACCGTATACACTCCGTGCCAGTGTTACACATTATTACATTGCTCCATTCGTTGCAACATTGGTATATTATTAACGGCAACTTGAAGCATTGGCCGTTGAAGCTGTGTCCGAAGACTTGAATCCTCGCCATTGGAGAAATATGTTTGAAGGTGCAACGAATGGACCAGCACTGCAACATGGCCCCAGAGTGTTGAAAGGTCGTTCATCTGTGTCGGAAGACTCGTCCACAGGTTAGAACATCGGTCCTACAACGGCCCGTGGTCGCCGAAGGCCTACGTTGCCAATGTTAGCCACATGGGGTTAGGATATCCACTTAGGCTTCGGAGAGCACTGCGAAGACAAGCTGCCAATAGCTGCTCGTTGACAGAATTCCTTCTCTGAGCTGTAAGAACATGTGACGCGCGCTTCTCGCGCCCTTAGTGAGCGGTTTATAAGAGCGTAGTCTGCACTTAAACAAATATGGTCGCACCCGCTTGTTTCAGGAGCGCGCTTGGTGCAACACGCTCGAGCTGGCTTGTTCAACTGCGCGCCTTGCTCTCAACCTTGCTCTCAACTCTGTAAGGACGTTCCTAACAGAATCACGACGTTTTCACAAAGAGCAGGCAGGCGAAAAAATAAAAACAAAAGAGGGCTTAACACTACCTCGAGGGAACACCGACGCATATAAACGAAGGTCTCACGCACTAGCCCCATGTCAGCTCCTGCTCCACTGTGTGCCAACCGAAACCAGCCGAGCCTCAGTATCGTACAGACCCTGCGCGCTTGCTCGCAACGCTTTATCATTTTGTTTTCCACTACAAGTAAGGCACGCAGGGCTGACGGACGGGGGGAGTGCACTACGTTAGCGTGTTGGGGAGTAGACAGGCGAGAGGTCTTTTCCCGCTCGGTTTTAGTTAGCTGATTTTATTTTAGTTTCATTTTTCCTTTTCTTGGGCGTTTCGTGCATCGCCGCCATGACAGACAAGCGCAGGCGCGTGCGTGCCACGTCGTCTGCTGCTGCCGCTGCAATCTCATTTGCAGACGACGACGACAGCTTTCCTCCCGCATGTCTTCGTGCCTCTGTGTTTGTGCTGCATTTATCTTGCAGGCACTGTGTGTATACATTTCTGTTCTCCCTCTCTCTTTCGTGGCCTCTGCAGCACCGGCAGCGGCCGATCCAGCGCAGGAGGCGGCCATAGGCGCGATCCTTGATTGCCACGGGCGCGCGCATTCCTCCCGGTCACATGCAGTTTGGTGCAGCACCGAGGAGAGTGCAGGAAAATGTGAGGGACGGCGCTCCACGTTCCCTTTGCCAGAGTTCTTTAACCGTACCAGTTAAGAAATTCAGTATAAAAATCCGGCCATGACCAGTGGCCACTTTCGTGCAGTTAAGGTTTGGTAGCGCTATCTATGGGCTGTCGGTGACTCCTTTGCAAATTTAATTTGCTTTTCGGCAGCGGTGAACAATCTCTTCCGAATGCTTCAGGTGGCTTGACAGTCTACTAAACTCCGGGCTTTGGCCCCATATTAAAGCGCCAGCTTTTTATGCGTGGGCCCTGGTGCAGAGTTTCACGGCTGATGTGTACAAAGGGTTATGAACTCCCTAGTATGGAGCGGCCCTCACAGCGGCGAAGCTCATTTCTTTAGTTCACGCTTAAAGCCACAGGGGTTGTGGGTTTAGACGATATGTGGCGCCTCCGTGAATCCGCTGTGTAAGACGAGACTGTTGGTAAAAGTTCTAAACAAATCCGCAAGCGTTGCTTTGGTGTGATTAGCGAAGCGATACCGCGCCTTCGGAACCGGTGTATCTTTCTTCCACCTGAACCCACAGCACGGTTTTGCTTGCACGGTTTGGTGTGGCGTATACGCACGCTATGCGGCGCTAGGGTCGCTCTTCTCGTGTTTGTCTTGGTTCTTTTCTTCCATACTTTTTCACTTTCGGAGTCTCTCCAGGTTTGTTTTGCTCTGCGCGGCAGAAGCGCGTGCAACGAACGCGTCGCGAAGAGTTATTTGGCTGGCCTGGGTTGGCAGCCAGCGAGCGCAGGGCGCGTTCGGATTTCAAAGTTTAATGTATGCAAATTGGCGCTAGCTAGCTCGCCGGCTCGCGTGACAGTTCCCGCACGAAACAGTAGGTTCCTTGCGCTGTTGCCCTCTCCGCCACCACCTCATCCCATCAACTGCGCCGCCCCTCGTGCTTTTTGCGGCTGTCATTATCTGCATCTTTCTCAAAGCGCGCGGCTCGTCCGAAGAAAAACGGTCAGCGAGAGCACTTGGGCTGATTGAACGAGCAAGCGACGGACGAGGTTGTGGGCGGAGACAGCGAAGAATGCACCGAGAGGTTCCGGCTGGCCATTCGATGATTCTCTTGTCTCGCATCCAATTCATCAACCAGTGTCTCCTCCTATTTTCTGGCCAGCGTTTCCTCTTTCATGGAAAGAGAATTTTTCACTTTTCCTCGTTGAGAAAAGTGGAGGGAGGGGTGGCGCCGAAAATGCCATTCCCTTCGCTCCAGCTGCAGCTCCACCACCGCGTTGAGTTGCGTCGCGTTGCTTGCACTACGTGTTTGTTTATATCCCTGCCAGTTTGTGGAATGCCGCTGCTCACGCAGAGGTGAAAGAACTTGCACTTTCTCGCTTATAGTTGACGGCTAGCTTCAAGCGGCGCGCATCAGCAAAGCACGAGCAGGGGCACGAAGAACCGAGGAATGTGGCAGCTGACGCTGGGAGACGGCGGGTCATGTCTCGGCGAGGTTCTCGCAGCTGACGACACGAGAGGAGTGCCAGCACGGTGTACGCGGTGGAAAGGAAAAGCTCACGTGTGCCAGATGAGGAGGTGTAGAAAGAAATAAACTGAATTATGGAGCTAGCACAACTTTGCTCTATATTACGACATCGGAGTGGATACGAAGAGAAAGGTGCAATCCTGGGCGGCTGAGGGAACAGCAACAACAACTGAGGGTCATGTGGAGTTGAGGCGCTTATCAAATTTGCTGGAATAGCACCTTCACGTCGATCGCGACACTGCATTCATTGGGAGGTCACTGGGGAGGGGCCTGTGTCGTGCAGGGGACTCGTCAAAAAAATAAAATAAAGTAGGAATCAAAAGGGCTGGAGGTATTTGTTTTTGATGACTTCGGATACAAGCTTCTTTCTAAAGAAACGAGGGAAAAGCATCTTTGAGCCGTTACAAAAATTTAAATAAACAGTTCATAGGCTATCATATACTGCGTATATAGACTGTCTAGTGAAATTTTCGCAGTGAACGAAAGACCGAAGCCGGTTCAATTACCCTTCCCCAAAACTGTGGAGACGCTTAAGTCACCTCGGGGGTGGAACGCGACAGCTTTTGATTTCGATTCTCTAACTAGGTTGCTGTCGAAAAACTATGTTGCTCACAACCCGGTGGGCAGATTGTAGTGACATCATAAGGTCACCCAAAGACGTCATAAGGGCGTCATAAGGACATCTGTGTTATATTAACATGTGCTTATGATTTATGATTTCTTTGCACAATTCATATGAATGAAAGTGGTTACGAATTCTGTGCAAGAATTTCCCACTGCTCTGAGTGTAAATGTAAAAAGAAGGTGGCACTCATCAGGCAACTGTGTCTATTTTGTCGCCTCCTCCGCAGCCAGCGGTTCTTTGAAATAGACTTGAAACGTGACATCTCTCGTCCAGTCAGGGTGGCCCATCAGGGCAGGTAGTGGTGACGTCTCTAGCTGGCGTCACCTCTCTCGATCAGTCGGCAAACTGCGTCACACCGGACACCGACGGAGTTTTGTTGCGACGACAACTATGGTGCTATCGCATTAGTGCACCTTTCAGACTTTACAAAAAATCATTAGGCAGTTCACATCTGTACCCGCCGCGGTGACTCAGTGGTTAGGGGCGCTCGGTTACTGATCCGGAGTACCCCCGGGTTCGAGCCCGACCGCGGCGGCCGCGGAGGCGTCCGTGTGCTGTGCGATGTCAGTACACGTTAAAGGTCCCCAGGTGATCGAAATATTCCGGAGCCCTCCACTACGGCACCTCTTTCTTCCTTTCTTCTCTCAGTCCCTTCTCTATCCCTTCCCTTACGGCGCGGTTCAGGTGTCCACCGACATGTGAGACAGATATTGCGGCATTTCTTTTACCAAACAACGAATTTACCAATTTACAGTTCGCATCTGATGGACTGTCAGATGGAACCTCTTATAAGGGACGGGAGACGGGCAACTGGCCGTTTCTTCGCAGAAGCAGCTTCGACGGTGCGGACACATACACACGCATGCATGCATGCACGGCGCCGCGAGTGTGCAGAGGTAGCCCGCGTCCACGTTATGACGACAGCCGGGGGCGGCCGCAGTGAGCACACAGCGGCCGTCCGAGTGGCGGCGCCGTTCCGAGGTAAACGAACTTGCGTGAACCTCTCCTTCCCGGAGGCACACACACACACAGCCCTTTATGTGTGTGTACAGAACGCGTGGCGGCCTTTGCATTCGGCCCCGCACGAGGAAACGCGGCCTCACGCAACGGCAAGCAGCAACAGGCATCGCGAAATTTACGACGCAGACGTCGCCAGACAGACAGCACGCCGAATGCCGCCGTGCTGCGCACAGTGCCGACAATAATAATGCCGATGAGGAGAAGAAGAAAAAAAGGAAGGAAAGGGCGGCGTAGTATGCGACGGGCCCCCGGCACATATATAAATATATGACCGCCAAGCCGGCATCTGCAGAGGAGGAGGTTAGAGGACTTACAACGAGCGAAACGGCAAAAAAAAAAAAGTGGGTGCTAAACCGAGGAAGAAGCTGTCGTCATTCTATCTGCAGGATCCCGCTGCCGGTGCTGCTGCTGCTGCTGTCGGTGGTTTGGTTCCACTTTTCCGTCTTTTTTTTTTTGTCAGTGAATGAGACTGGATGGACAGTTTACGACCGTGTTTACGGAGGAGGAGACAGGCGGTCTGAGGGGATCGGCGTACAAAGCTTTAGTGCTTCTTCCGGGACGACTATACCACTACCCCCCCCACCCCCCCCCCCCCCCAACCTTACACGAATCAAAGTAACAGTAACAAACAGAAAAGTGAAAAACGACCGAAAAACCACCGCAGCGAAAAATGGCGCTGTTAACAAGCGGGAGGAATGATGCCCTCCCTTCCCTCCTGTTTCTGCAGGGACGGCGGAGGCTGCGCTGCCCATTCCGCGGAGGCGATATCAGCTGGTTCAGTCAACCCGTCGTCGGACTCGTAAATCAATCAAGGCCGCCGTCCGAGGCACGCGTGTATTGCACTCCACCCCCCTGTTCTCATCAGCTATCTTGTTGCGGGCACGCGACCGACGGACGACTGGCTCTCTCTCCTTGTTTTCCTCTTCGCCTCGCTTTTTCGTCGACCGCAATAGGAGGGGTCTGTCGTGTGTTTAGTTTCATTTCTTTATTTTTGTTTTTCCTCTGTTTTTCAACGCCACCGCGCGCGTGTCGCGTAGGCAGTTGACCGACCGCTTCACGAGTGCTTTCCAGTGCTGCGGCATGCATGCGAAAGCAGCAGCAGCAGTAGCGGCGTCAACCCGGGCTCCATTTTCCAAACCTGTTTCTGTCTCGCGTGCAGCTCTTCGAATACTGCTGCAGTTCGTCCGGGCCCTTCGTGTCTGGAATTCTTTCGCATGCCATTTCCTTTCCCCAAAAGCCAATTTCACATATTGGCCCCTATCACGGGGACAGTGCAGCTCGTGCGTCACGGGCGTGCGTATGGCTCGCGATCTATACAAGTCCCCGTAAGTTGTGCAGTTCTGAAGTCATCCTCGCCTTCCCTGCAATGTTGCGGTAAGAAGAAAAAAAGCAGGTTTTTTTCGTTGCCAAAAGTATATATAAGCTATAAATGGCCGGATGGTGCTGCAGTAATCGGTGAATACTAGCTGTGCTCATTTCGTAAAGAATTTGTTGCATACATAACGAAGTGTCGGTGAAGCCTAAGAAGACCCCGCTTTCAGTGATTTAGATCGAATCCTATTAATAATAATTTGGTATTGGGGGGGAAGGAAATGGCGCAGTATCTGTCTCATATATCGTTGGACACCTGAACCGCGCCGTAAGGGAAGGGATAAAGGAGGGAGTGAAAGAAGAAAGGAAGAAGAGGTGCCGTAGTGGAGGGCTCCGGAATAATTTCGACCACCTGGGGATCTTTAACGTGCACTGACATCGCACAGCACACTGGCGCCTTAGCGTTTTTCCTCCACAAAAACGCAGCCGCCGCGGTCGGGTTCGAACCCGGGAACTCCGGATCAGTAGTCGAGCGCTCTAACCACTGAGCCACCGCGGCGGGGCGAATCCTATTGCCAGAACGCATTTTCCAGTGTGTCACACCCGGTTATAACCGGAAATTAGAGCACAATTAATGCCGAAATTGTGGGAGATGCCGGCGAAAACTAATACGGGTGTCACGTGAAAATTTAATGTCATTTGAAGGAAATTAATCACATTTAATGTCATCTGCCTTCGGTCAAGTTTGCAACGGGAACCGCGGGGCCTTGGGGCACGCAGTGTAGAACGGCTAGTGCATGCGTACGAAGTGTTTGAAAATGCAACTTGGCGCTGTTAGCAACTTCAGCACCTTTTGCAGCAGTACTTCAGCGTCGTCAGGCTACGGTGAAGGTGAGACAAATCAGGCGGGTGTCCTAAAGATAATATCACCGACATGGCGGAGCGGCCGGATCCAATTACGGCCAATAATTCACTGGGAGGCTCTTCCTAACTGGCGGAGCTCAACCCATGGCGAATATCGCGTTGAGTAGCGTGTGGAATGTCGTTTCGAACATAAGGCAGGCTCAACAAGTGTAATGAGGATGCCCTTAGAAACCCTGCACGCGTGCAGCTCTCACGGCGCTTGCTATACTCAAGCCGCGATTGGTAGCTCTTTCTGACGTCCTCCTGCAGTGTGGATCATAACGCGATAGCGTCAAAGGTCCCGTTGTGGGCGAAAAATCATGGGCATGGCTCTGGCAGGTGGTTTCCAGGGACCAACTTAGGAGGCAGGTGGGCCACCTAGGTCACGTGACCTTGCGGCGTCGTCACAATCTGCCCACCGCTAAGAGCACCTGCCGTCGGAGGGCAGTGGCGCATTGCTTAACCACTGCGCCAGGACTCATTTTACATCTATGATTGCAAAGCGGAGAATGACCATCTGCACATACGGGAACTCATTGGGCTATCGCGTCATCCCTTAAGGCGGAGCTTAAAGGGACACTGAGGAGAAATTGAAGTTGGCTTGTATCGATAGAATACCAGCTCCTGATCACAAAAACGCCGCTCTTACTGAAAACAAAGCTCTTGTAAGGTAGAAAATAGCAAGAACCAAAATACAGGTATCGCCACCACAGGCCAATCTCGCAAGTACAAGCGTGGTGACGCCATACGACAAGAGACGCCACCTTGGAGGAATTTTCCATCCTACTTGTAATCGCGAATCTCTGAGGCTGACAAAGGTAGGTTGCGCAGATCAATATTGAAGTAAGTTTTGTTTTAAAACCAATAGTGCACATTTATCACACAAGGAAGGCAGGCAAAAGACAACCTGAATGTTGGAAGCAAAGAAAACGGATGCTTGGCGGCGCCACAGGCGGCCAGGAGAATTTCGATTTGTTGTGGCTTCGCGTCTATGAACTTTGCGTGCCCCGTGGTTTTGTTTTTGACGCGCTTCGATTTACAAGCGCCGAACAGCAGAGGAACTCCAAGTGCCGCTTCAAGTGCTAGTTAACCTTTGAAGGAGCCTTTTAAGGCTTCTCAGATGATCGCCACGGTTGATGAAAAGCTATGATGGCAGGATGGTCGGTGATCGTACAAGGCAGCACTTGTGTATTCGCACGCTTGCCCGGCGAAACATTCGCGGCTGTGCCAGTCAACTTCAAACTACTTAACGGAAATCGTTTATCAGGGACGGGAGACAAGATACAAGGCAGTTCAAAAAAATTGCTGATGGCCTAGCTCTGTTAGGCCAGGATATACCTAGCGAAAGCGCGGAAATTTCTGCATCCGAAGAGTGCATTCACTAGATGCGCCTTTATTGACGGCTGTAACTTGAGCCGTCGTGGCCGAGCGGCAGCGTCTCCGCCTCAAACGCGAAAGGCCCTGGTTCGATTCCGAACCTCGGCACCGGACTTCTTTTCTTTTATTGAGTGAGTGGGCGGGGGGCTTCAGTGGCTCCCATGGATGCCGCCGCTGAATACGTTGGTTAGCGGTTAAGCGCAGGCTCTGTTAATGCGCGCGCGCGCGCTGCACGGCGAAGTCACGTCGGTCAAAGCGAGACTCCAACTGCGCTTGACCGCCGACGCGTTCGGCGGCTTCGGCGGACTCTGACCGCACTGGCGGGGAGACTTGGAGCATGTCTCTATTTCGCGCCGAGTGCGCCAGCCGCCGCCGGCCCGGCCAGACTGATTTGGCTCCGCGGCGAGGTGCGCGTTATATTCAATAGCTGCGGCAGTTCGGCGGAGCTGTTCTTTTCGAGCTCGGCTATTTTAATCCATTCACAGTACATATCTGAAGGTACGTGCAAGTTGGCGAGAGAGCCAGATCCAGTGGACCCGTTGGATCTAGCGGAAGCCGTTGAAGCGTCGTGCGCCGGATTTGGTTTCAAGCCGCCGACTTTAACCGCGACCGCCCTCGAGCACCCATTTGTTTTTTTTTTTGTGGCAGGAAATAAATAAATAACTTGGCCCTTGCAACCGTGGGAGACCTCCACGCCTCCTGTTGCGCCGTGCAACCGCGCCGTTCAAGGAATCACAATCCGTTGGCCCCAAAGCCCCGGCCAGCCTCCGATGGGCGCAAGGCGCCGACCTTGCCCTGGCCCCTTGCGACTACCCGCACTGGGGTTATGATATTTAGTTTGCAACGGCTGCGCTCTGTGGGGCTGAGATCGCTGAAAGGCAGGCCAGAGTTTTTGCGAGAACTACGTCGTCGGGTTCGGGATCCATCTTAACGCTGGCAAGACGCCGGTGCAAACGTAAACGAAGCTACGGTGGAGACCCCCGATAGATGCCTTCAACGTGCGGCGGCGGTAGCTTTCATTTCGGCAGCTGCTAGACCGCACCGCTAGCAGCCAGAAATCAACGAGTCTCCGTTTACGTCACGTTTCACGTCACTCCGTTCTGTGTCGTCATAAGAGTTCTCCGTGTCGTCATAAGAGTTCTCGAGTTTGAATCGGAGCGGCGGGATAAAAAATTTTCAACTTCGAATCCAAATTTCGTTGAAATAAATGCATCTTTCGCTCCCGGACAAGCGTCAACAAAGCCATGAAATGCCGAACTATCAGATATTGCTAACAAAGTTTTGATAGGGTTCTCCTCAGTGTTCCTTTAAGTGTCCCCTCCATTTTTTTTTTCTGCCGTCTTCGGCGCTGTATGTTTCAACTGCTGATCCGGTGTGGAGAGCGTACGCATTCGGTTCAAAATGGGCTCTCACGAAAACAGCAGTTTCGAAGCTCTACTTTTCTTTGTTCATGCCTTATAGCCCCCTATCATGCGAGACGAAAATTCCCGTACAGCATCGAGCTCGTGCGAAAGTCTTTACGTTAAAGGTTGTGAGGAACCTTTCTTCTTGTGTTTGTGATATAAACAGCTGTGTTCGTACCCGCTCCGTAACAACAGAACTAAAATTCAGATTTATCACTGCGTCTGTGGCTGTCCTTCCATTGTGTCGCCTCCGACGCTGCGCAATATACGGGGTGTTTGAGCGAACCCTTTCAAAAGTTTCAAAAATAGGCTTTTTGGGGGTAAACATATGGCTTTTGCGGCATAGTATTACCACTGTTGGCGGACACCAGAAAACCGGTGAATCGTCTTAAGTAGTAAGCTGGCTAAATAATTTTAATAGTTAACTTTTAACTAGAAGAGTTAGGCGCCTAGTTGCAATTAGAGATTTGTAGCCTCGGTCATTAGTAATAGCCGTAAACGTTTTTAGAATTTCGAAAACGCGATGACCCTTGGCGCTGTGGGTCGACAAAATTTGGCTTTTTGGACTAGTTACGTACACTGCGTGCTTATTTTCATGTATATTTTTTCTTCCCGTAAGCGACTTCCGCGTACAGCCTAACAATCCATAGCAGCTGAGGCTGACCCCACGAGCTGATATATTGGTTAGTACGTGAATCAATTTATTATTATTATTATTATTATTATTATTATTATTATTATTATTATTATTATTATTATTATTATTATTATTATTATTAGCAGTAGTAGTAGTAGTATACAGTAGTAGTCATAATGGTAGCATGTTAGCTTTCACACCTCTTTCTCTGACCTTCCTCGCTGTATCTGTGTGTGCTACAATGTGAAACACAGTCGTCTTCATTCCAACACCATCGTCGTGCACCATAGGTCGACGCGAGCCGACCTGTGGTACACACGATGAGAAAGCATTCGGCACAGGGCTTCCAGAACGAATCGTGATCGGTATACGTTCCCCTCGTTGCATGGCGCGCCACCATAAATCTCCCTCTCCGCCACCACCCGCGCATCGCTGCTAAAACAAGAAAGCGGGGCGCGATTTTTGCCGACGATACGCTGCGTATACCCTCCCGCCAATTGTTTCGATCCCCCGACCCAGTTTGGCGGAGGAGCTGCTTAAGCCGCCTTGTATTACATTATCGTCTCAGCCGAGAACGAACGATCGTGCAAACTGTGCACAAGCCAGCCTGACCGATATACACCTCCATGGACTGCACGGCCAAAGCAGAACAAGAGCGGCGTGTACCGTGCGCACGCGCAGCTCGATAGATCGCTGTAAGCGATCTCCTCATCTCGTGAACTACGCGCCGTGCACTACAGTCGAGAGCGGTGTGGCTTACGGGTCCCATCCACATGCAAACTAGGTGGCCTAGATTCTTTTGTTTTCATTTTTTTCCAAACTGGCTTTTAGCTCATGCTTCGTCCTCTTCCTGTTGCGGTTGTTCCCCTGGTTTGCTATCGCGTTTGGCGAAACTGCACGGACGAGCCGGTTACTATAGGAACAGATGCTGCTCCGGTTCCTTCCGTGATGTTAGGTTGACCGAGCAAAAGCAGTTAAGGGGGTGGCTGGGTAGGAAGGGGGAATAGGGCGGATGCTATAGCCAGATGGCTCAATTAGTCGGGCTTTGCAAGCGTGTACTGCTCATCCTGACGCTCCTTTTAAGCGAACGTCCACGTGTGCTAACCACGCCCGCCAACTGTCGTGCGTTAATTAATTATGCGCTAACTCGCCGACTAGTTTATCGTGCACGTGTAGCCCGCGAAGACGTCTCACTTGCGTGCGTACTCGGCGCAAGAGTGTTGCGGGAATTCGGAGCAGCCCAGTCTGAAGAGCATATGCTGCGAGGAGGGTTCGTTGCCGGTGGGAGTGTACTGCCTACACTCTAATCGGGCGACTGTTTCAAACACGGCTGCTCTGGAATCTCAGTAATTGCGGCGTAAACTGAAACGAAAATGTCTGCGAACTGTGCGGACCTGGAAATGAGGCGAGTCAGCGACGGTGACTGGACCAAAACGCCAGTTCGGGTGAATCGAAAGTTCGACTTAAGCGAGTTGTAATGAATGAGATTTCACCGTGTTTGCTTCGTGTCTTGTATGAGATTATTTAGCGTGCTGTTGCAGGCAGATGCGCTCATTGTGTATTATCGAACGGCTATGGCTCATAAAGGCTATGTCTTTCCTTTAGCGAACCGTGTCAATGAGTGTGTCGAGAACTCCGGAAAAAAAAAAGACCAAGTTTTCACATGATAACAAATGAAAGCAAGCAGTGCAGGCATATAAACGTTCCAACTTCCCTCGTAACAACGCGTCATCGTCGTAGACGTGTGCGCTCTCGCGCAGAATTTTATATTTGCGCGCGTGTGCGTGCGTGCGTGCGTGCGTGCGTGCGTGCGTGCGTGCGTGCGTGCGTGCCTGCGTGCCTGCCTGCCTGCCTGCCTGCCTGCCTGCCTGCGTTCATACACAGCACGAGTTGTCTCAGGCTTCTCTACATGCGGGATTTAATAGAAGCTAATCAACTGTCATTTTCCAGCGTAACATTTTGTGTACATATATGTGTAATTTAATTTTTTTCATGTCTTCGTTCCGCGCTTAAGTATGCATTCATGATTAAGAGAACTTTTGCCACCCGGTTGAGATGCTCCTTCGTCACAGAAAACCCTTTGTCAGTGAGTACAGTTTAAAAAGTAATAAAACAACACCGCAACTATAACGCAATAAGCAGTAACAGCCCCCTCCACTGCGCAGGTGTATGGAGTGTGTGCACATACATGTACGTGGTCGGCGAACGGCCCTTTGACGACCAAGAAAGGTTCAGCTCATCACGTGGTGCGACGGTAGGATTTCCACGGTCCCCGTATATAAAGAGGCGCCACGGGAAAGAAGGACGCCTCCTCGATCGCGCTGTTCTCACCGTGCATGCGCGCACGGGGAGTCCTGAGAGCGCGTCGTTCCAGAGCCTGCGCCGGCGGCCAGCGAACCTGCCCAGCCACTTCTCTTCGGCTCGAGCCCCGCTCGATTTAGAAAGCGGCGAAACGGACTGTCGTCGACTGCTGCTGCTGCTGCGCGTGCTTTTTACACGCGGACGCCGTCTCCGTCGCGCCTCGACTCGCGTGTTGTATCCCCCCCCCCCCCCCCCCCCCCCCCTTGAGCGTCACCGTGTGGCGATCACTCGTGAGATGAGAGGGATGCGTCGCACAGCGTATGTACGTGTCACACAGTGTATCGCACACACAAGTGACACCACAGCGCGTCATATTTGCGGACGATGCGGGGCTTACAGCGCACCACACTTGCGAGTGATGCACTGTGTACCGACAGCAATACACTTGATCGGGGCTAAGGTGCATAGCCGCATCAGTGGCGGCGCCTCTCAAGGGGTTCGTTCGGCGAGCCCGTACGTGCGCTGACACAGGGGAGCAGTTGGAGCGAGTGCGTGTACTCTATTTGGAATGCACCCTGCACTATCGGAAGTTCACATTAGCAGCTGGTAGTAGCGTTCTTTTTTTCTTCTTTTTTTTTTGTTTAGCCCCAAACGCAGTGCAGCCGGCGAACTCTGCTTGCATATTTTACGTCCTGTGTCGTCACGCCGAAATGCTAGCTTCGACAGCCGCTGGGGAATGAAAAAGAGTAACTGCTCGTGCAGCGCAGCACCCCTTGTGCACACTGGGCATTCCTGAGACTGTTGGCAACACAGCTCCTGAAATTGTTCGCGCAATTAACACTGATCCCAAGCCCACGTTGAGACGGTGCCGTGAATGATGCACCGTTTTTTGCAGCGAAGTACCGAGACTTACGACTCTGAACCTACGTCCCCAAGTGTAAGCTTGTTCTGCGGCGTAAATGACCACTGGCGCGTGCGCTCGATTTAAGATAAAGAACTCTCAGCAAAGAGCACCCTGTCGTCGCGTTTGCTGTACGAGCTCCTCGTACCTCGTTATGCGAACTATACGAACTGGTTCAGCATCCGCCCTCCTTTTAAATTTCCCGCATTAGTGTTTTTGTTTCCTCCTCGAAAAGAAAAAAACCTTTACGGAACACGAATTAGGCTGTTTAGTGCAGCCGAGGCCCAGTTCGAGGCAGTGGGGGGAGGGGGGGGGGGGCGCAAATAGGCCCCGCATTATCGCTAAGTGATAGTCTTTGGCCGTTTCGCGGGCCATTTAGTTCTAGCGGCCGTCGAGTTGCGATCGCCGTCATGCATCGCCGAGCGGCCATTAGCAGAGCCTATCGGAGGGGCCCTCTAATGTGCGCGCCTTATTGGTCATTTATACACGGCTTATCCGAGCTGTGCCGCACCTACTTAACGTTCACGTCCGCGTGATGTCCGCCATGGTGTCCCGCTTTCGAATGCACCGCCATAAATTCCACTTTAACTCGCATATATGGCGGCGAGAGTAAGGATCGTAACGCGGGGGTAGACTCGGCTGGAAAGCACTGCGGAAGACGAGGCATTCGTTTTGCGGAGTGAAAGCGTAGATACGTGCGACATCGTACAGCTTTAACAAAAAAGAAAAAGGCGGCTTATTCTGCAGTTTACGGGCGTTCTTTTTTTTTTTTTTCAAAGAGCAACAACTTCAGTTGCTCTTCGCGCAGCTTAGGACGGTCTCGTTGTGGTGGCACGTGTCGGCTGGTGAGGATATATGAATGTCCCAGCGAAGGCGCAATCACCTGCTGGCGGCGCTAAGTGAGGAAAGGAGCATGGCGACTAAGTTAGGCGTGTGGTCGTTGGTTTTAAATTCTGCTTGTGTCTTCAGTCTCTCGCAAAGACTTGACTCCTGCATCGCTTCTGGTAAGCATCTGAGCTGACAAATTGAATTCAATCAGATCTCCACTACCGCACTGCAGTACCGTTTCCTCGTTTTGTTTTCAAGAAACCATGCACCTACGTAAGGAGATTTTGTGCGAGGTTTTAATCTCCTCCCATTCCTAGCCGCATGAACTCGATCGGCATGTTTTGAAGTGGGAATGTGGTCCCCATTGCCAACCGGAAGCATTCGGTATTTCTAAGGTGCGTTCGCACGGATTCTGCTCGTACGCCGGCGTGGATGTATAAGACTGGCCTAGCGTTGTCACCATTGTGTTCAACGTGTGGTGTGTGTGGTGACATAGAACATTACCTCTTGTGCTGTACTTTGTACAACGTGGAACGGGCTGTGTTATTCGGATCCCTCAAGAAGGCAGGAGTTCCTCACAGTTCTCTTCAGGACACTGTTTTCCCGCGCGGGAGCCAGTCGAGTAGAAGGGATGCTTCTCGCCTTCTTCTACTTTACCTGCAGGACACGGATTTGGCCTCCACATGGTGACCTCAGGAGTGTCTATTTGGGTTTTTGCGGGCAGTGTTTCTGTGATTTCTATTTAAGTGTCGCTACGGTGGAGCAATTGCCGGCAGCAACTGCAAGGCTAATCCCACCGGTAGTTTACAACCACTTAACTCAACTCTAAGGTTGGAACTCTGCTCCGGGGCTTGCGGGGCATACGTATGCTTCCTGTGTTATTGCGGAGTGCGTTAGAGGACGCCCGTACAGCGCAATTTGTGTTTGGTGGGCAACTGTCTCGCTCGGAGCAGACAGGGAAACAGTGAAGGGCTTGAAAGAGAGGAGAGAGAAAAAAGTGCCGGTGCGCACCTCGCATCGCATTACATTGTGCACAGCGCCAGACCCGGAAAATTAACGCCGTGATTCGATGCAGTAGGAATCGTCGAAAGAACCGGGACACTTCAAGCCGCCTTACTCCGGCAGCACCCCCGCTTCGAGACTTGTTCATTGTACTTTAAAGGCGCCAAAACCACACACGCACGAGAGAACAGAACGGGACAGGCGCCCTGTCCCGTTCTCTTCTCTCGTGCGTGTGTGGTTTTGGCGCCTTTAAAGTGCAATGATCAATTACCAACTAGCCCAAGAAGTTCTCTTGAGACTTGGTCGTCCACGACTCGACCAAGGTTCCCACATTTCAGTTCAGTTACGTGGCGTCACGATCTGAGCTTGCGAGTGGCCCGGACATGTACGGCTCTTGAGGGAATTGCGAGAGCACGGATGGGGGTGGCTACACAACGCGTCACGCCTCCCCACTCGATCGAGGGAGTTGACGAGCAGTACGCTTTATGCGGGGTCTTTAGCGGGTCTCCGCCTTCTCAAAGCTCACGCTTCAAGCGCGCTTCCAGGAACGAGAGAACTGTCTTTTTTGTATTCGCAGCGCCCTCGTGCAAAAGCGATCGATCAAGGCGCGGCGGCGAGACGTTATAAAGACGCATGGGAGCTTCAGGCTCGGAGGCCAGCTGTACGTACACGGTACGTTTCGGACAGCGCATGATGAGCACCCCTTTCCTGACCGCTGCGCTATTATTAGAGCTGGACCTCTGACGACGTGGGCGAAAATTGAGAGGGACTGCTTATTGCTGCAAGGATTACTCACGTCACATCTCGGCTCTTTTGAAGCGGAGGACTGATCGCCGGGCGTGATCGGCGCTTCGGTCCTTGCTGACTCCGTATAGGGCTTTTGCGTGACCTTTAGTTCCGAGAACCGTTCTATTGTTCCTCCTCGCCTCCGCCCGCCCGCTTCTAGCAAACATATTCAGTTCGATGCAGTCGAATCTGGTCCGTAAGGGTACTGGGATTGAGCGAATGTGCACTGAATTTTATTTTCCAGCTATCGAGGGAAACTGGCCACCGAGTTCCACTTGAAACATTTTGTCAATTCAACTACACTTCGGTTAAGTTTTTTTTTCTTTCACAAGTGCATTTGATGAGCAGTGGTTAAATATACCTGTTCTGCGTCTACTTGACATATTGGATGGTTTTAGAACAGGGGGAGCAAGCTTAGGGGCCCCTATTCACGCTGCATACGACGGCCTTGCGAGAGTTTCAGAACAAGAAGCCGGCCGCATCTGGATTGGGTTAGTCGCTCGCAGTGCTGTTTCGCTGGGAAGTGAGAGCAAACCTAGCTGAATTTTATTAAATTTTTATTTACGCCAGCGTTAGCAAAAGGCAGTAAAAAATAACAAAAACAGCGTGTTACTTGAAATTCAGTTACTTGAAACCTCATTTGTAAGCGAGGAGCACCATCCTGTTTGAACATCCCGCTATTTCCGGTGCCCTGTCTCCATGGCGACCAAACAACGCGTACTCGCTAAGCCTAGCAAATGTCCAAATCCATCCTAAAATTTATGGCATTTCATTGCTAGAAATGCGGGCATCTTGAGAGTTCTGCGCATGCACACTGGCGCAACGCTACTTCCTTTAACCGATAAGGTCACCCTATTTTAAAGCTTTCCATTCTCGTTAGTTCCTTGTTGAACTGATGAGCCTAGCCGACATAACGCTTTGTTTCATCAGAGAAGCCCAGTCGAATTCAATGATGGGCAGAGTTTATGCCGTTGCATGTGCCGTGAATCTCGATCGTTAAGATTGCCTCTGTGCAAGGCTCCGGGTTCGGTATAAAGGAAAACAAGAAATGAACAACAAAAATAATGACAAAGGGAGTGTCTTCGTGTCTCAAACAAAAGCACACTATCTTTTGGGGTGTTCTTGAAGCACCGGCTTAAGCTACTAACGAGCCTAGAAAAGTAGTCAGGAAACCCGAAAAAGCATCTAACAGTGGCTGAAAAGCCGATGAGTACCTACTCAGCAGCGCTGGCTAAGTTGCTGCTGCCGCTGGTCGGCTCAAGCAACTAAAGCAGCGGCTCACAGGCGCAACAAAAGCATAGCCCAGCGCGTTTCCAAAAACCATTAGGTTATTTCTGGAGAGTGCTGTTTATTTCGTCTTCCGAAACGAGCACGTGCCAGTCCCTTTTTAAATCCGCGTTTCAGACGGCGTAGTTCATTACAACGGTGGGTTCCATGTTTCCTCACGTTCTCCTGCGTCGGTAACGAGCATGTACCGAAATAAGCGCGGGCACCAAAGTGGTAGTTGACTATAACTAAACCAGACTGAGCCGCACCGTTCCGTAGGTGCATCAGAGAATCGCCGTATAGGCGGACCCAAAATAAGAAGTAACCCGATTAGGGTAAAGTTGGGTGAAGCCGAGCGTCGGCCATTAAAACGGCGCTTGCATCAAAGAGGGATGTGAGCGGCGGGCACGGCGAGGGCAGTTGCCCGATAAATCATTCGCAAGAAAACCATTAGCAATAAATATACCTTCTTTAACCGCAACTGGGTCAAACCTCTGGCTTCCCGAAGAAGGCCGCATGCGTGGGTGAACGTGGTCTCATCTCCGCATTCTCGTCATATCGGCATTCTCGTCGTCATCTTTGGTAGTCACCGACGCACCGCAGTCGAACCGCATTTTTCGTCAGTGATGTCCGTGAATGCAGCAAATTAAAGCTGAAACGCAGGAGAGCTGCGTACCCTGTTCTTATATGTGGCTTGAGTTTCATTAATGGCCTCGGCGAGCCAAGCCGGCGATACAGCCCGCGTATCCTGTTGACACAGGCCAACTTCTCTTCGTCTCTTTTAAAAAGGAGTATAGGCACCAAATGTTTGCTTGCGTGTTTTCCCCTTTCGAATGATGCGTTAGACAAGTTAGTATACATAGATCACCCCGTGCCAATGACGGCTAAATAATTTAAAACCGATTTTCTTGATGTTGTTTCGGTTCCGGTTTCATGAGCCGAACGATGGCTGCGACGTGTAGTTGGTGTTTAGGCCACGTGAGGAATAAAAAGAAAACTGCGATATAATCGCTGGTATAAGTCGTTTTTCATCACTCCAGGTCTTGCAGCAGGCTGACTTAAGTGTTGACGTTGTACTGAATTAAAATTACGTATCAGCGAGTGTATTTCAGCTTTTTTTTAGCGCCTCACATGACCTAAACACCGACTACACGTCACAGCCATCGTTCGGTTGATGAACCCGAGACAGCATCAGACAAATTCATTTGCAAATTATTTAGTGGTCGTAAGCGAATATCGCGTTGTGATACATGTATTCTAATGCCTAACGCATTACTTGAAAAAAGAAACAGTGGGGATAAAATTAGGTGCATGCGGTCCTTTAACGAAGCGAAGAGCCTAAAGCGGCGTTGACTGACAAAGATCGCGATTGACTTTGTCTTGCAGTATTCATATTTGGGGCCGCGGTTGCAGTTCTTGTACCAGAAACGATGTTGGCAACCATTGGGCCCTCGATGAGCAACCTATATACTGCTTCCGAGGCTAACAGCGAAGGAATCATCAGCCAAAGTTTCGCCACGGACTGGTTTTAGTCTCATTTGCGGCAGTTAGTCCCATTTTGCCCCTGTTTTGGCTAGAAGTGAGCGCTCTCAGATCGTTTCTCGAAAGCGCCGAAATGCGTTCGAACATCCCGATTGCTATCGACAGCATTGCGTCCTGACGAACCAGAAGTGGGCGCCCCAAGGACGGCGGGTCAAACGAACCGAAGCCGCAACCGGTCGCGGCCCCGAAGTCGTGCGCGCTCTCTCTCGCTGTTCCCACTATAGAGAACACCTGTCCGCGGGTAAGCCCCTGCTATGTAACGACCTCGCAGAGGCGCTCCGAATAACTCTCCAAATGAGCCGCTGTCGGCTGGTCCCAAACGAAAGCGCCACACGCCGCCGACAGCCAGGAAGCCTCCGAGAGAAACGCCTTTCACGCTGCGACGACGAAAGGGGTTCGGGTGGGAATGGAAGCAGGGATACGATGGGTGCAGTGGGAACAAGCGAAGCATTTATGAGCGAACCAGAAGGAGAACCGCTGGTGGGACAAGCGAAGATTCGATCGGCGATCGTTACATCGACAAGCGGAGAGGCGTGCCCTGGGGCTGGCCTTCTATCATCTTCCTCTATACGCAGCCTGCCTACCTGTGTCGGCTCGGCGTTTGCCCGTTCCTTCTTTTCTTTTTTTCATTTACCCGGGCGGGTTCGCTTCGCGTGCCTGTTTGCTTTTCTCGGACGCAGAGCTCGCTTAATTGGTTTTGTCTCGGCGGCGCCAGGTTAGAGAACATTACTGCCGCCCTTATTCCAGCTGCCCTTAACCCTTTTTCTTGTTCCTGGCTTTGCCGTCGGCTGCGTGTGGGTGCTGGGGGCCGACCGAACCCTTTCGATGCTCGCCCGCACTTTTTTTGGGACCACGACGCACCCGAAACAGATTGCCTTTTCTGATTGTTAGCTGTTTTCCGGGCAGGCTTCATTATTTCGTGCAGTAGCCTCTGCAGCCGCTACGGCGCGTGCGAGTTCGCTGTCGGCGCCTTGGGACATGGGTGGCTTCGGCGGCGCTGCCGTCATGCCCAGGTCAGTGCACCGTGGTGCTGAGGGGTGCATGCGGGCGGGGCAGTGAAAGTTGGTGGGGATTTGCGACAGATGCAGCGAACGAAGCACGGCGCCTCACTCCTTGCTTCGTTCGTGACGCTCTGCGGTCAGAGGCGTGGTGGAACGTCCTCGGGGCTTAAAAACGGCATCGCCGTAGATTGTACACGTCATAGTCGAAAACGCCGGCTCTCCCCTCTTTCCATTTGCACCCAGAGATCGTTTACCGCGCGCGTTTGTGTGTGTGTGTGTGAGGCGGGGGGGGGGGGGGGGTCGAGGAACGGATGCTTGCGAGAGTGCGCCCTGTTTGACCGCAAGATAGATAACTGCTTCGTTGTTAGCGCTGTATTACAGGCGCTGAGAAATTGGGTGGCTTGTTGGCTCATTATGGTGAGCTTGGGTTGTGCACTCACTGGGACCTCCTTCCACCTGCTCTGTGCTGGTCTACTCTACCGGCTGCACTGTTTGTTACTTTGTGGGAGGAGAAAAATACGGAGGCTTTTCTTTTAATTGCTTCTTCTGCCTTGTTTCTCTGGCTCACTCGGCTTGCTCCTATAAATACCCGGATGACCGGCACTGTGCAGACGGAAGTCTTTTTTTTCCCAAGCTCCGAAACCAAACCGGTCACCTGTTGTGCCTTGCTGTGCTCCGCGTAGGTTGGTGCTCCCACGTCGATTTACGTGTAGGCCGACTATTTCGGGGGCCAAGTTCACATCGACTGCGGCTATCGCTACGGTTTAAAAGAACGCCGGCTGTCCACCTGTTCTGTGTGCATGTCCACAGCAAGCGCGCCTCGTTCGAGTGTTGAGGTTCGACTGCAGAGGACATATCAGCACCTCTTGGCCGTGAAAGCGCGTCATCCTGCGTTCCCTTACTCCTCGAACTGCGAACACGTTGCTGCACCGGCCGCCCTGGCCAACACCTTCGCCATTTGCGTCCGGCATCACTTTCCGCGGGGTGCTTCGCCGAATACGCTCGTCTCAGAAGCCGTCCCTTCAGGCAACAGCACCTGGACAAGGTGGGATAGCGGGCACCTCGTGCATAACGAGGTTTCACGCTCCTAAAGGTGCGCTCCTCCCTGACGCGTTCAGCCGCGCCGGGCACAACCAAGTGCCTCACGGCAAGGTGTGTGCGTGTGCTCACTGTTGGCGTAGGGAGCACGCAGGAAACCTCCCCTCTAGCGCACCGCCGCCTCCGTCGGCATGATCCAGCAGGAGAGGAGTGCTCCTAATTGCAAATCCAATTTGAGCTCCTCCTGCTCGGGCACAACTTAAGCGTCCGGCAAGAAGACGCGGTGGGCGTATAGCGTGCATGTACAGTACGCCGTTGTGTGTGTGCACGTGTGTGTTCATCGCACGCGCCATGCCATGCGTCGTTAAACGCCGCAGAGGGGGGACGCCACACAGAACCACACACCGGCGCATATAATGGAAAAGTATTACACTCTCTCATCTCCTCCTCCGGACTTGGGCGCATGCTGCATGGTCGTGCGTTTGGTCTTACATTCGCGCGTTCTTGCGTCAAGGACTTAGCGCGCACCGGTACTCGTTTTGTTGCAGAGCCCGGCGCGGCAGTTGGCGCATGCGTACGTGCGCCAATCTCAATTTCCTCCCCTTCACCCCACTCGGCTCGTTTCCGTTGCTCCCTTCTTTGCTTCTGTTCTTGTCTTTTCCACGAGCAACCTTTTGTTGTTGGGTCGTCTCCATGCACTGGGCTTCTCGGAACTGCCTCCCCGTCTGCGCTGGCCTTTATATATACGAAGCCCGGAATAACGTCCGCGAAACGAACAAACGCAAAAGTGGCTGGGCGAAAAGGCGAGCTTGGCCGGTGCGGGCAGGTGCAGGGGGGCGTTACCATACTACTTAGCGCAGGCGCCGGGGACGTCTGGGACGCGGGCGGTTCCGGTTCGTATACGCGAATATGAGTGCGAGGCTCGCGCGTGGAGCGGCCAAAAATTGTCCCGGAACAATTTCTAGCGCGCACATCCACGCTTTGTGAGTGGGCGGAGGCAGGCGCGCGCAGAACGTTACCGCAATGGAGCTGGTGGTGTACTTATTCATGCCACATTCCTGTGTACTTAGTGCAGCGGCACCTTCATCTCTTTGAGGCTTTCCTCGTATAGTGAGGGACTTGGAAGGTTGAAACGCTTCCAGGCAAGGACGAGTAGCAACAGTACACCCCGCGTTGTTTTTAAAGCTAAATGCTTACTAGCCCCATTAGACGAAATTCCGTCGGCGACCGTCGTTGAGGCCGAAAGATGGTCCCCCCCCCCAAAAAAAAAAAAAAAATTGGCGGTGGTTTAGCTCTGATTAAACCTGGACTGACGCGATAGCTACAGCTGGCCAAATGGAACTTGCTCAATTGAATTGCAAAGTCAGTCTTTCGCCGCTCCGTTTCAATGGGCGTTCCTTTTTCATCTTCGTCCCACTTGACACGGCGCATGCGCACAGCTGTGGCAGCTAGGTTTCGCCGGCGCGCCGCGCCGCCGGCAGCAGCTGCTGCTCCGCACCACGTGGTTGGTCACGTGACCAACCACGTGATTAGCCACGGTGCCGCTGGCAACTGCTCCGCACCGCGTGACCAACCACGAGACAGCGTGGCGGCGCAGCCACAGGGTGACGGCGCCGCAGTCACGCTGAAGGCTTGAAATGCTACCGTAATGTAGCTATCGCTACAAAAGATGACGTCATCACGCAGTCTACGAGCGAGGCCAATCGCGCTGCATAGATGAGACGTCGCGACGGGGGTGTGTCTCCGCCAAGGCAATTTGCAGCCCAAAGTTCCGAACATGTGCTGGTCTTCGTGCACAACCAGCAACGCATGCAGGTGAACCATCTCGCGGAAAGAACTCGAATGAAAGAAGCTCGGCTGCGCAAAAACTACTGCTTTCGTATTCCCACACGTAAGCAGTCTTAAGTGTCTGTTCTCTTCCAATATACGAGGAGTGCTCAGTAACTTCTACTTCCACGGCTGGGATGCAGCATTCAAATAAAACTTTAGACTGTCGTCTTCCCAAGGAGCACTTCACTTTTGTTTATTAATAATTTATTCGTAGATACCTGTTGCGCCTGAAGGCATTACGGCAAGGGCTGGGGGAGAGCTGTTAGGGGTACGGTGCGCAAATATAAAGCAGTGTCAGAAAAAAAGAAAACGCAGCGCAAGGTTGGTACATAGACGAGAGAGGACAACGTCAACAATGTTACACATGATTTAGAGCAGAGCGCCGAACAGTGTTCAAGATTTGCACTCGACGAATTTTTGAGGGAATGGATTGTCTTGCGTAGTGTTCAGTTCCTCCAGGTCGATTTTTTTTTCTTTAGGCGTCAGGAGCCACCACCGCTGCTTACAGACACAGCAGAGCCGAACGCAGCGGGTGCCGGCTACGTTAGACGCGCTGCAGGCTGGCAAGAAAGCCGTCAGTCAGTGCAGGCAAGTACAGGGAAATGAGGGTCTCGTTACAACATCCATTCGAAGGAAGCCAACAGTAGCTGAAACCAGGGAAAGCATAGAGCTTTCTTTTTTTTTAATCTATGGTGTTGTTCATTGAAATATTAACACTAATTATTTTTTGCCCGAAAGATAATTTGTTAGAAAGCAGAAGGAAAGCTGCACCCACATGCCACAGTTGGAATCCGAACCATGGCCTCTGCATGTCGCTTAGGCGGCTGTCATCGTTCTCTCTTCGAGAGTGGCGCGAGGGATAGAATTGGAATAGAACTACGGTCACATTATCCCGGCATTGGCTCTCGATCCCACCGCTGTTGTTGCCCCGCAAACTGTCGGGTCAGATTAGGGTCGTCACACTCCAACGCCGCGCTTCTGCGCTTCTGCGACCCCCCCCCCCCCCCCCCCTCTCTTCCATCGAATCGCGTTTACGCGCGCGCCGTGCAAATCCCCGCCGCCGGAGGAGCATCTGCGGCGGCAGAAGCTGCAGAGGCGGCATCTGCGAACCACATGTAAGCGCACGCAACCACTCCGTCATCATTAACGTCACGAGCGATGAACGTCACACAGAAGGTCACCGCGGCAGATGCAAAACAACGCCCGCGGCTGATTAGAAAAAAGAAAGAGAAAGCTGAAACGGGAGCGACAAAACATGCCGCACGTGCTGAGCGGGTGAGAAAGAAACAGGTGCGTTGGCCTCTTTTCTCTCTAAAGAAAGGGAGAGAAACTACGGCCCTGTCATGCACTTCTGCCTCTGCCTGCCTTGTGGGTCGTCCTTTGCAGCCCAGAGGGAGGCATGAATCATACGAACGCGCTCAAACTTTCTATACTTATGGACATATCCCTATAGGGCTACCGCAGACATGGATGTCACTGCGTCGAATGAAAAGAAAAATGATGGGAGACGCGAAAAAGGCGGGGGGGGGGGGATCATTGCGGCGACATTCCGCCCGCTTCCCTTTCCTCTTAAGCGTCGCTTGATGCGTTGCGTCGGCGGCGAAATGGAAAATGTCTGAAGCGAAATTTATCGTCCTAAGTGGCCAATGACCCCGTTTTTACTTACACAGAGGGGTTGCAGGCGGCAGAGCACCACTTAGAGACCGCGCCATCGGGGTCAATTTGTGGCGATTATACCAGTTGTGTGTGTCGCCCCCCCCCCCCCCCCCCCCCCCCCCCACCCCCCCCCCACCCCCCCCTCTAGGTCGTTGTGTGTGGGGTGCGAGATAAGAACGAAAAAAAAACATTCTCAACATGCTGTGCCGTGCTGGCTTTCTTCTTCCTCGGCTTGTTTTGCAAACGCCGCTTGCAACGAAGTGCGAAACGAAGGGAAGTGCTTTGTATTGCCTATTTTCTGCTGCGGTGGTGGTGGGGGGTGCAGAGTAGTTGTTGACATCCAAAATATTTCCCTGCGCTTTCTTGGCTAGCCTGCCGCGCCAAACAGGACACTTTGATCTTCAGAGCGCCGATGAAACGCCGTAACCGACGGTTGGCAAAAAAAAAGGGGGGGGGGGGGGGAAGGCGAATAAGCTGGGCGAGAGTTTTGCGGGCATGGCTCTTTAAGCGCGCATCTAAAGCACCCTGGTAGGTGTACCGAGTACAATCGGAGCTAAGCTCTGCATTGATTACCTGCGTGTCTTTTCTGGAAGCATGTTTATTTATTTATTTATTTAGCAAATACTGCCGGCCTGTGTTACAGGCCTTAGGCAGGAGTGGGGTACAAACATATTGATAAAAATAACAAGTACATTGCAAAAGAAGCAGATAGCGAACAGAGCAAGAACCAGTACATACAACATAAAATCGATTACAAAGCATAGAACATATAATGACATCGATCCTGGCAGCAAACGAAGGCATCGGACTTGGCCCAAAACAAGGATACATAAGAGCCCTATACATCCTTCAGAGCTTGTAAAAATAAATCCACCGATTCGCAATTGACAACATCAGCAGGTAAACCATTCCACTTAATGATAGTATGGGGAAAGAACGAATACTTAAATACATTAGTTTTGCATGAAAACGCGGCAACTTTCTTAGTATGGTAAGAGCGTGTAGGGGTGTCGAGATGTGTGCTCAACTAAAATTCCTTCCTCTATTGTTAGTTTATTGTGATAATACAAGTAGAATAACTTTAATTTTTCTCGATGGACGACGCATGGCCAGGTGTTCAAGTCCTGCGGTTGCAGTAGGGCTGTTGGGGAAATATTCCAACTGTAACAATTAAAGATAAATCTAGCAGCTTTGCGTTGGACATTTTCTATTTTAAGTTTGTTACTTTCGGTCCAGGGATCCCACACCTGCCGCAGCATATTCCAACATTGGCCGAACAAATGTTTTGTAAGCTAAAAGCTTTATTTCTTGTGTGGGATTGTGCCAGCGTTCTTCTCAAGTAGTGCAGTTGTCTTAGAGCTTTTTTTTCTATATACGATATGTGCTCGTTCATCGAAGGTCTGAGGCTATCTGAATTCCTAAGTATTTAAAAACGTTGACAACTAAGAGGGGCTCATTGGCTAAGCGGTATATAAAACTAAAAGGATTCTTTTTACGTGTCACAGTCATCGCTACTGTCTTGTTGGAATTCAAAGTCATTTGCCACGTGGAGCACCATTTTTCTACTGCAGACAGTGAATCGCTTAAAAGGAGTTGATCTTCAGGGCTAGAAATTTCTTGATAAAGTATGCAATCGTCTGCGAAAAGCCGTATTTTAACATGTACGTTGTGAACTATGTCATTAATAAATACTAGAAAGAAAAGGGGGACCCAAGACTGAGCCCTGCGGAATACCGGATTCTACTGGGACAGCATCAGAGAGGACACCATCAACAACCACACTTTGACGCCTATGCGAAAGATAGGCTTCGATCCATGAGAGTAGACACTCGTGTTTCAGTATAGGTTTTAACTTCTGCAGTAATTTTTGATGAGACACACGATCGAATGCTTTCTCGAAATCAAGAAAAACAATATCAACTTGATTATGGCCTATCCAGTGCTGCCGCTAAATCGTGGACTGTTGCAATAAGCTGCGTTACTTGTGGAGAGACGCGACGGAACCCGTGCTGGCGATTATCAAGGACGTGGTTCTCCTCGAGAAAGTTAGTCAAGTGTTTACAGATGATGTGTTCAAGCAATTTTACTGAAGGTGCACAAAAGAGAAATTGGCCGGTAGGAAGAAGGTGCTGATTTGTGTTGGTCTTTGGGAATCGGGGTGATTTTTGCGTGTTTCCAATCACTTGGCAATTCAGAGCAGTTTAGCGATTTCCTAAATATTAAAGTTAAATATTTGGCGGACCATTCAGCGTACCGTACCAGAAAGGCATTAGGTATTTCGTCAATCCCTGGTGACTTCTTTGTGTCCAAGTTAAGCAGAAGAGCTAGCACACCTTCCTCAGTTATGCAAATGTCACTGATTGGTGCCAGATCATCAAAGGAAGAAAAACGTGGCTTGCAGCCGTCATCGTGAGTGAATATCGAGCTGAAGTACTGGTTGAGCGCCTGCGCTGTTTCTAACTTGTCGTGCATACCCGCACTATCTGCAGAAAGGCCAAGAATCAATTTCTTGCGTGGCGCGAGATGTTGCCAGAACTTGCTTGGAGAAGAAACAAGGAAATTTTTCATACGTACAGTGTGGAATTGGTGTTTGGCTGTATTGATAGCGTTCCGCAACGACAGGCGTAGCATGGAAATCTTATCTGCAGTGGCCGATGAAGGATGCTTTGAGTGTTGTTGTCTCGCTTTCTTAAGCTTACGTCCCAGACGCGCAATATCTTTTGTCATCCAAGGATTGCTAGTGCGCAAAATTTTCCGTTTTCTTGGCACAAAATCACTTAAACATCGGTGAACTAAGTTTTTGAAGAAGCACCACATGTGCTCAACAGAGGTACTCTGTGTTTCGTACAAACAGGAAAAGGAAGAAAAGGAAGTGTCTAGTGCATCTAAGATATCGACATCACTTGCACGTGAGAAGATCGGGATAGTTGTCTCTCTCTTCTGAAGCTTCCCCCCCCCCCTTTCCCCCATATTTTTGAAAAAGGTCTAGTTATAATGGTGTACACGCGCGAGCAATATTAAAGGGAACAGTTCGAACTCATGAACCACATTTATTTATTTCCAGTTTCTTAATCGAACGTGGGAGGATAATAAAAAGATCCATCGTGCATTTGTGGAAAAATTGCAAAGAAAATATCTACGGTCATCATTCAAGCTCGGGACTCATCGTTATCAGAATCGTTGTCACCTTTCATATTGCTTGGACACTAGGTTACGCTATTCACTCTGAAAGCGCATATAAGGTCGTTATAATCTAAATATTGTATTCCAATCCTATTGCTTCCCGCCTTTCGTCATTGATTGGGACATCCCCCGTTATTGCCGAGATCAACCATACAGCGTACCCGCCGCGGTGGCTCAGTGGTTAGGGCGCTCGGCTGCTGATCCGGAGTACCCGGGTTGGGGTCGAACCCGACCGCGGCGGCCGCGTTTCGATAGCGGCGAAACGCAAAAGGTGTCCGTGTGCTGTGCGATGTCAGTGCACGTTAAAGATCCCCAGGTAGTCGAAATTATTCCGGAGCCCTCCACTACGGCACCTCTTTCTTCCTTCCTTCTCTTAGTCCTTCCTTTATCCCTTCCCTTACGGCGTGGTTGAGGTGTCCGCCGATATGTGAGACAGATACTGCGCCATTTCCTTTCCCCAAAAACCAATTTTCAGTTTCATACAGCGCACCGGATGATAACGATGGAACAGAATAGAAAGAAAAGAATTGCGCCTTATTCCATTTAAGCGCGCACATACTGCTCTCGTGCCGCAACCTGTATCCGCTGCCGCTCTACAGCACTTGCATCAGACGCATGCCCTGCGTAGCTGCCGTTCTTTCGCGATAGCGGCTACCCCGGCTGCACGCCAAGAGTTGTGTCATTTGGAGCAGCAAGGCGCGGCTGCGGACTTCAGCCCGTTAGAACACTTCGCGCTTAGATTGAAAAGGGGCAACGCCTATCCAGATAGCAACCGTGGCCCCCGTCAAAGCGCTCACCACGGGGGTGCCTGAACAACATGGTTTAGGCAGGGCTTGCAGGGCGCCTTCCCGAAGGCGCGCGACTCGCCGAGCCAACTGGGCACACGAATGACACCTGAACAGTTAGAGTTTCCCAGAACTACGACAAGCCGCAGACGCGTTTGCCTCGGAGAAACTCCCTTTCCCAATCATGTTGGGATTGTGTACAGCGGAATAACCGAACGAGGAGACATACGCTTCCTCGCAAGGACTTGCAAGGCTGACCAGGCTGAAACCAAGAGACGCCCCAGAGAGGTGCGCTAAAATGGAAGACCGCGTCGGAATAAGACGGTCCACAGTATCGGGGAGTCTGCGTGCGAGCCATATAACAGCTCCTTTGTCTCCGTCACGGCACTGGAACACCAGGAAGCCCGAATGCCGGGAAATAAAGAAAGAAGCCCCGGGTGGACCCATTAAAAAAACAAGGCTGCCGCCAGGTATGTAACATTCGCGGGGACTGGGCGCTCAGGTTTATTTCAGTGTCGCTGTTGCCGCCGTCTCTGCCTCCGCACCGAGGTGGCTGTCGTATAAAAAGCCGGCGCGGCCCCGTCGCGTTTTATGCCACGAACGACGACACCTTGATAGAGATCTGCTGCCCGCCCGGGGGCTTCACCCGCGGTTCTTTTGACGCACGGCGCCATCCCTCCATTTCGCTCTTTCTCTCTTGCAGAGGCTGCCTGCACCGGCGTTTTGCACCTGACGCACGCGTTGGCCAATGTTGCTCGTGGATGAGGCGTGCTAATGCTTCCTTAAGCAGTGGTGCTGTGAAAGAGAGCTTTGTTGTCGATGTTCTGTGCGTTTTCTATGCATGCCAGATGTTTCAGGGAAGACGATCAAAAATAGGGTTTTTTTTTTGCGTAAAAATTGGGCTTTTCCGGCATAGTACTTGTATACCAGTGTTGGCGGACACCGGAAAGCCGGTGAATTGTCTTAAGTAATCAGCTGGTTAACTAATTTCTGACAAGTAACTTTTTAACTATCACAGATAGGCAACTGGTTCCAAGTAGAGATTGGTAGCCGGTCGTTACTAACAGCCATATCAGTTTCTAGAATTTCGAAAACGCGATTGCCCTCGCCGCTGTGGCTCGACAAAATCTGGCTGCGTCGTGCGAAAATACACGCGCTTTCGAAAGCATGCAGGCAAAGTAAAACCGCTCCAGTGCGCGTAACTAGTCGAAAAAGCCAAACTGACGAGCCACAGCAGCGAGGGTAATCGCGCGTTTTCGAAATTCTAAAAACTCATATGGCTATTACTAACGACGGGCTGCAATTCTCTAATCGCAACTAGGCGCCTGACTCTACTATAGTTGAAAAGTTAATTACTGAAAATTTGTTAACCAGCTTACTACTTAAGACATTTCACCGCTTTTCTGGTGTACGCCAACACTGGTAATACTATGCCGCAAGAGCCATACTTTTACCTTTAAAAGCCTATTTTTGGAAGTGTTCGCTGAAAGACCCGGTACATTAGGGTGGGGCGAAATAAAAGGATGAAAAATAATAGCCCCTGCCTGCACCACTTTCGTACAACAGGCTTGATCCGACTGTAATATACAAGAGGAGGCCGGCCACGGGCAACTCTGGAGAAACAAAACCTCGTCGCCAGGGAGGGGGAAAAAGAAACTGCGCGGTGGTCATAGCTTCGTTTCCGGGGCGCGTGGAGAGCTTCTGCGCTCAATCGCGCAAGTTCACGGCATGGGAAATGTATAGAAGGGAGAGTAACGGGTTGTTCGTTGAAGCGCAGTATTGTATATATAGGCAGTGGGAGTCACAAAAATGGGAGGAGGGAGTTGAATGTAGGTGGAGACCATGTCCGATGCATGAGGCGTTCTGCGAGGTTTGGGGGTGATAAGCGGACGTAGTTTTGTGGGTGGTATTCGAGGCAACGTGGCGAAGGTGGATGCCGACAACTTGCAACAGAGTGAGGGGTAGGCGGCCCGCACAAGGAGGCGTTGACCGTTTACGGTGTTGTTGGCAGGGAACACAGGAGGGCGACGTATTTTGCAACGCTGGTCGAAAGACCCGGCCACAAGTAGCGGCTTTGAAGGCGATCGTAGGTCCTCTGGTCTGCGAGAAGTATCTATACCCCGCAGCATCTCCACGTGCGAGCTCGAGAACGCCCGAAGCAGGCTCTGTTGCCACCCGCAGGAATGGCGTTCGCGACGAAGATGGGGGATGATGATGATGAATGTAGACAAATGAAGATGAGGTTTGCGCACAATGCTTACTGTATCCACGCGCACTTGGAGGGAGAGAGGGTCGAGCGCTGGCGTCGCTGTCGAGCTTTTCCTCCCCGTTGACAGAGCCGTTGGCCCGGACAGGGAGGCGACACGAACTGGAGCGCGCGCAGTGGCACGCAATGACCGGCGGCAGCAGAGGGCCCTGCGCGACGCGATAACGAGCGACCCCGTAACGGAGAAGAAAGCGCTGCTGCTGTTGTGGCACGCGGGCGGGAAAGGGGGACAACTCGATATGTGTTCTTTCTTCGTCGCCGCATTCCACCCGGGCCGAAGCGTACCCGGCTGTGCGACAGCGCAGATACACATACCGCTGCGGAGAGTCGTGCTCTGGGGCAGGCAGGTCCGGAACACGATGATGTCTCGGTAGAATTAACAGTGCCAAATTTGATGGCTTTTGAATAAGGCTGCCGCAGAGGCGCTAGATGGTTGATAATGGTGGAATGCACGCGCTACTCGGGACGCAAAACACAAGGAGACAAAACGACGCACACCACAAGCGCCATCTGGTGTGCGTCGTTTTGTCCATCATTCCATCAAATTCCATCATGACAGCTTTAGGAAGCCTCTTCAGAAGTTCCGTACTACGACACTACCAGCGTCTGCTGTAGGCGCTAGCGTCGGCCCGTGGACAACAAACTGCCGTTCTGCCTTGAAGTCCCATGGAGAGAGATTTCAGCGTTAGAAGCGTCGTTAAGAGAGGGTTAGTTTAATAAACTTGAACACAAATAGAAATTAAGTTTTTTTGGCTTTAACGTCCCAAAGCGACTCAGGCAATAAGGTACGCCGTAATGAAGGGCTCCGGAAATTTCGACCACTTGGGGTTCTTTAACGTGCACTGACATCGCACAGTACACGGGCCTCCAGAATTTCGCCTTGATCGAATTGCGCCCGCCGCGGCCAGGATCGAACCCGCGTTTTTCGGGTCAGTTTCCGAGCGCCGTAACTAGTGAGCCACCGCGGCGGGTGAAATTAAGTTACGCAATGCAGAATAGGCATCTGTTTTTCACTGACAGAAAAAGAAAGTATTTTAGCACGAACTCTGTGGTGGTGGTTGTGCGTGTTTTGTCGGACAGAAGAATAAATGCGGCGCTGATGCACAGAGTAATATCGCTAAAAGTGGACGCTCGGGGCCTTTCGCAGTCGAGCTCGGCGTTTCACGCCTCCGCGAGGTGGCGTTGCAATACAGAAAAAAAAAGAAAGAAGCGGCTGCTGGTATGGAAAGTGAAATTGGTGAAATTCTATCAGTGTGTATTTCGTCAGAGTGTAGTGGCGTAGAATGTCGTGCATTGTAACCTGGATAGTGATTTGGGATTGGTAATCGATAATTGTGATTGGTGACTGGTAATCAGTAATGTGATCGGAAATTATGATTATAATCGATGACCGTGATCGCTAATGTGATTCTGGATTGGTTTATTAAAATAACAACCAAAGTAAGGAAATGATTTTTGCTAGCCCCGGCATCTGCCATCGATACTGAGGCACCTGAACTGGGACAGCGGAAATAAAGGATAGCAGGCGGAATGGAGAAATGAAATGAAAGAGGTGAGGGGACAGGAAGAGAGGATAGGGGGAGAAGTAATATGTACAAACTATTTACACAATAAGAAATGTGTCCAGGTTGTGCGCGTGATTAGTTCATGATGAAGAAAATGGTTTATGGGTGTTTAACGTCCCAAAGCAGCTCACGCTATGAGAGACGCTGTAGTGAAGGGCTCCGGAAATTCCGGCCATTTGGGGTTCTTTTACGTGCACTGACATCGCACAGCACGCGGGCCTCTAGAATTTCGCCTCCATCGAAATTCGACCGCCGCAGCCGGGATTGAAGCCGCGTTAATTTGGTATTTTAGTGACAACTCTGTCCTTTGCAGAAGGGAGCGGCAGTATAGAGACTGGCAGATTGAAAGTGTTGTGGGGTGTGAAACCATAAACGGCCTCGTGGCTGGCGTGGCGAGGCACGACGGCACAGCGGGCCGCGTAAAAGTCGCCCGCAGCGAGCTTGGCGCCGCAGATGGGACCAAGGCCGAGGAGGGGATAGGAAAGAGAAGGGGAGGCATAAATAAATCGAGGTATAAAAGAGAGGCTGGCTCTCTGCGTTCCGCGCATTCCGGCGCCGCGAGCAACAAAACGCGGACAGGCTCCGGAGCGGCATCGACGGCTGGGGAAGCGGGGGAGGGGGTCGATAGAGAACGCACGCCCGCTGTCGCTGCGCGAGACTGACGGGCCAGCAGGCAGACGCGCGGGGTCGCGTGTCAGCACACGGGCGCACGCTTGGGGTTCGGTCCCTCGGATGCAGCCAGGACACTGCATCAAAGGAACGGAAGCCACGCCTGTGACTCTGGTCCGCTCAAACGAATGGCGCGGATTGCGAGAACACGGTGTACTGTCGGCAATAAACGAAACGCGAACAATACAACACAAATAGCAAGGTCAGAAGCTCTTAGCCATGGGAAGCTCAGTGCTAGCGCCTGTGATTTTGACTTCGATGGCGCGAAGACTGTTCTCCAGAAGTGTCGCTCAAGCTCGCTTATATTTCCTCTCCCGGAGCTCAGTTTCCTTGTTCGCGTCTCATTCGTTGCTGTACACACGAGCCTCCGAGCTTTGGTCCATTCGGAGTGTTTGCTCGCTTATGCGTGGGCTGTACGGGGAGTCATGCAACACCGGTTGCAACACTAATTTGGGAAGCAGGTGACCGCGCAAGAGCTCTCGGCCAGAACGAATTTCCAAGCTCGCGGCTTCACCCAGAGGAAGACTTGAAAAAAATCACCGCTAAAGCTAGACACCTCCGTAACCAGGGGTTCCAAGTAAGGAGTCTGTGGTATAAAGCCAAGCGTTCTTGTCACCGGGAGTTTACGCCGAGTTAAGCAGTTGTCATTAGTCGTTGATATTCGAGGTCGCTTGGCTGCTGGTCCCATCCTGATTACGTCTTTCAGGCTACAGTACCGGAAAATGGCCTGGTCGAGTCGCATATTGCAGAATGATAAATTCTTCCGCTAGAGTAAAAGGAAAACTAAAGTGGGAAGAGAGGGGCCAGGTGGGATGGCAGATAAAGAAATGCGTATTTTTAGCCAGAAAACCAGCTCTCACAAAGTAGAATGGCGAGAAGAAGAAAAAAGGAAGACAATGACAGTTCGCGGAAGCGAAAGACGCTTACGAGGGCTGAACACGGAAACCATTCGTTGTTTTTTTTCCCTCAAAACCCATTTGGCCGCTCGCCACAACGAGACTAGGAGATCGCCGACTGCGGCCAGACAGGCGTGCAGGCATCGTCCGCATGCAAATAAGCCGGAAGAATGATCGCCTTCGATCCATCAAAGCCCATATAAGTGTCCTCTATTACGAGCGCCGTATTATACCGCGTATAACCGCGTGGGTGTTTTGCGGCAGCCGCTGCATAGAGGGCATGAAAGTAGTGCGCAAAATGCCTTCCGGAGGATAGAGAAGAAAAAAAAAAGCGAATGTAGAATGGAAAGAAGATGTCGGAAGTTTCAAATCAACGTGGCCCTCGGCAAGGCCAGAACGTCTGCGCGCTTCGAACGCTAAACAGGCAATCAGCGCTGCCCGCTGCGCCATCTGTCTTCCGTACGCGCACGCGTGCCAGAGCTGTGGACAGAGAGAGCCTCTACCTACGGCGGCTCGCATTTTCGCCGGACAGGACGAGAAGAAGGCGCTCATGCCAATCGGGCGACGATCGCCTAGTTAGCCGGCGCCGCCGTTGTGGACTTGGCGAACGGCCATCACCGCCTTGTGTTTTGGCGCCTCCTCCTCTGGACCGACCGGACATGCGCGTGCTTCGAAGCTGCATGGTTAATCCACAGGTGTCCTCTGTTGTGCACCTCTTGGGGTACTCATTCTTAACCACGAAGAGAGAGATAGAAAAAGAAACAAAACTGGAGGGTACACGTATGCTCCACATTGAGGATATGACGCGACAGCGTTGATGCCGTAATGCCCACATATGCGGAATTGGTCATTCGCTACTTTACATCCATAGATAGCGGGGAGTTCTCATACCACTCCTGGAGTAGCTGGCTAAGCAATGCGCCACTGCCCCGGCATGAGACCTACGTTGCCCTTCCCGAACAACCTCTCGCGACCAGTCATTGCCACATGCTGCGCTGGGCAGGTTGCGATGACGTCACAAGGTCATGTGACCTAGACGGCAGGTTGTCCACCTACCTTTTTACTCACAAAGCTGACGACACCGACGACGCGGATTTACGCGGACCGGGAGCCCCAGCGTTATGGCGTTAAAGAAAAATAAAGGTTGGAAGAAACGAAAGAAATAAGGAAGCGAGGAATCTAAACAGATGATTAGGGAAATAACGGACGGACAGAACCATAAATTTCGCGTGAATCCTTCGTGCCTAATCCTGGGCGGAAAATGGCAAAGCATCGGCGGCGAAGCTGCGCAGCGACGCGTCTTCCTCCGAGGAGACAGAAACATGCACTCGGAAGAAAGAAACAAGCACAAACAAGAGGGCTTCCCAGTTGCAACAGGAAGAAAGGGGGTAGGATAAGAGTGTCGCGTGCCCTGCTGAGGCCCTGGGGAGGGTTCGCATAAATCAAGAAAGACGACGCCGAGCTCGAAACTGGGAGAGAAATATAGTGCGCGTGTGTCACGAAAGAAAACAAGCGCAGATAGCGCGAAGATAGAAGTAAAAGGGGTGGAGTAGCAGGCGTGTGCCGCGCGCTCCCATAATATATCCCCCGCTTGGCAGAAGAAAACTGCAGGTCAGAGCTCCTGCCGGGACCTTGACTCCCCGCGGCCGCTCGCCTGTGTGAGGAGGAGGGTTGCTTTTTGCACAGAGCGAGAGAGAGGGGGGGGGGGGGGGGGGGGACAGGCCTGCATTGCGCAGCTGATGTGCATAGCTCGCTTTATAAACGAGGCTGGAACGCGAAAACACTGGGGCACTGCACGGCATACTCGTTTTTTTTTTTACATCTGCACTGCACTTAGGCTCCGTACATGCGGCGTGTGCGTGGTGTCTGCGGGGAATTAAAGAGGGGGGCACTGCACCCTGCTTTATTAATAACATCTCGCCCGCGGGCCGCGACGCCGTAATATTGCACAACTCTCCGCACTATAGATGTAAACAGAGAAGTGCTCGTTAATGTGGAACCGGGGAGAGATGCAGCTTTAAGGGGGCTGGAAGGGCGAACTCGTTTAACGCGGTCCAGCTATGTGGGCCAGAGACTCGATGTTGCTTTACGCGCTTCACTGCAACCGGAGCCGCTGCAATGAGGGTTCAAGGTGCGAGAACTCGGTAGCCGCCCGCGCCCTGCAGTCTGAGGGGGCCTTTGCCGAGCATCGAATCATTGAGGGTTTCCCTCTGTCCGCTAATCGGCTTTGCAGGACACAGCGCAAGAATGGACGGAACACAAGAACAAGGAGGACAGGGCGCAGCCGCTCCGTCCTGTCGTTCTCCTTGTTCCTGTGTTCCGTTCATTCTTGCGCTGTGCTCTGCAAACATGGAAACAAACCAACTCGCCCAACAGCAAGTGTCGCTAATCAGCGCTTAATTGCGTTGTTTACGGGAAATTACTGAGGCCCTCAGGTGAAGCCACTTACTCGGAAGCAGTGAGTCTAGTATGCTTAGGGGACTTCTGCAAGGTGGAGTAGACTTGAACGAGGGAACCATTATATAAAATAATAATTGTTTTTTTTTTGGAAAGGAAATGGCGCAGTATCTGTCTCATATGTCGTTGGACACCTGAACCGCGCCGTAAGGGAAGGGATCAAGGAAGGAGTGAAAGAAGAAAGGAAGAATTAGAGGGGCCGGAACCATTATCACCGTTAACGTTTTTTCCCCGTTCAGATACGATGACTTCAGAAAGTTGTATCGCTTTCCTATGTAGCACATGCGGACATTAGTAGTAACTGTCTCCTTACCTACTGGGGTTGCCAGTTATATTTAATGAATTTTTTTTTACGCGCAGCGCCATGTTTGCCTGTTACAAGGGAGGCTACAAAGGGACGTAATGAGAAGGTGCCTTAAATATCACGATCCTAAAGGAGCACAATACAGAATCGCAAATTGAAGTATGTCCCAGTCATTTAATTCAAACGAACTCATACGCACTTGTACGGTAACTACACGTATTTGCAAATCCGTGCTATTTCACCCCGGTGTGGCTGCGTTTATGATAGAGGACGGGGCAGAATTATTGCTGTGTATTTCGGGTCAGGAGACATTGCAACACGTGGCCAGATGGTTCATCGTTGCTGAAAGTGGAAAAGCGGCTGACGGGGCAAAAATCGAGCGCAATACGGGTGCTGGTAACGAAGCATGCATAAGTGCTGCAAGGGCTACAGTGCGGGCTCCGAACTGATTTCGACTGCCTGAAGATGATTTAGTGAGCGCAGGAATGCGGGTGCTCAAGGGCGTTTCTGTAAATCTCTGTCCCGTCAGAAGGCTACCGGGTATCGGACCTGCAACCTCTTCGTGCTCAGCAGCACAAAGCCACATGGGCGAAGCCGACTAAATGTGAACAAATAAAAGGTTGGAGTGTCAAGATACGTGCTATCAAAAAAGCACTAAGGAGAACCTCACATTCAGTTGCGCCTTTGGAGCGGACCCGCGCATGCGAAAAGAAAGAAAGAAAGAAAGAAAGAAAGAAAGAAAGAAAGAAAGAAAGAAAGAAAGAAAGAAAGAAAGACAGAAGGCTGGTTCGATGTAAATTTCTCCGGAATATTTCTCGCTGTGGGTGGCCTGGCACTCGCATTTCGATGCCTATCACTCGGCGGCGTAGATGTCGTTCCCTGTCCTCCTCTCCGCGCTCAGCCGGACCTCAAAAGGTGCAGCCATATAGGCAGACACATAAAATTGAATCACGCCATAGTTCTTGACGCATATACTGCCGTAGCAAAACCGGCCCCCGGATCTCTATCATCGATGAACCGGGCAGATCCGTGCGCAGCTCCTTCGCGACGTGGAACATGCGACAGTCGGGGCGAGAAAGAAACAAAGAACGAGGACCCAGAGCGTAGAACCTCGCGTCATCACATTTTCCGCTCCAAGGGACGGGGATATGCGGGGTTGGCGAACACAGGGAGAGGGGAACGGACTTTCGACTAAAACAAGGAGGCCAGGAAAACAAGGTCGTCCGGGGAACGAGACCAGAAGGAGGGAAGGCAGTCCCTGCGTAGCTTTTCCAGGCGGCCGAAAACCTCCCGAAGCCACGATGATATACGGCCTGTTGTATAACACCGCTTGCCGCCGCACCCTTGAGTCTTTCGCTGCAGCCGACTGCGGTTCTCGCCGCGAGCGTGTTTTGACGAGGCGTTTACGAGCTTGGCACTTTTTTTGCACTTTTCACTCGTCTCCCTCTTCTTCCTGCAGCCCGTTTTTGTCTTTCGTCCATTTTCTCTTTCTGCGCGTTCGATTAATGAGTTCAGCGGCTCTCCGGCGCA
Organism: Amblyomma americanum; assembly: GCF_052857255.1. Classification (NCBI taxonomy): domain Eukaryota; kingdom Metazoa; phylum Arthropoda; class Arachnida; order Ixodida; family Ixodidae; genus Amblyomma; species Amblyomma americanum. The sequence goes on from NC_135501.1 coordinate 208,800,007, forward strand.
GTCGTTATGCTGTTTTGCATTTACATCGCGTGACTTCACAAAACTGCAAAGGCTGCGGGGAGAGCAAAATCTATTGAGACCGTGGTAGGACTGGACGGAACTATTTCCCCCGGATGCCCTGTTCGCTTTGTTGTGGTGCGTTCCTCTTTGCCGTCTGTTTTCGTGTAGCAATTCCGGCTCAGAACGACAGAAGGACTGGGCGGTTCCGGAATAGGAATACGTCGTCGTCGTAATCCGCCTACTGCCAAACGAAGAGTTCTCAAAGCAAACAGTCATTGTAATCAGAACTTCCTGATTATACGAACGGACGCTCTGGTACCAAGTGCACTGTGAAAGCGTTTCGGTCCGCGTCGACTGTAGAAACAGTAGCAAGAGGAACTGTGTTTTTCCCTCTCTCAATAGCTTTATCACCGCTGCCGCCGCATTCAAGCAATGTCAGAAACCCCGAGGCAGCGGCAGCTAGCTGGGACGCCACTTGGGGGCGCTCGCATGCGCAACAAGTTGGCCCAAAGAAGGAGGAGGGGAATAGGGTGGCAAGGGGGTGCTGGCAGTCCGTCTATGTTTACAAGCGGCGCGCGTGTGATTAATACATTCCGGGCGAGCCTGGTCGTAACCCTCGCTGCCCTTTCCCCTCCGCTCCTCCTCGTCCTGTCGCTTTTTTAGGCCTTTGCGGGCGGCGGCGCCGCTCTATTCCCTCCGCTGCGTCGGCGGCCGTGGTGGCGCGACGTCCGCGACAGGCAGTGTTGGATCGCCCGCAGCCGATCTGTGCACTCAGTGGCGTGCCGCAGAACGCTGGTATCGCGTCTCGTGTCTGTTTTAATTCAGTGTTCGTGTACCCACACAGCAATGCAACAGTCTAGCGTTGGCCCAGTGCAGGCATCCGGCGAAGAGGTACCGCAGCGGTGGCCTAGTCGTTTGAGCATCCGCCTCGCGTGCTGGAGGTGCGGAGTTGGATCTCCTGTGTCTCCGGGTGCCCACCCACACAATAGGCGCAAGCCCGGTGCTCGGTTTCTTTAGAGTGAAATGCTTGGGAAATGGGTCTTTGACCCCACCTTGAGTAGAAGAAAATGCCTTGTGCCATGGCGCTCTTTGGCCACGGGTGCCCTTGCGCCGTGAAACACCAATTCGTCTCCATCTATCCGCAACTCCAATTCAAGAAAGTGCGAGCGTAAAAATACACGAGTCAGGAACAGGTACTGCTTGGCTTTCTCGGGCTAAAAATCAAGCAATTCAAGCGTTGGGTCTGATCAGACGCATTGCTCCTAAAACAGGCGGAGCCCGCTCTCATATTGCACGACAGTTGGTGCGGGCGGTTGTGCAACCGCGCCTCGTTTACCAAGCCCAATTCCAGCATTTGACGAGGGCTCGATGGGATCGTCTAGAAGCTGTTAATCGAGAGGCAATGAGGGTCATCACTTGCCTTCCCCGCATTACCCCGATCGTGGCACTCCAAGAACATGCGCAGCTGAATACACTAGATGAGCTGATGCAGCAACGACGCGATGCTCGCCGCCTAAAGTCAATCCTTACACACACACAACGTGTGCACTCAGGGCATATGCTTCATCGCACTCCATTCTACAGCCGCCCCCGCCAGTTCTTCCTCCCTGACGTTTTGTGCAGCTCAGCGACAACAAGCCAACTGATCTACGTCGGCCATCATCTACTCGCGCGGCATCGTCATTTCGCGACCGAATTACAGAGCAAGACGCCGCCAATCTGCCGCATGGCTCCATCGTAATGTACGTTGACGCAAGCATCCAGGCCTGCGAAACAACAACGGCAGTTTACTGTCCTTGCAAGCCTGCTCTGAACAAAACGTCAAGGTTTCGCCTCTCAGAACCTCCTTCTGTGCGGAGATGCTTGCGGTTCAAGAGGCACTTCGCTCTGTGGCCGCTGTTCCCATGCTACTCACGGCCCGCATTGCCATTCGCATCGACGCCCTTCTCGTCACACGCCTACTACGACGAGTCAGTCGCACTCCAGAAATCTGCCAAGACATCCATCGTCTAGCGGCACGCATCTCGCAGCAAACCCGTATTGAGTGGGTCCCGCGTGACCTCCTGAGTGCACAAAGCCGCGCAGATTCTGCGACCCGCCTTTCGACCCCAACCTCGTCTTTGCCTCGAGTCCTCACTCTGGATGACACCACCCTCCTTTTAACAAGAAAGGAACACCTCCGGCGCCGCACACGTGCTCTAATCCCCCCGTGTGCGGTAACCCTCCCCGGTGGTCTTACCCGTGCAGAGGGGGCGGCGCTTCGGAGGATACGGGTCGGGGTTGCCCTAACTCCAGCTGTGACACGCAAGTGGCCGCATTTCAAAGGTTTATATCCCCGCCCCTGGTGTCCAGTCTGCAAGAACAGAAACTGTGAGGCGGATATCCACCACCTGTTGTGGGACTGCCCGGTGCTGAAGCGGACGGGTATTCGACACCTGGCGGCGGTGGGACTCACACCGGACAATCCGGATTCCTGTATTGCCTGGACACTGGGTCCATATCATCGTTCACTTCTTGATTTCATCAAATCAGCCCACCTTTTTTCATTTATTTAAGCATCTTACTCATCTCTCACTTCATCACACACATCACATCACATCGCTTAAAAAAACTCACAAAAAGAAACGAAGCTGGCTACCTTGTGGTACATAAAACCGGGATCTGATACGCGCATTTCTTAACACAAAGCAATAGGTCGGAGCCTAAGTAGGCGATAAGGCACCCTTGTGTAAATTGGTTTTATTGCGACAGCAGGCATTCCGCAAAAGTCGCGGTGTAGTGTGTGTGTGAAATGTCCATGTGTGATCGAGAAGCACCACCCACAGGGCACCTCCCTCCCCCTAGAAGGGGGCCTTCCCATGGCCATCGCTGTAGTACCAGTTGCGGTTTTTCAAAATCATTTTTCTTTTGTTTGCATCTGAACGTAAATGTCGTGTACATCGTCAGTGCGGCGCCTTCGCTGCCTCGGTCGGATATTCAACTGAAACAACACTCCCTGAGCGCCCCTAAACACCGATTTCGAGATCGACCATGCAGCGCTTGTGCCCAATCAAAACACACCGCGTGGGAGCAGAGGAGCGACGCCAAACACCACGTAAACAACAGCGCACCGGACTTTGCCACACATCACAAACGACAGAAAAAACCAAAAACCTCTGAGCTGCGCCTTGTTTCCCATCAGCGCGCTAAGAAAGCTCGCGGAAACTGTGTACCCGCCTTTAATGTCGACGTTGGCGTTGTCAAAGCCTCTTCTTGCAAATAGTGCCGTCGGCTACGATTGACGCTAAAGCATAAGCTCGGGTTTTCTTAGATCGGCCCTCGCTCGCTGCCTCTTTCAACCGGGTCGGGCCGTTGAACGGACTCGCTCATAGCAGCGTCAGCAACGCGTTGAAGCAGTTTCGGGATGTTTGTGTGTGTGCCACACCGGCGCGCGTACTCCACATATGCGCGAGGTTGTTGACGCAGCACGTCGCGGAGAAAACAAGAAATAAAGAAAACGAAGGAATGCGACAAAGAGAGCGCGTTTAAGTGGTCCGCTATGGCCTCTCCCCCACGGCCTTGTTTAGCTCGCGTAAGTGGCGCCACAATGAAGAAAAAAGAAGAGAGAATGGAAGGCGCACGGGCGTCGTAAAAACGAGCCCATCGCCGCGCCGTCGGAGGGTGTCGAAGGATGGCGGGGAAGACTGTTACGTTGACCGCCGACGATGGCTGGTCGAAGGGGGAGCATCATTCGCGCTAGCGCGTGCGTGAGCTTGCCTTTTATGGGCGTCTGAGGACGTGATTGTTGCTGCTCCCCATTCGTCTTTTATACTCGCCGTTGTTGCGTGTTGTCTTTATACGTCGGTCGATCCATCTGTGTTTTGTTTGCGTCTTCCGTCGCGTCTGGTCCTCTGAAAGAGCCAGCTCCGCGGGAAAACACACATCGTGGTGATGGGTTGAAGGGACTGACAGCGGGAAGGAACGAAGGGAGGAAAACGGTATTACGCGTTAAATAGCGGTTCGCTGCCTGCGTGGTCTCTGGTCAGACCTGTCAAAAAGAGCTTGCGCGCGGTCTTCTTTTGCGGTTGACGAGGACGCGTATTGAGGCGCTGCTGTCGGCGCGTCGTGTCATGCGGAGGAGGAGGAGGCGCGGCCTCGCTGGAAGATGAGCTTAGCGCACGCACTGGCTAAGTGGCTGTGGCTTTCGACAAGGTCGCGGAATCGAATCCTGGTCGTTGGGCGTGAGATGCACAATACACCTGTATGTTGTGTTGCGTCAACTAAGAGCAACCGCGGGCTGTTCCAAACAATCAGTGGTGCTCAACTACGACGACTCTTTCCCTCTCCCTTCCTTCCCTCTCGGCACGGTTCGGGTGCCCGCCTTCAGCGCGACATATTCCGCTCCTGCACCGCCGCTTAACACGGAAGCTTGATTGAACGTCCTGCGCTAATGTTACAGCCCCTGAGCGCCGAGTCCGAGACCACGCTGCACGGTATGTTTGTGGCGGTTGGAGGCATACCGTGCCCTGCTTACGCCTTAAACTTGTCTCACACCCAGCGGCGCTAATGTCAGTGGAAGACACGCGCTCGAGCGTTCGTGTTAGGCGTGCTGACGGCGATGCATTCGTCGTAACTGTTATTTTCATTACAGCTTTATCATGGCGCACACCACTGCTGCGTAACGCGCGCCGTCAGTGCGCATGCGCAGATCGCCCTGAGGACGCCAGGTGGCGCCATGCGCCCGCCAGCTGTTAGCCCGCTGCGGGCACGCCTGCCTCGCCATCTAAGCATGCGCAGTGGGGTTTCTTGCCTCCTCTGGCAGCAGCAAAGGACTTTCAGCACTGCGCGGAAGCAGATATTTTACTTTTCATTTATTCCCTTTTCCGGACTGCTGTCTTCATTGTTTTCTTCGTCTCTTCCCTCCCTCTTTTTGTTCGTCTTTCTCGCCATTGCATTTCCTTGCTAAGCACGAGCACTGGAAGTAGCCCCGGGTCTACCTGTCCAGCGACGACATGGCCAGCTTCACGTCCGCACCTGCAAAGGCGGCAGTGAAAGAACCTTGCCCCACAGTACGCGTGTATTCCCAGCCTGGAAAAGTATAGGAGCCTTAAGATGGAAAGGTTCGTGAGAACGCAAGAATGATAAAGATAACCAGAGCAAAAAAAAAAAAAATGGGACCGAAACTCGTATCAAAGACCGTGCACAGCTGAGCGTGCACGCACTCGACGCTCGATGTAAAAAGACGGGAGAGAGCTCTTCGGGGGCAGTGGAGAGGGGGGGGGGGGGTGTTTACAGACCACCACCGCCTAGGAACAGACTGCGGCGTCTCCCCAGGGGTTTGCTGCTGCTTCCTTTACGATCGCAGCGCGGCCTGATTCGGGGATTTATTTAAGCCGCCCCGTGAGGCGAAGAACGTCGTAAAAGGAGAGGAATTACACGTCCGCCGAAAAACCCGAGACGACCGACCGCACCTGCTGCTGCTACGAGCGTCGGCAGGCGGCGGTGTTTTAAAAAAGGTTCAGCAGAGAGAAGGCCAGCGGCGCTGGTTGCGCCATAAACGCGCCGCGTCTTCTTCTCCTCGTCGGAGGCGTGAATAATGGTTGCGCGCCAATGAAATCGGCATTTTTTTTTTCTCCTTCCTCTTTCGCTCTCTGCCGTCTCTTTTCGTCTGTGTCGTGGCTCGGAGTAAAGCAAAAGTTGTGCGCGCGTGCGTATACGTACAGCATTCTCGCAACACGCGATAGCGCCCACGCGCGCGCCTTTATACGGCGTGTGTGCGATTCCCTCGTCGCGTAGCAGCGCTGAGCTCGTGGCGCTGTTATTGGAGCGTTTTAGCAAAGCGCGATCCGATATGCTCTAATGTGATCCGCTTACGTCCAGTGCGGCGAACCGCAATGCGGGCATCCGCAGCGTGCATGTGCGCGGCCGAACACTTAGCTGTTCCGAGCCCACGTGCACGTGCTGCCTCGTGCAAGCAGCTGATCGAGTGTCCCACAGCTTTCCATACCCGGCTGCGATGCTGTTGCGAGTTCTGCACTGATGCACCAGTCGGTGTTCGCCTCCTTTACACTTTTCGCTGTTGGCGCGTGACCACTAATCCGATGGGTACCGACCCCGAGCAAAAGCGTCCGTTGTCTGTTCGCCTAGCGCGAGCGCTCCGTCCCGCGACACTGCCTGCTCATCGTCGTCTTCTATACGTGGCACAAATGCGTTCCTTCGCACCGATTCGAATGTGGTGAACACTCTCTCTAGTTTTTGTTGAACGTAGATTACCAACACACACACACACACACACACACACACACACACACACACACACACACACACACACACACACACACACACACACACACACACACACACACACACACACACACACACACACACACACACACACACACACACACACACACACACACACACACACACACACACACACACACACACACACACACACACACACACACACACACACACACACACACACACACACACACACACACACACACACACACACACACACACACACACACACACACACACACACACACACACACACACACACACACACACACACACACACACACACACACACACACACACACACACACACACACACACACACACACACACACACACACACACACACACACACACACACACAAAGGACCCGAGAGAAGAGAACATGCAGCGCTTGTCCCACTAGCAAAGTGCTGACTCTTTTATCTCTCCTCTCACCCGCAGAGAGGAACTGCTCGGCCATCGAGTGTCCGGCAGCGGCCAAGCCCTGCCCCGAGGACAGCTACGCGCTGCCTGCCCAGAGCTCGCCCAAGAGCTGCTGCCCCATCAGCGGAGGGTGAGTCTGTCTTCTTCCCTCCTCTGGCATCTACACTCCCACCCACGGAGGGAGGTTTCGCTGGGACGGGGTATAAGGAAAGGTTTGGATTTGCCGTGTGGTGGGGTCGAGATGAGTGGGACTGCCATTGTTGTCGCAGAATGTGGTTACAGTGAAAGTGTGCCTCACTTTAGGAACTCAGGAGTTCCGAAAGTGAGGCAGTTCATCCGAATGCTGCGGCATGCGGATAAACTCTCCAGGGGGCTGCCAAAAACTTGCGTATCGTGGGTGTATACCTTACTGTCTCGCTCATTGGCGACGCCATAATATGCTGACCTCCGCAAAACTAGCCGCAGATCATGTCCGGATTGCTATCCGCATTTTTGTAGCCGGCAAAATAGAATAAATAACTTTGGGCGCCAAGACGCACACTGTGTAGTACACCTCAGTTCGCTCGTTTTCATTGCGCTGGGAGTCGTCACACCGTTAATTCGTCGCTCCAAATCGCCCCAGTCTAGCGTCAGTAATTCTTCCCCCGCAGTCCTTCCTCAGCGGCGCACTGCATTACTACGCGGGGGAGGCCCGCGGGGTGTTGTTCATCTCGGTCGCTCCGCGAATGTCCCGCTCAGACGCCGAGAGACACAAGGGCGGCCCTTTCAGAGGAGGCGCCCAGTCGGCGCCTGCTTTGCAAAATAGCGGGCGGCTTCTCGTCGCCAGCGGCAACCACGCAGTGCCTGCAAATACCGCTCCCCCCTCTCCTCGCGTGCTGCTTGATGTCTTGACACGGGGACCCCGCGACGGTGACCGGCAAAGCTGCGTCTTCGCTGTTTTGAGGTCGCGAGGTTTGTGCGCGCCTATTGGCCATCCTCGAGCGACCCCGACACGCTGTAGATATTTTGCAGATACGTACAGTCGCGCTTAGCATTACTAGCAACGCGATGTATCTTGACACTTCGCTACGGTCTAGCAAGCGGCCGATTCGTGCATGGAAACACACCTGTTGGAAGCACTGGTTTCATCCTTGCGGCGATAGCCGATTCGGCGAGGCCTCAGCCGACGAGTCAGCTGGGGCTGGCGCCAGCGTGTATGAACTTTTTTTGCTCGTATACATAACCACCTTTTCGGGCAGAAATTCGCGTCGGGTTTGGCTTCAGTTCCGCCGTCAGATTTCTGTGCAGTGTTCGATTAAGGCTGCTGGAATGGGAGCGAAAAGCACTGTATGCTTTAAACTTTAGTGCGTAGCTTTGCCTCCGGGCAGCCGGGCATAAAAAAAATGAATTTCGGGACGTCGTGCAGTCGGCGGCCGTTCGCACCGCCCAACAAAAAGAGAGACGGCACAGAACGAAAGACGAGAAAACGACGGGGCGTACCGTGTGTGCTAATGATCTCCTCCGCGCCTTTAGACGCGGGCGGCAGTGGTCGGCGCGCGGGTGGTGACGATGCGAGGTAAGAGCGAAAGAGAAGGTCCTTCTGTACACACACACAGTATGCACGGCGCCGGCGCTAACGGCGTCGTGGAATAGGTGTGTGCGGGGGCGGTGTGAAAGGGTCCAAGGAAGAAGGCCGTTAGCGCCTGTCTCGCGTATTTGTGCGCGTGTGAGTAGCGGAGACAGCGCACGCACTGCGCTGTGTGTGCGCGCGCTAACGTGTTTGTGCGTGCAAGCTAGCGCGTCTTAGACGCGTTGCTTGTCGGCCTTCCCGAGACCGAGCGTTGTTCCTCCGCGGCCGTTCGTTCGTGACCGGACGCGCGTCGATGTGCCGATGTGCGTTACGTTATTCGCGTCAGCGATGGCGCTCGCCAACGGTCTGGACTCCGCCCATTTCCTCTCTTTAGCGTGTGGCGCTCCTATGCGGTTGTCATCGCGGCGTGTGTACGCTGTGACGTTGGTCAGCGATCGAGACAGTCGTTGCGTAGCCGCTTGACGATAGATACTCTTCCCCTGTTTTTCATTTTTTTTTCCTCAAGGAACAGGGGGGCTTACGCAAACGTGTCTGCTCTAGTGGTTATAGTGGGAAAGTCGTATCGCCAGCTCAGCCCACGTACAGAACGCTATATTGAATATGATCACTCGCCCGGCAATCTAAGCGTTAGACATCTAGTCTATGGTGAAATCGGCTCCGATGGAGGGATTCGAATGAGTGTCAGTCGCAGCTTTTTTATTAGCATTTCTTGCGGCCACCAAACTCGGCGAGTGGATCGGAGACTACTCGAGTGAGTATAGGCCAGGAGAGACTGCACTGCACGTTATCTCGAATGGACAGGCGCGCCACTTAGGAGCAATCGTAGACCAAATGCTCAGATGAATAGAAGAGTGCCCCTCAAAAGAGCCCCCCCCCCCCCCCCCCCCCCCCTCAACCTGCGTTTCTCACTTCGTTCATGAGTTCCCTTACAATAGTCTGTAGAGAATCTATAGACTTCTTATAAGACTATATACTGCCTTCCTATAGATATTTCTGTTTGTCTATTCATAGTCTATCGACTTCTATGGACACAAGTTTACGAGAAGCGTACGGCCATAAATCAATAGATTGTCTATAGACTGTCTGTAGGATTTGTATTGCCTATAGACTGTTCTCTAGGGATTGCCTATAGAGAGTCTACAGACTTTATTTATAGACAGAAGTCTGCGCACAGTCTATAGATTGTCTAAAATTTTTTTGTGAGGCTCGTATCGGGCTCTAGAGGCCGGCGGTAGGAAGCATCGAGGAAGCAGCACCATGAGAGCAGTAAAGGACTTACGAACACCCGTTGCCGACGACGTGTGTACGCCGAGAGTGCAGCAGTCTCGGGGGTTTCTCGCACGATCCGACAAGCTGGATGTCGTCACATTATGTGAAAAGGAGTAGCCGGCGCCAAAATCAGGCTCCAACATCTCCTTTCATGTCCATGTCAATAAATAAATAAAAAAGATGCCTTCACAACTCCCCTGAACCCTGGCGCTGTTCTGTGTGCGAAGCCAGACAAACGGCTAAAGGTTTCTATTCGTTGACGTCGGAGGCAAATCGCAAGAGCGCATCACCGGTCGTTAGTTTCGAAGCGGATTTCGCCGACCGCAGGGCGCACTTTTCTTGTGTCTCCGCTTAGCGAGCAGCATTCCTCGAAAGCAGCTCGTTAACGCTCACCCCCGAAATCCCTCCCTGTAACGACGCCAGTGCGACGCGGACGTCGGCAGCGCCAGCCGTGCCAAAAGCTAGCGTCGGTTAATTACTGCGCGCTTAGCTCGGCCCCGCCAGCCGTATAGCAAGCAGGTGCGCCTGCTTCCCGGCGTCCTCAACACGGCGCACTGCTCCATACGCGAACTCCTTTTCACCCCGAGTACAACGCAAAAAGAAAAGCGCACCGAAACCACTCGTGTTCTCAAGAAATGTTGCGGGCCGGGCTTGGAAGAAGCGGCGTGTGTCTTCTGAGAGCCGGTTCCTTCGCTCGTGTACCGAAAAGGAGTCTCCCGGGTCTGCTGCCTGGGCAACGACGCGTGACGCTTCCCCCCTCAAGTATAACAGCAGCCGGGGGAAGAAATGCTCCGGAGCGCGGACAGCATCACTGCCGTGTATAGTATAGTGCTGGGAGCCGGGCTATAACTGACTGTGTAGTATACCGCCAAGCAGCGCGAGCACTCCCGGCGTTGCAACCGCGGCGGCGAACAACGCCGCACTACGCGTGCTTGGCAGCAGTCCTACGCAGCAACAGCTGTGCTCGCTGCGTAGTCGCTGTGTGTGTGTCTCGAGTCATTACTCGGCAAGGCGCTGCTCCCGCACAAAAGCGCCGGGAAGACAGCCGCCGCCGCCTGGGCCTCTAAGGTAGCGGTATATATATACACGTATGAGAGGGATCTATATACGCGGCGCTCCTGGAGTGGAGGTGCGCCCGTAAGAGCGCGTGTGTCTCTGTCCGGATTCCTGCCGAAGACCTCTGCGTTTCCCAGAGGCAAAAGCTTTTGAACTCAGTTATCAAACAGGAGTACTTTCTACACGGACTCTTGATTTCGTTGAGCAGGCGTCATTGGTAGTCAGGGAGCATCAATCGAATTCAAGTGAATAATGCATCTATGTACTGAGGTCCGTTTAATCGAATAGGGCTTGTATTCTTGTTGATGATTTCACTGCGGGGACAAGAGCAGGCTACCATAGTACTTCAGTCGCGATATTTTGCTGACGATGGGCGAATACGCTGCTGCAATACCGTGGAAAATGTCACTTCAGTTTGAGAAATGTGAATAATAGACCGCAGTTTTACAAGACGTTTGGGCGTCAGGCCTGCTTCGTGCTTGTGTCTATAGTGGGGTGTCCTGGCTTATTCGGGTTACTACGCAGAGGTGACGAGTACCGGTAGCGACTGGTAGTCAGTCGAGCAGCTTATTGCGTTGAGGAGAGCCTTCGTCCTTCTATGCGCGCATATACGAAACCGAGAGGTGACGATATGAGTGCGCGATCGTAGACGCGCAGAAACTACACCTGGACGCTGAAAATCGTTCCGGTTAACAAACAAACATGCACCGATTATCACTTCGCACGCGAAGCACTTGGCCCTCGTTAGAAAAAAAAATTCAGGGGGGCACTCTGTTGACCTACAGTGCGGTGAGGCGAAAGCCTTTAGCGCGGTGTTGCTGCTTGTGTCACTGATGTGTGGCTAAGATGCTAAGTACACAATTGTTTGTGAATATTAAACGCTGGAGACACTGGAGGCCGTTTGGGAGGCATCCTTCTGATTCGACGCCTTTCCGCAAACACTCTCCAGCGTCCTAGACAAGGAGAACTACATATGCGTTCGCAGGAAGCAGCGTATAGTGGTTAGCACGCTCGGCTGCGGTACGAAAAAAATGGTGGTTCCAATCCCGTCGTGCACAAGGTTCTTTTTTTTTTCTTATCGAGTTGAAGAACGTAACGGACGGACGGACGCGAGCGTGAGCCATTAAAGGCTTTCGCCTTAAAAGACGAAGGACGCTTCCGTATTGCATGACTCCTGGCGACACCGTTTTATTCCCCACACGCCTCTCTTCCCGGGGAGTGCGGAGTGACGACGTGAGCGTTTCGCAAGGCCTCCCCTCGGCTGCAGACGCTCCTCTTCGGCGGACCTTAATCCGTCCCTGTTTTTGCTGCCTGCTCGTTCGCCACCGACAGACAAAACAGAGAGAGAAATCTGCCTCGTAAAGATGCCAGCGCATACGCAGCAGGTGAACTCCGAGCCCCCCGGCAGAGAAACACTCGTGTCTCTGCTGCTGCATGTACGGCAGAGAGAGAGAGAGCGAATAACGCGAACCTGCAGACTCTCTTCTTGAACAGAGAAATCGCACGCGTATGGGTGGCATGTGTGTTTCCTAGAGGAAAAGGGGGTGAGATAAAAGAGACTCGAAGCTCGAGAGCGCGCGTGCGGAAGGAACGAACTGTTGCCGCTGGAAGCGTATGCGCGCGCGCGCACACACAGCCGACCGGAACGAAGGATGGAAGCAGCACTAGGAGCAGCGGTATCTTCCCAGCGGCAACACAGAGCTTGGAGAGAGAGGAGAAAGAGGGGAAAGGTGAAGAAATTCTTTCTTTTTTAATGGGAGGAGGTTGACACAGCACATGTGTTCCCCCGAGAGTGATAGAGAATGGAATAGAAAAGTTGCAGAGGGAAGATGGAGGCGGAGGAAGACAAAACGTTACTCTACATCGCTCTCATGGGCAGCGGCAGCAGCAGTTGTGGGCTTGCATAGACGGTCAACAGCCTTTACCGTGCACCCTCTGGTGTTGACCCAGCGCAGACCGACTGCGCTCCACGGCTCGCTGCGTGCCTGCGCGCGCGATGCCGAAGATAGACGAGAGCAGGGTGTGTACGCGTTGTTAGTTTGTCGAATGCGCCGGCTGCCGCGCGTTCGTGGCTGTCACCCGTGGTCTTTTCTGTAAGGGGCTCGTCGCTGGTCTCTGCAACGGAAAGCTGCCGCCAACTTTATCCCCCTTGCGCAGTTTAACCCTTTCAGACATCATTTTTTGTTTCCATCGGAAAGAAATATTCTCCCCCTCTCCCTAAATAGTATATGACAGGTCTTAAGAAAAAAACAATTCAGTAGTTTTCCGGCGCAAAATACTAGCCGTGAATTTTTTACCAGCAGGTGTAAAATTTAGTCAATAGTGTCATTAATATAGAAAACGCAGCAACGAAATGCCGGTCCTAATCAAGTAAGCATACGAAGGATCGTGGCTATTTCGAAGGTGCGCATTTCGCTTGAAATTGTGAAAAAAAAATTGATGTTACTACTGATGGCAAAATATGTCTGCACAAAAATGGCGGACGACCGCCTCCCACTGCTTCGCGAAATATTGTTTGCTGCGTTCGCTATGCGGCGTAAAGAGCCACCTTATGTGCGACACGAAGGGGGCAAAATTCACCCGAAACAAAGCGATCACTGCTGGGTGCAGCACACTCCCAGACAAAGCTGCGAGTTCGCTTTTTACACAATTGCGCACTTGGTGTGTCAAGGGGTTAAACCAGCCTTGCTTGTCTTCTCTACTTGCAAGTCTTTTTGTGCCTACTTTTCCGGCCTGTTCTTCAGTTCTGCAATATATACCCAAGGACGCGCTAACTCAGCTTTCCACCTCATAGATGGTTATTTATTTGTTTATTTATAGCGCAAACAGTGAAGGATGCACCACTAAAGGATTTAAAGCGCATGGTCATTTTGCTCCCGCGCGTATAGCATGCATGCTTTGCGGAAAACAGCGAAAGGACGGCGGCTCTTCTGGTCCGCGTCGCATCCGTCGTGCGTTGGAGGCTGCTTCGGATAGTGCGAATGTACAAGAAAAAAAATGAAAGTAACTATCTCCCAGGGTTTTCGCCGATTCCCTTGGCTAATAAGTGAGAGCGATGGCTGAATGGGGACCGCATCACAGCGCCCTCTCCAAACATACATTGCTCACGTGAACCCTGCCTGGGTAGCGTTTTCGCTCACGACCGTACTACGACGCCGATTGCGACGCGGCAGTCATCCACGGGGAATGTCCCGGGTTTTTTAAAGCCCACGCTTATAGTGAGACAGCAGCGGTTTAAGAACACGCCCTCCCTGGTCCGGACGGGCTGTCGGGCTCCTCGTAACTCTGTATAGATTCCATAGGTTCCTATGCGGCCCCACAGGTACCCCCCTACGATTCCGGAGGTTGGACACGAGCCCACGGGCAGGTTATACTGGCCCCGCTGTTTGCGGGCCTAACTAAACACGCGTGCAGAGAGAGACATAAAAATATGCACCGATCGATGGTGCGTCTCGAAGCACGCCCGCCACCGCGCATCTCCTCTATCGCGGCAGCACCGAACTCGCCGAATACGAAGGGCTTCCGCTAGGAACCACCTCCACTCCCCTTACGGAGAGCCAGGTCACGGTCGACGACGATCCTTTGTCCCTGAGGACCCCACCGCTGCCACACGCACCGCGGCTGCGCGCAACAGCGGGCTGGGAGGAAAAAACAAACCAGTAATAATGAAAATAACACCGCCTGCCTCCTCTCGAGCCTCGAGAAAAAGAATACACTTCCTGGGCAGACAAGACAGGGAGCGAGAGGCGAAGCAAGGCCCGGAGGGAGAGAGGAATAGAAGGAGGAGCATTCACCCGTAACGGTCTCGGGGCATTAGGCGCGTAAAGAGATATACGACACGCTCGGCGAAGCGGCGCTCTTTTACACAAGGGCACGCGAGGGGCGCATATGCATGCGCGGCATTGGCCCGTCAATCAGACGACGGCGGCGGGAGACGCGTTCCCTGTCCTTGTCGCGTTCCTCCGTTTTCTTCTTTAATTTTTTTTTGTTTGGGCTCGTCGTGACCCCCCAGGCTACTCGAGAAACGGCTTCGGGGCCGACGAACCACGCGTGTCAGTGAGTAGTGAGCGTGGCGGAAGGGCAGCTGGCCTGTTTACAATCGCCACCAAAAGTTTACGGGACGCGGGTGCGACGCCTAGCAAAAAAATATTTCGGCGCTGTTACGTGAGCCAACCGCCTGATATGTCAGCAGGGGTTATAGAGGACTTACTGCTCCACCCGCTGGTATCAGTAGCACGGTGTGACGGATCACCAGGCGACAGCGCTGTAGAATAAATTTATTCCATACCGCGTATCCCGTTAACTTCTGCTGCCGGCTGTACGTACTGTTGGGGACAGAATTCTCCAGGACGCGCGACTGGCGACATTGGCTTAAAGGTGCGAAGAGCGCTACTGTTCGGCTGATTTCACTAGCACACATTAAGAGCCCAAGGCCTAGTTTCATTCCCACAAGTGTGATCTGCAACCACCGGCTGGTATGATCTCTTGATGTCCGTCGCGTGTCCTGGCACTGTTGTGCCCGACACTACGTGCGTGCGTGGCAGACGTGGACTGGGCGGTGTTCTATAGTTCGGGAAGTCAACACTTAATCACCGCTGCACTAAGCGGTCTTCCGGTTGTGCGAATGTGGGGAAACTGCGTGCTATCGGGGGGTCAGAAGTGACTGAACCTTCCTCCAAGTTCCGAACCGAGCACATGCTGGAACACTGCCGCATGCCGCACTGCATGTGGACGCCACCCGACGATGCTCTTCAAGACGGACGCCTGGGGAACCCAACTCAAAGGACACTGTGTCGAGGCACCCTATAGAGCCGCCTGGCAATGCACCTCTGGTGTCGAGACCGGCGAAATGTGCTCGTCTAGACACCATTGTCCGGTGGCGCCTGCGTGCAGTGCGGCACGGTTCGGAACTTGGAGGGGGGTTCAGTTACCTTAGTCCCCGACAGCACACGTGATGGCGGCTGCGCATACATGTGCCCTTGTTATTTCAATGGGTGCCCGTTTAGAGGAGTCGGGAAGATGGAAGAAGAAGGGGAACAAAATGAGATGCGGAGACATGCTTTATCAGCTGAAGCAATAACGCTGCTCACAGTGGATGGTGACAGACGAGACCGCCTCATGAGAGCAGCCACTTTTGTCGGTTCCGGTCCCCGTTGCGGGCCTCAGTGTACGCAGAAAACCGCGTTTGCCGCTGTTGGCGTGCGTTCTTACAATGCCGCCCCTTATCCGCTGGCAGAACATGCTGCTCTGCGTGGCATACCTGCGCCACGCCTCCCGTCCATTATATACCACCACCACGACTACCTCATCTGTTGTCGCCGTGTTTTACAATAATTCATAACAGCGCGACAGACGGGACAGAGAAGATAGGGCACAACACAGAGCGCTGACTCACAACTAAAACGTTTATTGGCCGCCAGCCAGTATAAATACTGCCCTGGTGGCCGGGAAGGAAACAATAACGCTTGACTTGCGTGACATTCAAAATCGCCAGTACATCAGGCACGTGTAAGCACGCTTGACTTGCGTGAAATTCAATACCAACTCGCCAAACAAATGGTATTGTCGTGTTTCACAGTGGCAGCTGTCAAAAGCCCGTTCCTGGGTTTCGCGTAGATGTAGTAGTAGTCGCAGTATAGTAGGCATAACTGGTGGGTGGTTGCCAAGGGAACGTTCCCACCGGGAGGGCAGTTTTAGGAGGAGGGTGTGACGAGTGCTAGGAATACGCAACTGGAGGGCGTCTGTCAAGGGAACCGTTGAAGAAGGGAGGGGAGTCTGCCACTGGAACATGGTTGTTACTGTGGAGGTAACTTTGGAAGGAAAGCGTGACGAGAGCAGAGTGCGGAAGGTGGTTACCGTGGAAGGACATGGCGAGAGCGGAGGGATACAACCGTATAGGGTGGTGGTTGCCCCCGGAGGAACTGCTTCCGGTAGAGGAGGAGGGAGAGCAGTACCTGAATCTCGCGTTACACAGCGGTGACCGTCCTGTCGCTTAATTCACTTCGCACCCTCCACCTCCGTACTGACCACTGATTCTCACCAGGATATTTATTTTTTGTATGTACCTTTCATTTCTGCTTGTCCGTTCCGAGCTGAAAACTGCACCTCACCGCTGTCAAGTTTGCTTTCGCGCTCATCTTCGCGTGCAACTCGCCGGCTGTGACAGCACAGTTTTTCGCGCTTTGTATAGTAAATTAATGCATGGTGGCCATGCACAGCACCAAGCGAAGGAACTACGCTGTCTGGGCTGAGGCGTCACCACCGTACTCGCATTGCTTCCTCAGTTGTGTGTCGGGGGTTCTACCGAGCGCGGTAGTGCCTGGATGCTGCCTGCCGATTAACGATCGGACCCTCTCTGACGCCTCGAAACGACGGCGTGGGAAGAAGGAAACGGACGCGGCCTCCTGCTCGTTTCCGGAGGCAGCTTTCTGTGGCCACTTGTGCGTCTTTCGCCGAGAGCGCGCACCCACGGCGTATAGCCACAGAAAGCAGCGGTATACCGCCTTCGCAAACGGCCACAGCAGCGACGGCTAGCTCTGTGTGCCGCAGCCCCTTTTCGCGTTCAGAAAAGAAAGGCATCTGAGGAATGTGCCGCCGAGCGCGCGAGCCCTCCTCGCAAGCACGCATATCCGCGCTTATCACGCGCCGTCCTCATCGGCTTCCGAGCGACGCGCGTTGACAGCCGCGAGTGGCTGCTCCCCCCGCCGTTCAAGGGTCGGTGTTTGCATGCGGGGAGATACACCCCCGTCCGGAGACACGGATACTGTCGGCAGATAAGCGGTGGAAAACCGCTGCTGGCCGTCAGCGGGGGTGTCTGCTCCGACCACCGCGGCTGCCTCAAATACGCGCCCTGGCGGTGGTGTCTTCTGGCAGAGGGCAGCAGTGCATGGCCCCGGTCAGCGGTGAAGGCCTAGGCAACGTGAGGAGTACGGAGACGACGCTTGCGATCGTCGCCTATTTGCATCACTATCGAGTCAGAATTAATCTTAAGACGGTCACTTTAGGTTTAACCGAGCCGGATCCCCCAGTTATCATTTGCAAGTAAAAATTATTGGCTTTGTGCGGCCGAAAGCGATCACCTTCATAATTATTCTGGCCATCATCTCTCAGTCCAGTTGTTCTTATGCTAACACTCTTTCGAGCATATGGGACCCAGTTTGCCCTGCAACTGATGTGCTTCAACCGTCCGATCACTTTCTCCCACACCACCGTTTCACCAAGGTTTTTCGACCAACCAGTAAAAGAACTTAGCGCAGGTCTCAAATTTTTGTCGCAAATACTGAACAAGCGCTTGTTCGCTTGTACTGCACCAGAATGGTCTTGAGGGCCAACTGGCTCACTGCAGTAAAATGTGTGGCACTGCGAAAATCAGACAAGAAAGGAGACATCGAAACAAAACGATACCCGTCTGTGTTTCCTGTTAGTCGCACCTTTTATTGTTTTGCGCCATATGTTATCGCTGTCACTGCCAGACAAAACCTCTTCAGCATGCGTCAGAAAATCTTTGTTCAAATGATCTCTGCCTTTCGAAACTGTAAAGCAAGTGAAAAGGAAACAATGCCGGGTCGTACAAAAAGACGCGCAGCGTTCCGAATCCGCCCCGCTGTTTTCTTTGAGGTCCTTCTCGAACGGCGCACAGTCACACTCATCACTCGCGTCGTCTGTGCACGCAGTCAGCCAAGAGCCGAGAAAACACCGCATTGTTGCTGCGAGCGAACGGGCTCTGTTTGATGGATCTGCGTCGCTCAAAGGCTGCAAGGGTCAACAAAAGAGGAGGAGGATGTATACAAGAGTGGCAGGGGCTCTGTGTGCTTACTCAGTAAGCGTAACGCCGCTGCAGTGCCTGCCTATACCTCTCCCGTAAGCATTGCCTTGCGTTTCGCCCTTTCCCTTCGCTTGCTCCGTGGCCGAGGTGAGGGGGAAGGAAAGAAGAGACAGAGGAGGAGAGTTGCGCTTTTCGTTTTACTACGGAATACGGTTGCTGTCTGTCCTGTTCTGTGAATGCTTCTGATGCTCACTCAGCCCCTTATTGTGTACACGTGACAGCGCCCTCTAGCGTTGCAAGAACTGACGCATTGTGCTTCTTCCTCGGGTTGGGGGGGGGGGGGGGGGGGGGGGGGTATCCGGGCTGTACCTCGTCTCGTCTCTTCCAGCGAATAACGCCTCCGAGAGAGTTGAGCAAGATCGAACACGGTCATGTTGCAGTGAACAGTCGGAAGAGAGGAATAGTGTCAGAACACGAACATGTAACAACAGCAAAAAAGAAAAAGCAAAAATGGTTAGACCTGTTTGCGCGCGAGCTCCGACGCGTGCATACTAGATTCGCTGCCCGGTGCGCCGCTCAAGAACTGACTAAAATGAACGGGAAACGAAGAAAGCGTGGCTGCGGGAAGCGCGCCTGCAACCCACCTGACAATCAGCAGAGCTTGTCTGCGTAACGAGAACGCCGTGGCGCGTTCGCCATGCACGATGCCAGCGCAGCGACTGTTCGCGTTGAAGACGGACGCATTCACGACTCGAAAATTCGTGCCCGGGCGACGACCGAGTCGAAGCGCAACTGGCGTTGCTTCGAATCGCTCGCAAATGAAGCGTTTTTTTCTCTCCTTTCTATCTTTTGTACCATGCGATCAAGTAAGCGTTCTCCTTTTGAATTCTTTCTACACCAGACAGATTTTTTTTTTCATCTACCCGCTGCAGTCTGACACACGTGACGTGCGAAGCATCTGCTCCATTTCGCTAACAAGCACCCTTCACACAAGATGCGCGCACTGCGCATACGTCCACTCCTTCCTTGCGCGTCGCTGTGTACAGGCAGAGAAACGAAGATTTTTCTGCTGTTTCTGAGTGCGCATCTCTGTTTCTTATTCCCCCAAGAACAACCGTGGCAGATGCACGTTCGGCTGTTGTTCTTGTCCGAAAATAATATATTATTATTATTCCTTTCGGACACGCCGCGGTGGCTCAGTGGTTAGGGCGCTCGGCTGCTGAGTCGGAGTTCCCGGGTTCGAAACCGACCGCGGCGGCTGCGTTTCGATGGAGGCGAAACGCAAAGGCGCCCGTGTGCTGTGCGATGTCAGCGCACGTTAAAGATCCTCAGGTGGTCGAAATTATTCCGGAGCCATCCACTGCGGCACCTCTTTCTTCCTGTCTTCTCTCAGTCCCTCCATTATCATTTCCCTTACGGCGCGGTTCAGGTCTCCACCGAGATGTGAGACAGATACTGCACCATTTCCTTTCCCCAAAAACCAATTTCCAATTTTCAATTTCTTCCTTTCGGCGAATACCGTTGTAGAGGCCGCAGACTTGCTGCCACATTGTCAAAAGCGTTTTCAAATTACCACAAAGCCAATAACATCAAACTGAAGAGAGAGAGAGAAAAAAAAAGAAACCTAACCATTTCTGCCGCCGCTGTTGTTTCAGACCTCCCTCCTGCAAGTATACGCGCAAGTATTTCTAACAAGATACAACTCAAAAACGCAGCGGCGAATGCCTTTGAAAGGAGGCCCTACAGCCAGTGGCGTTGATCGGTTCTCATGACGTTGCGGTTAATCTCTCGGTTGTTAAATCACAGGTGACTGGCAAGTGCCTCCATAAAATGGGCTCAATCGCGACGCGATGCCAATCCGTCGACGCCATTGGCTAGAGGGCCTCACCTCATTTGAGGGGCATCTGCCGCTTCTTTCTTACTACTATAGGGTGCCTCGGCGAGCGGACATCAAGGCGCCCTACTCTCTACAGACTAGTGGCTCCATCTGGTTTGGTCGCACGCAAACTTGGGCTACGTTATTCAGCGTTGTTGTAGGGACACTGGAGACTGTTTTTACCCGTAGTGCATTTTCTCCAGAACACTTGATTGCCTCTAGGCTAATTCAAGTGCCCTTTTAACGCTACAGCGTTAAGGAGCCCGTGTCGCAGAAAAACTGGCGACGTCGTTGGCGTCGTCGACCGTGAGCGAAAAATCCCCAGAGGAGCAACCTCGGTGGCACACCTAGGCCACGCAACCTTGTGGCGTCATCACAACCTGCCCACCGGTGTATTGTGAGCAAGCTGTCATGCCCAGCGTGGCAAATGGGAGTGCATGCCCACCGTGGTAGGTAGGAGTTAAATTAATGATTGGTCGCGAGATGTGGTCGGGAAGAGCACCCCGTTGGCAGCACCTACCATCGCAGAGCAGTGACGCATCGCTTTACCGCTGCACCACTGCGCCAGGAATGGTGTGAGCTAAGACACCCAGGGGTCTATGAACGTTAAGTGGAGGATGAACCATTGCGCATATATGGGAATTAACCCATTAACGCTATCGCCTCATACCTCTAAGGCGAAGCTCACGTATCCCCTTGTTGTTGTTGCCTTCGTGACATGGCACATACCCAAGTATCCCCTCCAGTTTTCTTGTAAGGTCTTCTGCATTTCTTCTAGAGAGGTTTCACTTTGGTCGCGGTCACGAAGCAACCAATGACGTCACCGCTAATTTTACGGTATCACCTCCCACTGGGAAGCGAAACCGAAACTATATCGATTTGACGCCAGGATTTCTTTTTCATGTCGTAAAGGCTTTTTGAAGTGAAATACACGTGAACAGAGTGTGATAACTATTACTGAAGAAAAGAAACTGTTCCCAAAAGTCGCACTAGTGATGTCATACGGAATGAGTAACTAAATATGACGGTTGATTTGTGTAGTTAAGCGAAATCGGAATATTGAAGTGCTAGCGCACTAAACAGCATCACTGTGTGCCACGCGAGGCCCGGCTTAATTCTCTAGCATCGTCAGGAGGCCCCGCGGCCTGTTTCCGCGTTTTAATGAACAAAGGTCGGACAGAGGATCAAATATTGACCTGCAGAGTTAACTGTGCAACACGCAGCAAAAAGTGCAGTTTAATGCGCAAAGCTTTTGTGTACAAACGTTTGTCCCCCGTACTGGAATTACGTAAAGGCATTTTTGTGCAAAAAGAAAATGGCCGATCAATAACCATTGTCCTCATGTGGACCAAATTGCGCCACCTTATAGGGACATATACTAAGCGTCAAGAATAGCTTCGCTTAGAAGGATTATTTTTGAAATCTCACGACGCGAAATCATGGCCCCGGCAATGAGCGGCGTTGAAAAGCCGCTTTGCTTACGTAACCCCGGGGCAGAGCCGTGCGGATAATTCTGAATGATCGGCGAGCAAGCCAGCCAACCAGTCAGCTACCAGTGGCAGCAGCTGGCTTTCTAGGTCTTGCACGAGCTCGCAACCCTGCAAGCACACTCCCCTCTCCTTCGTCTGCCGTCGCCGCGGTGACCCCTTCACGTAAGAGACGTTGCGACTGGAGAAGGGAGCGTCCGGTAAAAAGGCCTCATGGCTTGCCTAGCCCCCACTCCTATAAGCCCGCGCGACTGCCAAGCACAGGCGTAGCAGCACTGAGTGACCGCGAGCGCACAACAAGCCCCCTCCCATTCCAAAAAAAGTGCAAGCAAAACAAAAAAGGCGCGCCGTCGCGTGTCCGTCGTCCGAAACACGGCCTGGCCCGCGATGTCCCCATTGTTTCGTTGACGGTCAAGTTCAGCGGCGGGCAGCTGTCTCTTCTTTGTTTGTTCTTCCCGCGCTCGTTGCCTCCACCGCGCCGCTACTTGGGCCCTCGTTGCGAAGGGCTTTTCGCTGCAACCTTCCTTCCTTCTTTTTCTTTACTCCTCCCCCTCTCTTTTCTTCGGCTTGTTTGCAGAAGTGATGCGCGCGCACGACTCCGCAACTATGTAATATATACGCTGCGCTTGTGCATGTGCGTGCGTGCGTGCGAAGGAGGCCAACAGCGGCTGAAACCGAGGAGCATAGGGGAGTGTCTCTTTTTTTTTTTAATTTGTGGTTTTAATCAGTGGGAGATCATCAACTATTCTATCGCTTAAATATAACTGATTACAAGAAGAAGAAAAACAACCACATTCCGCTGGTAGGATCCGAACCCACGACCTCTGAATATATATATATATATATATATATATATATATATATATATATATATATATATATATATATATATATATATATATATATATATATATATATATATATATATATATATATTAGAGAGAGCGCGTGAAAGCTGAAAAGTCCGTCCGTAACGGAACTCGCTTAGTATGCTTTGTGTACAGTGCCTGTTTTAACGTTATTAAACGGTTACTCTATGCGCACAGCATGACGTAGTTTTGGCCACACTCTCGTATCGAGAAAGAGCATTCTGACTTGATGTCCACTTGACGTCACCAGCGTCAATTGAGCGCCATGTTGTGGTGCAGAGTTCGGCTCAGTGAGAGCTGTTGTCATAGCAATCGCCTGGCAACCCGTCTGTCCTCGTGGGCACATTGAAGCTCATTTTGGAATACATTGAACAAACTCGTCGCTTCTAAACTTTTGCTTTTTTATGTGAGAATGTCTTGTATTGCGAGCGATAAGGCAGTCTTTATGCTTTCGGAAATCGGACGTCCAGACGTGCTGTTCTTTTCGCACCAACCAGGTCCTACACCGCGTCAAACCTCAGCGTCCGTACGTGTTGTGGCGTATGCAGCTGCCTGTTCAGCTATCCAAGTTATTTGAACCCGTGTTAACTGGAGATTTTCTCATCACCGTCATAGTAATTATTACAGCTCCACCTTACGTCGTGAGGGCCGCCAACGTGACACGACGGCATCACAAAAGAAGTAACTAACTGCACATCTGCCTTCCACACTCAGTTAGCATTGCCTAAGCGGCTCTTCAACTCTTTATTTCATGTAACCATTATGGCCGGCAGGTTTCCACCGGATCCTTACTTGGCGCTCTATAGATTCTCTCTGCGGTGGAGCCTCGTTTGAGCAAAAATTCAGTTGTGTGAACGGAAGAAAAGGTTGCCCTAAAGACGTGCAAAGAGGTGTTCCTTCGGATGCGCCGTGGCTCTACTTTGCGAAAAGTTACCTTGCTGCTCCCCTCCAACTGCTTAGATGAAGGATATCTGCAATACGAATATACTTTTTTAAGGAGTCCGCGGAGTACTCCCCTTGCCGCACGGCACATTTAATGCCATTCGCGTCGCATGACTGTCGTTGAAAATGACGCTTCGATCTGTGCTGTGACATGAGAAATATAATGGTATTCGAAGCAAACGACATGAGGGTTCCACTGAGCTTGTGCAAGCCATTCTCCCGCGCTCTCCGAGCTAGTGTATTGTCTCGACACTGGAGACTCGGCGAGAATGTCCGTTTAAAATAAATTACAAAAGCGCCAGAAGCATTATATATATTATCTGCCTAATTTGGCAGTAATTTATTTATTCATATGGGAACACGCGAAATAACATATTAAAAAAATGCTGATGGCCTAGCTCTGTTAGGCCAGGTATACGTAGCGAAAGCGCGGCGACTTCTGGATCGGAAGAGTTAATATATGAAACCCGTGCATTCACTAGATGTGCCTTTATTCATGATGAAACCCTTAGCCGTCATGGCGGCTCAGGTTCAGTCAGTGTTTGCTCGGGCTCAAGTCTGCAACATTTTTTTTATTTGAAAAACTTGCCTATGTGTTGCAGGTTCTCCACTGTGCGAGGAAGAAAGTGCAGGTAATGCACAGAATATTTGCTACATTCGTATGGCGTTCCCAATGGGAACCCATGCGTCGCGATAACCTATTTCTTTCTCTAGAGTCTGGTGGAATCGGCCTTGTTCACTTATTTGTGCATCAGCTTGTTTCGCGTTTTTTTTTCTTTTTCAAATCGTCAAACCACCATTTTTCAGTAGCTGTGCTTATTAGGCGTCTCAGTGCTCATTTGCCTTTCCTCTTCGCACGGACTGGACACACGCGTGAGAGGCCTTTATGGGGATTCCTTAAGGAAGTTGCTGACACCTTCAATTTCCTGTACCTTTGTATCGGCAACCTTTTTTGGAGTTCCTTGACACCAGTGTTATAAAAACGTGTAAGGCGAATGTGCACTTCTCGGCGGTTCGGAGCTTGGTTTTGGTTTTTTGGGGAAAGGAAATGGCGCAGTATCTGTCTCATATACTGGCGGACACCTGAACCGCGCCGTAAGGGAAGGGACAAAGGACGGATTGAAAGAAGAATGGAAGAAAGGGGTGCCGTAGTGGAGTTCTCCGGAATAATTTCGGCCACATGGGGATGTTTAACGTGCACTGACATCGCACAGCACACGGGCGCCTTAGCGTTTTTCCTCCATAAAAACGCAGCCGCCGCGGTCGGGTTCGAACCCGGGAACTCCGGATCAGTAGCCGAGCGCCCTAACCATTACAAACCGCCACCATGTCATCGCCTTTCCTCCCGTCCCTCATACACAGAGGGGAGAATTCTCCAACCTGTCACTTATGCCCAAGCACCAGAGTGGATTTTAAACACATATCAAACTTGCCCAAACAAACCAAAACCTCCCTTCCAAGGGATGGGATCACAGGAGCGATGGAAGGCTGCTCTGCGCAGCTCACAGGCTGAGCTACAGCTTCGCATCGGTGGCTGAGCCTTGAAGGTCGCCGTGGCCCAACAGTGCCCGGTCATCTAGTGCGGCTCGAGGGCCCGTCGCCATCCTGCTCAACACCCTTCCCCCTTCACCCACCCTCACCTGATCCACTGCAGTAGGTCCAATAAAGTTATTACGAACCAACCAAGTTTCAGCACAATCGAGCAACCTGCCCAACTGCTGAGTCGGTCTTTTGCTGCCTTTTCGTCCGGCAGGTGGAGCATCCTGTCGGACCAGCTGCTTGGCTAGCGTCTGCAAAAACGTTACTTGCAGCCGACAGCAGTTTGTCCTTAATTCTAGAAAATGCAGACAAGTAACGATGCTTAATTACACCTCAAAGAACGTGTACGATTACGCTACCTCGGGAGCGACATTTCGTTCTGTGTCTACAAGCATATTTAGGTGCACCACGACGGCATCCGCCGCACCTCTCCACGCTTAGCTGAACTTTGCTGCTGTCTTCCTTAGTTGTCCGGAGCCACTCTTCCTTCGACAGAATGATTCCAATAAACTCACCCTCGCCGCGGCGTCGTCGGAGGCTGCCTTGTGGGCTCCCGTGAAGGTCGCGTCGAGGACCTCGGCGGCGAAGCAGGCAGCAAATTATCAAACGGGTGGGCGCCAAGCGAACGCGGCTGAGTACACGCACACACAAATGGCCACCACGTCACCATTCAGGGTCGCACACACTCCGCTCCCACGCAAGACAACACAAGCAGCAGCGGCGAAGTCTCCGACGGCACGCTTTTGAAACTCGCGCGATTTAGCTGAGATGCGTCGCAGGCAGCACCGCCGCTTATTCCGCAATTAGGACCGGCACCTGAAAGGGGCGTGAATAGAAAAAAAAAACGCTTCGGGAAGGAGCACAAACGTCTCTAGCTGTCAACACTCGTGTCACGCGGCCAGAGATCGCATTCTCGCGTTTTAGTTCGCGTATGAGACGTTTCGTGGAATGCACAACTAGAGCGGCGACCTGAGGACCTGCGTGCCCCTAATTCCTTCCGGTTGTATTAAAGTTTTTCTCGGACAACCAGAGTGGGTTTGAGTGCTACTGTATGTAGTCCGGCTAGCGTGCGGAACAAAGGGTATCAACCACGGTCGATAACCTATATTTTCGGTACGCAGAGTGAGTTCGCGAGCAGACCTCCTCTGTCCAGACATACGGGAAATGTGCGAGAGCGGTGCGTAAGCTCACATCATGCACAAGGCCTAGACGGCCGACTTGGACGGCGTGGTTCGCACAGCCCGCAGTGTGTGCTCACCGAGTGAACCGGGAAGATGGCCGAAGCACGTCGGCGCGCTGTGAAGGTCCACGCTGCCTTGGACTGGACTGGGCGGCGCATTGCACTGGACCTCGTCGAAATCCCGCGCACTGCGGCGAACACTGCTCGGCGAGAGTTGAGACGGGCACTGGTCGTCTGTCGCCGAGTGCATCACCTGCGGCGTCATCGCGGTGACGATGCGGCCCAGGGAAGAAGGATACATGCGCACCGTGACTCGATCGCCGGCGGCCGAACGAACGATGACCCGCGCAGCAGCTGTTGTCACCGCCGGCTGCCCGGATGACGAAACAGGCAGGCCATGCGCAAAGACGCAGATACTCGCATAGAGGCTTCGGAAGGCGCGCAGGACGCACGCTGCGATGAGTGCCGTGTCGGTAATTCTAGCTTTCCGGAATCTTTACTCGGACTGACTCTTGGGACCCGAACCCGATCAGGCTCCCCCGTTTCGAACTGCGCAGAGTGGAACAAGATGTTGATCCCCTTTGAGTTTTAATTATCAGATCCAATTGATTCGAAAGAGAAAAAAAAAATCAAAGCAGGTGCGCTCGGTCTGTTGGCTGCTTTTCACGCGAAAGCAGCGTAGTTGCTTCTGAGGGGCCTTACAGGGCATGCATGTTTGTGAAAGTAAACGGGATTGACCGCACAGTTATTTCCGTTGATAGGGGACGCGGCTTTCGGCAATTCTTTTTTCTGAACCTATTTGGGTGAATTTTTTTCAGCATATTGGAAATAATTTTGACTACTTTCAAAAAAACTTTATTGTTATGTGTCCAGAAAACCGTTTTTTTTAATATATATTTGTGCTCTCATTCTTGTTAAAAGTCTGTAGAGTTGAGAAATCGCGCCAGAAGGCTGGATCAACATTCGGTGCGCTCCTACTGTCGTCATGGCATTCTTGGAACTTTTTTTTTTCGCTACGTACTCATTTCGGCTGTCAATAATTTCCGATGCAGTGCCCGTTGACATATCTATGGTGAGAAGGAAAAAAAAGAAACTCTCTACAAGAAATTTAACATCCACAAATTTGAAAAAAAAAAACAACGTGTTGACCTACTATACTATGGCTCAGGAGTGGAAGAAAACAAACAAGGTCGAAACAGTCGTGAAGAAATCTGCTCCGCAAAGCGAGTATTCAGGTATACAACCGTTACGGAGAAGAACCCGCAGTGTTCGAGCGTTTCCCCGCGAGGCGCAGTGGCCGCGCTTCGCGAAACATTTTTTTAGAGTTCTTCCTGGTCGATTTCAACAGCGAAACTTAGAAACAGCACGAAAAACGAGGAGTGCAAGCGCAAACAACAATTATAAAAAAAAATCTTTTGCCATTTTTGGCATTATAAAGCCCTTAATTCGAGCCACCTGCTCAAATAAACGTTGCAGTTTGTAGTTCTAAGGCTAGCGCACCCGTTCTTCTTTGCTTGTGCATTACTTCTGGGCGTGTCAAAAACTGTTGATTCCGTGAATCACGATGTATTACTTCACAAGCTCCATACCGATGGCTTCCGAGGTCCTTTCTTGCCTTTCCTTGAGAATCAATCGCGTGGTCGGGTCCAAGTCGCAGTAATCGGAAATATTAAAAGCAGCTGGCCAGTGGAGTTCCACCGGGATGGATTCTAGCACCCCTCATATTTAACCTATATGTTAACGATTTCAGTCAAACCATCCTTCATTGCCAGGTTTTTCAGCACGCGGATGACACGCTCTTAGTATCTCGTCATGTTAATGACGATCAACTTCGCTTAATCACAAACTGACGCTGTTTACGCAATGAGTTTTTACTGTAATAGCTTAATTTATGTCATTCAAAACAAAACTAAGTTTTAATGTGTTTTCACTGTCCCTTAAAACTTGTTCCTGTCACCACCCCGGTAGTTCTTCATTCTCCTCGGTGTAATAACTGTGCTCCTATTTCATGCGTTTCAAGTGTCAGTCATTTGGGTGCTCTTTTTCATTGAAACAGGTTTTGGAGGAGTCATTCGGCTTACTTTTGCGAAAGTCTGCGCAATATAGCGTGTCTGCTATCAGGGACCCCGAAACAGGAACGGGGGGGGGGGGGGTCGCATCCCCCCCCCCCCTCAACATTTTTCCAGAGGGGGCAGCTCCACTTGGGTCAGATTTCTGACAACTGAATTAAACACTTCAGTTCTAGGACTCTTTTAATGCAAATCACAGTGGGGCTGGCTTCGTAGCCAGTTGTAAAGCATTTCGTGTATGAGTAACCTAGACGAGTCATGTCCCAACAGAAGTCGACTGTCTGACCCGTGTACGTGATCATGATTAGCAGAATTTAAACAAACCGTGCACAAACTTTTTTAATGCAATTGATCACTCCTCGTGCATAAAGTTTCCCATTTCAGTTTGTTTTATATTGCCGTGAATCTTTGCACCGTTCGTTCGTTCGTTCGCACTCAAAACTGCCGGCACGCGGCTTTATCATTTTGTTTTGTAACGCGAGATGCTACCAGGCTTATCCCATTGATCGTGGTCACGTGCAAATTCTTCCACATTTTTCCAGTTGTCTTTTTGTTCTTTATCTCGAAGGTTTTCCAGTTGTCTTTTGGTTCTTTGTCTCGAAGGTTCCTTGTCAGCTTTAAATTGAGCGCGGCCAAGAACTGCAGGGATTCAGTTCGATGACCACCGAGCACGCTTGAGGCTATCGCCACCGCCAGGTCATTCAGTCCTTAGTGGGCGCGAGTCAGCGCCTTAAAAAGTTTTTTATAGAAGCATTTTCGTCGTCTTCCTGACTGCTAGAGTGTCGTCATCACAATGTGACAGTTTGCATCAGCCTTGAAACATTGACAAAAAAATTATGTAAATGAGCATGAAACAAATAAATAACAAAATAAGCCCGAAGTCTTGTCCCCCCACTCAAAAAAAAAAAGAAGTTCCGGAGTCCCTGTCTGCTATGCTCTATTAACGCACTATGCAAATCATATTGCACGTGCATTGGCGTACAATCTGTTGCGCTATGGAGTGTGTTCTTTTTTTAATTCGTGCTTTATGTATGGTATGGCAGCTACCGATAATTCTAGTCAGTTTTTGTGCTCGCATATGCCTTCGGTCACCTTGTTATTTAAAGAGGGAGCCAGTCTTGAGTGCCTGTGGAGCAATGAATTTTCCTTCTATGTGGCCCTTTTCGAACATAACGTCCGCGTGGACGTTCCATTTTACTCTGAGTGCAGGCAAGATATGGTGAACGCGTTCGTGATCTCAGTGTTCCAAGTGTTTTTAACGACCTGCCTTCTCTTGACGTGGTCTGTTATCCTTTACTATTTATTTATTATCCTGTATTATTTCTTCTTTCTCTCTCCCTCTTTAATTTGCTAATTATTTTAGCTTATGGTGCAAAGTAATATCAGTGGTGTATTATCTGAATTGTCCTTTGCTGCCCGACACTTCCCCACACTCTTGTCTTGGGCAGGTCCATATGTGTAATGTGTGATTACTCCTGTTTGTAAAACGGCAGTCTCGCTAATGCGCACCGCCACATGAAGCAACAGTTGGGGTTTAAAGAAAGGATTCGGCCGTAAATTAAGAAGGCGTGTTGGTGTGCCTGGGCCTGTGGCCTTATGCAGCTGAATGGTATTTAACTCCGGCGCCTTTGCGACCACCTTGAACTGATTATCGCATTATAATTTCGCTATTTGTTTTAATGGAGTTTTTTTTTCCAATAGTAATAACTCGACTTCAGTACAACAGAAGCTCGTGAAACCTAAACTAAGCTGAATGAGAAAATTATGGGCCTTTCTTTTCCTAATCGATTATTTTATTGAATAGAACCCAGAGGCTAAGCGATGAACCCATTCATGAAATGCCCAACGATTGAACATAAACAATACTGTTCGGCGAGCATCAGCGGGTGGGTAAGGTTTATGTCGTCGCAGGCGTGTACGGTTACCTGCCAAGAAATAAAAAGTTTTCCCACTTGAAGTCACGAAATGGGAACCTTTAAAATCCTTTTTGCGGCGAAACGCCGCACAGCTGCAGAAGGTTGCATAAAATATTTATTTAGAGAGGGAGCAGAGTGTGCATTCCCCGCCAGGAAGGAATAAGAGTGGTTTCTCCTTTTGGGGGCTAACTGCGTTGGCGCAACCATATTAGCCCCTCATCGCTCCCTTTGGAGATGAACTGCGATGGTACGTTAACTACAGTTAGCCTCTCTACGGACAAATGGTTCGTCGCCTGGAGTCCTATTTACCGTTTCTCGGCTCTGATTGCAGAGTAAACCCGTGAAGTTTGAAGAAGACGCGCAGTCCGTCTACGCCGCGTTTGGGATTTTCTTGTTTCCCCCAACACCCGCAGAAAACGGATTGTGTCGGCGACCGCAGAGAGGGCTTTTATCCCCGCAGCAGCAGCGGTTGAGCAACAGCTAGTCGTTTCGGCCGGCTTCAAAGACGGAACGCGTCTTGTTGCGCAACCCCCCTTGAGCGTCGTGTGCTACATTCCACAGCGTCTTCCGCAGTCCCCCCCGGCTGTGCTTCGTATACAGCGGCTGGACTCGCGCGCCTATACGAAAAGGCCGATGATTACGGCGACGACCACGCCATTTCTCTAGAGACAAACCTATATACTTTAACCCCCCCCCTCCCCCCCCCCCCCTGCTTCCTTACTTCGCTCTATCAAGCTTTAGCAACGCGCACGCCGGCACGTGCCGGCACTGATAATCTGTCAGGGGATTTGCTCCGTGTTACGCGACGAGATGGGTTATCTGTGGTTTTACCCCTGCGGGGTCTTTTCATTTCATATCATTTCATTTATTTATACTGTCAGCCCTGATCACGGGCTATAACAGGAGTGGGTAATGTGATTAAAAAAAAACAACAATGACACAAACATTGAAACGGACACAAAATTCGGTACATAGAGTGTTCGCCACTTATACAAAATAAAACTCTGGCATATAATTCGTGCACACGATAAAGCATTCTGCAGCTTATCTTAGAATTCCCTAAGTGATTGTGAAGTGACAACAGAGGTTGGTAGCATGTTGACTTCATTCCTTAATGGTTCCTGGGAAAGAACTATTTAAAGCAATCATTTCGGACAGTGGGCTTTGGTATGTACAAGTTGTGGCGATTGCGGGGTATAACACGCATAACACGCATAAGCGGAAACACCGAAAGGCACAGCTCTTCGTCCGTCTCTGTCTCTCCTCGTTGCGAGCGGCCCATTTTATTTCGTTTTTTTTTTGCCAGCTCGCACTGTTCCGTCTCTCCTCGAGTTCGTTCCATTCTTTTTGTTGTTGTTGTTGTTTATTGCATTTCGTCTACTAAAGTTTTACATCGAAGCTGTTACATGCCCCGCTTGTGGCGCTGGCGTAACAGGTCACGTGATATGGCTGACCGATCACGTCACAGGCAGCAAGGGGCCGTCCGAGCGCGCTGTGCACTGTTGTTGGTTGAGTCTCTTCATTGTAACGTAGATAGCTGAATAGAAGCACGAAGCAGCTGCGCTTGTCGAACGCAACAGTGAGAAAGCGTAACTGTAGAGGCACTTTTTCTCCGGCTTTCCAGTGCGAGAGCACTCCTTGACAAGGCGAAACCGGCTCACCGGTTTGCGTGATGCTTGACCTTGAGGGTAAACTTGGGCAAATAATAAAAAAATATTGGCGCGATTGGGATTCGAACCAGCTGCGACGCAAAGAGATCGGCTTTGCTGGCCACTGCACTAGACTATCGATTCGTAGCAGCCGATCGCGCCTCGTGTGAAGCTAAAATACACTTTTGCGCTGTGCATTTCACATCGTCGTCATCAACTAGTATCAAATATTCGCGCTTTGAGGTATGTGGCGGCCCTCGTGCGCCTGTGTGCGTCAGCGGCAAGGGGAGACAGCTGTCGGACCACCGATATCGAGATCGGCAGAGGCTCCTCCACTTCCTTTGGTTGTTTAGTTTCCTGCCCCCCCCCCCCCCCCCCCCCCCCCCCCCCCCCCCCCGCTCATTCGGAACGCCTGCGTACACTGCTTCCCCTATACAGCAACTGAGACATTCCAGCGCCCTGGGAGGAGTGTTTAAAGCGGCAAAATGTATCCCATCGGCAAGACAAAAATAGAGACAGTCGTCACGCCGTCAGAAAGGCATTAACAAAGAGAGCATCGCTTTCAGGGGACGAGTGCATGCGTCGCCTGGCCGATAGGGTACCAAAGTACACGGACGGCGTTGTTGTACGGCGCACCCCGCGAGATTTCCGTCCGAATATACATACAAGCTTGTCGGACGTGATAGGGCCCAAACAGAGTCGTGTAACGCATAGAGAGGAGAGGGGGGCGCTAAGTGCCCCCACGCCCGCGAAAGCGGGACCTTATAGGTCGGCCGCGGCGTGGTGCTCGTGGTTGCAAAGACACGCACACATAGGCATGCAGGCGGTGAGGGTGAAAGAAGCCCCGGAGATCGTTCGATATGAAACGACACCGCCGCCCCGCTCTGCGCTGCGTGCCTGGACGTTTACGGGCGTTGACATCTGGGCGCCGGGCTGCGGTGGGACTTTCGTGTTATGTGGCCGCCGCGCATGGGCGACGTCGGCTGTCGCGCTGCGAATACGAAAAACACCCCATCGAGGAGAGGTGTGCACTGATTAAGCGGGTAGCGGTGCTTGCCGTTTTATTAGAGTAAGATGGGTGTAAGGACCGCTCTGGGAGTAAAACGTGTCAGCTGACGTTTTTAGCGTGCCGGGTGCGTACTATCGGAGACGTATACCGGTTTATACCGGACGCCGGCTGCGCACGCGCAGTGGCTCCCCCTCACCGAAACAACGCCACTGCGCATGCGCAAGAGGGGTCCGCCATAAACCGGTATACGTCTCCGGTGTGCTAAAAACGTCTAGCAAGAGCTACAGAAAACCGCAAACTATATCCACGCAGTCACGCAAACAGGTGTGCGTTTTTCACTTTCCTGTACTGAGTGGTTCGGGGAGGCGTATGCAGCTTAATTACGGAGTAAACTCTGTGCACGGTTCCCGCGAGGGTGCCACGAGTTTCCATAATAAAGTTTCCACCACCACCACGAGTTAAGTTGGAGAAAAGAAAGTTTCCACCGTACGCAGCCAATACGAACGAAGATAAGCGCAGTCCAGAGTAGCTATTGTCGTTGCGAAACGTGGAACGCCTCCCCGTGATAACTAGAAGGGACGCGCGTATAAATGAAGAACGGAGCTGCATTCAGCACCGCTATGACTTCCTCCTCTTATCCGCGCGGGGTCAGCGCCACCAACATCGGCCTCGACCGGGACGCATTTGCTTTGCCTGTGTTTGTCTTGTCCGTGTTGCTACTGCGTTGCTTAGGTTAGGTTAGATCATGAAACAAAATAGTAAGCAAAGTGCCGGGCATCTCAACCGCGTAGTGAGTGAAGGAATGAAGTGACAAGGTGGACAGATTCGGCAATGCTTTCCTCAACTAGAGAGCCATATCTGGACTCTTATAACCAGATACGGACGTATCAAGTGTAGGGTGCATGTACGCAGTGTACATACACCCACGTGTACGCAGTGGTGTATGTAACACGACGAAAGGCTGGAGACATATATTATAATGGGCATATCGTCTCCTGCTCGGCTTTGAAATGCTGAAGCTACGCGCTGTTCCATAAAATGGCGCCCGTGACGTCAGGTGAATCCCTCAGATTGGGCATCTATGAGTCTGTGATACTGGGCCGCTCACTCCTTGAGAGGCACATATCTGGAAGATCTGTCGACATCTAGCAAAACCTAGTCCGGTCTGCTTGCTATTTCACATGAGTGCATATACAGGGTGTTTCTCCTCAGACTATACGATTTCTAAAAATAGGGGTTTTTTTTTTTTAGTTAGAAGAGCGCTTTTTTCGGCATAGCATTTTCAGCAGTGGAATAGATCAGGAGAATGGAGCTATAGGACGTGCTAACTAGTAGGCTGGTTAACAAATATTGAATAGTTAACTTTTAACTATTATTGTTAGACTGCTTAATTATTGAGAGGCGTGTACCCATCATAAGTAATATTGATATCAGTTATAGAATTTAGAAAACGCGGTTCCCCTCGGCGCTGTGATCCAACGAACAATGGCTACTTCGCGACAAAATGCGTGCGCTTTCGAGAAGCTTGCAGGCAAAGCAACCTCTAGAGCTCCAGTGGGTGCCGGCTCACTGTGGGAACCCTGGAAACGAGGCTGCCGATAAATTGTCCCGAGGTTTGATTTGCCGGGCTCAGGACAGTCTCGATCCAGGATTCTCGAGAGAGCGGGCCCACACCTTTGCAGAGCCACGGCCGGTCTTGAGGGGGCGCGCGCTCTCGCGCTCCTCTCGAGACCGGCCGTGGCAGAGCTCACGCAAATACCCCGTTTGGACCGTCGGACTTACCCCCCTCCTCACCGCTCTCTTACGCACTCCCAACAGATCCTCTCCGGACGCCTCCAGACCCGCTCTCTGTCATCCCCTCAGCTGTTATCCCACTATTGTGGCACATCCCCTGCATGCTCCCTGTGCGGTGACCCTCACGCCACACTCTCCCACATCCTTTTCGGCTGCCCTGCTGACCCTCCCCCCGCAGGGTCAGCACGCCATCTCGATCTGGGAGGTCCTGCTCACGTCTGCAGACCCGACATCGCAGCTTGCTGCGGTGACGTACTCGGGCTGCCG
The DNA here is from genome assembly GCF_052857255.1 of Amblyomma americanum. NCBI lineage: Eukaryota > Metazoa > Arthropoda > Arachnida > Ixodida > Ixodidae > Amblyomma > Amblyomma americanum. The sequence continues at coordinate 208,834,969 of NC_135501.1, forward strand.
ACGTCATGTCCCGACACGACCGACTTGACGCAGTGCGGGACCGGGCAGCGGCCCAGGGACCCAGCAGGGTCTGAAACTCGCTTGCAGCAATAAAGTTTTTATGTCTGTGTGTCCAGTGCACGCAGCCATCTAAATACCAAAATTTATTGGCCCACAGCGCCGGGGGTAACCGCGTTTTCAAAGTTCTAAACACTGATGTGGATATTGTTTCCGGTGGGCTACACGCTGTTGGGATTCAGGTGGCGTGACTGGGCCGGAGAAGAGACGAGGACGATCGGAGGAAGAAAACTTGGAAAACTTTATACAAGGACTATTTACATTATGTACAAGTACGGGCAACTGAGAGTTCTTCTCAGTAAAGAGAGCTTCATAGGAGTCGGGAGTCTCTGATACCTCTCAAGAAGGGGGGCTCTCTCTGGCCTCAAACCAGCAGCTCCTTAAATACTCTTCGTATTCCCCAGATCCCTAGCTGGGGAATACAGTTCGAAGAATGATGTCCAATCACACGATGGCACTGATGGTACCACCCACGGCAGCTCGGTCGAGGGAAAGGGAACAGGACCCGGTCACGTTGTCGTCCCCGCGGCTTCCAGGTGGCCGCGCACGTGCGTCCGGAGGGCAGCTGCATGACACAGGGATGCTGGCTGTCTCCCGGCAGGTGTCGAAAGAGCTTGTACTGGTGACCGGAACGCGTAAGCTCTGTCGCAGGTGCGGCACTTGGGCCATTGTTCAAATCCAGCGTGACTGAAGGGGACCACACTGATACCGCACTTCGTCGTGGCGAGGACCGGAACGAATACGCTTAAGGTCGTCGCTGGCATTCCTGTTGAGCGCTATCGTCGCTGCTTCCGGCATTCCTGCTTGAACACGTGGGGACGCTGTTGTCGTCGTTGCCTCTGGCAGTCCTGCAGTCACGTCTCCCCCAGAGGACTCACCCACCCTCGCGGTGGTCTTCAGGGAATCCTCCCCATGCCCAACTTCGCCGAATTCCACAGCAGGAAGGAAGCGCGAGCACAAAAACGCCTCTCAATAATTAAAACGCCTAACAGTAATAGTTAAAAGTTTACTTTGAACATTAGTTAACCAGTCTGCTGTTAGCACGTCTTAGCTGTATTCCGATGTACTACATCGCTAACAACCTTGAGCCGAAAAAAGCGCCCTTCAAAAAGCCTATTTATTAAAACTTGTGCAAAGTCTTAGGTGAAACACCCTGCACATGTGGGTGCTCGTTTCATCCTAGCACGCATCTGCACCTGCAGGACGCAGACGGGTGATCGACGCATCGGGCCGAGACACGAGGTCGTCACACGGCATCGTCTCTTCCGCTTTGGTTTGCAACGCGCAGAGAAACTATAACTGTTTCGTGGACGATTTTCAGGCGCGCTCGTCGCAAGCGGCCGCCTTTGTGCACCTGCCGGTTAGGACACCCCCGGAACAGAAGAGGTCCGCGCACGCAATCGCTACGGCATCGCTCCACATTTCGGGCGGGGTGTCTACATACAGCGCGCCTCACCACGTCGTCGAGCGGGCAGGCGACCTTGAAGGCAAGGACGCCGCCGCTTGCTTACCTGTCCGATATGGGGCCAATTTCTCCCTCTCCCACCAAGGGGAGCGCCCGTTGGGCAACTGTGTATGGGCGCCTTTAATCGCGCCGGCCGGCCGGTGCGGCGAAACAAGGCCCGGGAGGACGCCAGTCAGGAGTGCGCGTGGACGGTGCGTTTACTCCCGCTGAGTCTAGTCGGCGTGAACTGCAGCGAGCGCCGTCGCTCCGTCCGCTGATGCCAACTTGAGATAGTGCGGTACACAGTGTAACGGATGTGTGCGCTGTTGCAATCCGCTTCTTCGCAGAATACAAACTGCGCTGTGCATTCATTATGCTTGCCGAGTGGGTTCCCACGCCGTGATGATGTTGGTTGTATGTTTACCTCCTCGAGGAGGACGGGACATTATCTGGGACAAGCGGAGTCGGTCGTTACGTTGTAACCTGGCGTTCACCTGCTGGCCCTTAAAGGGGCCCCGAGTAAAGTTTTGTTCGCCGCTTCATAAATATCCTCCAGCAAGAATTTTTTTTTAATGCGTTTTGTGGAAGCTGAGTTATCTGTTGTCAAAATTTGAATTTACGTGTCTTCCCGCCTTTCCTTCTTCTCTTGTCACTTTTTGGAAGGCTGGAATGTCGCCGCTCCTCAACACCACTAGGCTCCTCCGCGGCTGCTGACGCGCTTGGGAGAAGCGGGAGAGGGGGCGGAGCTTCCAGCCGCGGCCATGGTAGCTGCGTGACGTCAGGAAGAGATGTGACGGCGAACCAATGACAGCTCAATATCAGCCTGGGCAATAAGGAGATAGCGAAATGACCAGCCCCCCCCCCCCCCCTTTTTTTTTTAATGCGAAAGCATTTCTAGGCTATGTCGGTGTGGTCGTGTCACCAAAACGCGTCTGCAGCAGTTGTGGCGTTCTCAGAAGAGGTAGCGTCAAACGAATGGTTGTAACCTGTAATCGATAGAGGATGATGTGAGGATGATGCCCCCAAAAATTATGCCAATAGGACGATTAGTTAATTAGAGCCAATAAGGTAAAAAAAATGTCGAAATAGCGCGGACGTCGATATAGTGAGGACGGGAAAACAGCAGTGGACAGTCAAATAGTAGAAAATTGTGCAAAAGAGCGAAATAAAAGTTTGAAATGAATTGAAAGTGTTTTATGAATGAAAGTAATCAATTAAAAAAAGTTTTATTGATGCTGAGTGATCAGGGAATTATAACAAAAAGTCAATGGACGGTTGAATAGGCTGGACGGGTATATAGTCAGCGGGCAGGAACAAACCGCGGCGCCAAATTTGAAAACTCAAAATGGGTGATGGAGATGAAAAGAGGGTATGATCAGAATAAATCGATAATTAATCAATTAGTTAATGATTGGTCAGTGAAAAAATGAACAATAGGTAATTAGGCATTCGATAGATGGCCAATTGGGTAATCAATGATCGGTCAATGAATCGATAATTGGGGGTATAATCAGAGTAAAACTGGTTAATTAAGGTGCATAATTATGGAAAAAAGAATTAAGGGAACGGGAAAGCAACCATTGCGCCGAATTTGTAAGCCGACCAGTGTCGAGGAGGCGTCAACGCTTTCGCATTCCTCAATGCAGGTAGCTGCAGTGATCTCTTAATTTTTTTAATCTGGATCCAAGTGCTGTTGATGGCTTGGTCCAATGGAACCCGCGAAGCGTGTCAAGCTGCAAACTTGACAGCAAGGTGCCACTTGCGATATGATAGTGTCCTTGTAGTAGACCATCACGTCCAAATAGCTATGCGCGTGAACATAGGCGCCATAGGTATTTTCTTAAAAGAGGGCAGATGACAAAGATCATTGCAGCGCCTTCGCCTTGTGGTTCATGTCATCTGAGAAGCTGTGGATATTGCAGGACAAAATATTTAGCCCCTATAGCTGGCGTCTTTCATAGCCCACGTGTCATTTTGGGACATTAAACGCTGCAATTTACAATGTACAGTTTCGAGTGGGTGACCTACAAGTCATTCTTTGTACTGGGCCAGCTAATGGCTGTAAAGATTGTTGGTCCGAATATTAATGCGAAAGCATTACTAATCCCGAGGACAGCCAGCGGCGCCAGTGTGTGCACTCATGGTACAGAAAATCCCAGCGATGGTAATAGGGTGACGTCATCAAGCAAGCAGCCGTATGACGCACACAGCAGGCCAAACGACACCACTTGCGACAATCATATGTCGATCGCGCGCGCGCGCGCGCGCGCACGCACGCACGCACGCACGCACACACACACACACACACACACACACACACACACACACACACACACACACACACACACACACACACACACACACACACACACACACACACACACACACACACACGCACACACGCACACACGCACGCACGCACGCACGCCGACCTCAAAGTGGTGCCAGTTTTCCCGACATTCGTCCCAAGATTGCTAAACAACCATGTGTTGTAGCATTCTGGGTGGTGTCATACGATTTCTCATTGCATATAGCTTACATGTGGTAGTCAAGTTGGAGGCTAGCTCACAACAGGGACTCGAACTGATGACATGCACCTTCAATTGTATGCCTTCCCAGACTTTCGTATCAAAATTGTCATGCAACCGTTAGTTGTACAGAGTTTCTGGTAGTGTCATACATGCATGGACACCACTTGAAACGCTGTACGATGCTGTGGCTTTCATAAACTCGTAAAAAGAGCTTTAATGACATACTTACAAACATTACACATAACCCAACGGTTTTGTCATTCCTCTGTGCACTTGCGCATAAATCCTGAGTGACATGTGCCTCCCCCCACAAAAATGAAATTCATGTTGTAAATAGTATCTTGTGTGTTTGTTTTTGTTCTGATTTATTATTCAGCGTCCTGTATCTTGTTTGCTGATTTTGATGTTTTTGAATTTGTTGATGTGTTGTCCACTCCTGCCCAAGGCCTGATAATAAGGCTGGCAGTACCTGTAAAATAAAATAAATAAAATAAACAATGCACCCAGGGACAGTAATGCTGTCGCATTCCCTCACATCAGTAATCTTTTTTGTGTGTTTTTATTGAAGTAGTGCAACACAGTTATTTTGATTGATTGATTAATTGATTGATTGTACTTGCAGGTGTGCCTGCCTTCCCAATGACTGCCTTGGTAAGGACTGCCAGCCTGATGAGGTGCGCCGCCTGGTGAAGACTGGCAACCGCAAGCCCGGGTCCTGCTGTGACACCCACGAATGCGTTCCTGGCAAGTTGAGCCGATTGGGTGCGGCCGTACAAACCGCTACAGATCTTGGTAAGTTTCAACTGAACAATACCTAACAACTATTTTCACGAGTTACGAAATGCACAACCTCTGGCTCTGGAAAGCATGCAGTTCTTATCACTGCCTGATAAATGTAAGGAATCACTTATTGAATTCCAAGGTGGTGTTTTCAGTTCAAAGAAAAATGCTAAAGGCATCATGGTAGCTTCGGAAAATATACTGATAGCTCTCCAGTGCATATACTGGATGTGTCACTTAATTAAGATGGCCTACAATTTTTTAAATAAACTTTTTTTAATGCGAAGTCATTATGTGGCTCACCAGCAATGAAGCCCGGTATTGGCATTGTTAGTCTCCCTATTTATTGAGAGGCGTGTGTAGCCCGTCGTAGGTGACATCCATATCAGTTTGTACAGTTTCATCAGAATACAGCTAAGACATGATAACTAGTAGGCTGGTTAACTAATATTTAGTTGTCAATCTTTTAAATGTTAATGTTAGTCTCCCTATTTATTGAAGGGCGTTTAGGCCGCTGTAGGTGACATCCATACCAGTTTGTACAGTTTCATCAGAATACAGCTAAGACATGATAACTAGTAGGCTGGTTAACTAATATTTAATTGTCAACCTTTTAAATATTAATGTTAGTCTCCCTATTTATTGAGAGGTATGTAGCCCGCCTTAGGTGACGTCCATATCAGTTCGCACAATTTCAAAAATGCAGCTACCCTCGACGCTGTGGCTAAACAAATTCTGCCTGCATCACAGCAAAATACATGCGCTTTCGATAAACTTGCAGGCAAAGTAGCCCCTCCAGTGCATCCAACTCGTTGAAGTAGTCAAAATTTGTTGGGCTGTGCCGACGATAATTGCATTTTCGAAATTCTAAAAACCAATACGGATATTACTTCCGGTGGGCAGTGTGCCTCTCAATAAATAAAGAGACTAGCTCTAATAGTTAAAAGTTAACAATCCGATATTATATAACCTTCCTGCTAGTTAGCACAGCTGTATTCTGATGCGCTGCACCACTGACAATGCTATGCCGAAAAAAGCGTTCTTCTACCGCAAACACTTATTTTTAAAAATAGCAGATCATCTCTGGGTGAAACAGCCAGTGTATCCAGTCCGGTGCACTGGGTATGTACTTTCGTAGACTTTGGCAAGAATGCGGACTTGTGTGGAGCTAGCAAATTTTTTCCATTCCATTGATTCAAAAACATATGGAAGTGCATGGCAGTCAAACTGTTTTGTTGTTAGCACATTTCGCGCTCTCAGTCGCTACGCAAGCTCAGCATCACCAGGAACTCATGCTACTTTGACCAGAGTTCTTCACCTATTGCAGCTCAGCGATGCTCCCATAGATTTCATGCCGCTACCTCCGGAACACTAGCTGACTGGCCTAAGACTCGGATGCATACGGGTTGTGTCAGAACTGATCAGTGGCAAAAGAACAGTGAAAAGAGAAAATAATCTTTTACAAAACATGGGCAAAGGCCCGTTGGCAGCCTCTTAGAAAAGTGGAACCAAGAAATTTTTTAATATTTTGAACCAGTTTCAAAACTCTTAGGATATGGAGTATACTTGCTGTTTGTGTATTGTTGTCGTTATTGATAATGCAAATGTTGGCGTAATTTGTAGCCTACTCTGACAGTAGCTGGCACAGAATATTTAGATATGCATTGAATAAGATAGGTCTAGACAACTGATTTTGGCGTGCTGTTCCCTCACCTAGCTTAAACACCTAATTAGCTATTGCATATCATTGAAGGCGGACTTGACCTCGCCTTATTATGCATGTTTTGATAGGCCATTTGCTAAGTGCTGGTTGCATATGAGGAAAATTTTCTGCAAAGAATGCAGCTTGGATTTTTTCCAGCGGTAATTATTGACACAGACATTAGGCACGTGCCAGAAACGGAAAAAAATGTGAGCCATGGTTTGTAACTTACTTTCTACGTATTCTTAGCACCCACCAATTAGTGCAGTCAAGGACTGTGATAAAATTTCTCTAGTTACAACGTAAAAGAGTTTTCCTGTTTCATATCGCACAGAGTTGAGCCACGTGGACACCTGGTACGCCTGACACGCGTGAGCAACACGAAAGCGATGCATTAATTCTTGCCGTTTAGTGATGCATGTGTGATGCGTGTTTTAAAAGCACCTGGCTATTACGTGTGTGCGGCTTGGGAACCTTGTGCCACAAGGTCCAAGTCAGCTTTGTATGGTTTCTGTCCTGATTCTGCCAGCCCAGTACTTAACTTGCAGACCTTGGGTGGGATTCATTTATTTAGTTTTTCTTTCAACTAATGGCCGGGAAAAACTTTGGGTGAAGATATTACTCAGTTTTGCTTTTGCCATGGCGACAACTGCAGCAGTGGCTTTTGAATCCATACATCTTTCCCTTGTGACCAACTAGCCATCGACACAATGCCTGCCACGATGGCTCAGTGAATATAGCTTTCTTTGCATTTGCGTCACAGTGGCTGCCAAGCTGGTGATCACGGAGCATGGCAAAAGGTCGCGTAATGTCTAATCTGCTTGTCACAAACTGTTGGCTTGCACCGTTGAAGCTGCTATGGTACACCGCCGCCATGACATCTGTGACTTCAAGTGACTCCGCTCGAAGAAAGTGACGCTATCATAACAAGTAATACTCTAACAGATGCCGCAGCAAAAGCAGAGTGTTTCAATGCCTGTTGCAAATCTGTTCTCACTCGTTCAGTGGCACATGACGAAAGTGATGAAAAAGGACGTTTATTGCTGATGTAGCGCCCATGGAAAATGTTTTTTACTGTCGCGGAACCCGACCGCGGCGGCTGCGTTTTTGTGGAGGCGAAACGCTAAGGCGCCCGTGTGCTGTGCGATGTCAGTGCATGTTAAAGATCCCCAGGTGGTCGAAATTATCCCCGGAGCCCTCCACTACGGCACCTCTTTCTTCCTTTCTTCTTTCACTCCCTCATTTCCCCTTCCCTTATGGCGCGGTTCAGGTGTCCAATGATATATGAGACAGATACTGCGCCATTTCCTTTCCCCAAAAAACCAATTATTATTATGTCGCGGAATACAGGTGTTGCTTCAGTGCATCGATATTTCAAAAGCTGCTGGTCCTGACTGTATTCCAAATGCCTTGTTGAAGTCTTCTGAACAAATTGTATCCCCATTCCTGAAAGTTCTCTTTGATAAGTCTTTGAGTCATTCCTGTCATCCTGACAACTGGAAGATTGTGTCTCTTGTACCTATCCATAAATCTGGTCCATGCAGCACTGTTTTTAACTTCCGTCCAATATCGCTGATATTTCCTCCTGCAAAATAATAGAGCATATATTATACACGTGCATAGTAAAACATCAGGACGCTCGTGGCCTATTCAACCCTTACCAACATGGCTTTCGCAAGGGACTCTCCTGCGTGACACAGCTACTAGAATTTACCTTCGACCTTTCCGAAGCACTTGACAATCAAGCAACTGTAGACTGCATTTTCCTAGATTTTTGAAAGGTGTTCAAAAGCGGCATCAGATGTTCTTGATGTTACATCAGGCGTCCCTCAAGGATCAGCCTTAGGACCTTTGCTTTTTTGATGTAGATATATGACATTTTAGACAACGCCATATCATGCATGAGATTGTTTGCAGATGACTTCATATTATACAGAAAACCTATCTGCAATGGTGACTACCAGGCAATTCAAGGCGATCTAGATTCAGTACATGCATGGTGCAAAATATGGAGCATAAATTTAAACTTAGAAAAAACTGTGCGTACAAGATTCTCGAGGAAGGAAGTAACAAATGATTTCCGCTATATCATAAACAGCAAAACCCTAAAAGTAGTTCGTGAGTGGAAATATTTAGTAGGAGTACATTTGACCCCATCTTTAAGTTGGCACTGGCCTATAGACTACATCGTTTCCAAAGCCTCTAAATCCCTCGGCTTCTTACGCAGGAACAATAGCAATTTTCCCCAAGGGACCAGGGAAATTTTACACAAGTCAAACATGCGCTCTGTTTTGGAATAAGCCTGCCCGATATATGATCCTCCCACTGCACTCGATTAAGATAAGCTTGAAAAAGTGCAAAGCAGATCTGCGTTCTAAGTAAGTCAGCCAAAGATATATTCTATTTAGTGCTACACTTTCTAAACAAGCATTAGGCTGGAAATCATTAGAACATCGCAGAGCTATGCTTTGTTTACAGCTCTTTCATTACATTGACCATTCCCGAACTGGTATCCCACGGGAAAAATACACCTTTCACCTCATTATGTGTCCTTATGCCTGGATCATGACAAAAAAGTGCGTGAGAACAAGTGCAAAACTGAATCTTTTAGTTCTTTTTTCCCGAAAAATAATTTCCCAATGGGACTGATTGCCCTCATCTGTCGTTGCCTGCACGACTAGTGACACGTTTTGCTCTTCATTAGAAGGTCTGGCAGTTCTGAAATGACGCACTCCTTCTGCCCTTTTTTCTTTTTCTTTTCTTATGGCTTCATTTCACTGCAGACAAGGTCTGTTGGTTGCGACTAGCTGTGATAACTTTTTTTCCTATTTATTATCAATGCTCATATACATGTGTGTTTCTGTTTTGTAGTGTATTATGTAAGTGCATGTGTGTGTTCCCATTTCGTACTAGTTCTAATGCCATCCCAATGTAGTGATGAGGAGGTGTTCATATCTGTTTCAACTGATCTCACAACCAATTTTCTGAAGCTTTGTTTCTTTTTTTTTTACGTGTATGTGACCGCGTTTTTCAGCTTGTATTGTGCTCTATACTTTTGTGTTTGTATCCCCCCCCCGTAGTGCCGATTGGTGCTGTGGGTATCGGATAAATAAATAAATAAACAAGATGTTCTTCTCTAGGCACACGAGATTGCGGCTTCGATCATTTATGGTGGCTGCATGTCGATGGAAACGAAGTGCAGGAGCGTTCTGTACCGAAAGTTTACTGCACATGTGGAGTCAGAATTAACCCGGAGCCCTCGATATACTGCTGGGAGCCTCACGAATGCTAAGTGGGTCTATGGGATTAGGAAGCTGAGTGCACATCAAAGGCAGTGTTACTTCCGCTTCCATTATCAGCATCCTTTGTCAAAGGAGGGGTCTACCATGTAGCGGGACCCTTGTAAAAACCGTGGATGCCCTGACCTTCGGAGGAGCGAGCTAGAGCAAGTTTGTAACACCTTCTCAAAAGATTTGGAACACAGGTGATGCAAAACGAACCATGCGCATGATCTTTCTTTCTTTCTCTTTACTCGTTCCTTTCTGTTAGAGAAAGCCGGAGCGAAAGCTAAAGGCTACAGTGCCTGACAAAGGCTTTCGCTCCGGATCATGTTCAGCGAGCAGGAAAAGGGACATATTAAAAGAGCATTCAATAAAAAACATCTGAGAAATACAATTGTTGATCACATAAATATTTCCACCAGAAGTTATTAAACAAAACAAGTAAACAAAAGAGAGGAAAAAAAAAGGCGACCATGATATTGCTGATTGCTTTGAAATGACAAAACATCCGAATTTATTCAAAGTCTAACATATCATTTTAGAAGACATTACTACTGAAAATCAGTAGTACGTACTAAAAACACGCATACATTTTCAGGCACAACAAAGCAAAAGGAACAGCACAAAATTATATGAATTCAAGGTCATGCTTGAGCAATAGGATTTGTAGAAAATGTATGGTCATTGGTTGGTTAAAATTTACTAACTCATCAACACGGTTAAAAGGTATCTGGAAGTCTGTACGCTGCCGGCTGTAGTTAGTTCATGTAATAGGCGTCCTTCTGTGTCCTCTGCGAAGAGAATACTGTAAACATGGCTCAGGATTTGCTGTAGAGCTTGTTGTTCTTTATGTACTGCAAGAGCTTGAAATAATAGACCTGGTTGGCTTAGATTATAATATGCTTTGAAAAGAGCGGACGAGTGGGAAGATGCTGAGGCTTTCCATAAAGTTTTCAAATACTCTGAGTGTTTTCTTCTGCAATGAAATTAATTTATTATAATTTTTACCTGTTGTTGTTTCCAAGACCAAAGCACAGTATGAGAGCCGAGAGTATAGAACAGTGTATAATGCAGCACTCTTTTTATTCAAAGCGGAACAAGGTTTGTAAATTTATACAAACAGCCAACTGCTTGGCTTAGTTCCCTTGCTAGATGGCTAACATGTGTAGTCCAGTATAAGTTACTTTGAAACCATACACACGAAAAAGAATGAAACCCGGCCTTGGGCATGTTTACTTTGACCAAGGCAGTAATATCACTCTGGGGAAATGATTTAATAATGCATTTGAATAGGTTGGTTATTTCCTGTGCGAAATTCGAGTGCCTCCAAGCAAAGTGACGACTGTTACGTGTTTGGCAGTGTTCAGAATGGTGCTTTATGAGCCACGCGCGCGCACGCAGCCATCGGTGACCATGTGTGTCGCGTGGGCAAGGAGACATACAAGAATGGCGAGACATGGCACACCAAGTGCGGCACCTGCTCGTGCCGCAATGGAGTGGCGGTGTGCAACGACAACGTGTGCAAGGGCGTCGACATGCACTGCCCGTCGCTGCACAAGCCTGAAGGGGAGTGCTGCCCCGTGTGTCTTGGTATGTGTTTCACATTCCCGAGCGTGGTTAGGGCTAGACATGAATGAGTTTGGTTATTTCCAGTAAAAATGGCAAATGACTGGTGTAGAAACTTCAGAAACTAAATTTCTAATCACGGACGGCAATTTCAGTTTTTTTCAGCTTAGCTTCATTAGGCACAGCTTCGTTTATTAATTTGGTGATACTGCTGCCTTGCTATTTAAGCACGCATTTATTGCGAGCATTTGTTTACAAATCACTGTGTCCCACCATGGTGGCTCAGTGCCTGTGACATTCTGCTGATGAGCATATGCTCACTGCTTCAATAATCTATCGAAGCGGCAACCATATTGCAATAGTGATGAAACACACAAGTGCCTTATGTGCACAGAGATTTCAGTGCCCATTAAATGGAACATCAGAGGGTTGAAATTATTCTGGAGCATTCCAGTGTAGCCGAGCTGCATTGTAGCCAAAGTGTAGCAGCACTTAGCATGTAAAAATTTGTTGGCCACTTCAGCTCTGGCTACACAATTAATAGCAAATAAAACATTTAGCGTGAGCCTCAAAACCTGCTGTTTCACGATTAATTTAGTCCGATCTTGGTTAACTAAGGGTACACAATACATATGAAGGAAGCCAACAGTAACCAAAATCAAGGAAAGCATATGCACAGGAGAAAGTTTCTATTTTTTCCAAATTCTTGGTGTTGATCAATGGAAAATTAATAGTGCTGTTATGTTATGGCAATAAATTATCTAATCAGTTATGGGCAGCATGTGGTTGTTTTTCTTCTACTTTCTAATCAATTATTTTAAAATAATTGATTAGAAAGTAGAAGAAAAAATTTGATAATTTATTAGATTTTTAAACAGTTACCTTTCAGCCATCAAAAAATAAGACTTAATTTTCTGTTGGTCAACACCACAGATTAAAATAAAGAAAAATTCGCGTAAGTTTTCCTTGGTTTCAGTGACTGTTGGCTTCATTCATATATCTACGGGGTTGTCCACTCTTAATGTGAACACGTGAGCGCATGATCGCATACTTCGGACGGCCACTGCATCCGACATGGCCGCTCATCACAGCTAAGTGGCATAGGCGAAGATGATGGTGCTTCGCATCATCTGCCACTTCACATTGATGCGCAGCTGTGTCGGATGCAGTGGCCCTCCAAAGAGTGTGGCCATGCACTTGCGCATTCACACTAGGAGTGGATGACCCTGTTTTCATAATGAGCCCCTCGTTTCCCTACTCCTCTCTGCTCAAGGTTACACACTGTTATTACTTAATTACAGCATGCTTGACTTCATCTGGGCTGTACAACAATGGCGAACGATGGAAGGAGGATGACTGCACCTGGTGTGAATGCATATCAGGCAAAGCCAAATGTGAGGCTCAGATGTGCTCGACAAAATGTGCCAACCCCGTCAAGAAACCTGGTGTCTGCTGCCCTGTTTGTGAAAGTGAGCAAAAAAGTTTTTGTTTTGTGAAACTGGTCACATTAGAATAAAGTGACCGCAGAGCCAGCCTGTAGTGGTTAGAAATGTGTTGTATATACAGAAGCCAGCAGAAATTTACAGTATGTGTGTGCTTGGGAAAAATTTATTATAGCACTGCCTCACAACCCGGTCATCTGGTATTGATGCCAGCAGGACAAGCAAGCACATTCCCTTATCCTTGCAGGCATTTCAGGCAATTTGGCTTACATGGCTGCAGAACTTGTTCAACTTAAATAGAGGACAACTCAGCAAGCTATGGAAATGAAAATGTTAGGTGTAACGTTAAGGGGCAGGAAGAGGGCAGAGGGGTCAGAGAACAAATGCGGGTTAATGACATACTAGTCTAAATCAAGAAGAAATGACTTGGGCAGGGCATGTAATGCGAAGGCAAGATAACAATGGTCGTTAAGGGTAATGGACTGGATACCAAGAGAAGGCAAGCACAGCAGGCGGCGGCAGAAAGTTATTTTTGTGGGCAGATGAGATAAAAAAGTTTGCAGGGATAAGGTGCCTGCAGCTAGAAGAGGACAGGGTTAACTGGAGAGATATGGGAGAGGCCTTTGTCCTAGGTGGACGTAGTCAGGATGACGATGATGATGATTATAACTGCTCTGAAGCAATTTTGTTTCCACACATCCACATCCCATAAACTTTTGCTGCTGACTGTACAGACCTAGCTGATATACTAAAGCAGTGCTGGAAAGCAAGAAGCAAAATGGTGTTCGTTAAACTTGCTAATATACTTTTCAAGCAGTAATGTTCAGAAGTATAAATTTAGCTAATAATAAAGTTGTGCTCACAAATAAGTGGAAAAAAATTTTGAAAGTTGCCAGCATACTTCTTCATCTACTTATGACATTCCTGCCTAATGCCGCTTTATGCACTAGTCATGCGAGATCTGCTGATAGCTGATGCGTGCTTCAGTGCTTGCATGCTTGATGCACCTCCTAGTAGACCATGCATAGACAATAATGCTACAGCAGTCAGTCACGTCGTAATATCCAGGCATGCATACCTTTGAGACTTGCATTCTGCCATTCCACAAGGCAAGGTGAGTGAGCAGCTGACACTCATTTGCGCAGAGTCACCATCACCTTACGCCAACCAAACGAGTTTGTCTCGGTCATGTCCGCGAGACGATCGAAGCGTTTGGAGAGATCAATGTCGCCATTGCGCTTGCCTGAACGGCCACGAGGTCTGCTCTCTTGTGGCCTGTCCGCGAACCTACTGCGAGCATCCAGTCATGGAGCCAGGAGCCTGCTGCCCTGTTTGCCAGAGTGAGTTGCATTCACGGCCTTCATCATGCCTGCTGTGCCTAAAGGTAGACATGAAAGTAGCAATGCCCGCTGGTCCCTCAGCAGCCACGTAGATTTTTTGCGCGAGTAGTTTTATTCGCATGGGCTACGCAAGCTTTGCTGAAAGCATAAAGTATCATAGAGTTACGTAGTCCAGCACAGATCATTTGGTCAAAAGAAGAAAGTGTCATTTTCCTAACCTTTGCTGTTCCTGACTACGTGTGGCAAGTCCACACCTGCCTCCAGTATGTAGTCTTCCTGCAAAGAGGTCCTTAGCCTTAGGAGGGTCTAGTCACTGCTCCTACAGAAGCATCACAAGATGTCTGCAAAATGCACCTAGCAAAGGGTTGTCCAGAGAACCGACTCTTTATGTATGTGTGTTCAAAATTAAGCTTTACGGGTTTCTTAAAATAGGTACTGAGTGAAATCCAACTCTTCACATAAGGTATGCATCCAGGGGGACACAAATGTGAGATGATAATGGTCACTCTCAGGCACGTAATTAACTAAAATATATTATGATCTTTTTAGCTACTGCAGCTAGCATGAATTTTTATATGGAAACAAGGAGAAGGTTGCATTTCTAGGCCACTCCTTTTAATAGAATTCTTCTATGCATGTTCCGATATATTTGTCTCTAAACTGTCCACTGATTTCATGTAATTACGCATGTAAGGCAGTGACAGTCCATGGGAAAGTTCTCCTTAGTGTGACGCAGCTGTTGCTTAGGGTGTTTCATGCATTTTGGTAGCCAAAAGTCAAAGGGAAACAGTTATCAACTTCATTAGTTCCTTTGTGCCATTGTCACATGAAACGTCATGTCACGCCAGGAGGAGTTTTGCTCCGATCATCACCACCTTGCATGCATAATTATGCGGATTGAGCTGAAAATTTGGATGCGAATATCTTGGAACACAGCATGCTAGAAGAATTCTGCCAAATGGAATTGCACAAGATAATGACCGCCTCTTAGTTTCTAATATACCGTATACACTCGTGTATAAGCCATCCTCGTGTATAGCCCGCACCCTCCACTTTCGACCACAAAAATTTGAAAAAAAATCTAACAAACTAAAACATGACAAAAATTCTCCTAGTCTCACAAAGTGCTACAAGATGGCACCAGTTAGTTTTTCTCACACCGCATCTATTATCGTCATTGTTGCGCAACATGACGTTTCCGCAACTTTCTATTTCTGGTTTTCACGGTGCCTTGCCCAGCACCATTTGGTCTTTGTTATCCGGTGCTTCGTTCAGAAGTGTGTGGACTGCTTGCAGATTCTGTTGTGTTGCATGCGCCATCGTGTGGCAGGCTGTGTGCTTTTGAACGCAAACAAAAAGCAATGGGCAAGCACAGTCTTATAGCACAGGCTTCAAACTTCAAGTAGCAAAATACGTTGAGGAACACAGTAAACGGGAGGCCAGGCGCAAGTTTGATGTCGACGAAAAGTGTGTTCGCTGCTGGTGTATGCAAATGCAAGACCTCGCCGAGACTACCCGAACCCGGTAGGCTTTCCGTGGGAAACAGTGCAAGTTCCCAAAACTTGAAGAGGACCTCACCGAGTATGTTCGCACTACTAGGAGCAATGACTTCGTGGTGTCTACGGAAATGATCTGCATGAAACCAATCGCTATTGCTCAGCACATGAACATTTGACCTGCGGACTTCAAAGCCAGTCGAGGGTGGCTTCAACTTTTTATGAAATGGCATCAACTCTCCATCCGCGGTCGGACGACATTGTGCCAGAAGCTGCCAGCTGAATACGAGGACCAAATAATGAAGTTTTATCACTTTGTCAGCGCACTTCGGAAGGAGCATGAGTACGACCTCTCACACATAGGCAATGCTGATCAGACCCCTGTCTGGTTCGATGCCCCCGAAAATTGCGCGATGGAAGCTAAAGGGGCAAAAAGTATGTCCGTGCTCATTACTGACGCCGAACAGCAAAGGTGCACAGTGATGCTTAGCATCACCACTGATGGAAGAAAGCTTCCACTCTACATTGTCTTTAAGGGAAAAGGACTGCCAAAAGAGAAGTTCCCCAGGGTATTGTAGTCCAGGTGCAAGAAAAAGGTTGAATGTCCGACGAATTGGTTATAGACTGGCTGAAAACAGCGTGGCAAAACCAACCAGAAGGCCTACTAAGCTGCAAAGCCCTTCTTGTGCTCGAGAGCTTTAGAGGGCACCTAACGAACCGATTGAAGACTCGGCTGGCAGACTGCCGAACGGACGTCTTAGCTGTAATTCTTGGTGGCTTGACAAGCATGCTGCAGGCACTCGATGTTTGCGCTAACCGGCCATTCAAGACGGAATTTCAGCGGTGCTACACTGAGTCGATGGCCGCGGGCAACCATGGAACAACTCCGACAAAGTGGCTGAAGCGAGCGTCCCTCCACCAACTGTGCGCTTCGGTTCTGCATGTGTGGTGTTCGTTGTCAGCGGACGCCATCTCAAAGAGTTTTAGATTCACAGGGCTGTCAAATGCCATGGATGGCACAGAGGACGACCAGCTTTGGGAGCACCCGAATGAGGCGAGCTTGTCTGACAGTGGTGAGAGCACCGGTGAGCTGAGCTCGTCCGATGGCGATTAGCACGAAAGCGGCGATGAATGATGAAATAAAATGTTCGTATCTGTCGCCAGCTTTTTAATTATCTGATACAGTAGTCGCAGTGGCTCCACAGTGTGTTAATGTGTAGTTGTAGGCCTGATTCATGTATAACCTGCTCCTGAGAAAATTAGATGAATAAAAGTGCAACTTATACACGAGTATATACAGTAACCACGTCCACTTATTGCAATCACTATAAAGTTCGATAATTGATTCTAGTTAATTAGGTGACTGACTGTTAGAATTATTATCTCACTTCGTGCCCCCATACGTGTATAACTTATGTGCAGAAGTAGATTTCACATACCTGTCAGTGCCTATAATTTTAAGAAATCCGTAAAGCTTAATTTCGGACACCCTCTAGCTATAAACAATGGCCAAAGTGTGTATACTTTGTGACGCATTTCTTCCTTTTCCTTGAGATACACATAATGGGCATTTCAGCAAACACTTTCAGAAATTCGTAAAGACAGAAAGTTCAAAATAGAAAAAAAATCTTTTTAGGGACAGCCTGTTACCCGCGGCAGGTGTCAAATGCTGTGAAAATCATTATAATTGGGTAAATTATTAACTAAAATTCAATAGTTCCATCTTTGTTTAGAATAATCCAGTGGTTAGTGCTAATAGGTTGTTCGAAGGCATGAACAAGACGATGCCATGTCAGTTTTTGAAATAAAGAAAAAGTCGTTCTATAAACCTCTACAGCATGAAGAAATACGGCACTATCGTCTGCTTGAAACTGGAGCTGACCACATGAGGTGTGCAGGAAGCTCGATAAACGCAGTATCCACTGATGACTAGTTGTAATGACTACAATGTCAAATTCGAACTGCCTGCTTCATTGTGCCATCAAATACAATGCACTTTCCTTGCTTTGTCACTCAAAAATGAAGATTGCACAGTTTACAATGACTGTTGTTTTTCTTGCACCAAGAGGCAAAGCAAAATAATGTGCATGGTGGGGTACAATAGTGCCAGCGGTTCGAATCGGGTGCCATAGGCACTGCAGCAGGTCATCAGCAGATGTTACATTTGCACCAAGCTTTCTGCGCACCTCACACTCCCAGTTCCTGTTTCATGCAAGAAAAAAAAAAAGCACTGGATTTTCTCATGCTGCAGAGCTGTGGCATCATAGCAGAGGTTTAGAGAATGTTTTTTTTTTCATTATTTCAAAAATTGATTCGGCACCAGTTTGTCTGTGGCTTCGAACTTCCCACTGGCACTAACTCCCAGAGCAGGCTGTGTTAATTTAAGAGTTATTTAGTGACCTTCAGCCAATTATAGCTGCTTAATTAGGATGACTTTTATAGCAGCTGACATCCACTGCAGCTGACTTTATTCCTGAAAATATTTTCGCTTCCAGCTCCCTTTTTGTAGTTATTTCTGAAAGTGTTCACTGAAATGCTCGGCAAACTCCACAAATACAGTTTGGGCTGTGTTTAGACTCAACAGAAATGGGCACACAAAGTACCATATGCGACATCATAAATGCAAGTGGTTCAATTTCCTGAATTTGCACACAACATTGAAAATTTTTAGACATTTGGAGGACTTGTAATAATTGAGTGCACCGAGGTTTGTTATTATGTTCAGATATGTGTGCGTGTGTGAGTGCGTGCGTGCATGTGTGTGGGGCCTGGTATATTTGCCAATATTGAACCAAATAAAACGCCGACAGCATAATCTGTGCTCCGAGCTCAAAGTTCCTACATGTCATATTGTACAGGTAGTCGCAACGTACTGTGGGTGCTAGAAGGAACTAAAATTCCAGTGACCGACACGCACATGGCTGTCTCTTGCCAGACGATGCAGCCAGCCCATTCCATTGGCCACCAGCGGGCACTGGCGTCTGCCAGGGCCTTGACGGCCACATTCACCGCGAAGGGGACAGCTGGTGGCTGGACGACTGTGTGCGATGTGAGTGCGTAGATGGGGTGGCCCTTTGCGACACCATGCCCTGTCCACCGGCTCCATGTGCCAACCCAACGAGAAAGCAGGGACAGTGTTGTGCCACCTGCACAGGTCAGTCACTTTAATTTTGCTAGGTTGTACACCACTTAGTTCTGACTTCAGATCAACTGTAAAATGATAAAAATGCCAGTCTGCCTCATAGCCAAGAGTAGATGTAAACATTCAGCATCCTTTCATTAAACAGGTTACTTGAGCCATTTACTACTGTCCATTTGGTCATTTGTTTGTGCATTTATATCAAGAGTCCATTTTCAAGCACTCCTTTGAGGCGAATAATAACACATCTATGACCAAAATCTCAGTGGAGGTGTTTATTTTAACTTTTCTCCTGCTGCACCCATTGACAGATGCGAATGCAATCTTAACCGCTTCTGCGCCATTCTTGAACAAGCTGTGCCATACATATGCCTGGAAGCCAGAAAACTAGTTTAATTTTCAACTGAGTTCCAGTTTAATTTTCTTTGTATCGTTTGTAGTTTTTCTGCTTGGCAGTGAGTTTTGAACTGGTCGTGAAAACAACAGTGCCTAGAATATACCAGCATAGTCTAGGCACTATATGAAAACAGTGGAACGTAGAAGTTGAGAATTGCTGCGCCCACTGGCATGCCATGAGCCCTGAAACGCAGTAAATATCATGATTCAGTTGCATCCACGGTTGATTTTGCTATCGGTCTAAGTAGCACAGACTCTGAGGATGCTGCCTCATCATAGGACTTTAGTTCAGTGGGCAACGAAGGCCTGAAGAACCAGCCCAGAACACTGGTGGCAGCGCCTCGGTTAGTTTTTTATTTCGGTCTGTTTTTCTCGACTCTGAGCCTGTTTTGTAAAAGGTCTTGACCGTACCGATGTTATTTGTAGGGCTTCCACATCAGTTTTGATGCTGCCTGTTCAGCGAAGGGTTTGCCCGACTGTTTCGCCCAACGTCGTGCCTAGCCATAAAACTGTACAAGATAGAATTTTGATTTTTTCAGAAGTAATTGTTATTGAATAGGCAGACATGCACTTTGTGTATTCCAAGGTGTCTTTAAATTTTTTTCTTTTTGGATGCACTTTTGCAAGATTTGTTTAAATTTTACTTAACTTTTAACGAAGCCGATATTAAAAAGTGCGTTTATTCAGCTTCGTTTTGTTAGTTTATTCAACCTTTAATGTCATAGTTTTTGGACCAAAATAATTAAACGAAACCCACAAAACGCGGTCATTTATTCCATGGTAAGGAGAGTTAAATTTACTTCTGAAAACCTCCAGAAAGCAGTCTGATACCCAAGGCGTTGCCTTTTCCTTGCAGGGTTTCTCAGTTGAAACCATGCTGAACCCCTTTTATTCGACCAGAAGAGTCCAAGAAATACATGCTTTAAACAGAACTCCTCCCCTTAACAGCCCCCTCCAAAAGCGACAGATAAATCCACCCCTGTTATCTTGAAGTAATAACAGCAGCACTTTTCAAACTTGCCGCCAGGTTTAAAAATGATCTGATTATTGCTGTCTGATTGGAAATTCTTATCATGACCATCAGAGAGTGCAACATTGAGCAATGCATTTTCATTGCAAATGTGTAAAAGTGTGATTTTTTTGTGCAAAAAAAGAAGAAAGTAAGAGGCACATTGTAGTCTTCAGAATTTTCACAACTTTCGTGGCTCACAAACTTTTAGAGCCGACTGCAAGCATAGCTAAATAACGGTAGCACCCTCTATTGCAGAAGAGGAGCAGCTCGGCAGTAACCAGTCCAACCAGCTTCCCTGTGCGGGAGGATACAAGGATGGCCAGTCGTGGCGCCCGGAGCCCTGCCTGAGCTGCCTGTGTCATGCGGGCAAGGAACGCTGTTTCCGGGAGACTTGCCCGCCACTCACGTGCCTAGAGCCATTGTTCCTCAAGAACCACTGCTGCCCAATTTGCCCAAGTTAGTGTACTTTATATTCTGTGTGCTATCACACGTAAGTAGCCCCTATCCTTCCTTTCTTTCTCTCTGTCTTTTCTCTCACACCAGCCGCAGCTCAGGTTTCGATGGCAGATGCCGCGGCTAGCAACATCTTTTCCTTCCTGTGTTATTTTATTTATCATCATCATCATCATCATCATCATCATCATCAGCCCTACTACACCCACTGCAGGGCAAAGGCCTCTCCCATGTCTCTCCAATTAACCCTATCCTTTGCCAGCTGCATCCACCCTTTGCCTGCAAACTTCTTAATCTCATCCGCCCACCTAACCTTCTGCCGCCCCCTGCTACGCTTACTTTCTCTTGGAATCCACTCCGTTACCCTTAAGGACCAGCAGTTATCTTGCCTTCGCATTACATGCCCTGCCCAAGCCCATTTCTTTCTCTTGATTTCGACTAGGATGTCATTAACCCGTGTTTGTTCCCTCACCCACTCTGCCCGCTTCCGATCTCTTAACGTTACACCTATCATTTTTCTTTCCATGGCTCGCTGCGTTGTCCTTAACTTAAGCTGAACTCTTTTCGTTAGCCTCCATGTTTCTGCCCCGTAGGTGAGTACCGGTAAGATTATGCTGTTGTACACTTTCCTCTTGAGGGAAATTGGTGAACTGCCACTCATGATCTGCGAGAATTTACCATATGCGCTCCACCCCATTCTTATCCTTCTAGTTATCTCCCTCTCATGATCCGGATCAGCTGTCACTACCTGCCCTAAGTAGACGTATTCCGGCACAATTTCTAGGCTCTCGCTGCCAATTGTGAACTGTTGTTCCCTTGCTAGGCTGTTGAACATTACCTTGGTTTTCTGCATGTTAATTTTTAGACCCATCGATCTGCTCTGCCTGTCTAACTCGTTGATCATGATTTGCAGTTCACCTCCTGAGTGACTCAGCAAGGCAATATCATCAGCAAATCTCAGATTATTTAGGTATTCTCCATTTATTCTTATTCCCAACTGTTCCCAATTCAGGCCACTAATAATGCAAGTGATGCCACATGTCAAACGATGGTCTAGTTGAAATAAAAAGAGCAGGTTGTTTGTTGGATGAATTCTGCTCACAAAACTAAACTTGGGATTCAGGGGGACACTAGTTGACGAGCACAGTCTGTGGTCATCAGATCAGAAGAAATGCTGCTTACAGCAAGCAGCCATATATAGGCACCGCTGTATACATGGCATTGGAAGTAAATGAAGTGCGATTCTGATATATGAGTGCTGTGACGCATGTCCATGTGTTATCTAAAGGAGTACAGAATTTTTGGTTGCATGCTTTCTTCTTTGTAATGACGATATACATGGAATACTACATGGTATTCACCTACAATCACAAAATAATTTATAATCGAATTGCTGTTTTGGTTTCAACAGCCGAGTGGTGGCTGTGACGTCGAGGCTGTCAAGGCAGAAATCTAGGGTTGGTGGTTTGTGATTAATTAGAAAGACTAACGCATAGGACTGGGAGGAAGAAATAGAAAAATACAGTACGAGGACTCGTCATGAATATCTTCGTCATAGTCCTATGCACTAGTCTTTTTAATTAATCATGACAACAAAGTTCCATATAGGTCACGCAAGACATAAATAAACTGCGTTGTAATCATTGCCTCCATCCTTTGACTTCACTACAATGCTAAAGACAGCCTGTCTCAATAGCTGGAATGACAATGAATGAAGAAGCAGCAATTATATTGCCGTGAATCTTCGTAGTGCTTGTTCATTCTTAAAAGCTGCTTTATCACTTTGTTTGTGGCTGCAAGACGTGACCAGATTCATCTCGATTGATCGCATCCAAGCGGAGCCGATTCTACCTTGTTCCAGAATATTCTAGTAACTTTGCACGCTTTATCTCGAATGTTCGGTATCATCTTTAAATTGAGCACAGCCGAGAACAGTGGCGGGCATTCTGTTCGATGACCGCTGAGCACGCTTGTTGTTTTCACTGCCGCCGAGTCATTCAGTCCATTCTGGGTGCAGGCCAGCCTAATAAACAGTTCTCTTTTAGAACTTATGGCTGTCTTTTTCATTGCTTCGACTGCCGTCGCCACTACGTGACAATATTGAAGTTAATTGTTGCATGCCTCTCGTGGCTTAAATGCAACTTTGATTTCACAGAGCTGTTGAAATAAAAACTTAACTAGCATGAGAGAAAAACTTGATTATAAATTATTAAGCGGTCATAGGCGAATACCACGCGGTGATTATCCATGTAAAGTAATGCCTTACGCATCACTGCAAAGAAGAAAACATGCCACCAAAGTTAGAAGTCTATATATACTCTTTTAAGAGGCATACGGCACCTCTTAAAGGAGTCTTTCAATGCCATATAATTGTACACTACTATACTGCACCCCAGAGTTTCTAATATAACATACACAAGCACAATTAGATTATGAAACCATATTCAGTTTTCTTTTGGTTCCTGTTGTACATTTTGGCTCACCTGATAGTTACAACTGTGACTGAGAAATCGCTGCAACTGTTGCAGTGTTTCTAGTGAGCATATTGTGGGCAGCAACAGAAGCACAATAACACTGCCACTGTTTATGAAGTGAAAAGAAAGCTTAAATGGCAGTACGGCTCTAAAAATTCAGCTGAAACGACTGCCTTGACTGACACGCATTACAACACCCAGCCAAAACAGCTCAGCCTAAATGTGAAGAGCTCGCTATTGAATGTGCTCCCTCCATAATAAAAGTGCTGATAAAAAGGGGACTTTCTTAATTCAGGTTGAGTGAAAAGGGCCAGATAACATTCACACAACATCAGTACTGTATATCTCATGTGGATGCTTGATTAAAGCTTTGTTCTCTCCGCCTGGTACTGATTTTGCAGCTTCATGTAAGCTGTAGAGAACCTTGTTTCTTTGATTTGGAGCTTTGATAACATTTGCACAACTGTGAGAACACTTCTGCTCTTCCTTTAAAGATTTCAGCAGGCTAGCTAAAATCTGCTATTGCATCACAACCCAATTCCACCCTAAACATCGTTAATGCAGGAAGCCAGTGTTTCATGAAAATTCTGCCCGATACAACGCATGTACAGTCCCATAAGATATCCACAAACAGACAGTGGATGTCTTCTGCACTTCTATTGGCTGTTTGTGAATATCTAATGGGTTGCCGCAATATACAATGTGAACATCACTGGCTGCCCACTAGACATCTGAGGTTAATGCCAACCACCTTTTTTTCCATTTCCTTTGCAAGCAGCAGCTACATCCTCCAAGGCATCTCCAGTCTGCAGAACAGATGGGAAGGTGTATGCCGATGGAGCGTCCTGGTCTCCTGACAACTGTAAGCGTTGCCACTGCACCTTGGGTCAGGTGCAGTGCTCCGAGATGGGCTGTCCTCAAAACATGTGCCGATCTGCCAATCATACATCTGGGAGCTGCTGCATCCCTTGCTCCTCAGGTAAGACAGCATATGCATATTTTAGGTAATGCATAGTTTACTAGATCTTAGAGCACATTCTATCCTTGCATTAAAAACATTTGTTGTTTTTGTACCTTGTTCTGTTCCAATTCATATGCCCTCACAAGTGAAACAACTAATGTGACCTCTGTTCATACGTTCTGAAACACTGTGCATTATCCATTTGTGATAATGCACAGCGATAATCCACAATTGACACTGCGGAGAGACAGGACAGCACCGTGTGCTCTGTATCTCTTCCTGCCTCTTTGCGCTGTTAAATCATGAATGTGTACCAGTCTGTCCAAATTTCAACCTGTACATTATCCATTTTGACATCACAATTTGATGATCATGAATATCTATCTATGGTGGCTCTATTGCCTGCTCACTTATTTTCATTCTATATATCATTTCTGAAAGTGGCTATATCTACACCAATGCTAAGCAATCTCTTCTGCTGACTCTATTTATGTTGGTGCAAATGTGACACAGTTCTAACTTGTTTACCCATTCCGTACCTGAGTGGGCACTTCTTGTCACAATTAACAGAAAGCAAAAATTGTGAGCCTAATTTGATGGTTGGAACTGTTTAGCTGGTGTAACTACGAAGTTGTGATGGTGGGAATTATTGCACAGTTCCACATCTTTTTTTTTCTTTGCCTACTCCTGTGTTCTTAAACCTCTGGAAAGACCAGTTCCACTTTAAAGGGGCCATGACATGGTCGCTCTTCATATTGCAGTTTTGTGCTTCAGTAACTAATGGAAGAGCTTATGATTCAGTTTCCGAAATTTGGTTTCCCTGGACGCGCTGTATATTCCAAAAAATACGATTGAAATTGAAACCGGGAGACTCCTCCCACCGGTAGCTACCGCCATATTGAACGCTCTCGTGACGTCACTATAACACATGCACGGAGCAACGTCGTCTGCTCTCGTTTCTGCAATATGTGCAGCGATGTCTCATTCCCCCCTGTACTTTCGCAGGCGATCGAAGTAGCAGTCGTCCCCCATATATGAGTGACTGGTGCCGCAAAAGCGATAAGAACAGTAACGCAGTTTTTCTTCGTTATAGGTAGGGTCCAGTCACACTATAGGCCGATGCGACGGCGATCGAGGTCGGTGGGCTGGTTGATATGCAAATGCCATCGCTGACGCACTGGTCTGTCATGCTGGACCGACGTCGACCGCGTATCGTAGTAATGTTAAGAGTCAGCTTAGTGGGAACCAGAAGAGTGTGGTAGGGGACTAGTTGGTATGACATTCTAAAACTTAAGAATTTTAAAACTTATTGAACCTCATGCTAGCCACAGCGACATACGCGATGTGCGTGCACCAGCAAAGATGTGCTTTTATTTAGTGCCTGCGCATAGAACCGATCGGCGAGGCAAGCGACATGGGCAGAAAACGCCGCACGATGGTGCCGCTCGTCGCTCGCCGCCATCGCCTGGGCTTGTGTGGCCGAGAGGAAGCTTCACGCCCGGTGAGGCGATGGCTGGAAAAACTGCGCTTGTGTACCATATCCGTATCGAAAAAAGCGAAACGAGCGGCTACATATCATATCTTCACACTTTCTTTACTAATCAGTGAGTAACTTTTGCCGTATTCTTGAATTTCGGTCGATGGTGGACCGCCGGCCCCTTTCGTGACGAGGCCTAGCGAGTATGCAGGATTCGTGTGTGCGATTTCGGTGATTGCGGAGAGCAAATTCACAACCTTTAGCGCCTGCAAATAGCTGTCGAGCGTAGTTTTGACTACAGTGCTCTCAAAGCGACGACTGCCTACATCGCAAGACGCGAGTACAATAAGGGGTAAGTGCCGATATATGTGACCTGGTCTGCATAGCATGTGCAGAAGGCAGCCGGCAGCAGCCGTCAGCATCGACTGTGGACAACAAGTCTGGTTGTTTTCATTAATTCAAGTAATGGCCGAACGTATTTTTAGCCGAAGCGATCTAAAATTAAATTTTCGTGACATAAGAGAAAGCAGATACAATTAGCGGGAAGCGCCGGTATCCTATGCGAAGCGTTTCCCAAGCAGGCGATATAGCATCATTGGCGCTTATTGCAATGCTATCCTAGTGTGTAAATGAGTAGAAGTGCAATTTGTGAGCAAGAGTACGTAATATTTAATATAAGGAGGACCCACCTTGCGTTTCATGTCACGCAAACGAGCAGTACTGTTTGCGCACAGCCATGTAAACAACCTCAGCACGGGGCTGCAGTTGTCGTAATCGTCGCACTCCTGGGACACAGTATGCACCGCACGCACAGCAAAATGCTGTACTATTATTTTGAAGCACTCATTTAGACGGCGGCGACCATTCATTGGTGCGGGCAGTGAAAGCATTCGAGTCGCGTAGGGTTTTGCAAGCGGCTTGGTTCCTGCAAAACGGTTCTCAAAGGAAATGTATGTTCGACTTACAAACGCGTGCATGCAGTGGGGAATTCGTCACACTCGCCACTTTTCTCTGCTCCTTTCGTGCCTCAAGGTTACTCTAGTGCCACTTTTTGATAATTTCAGTTGAATTATCGAGCCGATGAATAGCAGACAAGAGCTTGTATAGCTACAAAACGCCGCAGCTTTCAGGCGCACATGGGCGAAGGCATGCACGGCACGTGCCGCTTTCACATACAGGAGCACTTGACTGCTCAAAAGAGACCACACTCATAACATACAAACAGCATGCTTCTAAGCTTGAATAATAAAGTAGGGGCCCATCGATTTCTGTTTCCTCAACAATCGGGAAAACGGGTGCCACGAGCAAGTCCGCTCTCCCAAGGATCACTCAGCTCGCGTACTATTCAGTCTTTTCATTCAGTCCTTATTTTTCTCTTGGACAGAGAAGGAGACAGGACTAAACGCTCGTAAGCTTGTCAGAGGTCCTGCCCCCTTTATCGACTTGGCAGTACAGTACACAGGCAGAGATTTTCAATTTTCCAAATAAACACTGAAACAAAATAACAAAACACTTTGTAAAAAAGCAGCGCTATGCATTGCAGCACAAACATAGGTATTAGAAAAACAAATAACTGGTCATGGGGAAACGAAAAAAAAAATAACAGGTATAGATTTAAACTGAGTGCAATATTACGTAATCTTGCTAAGAAAAAATCGCTTAATAACATCACTTGAATGCTGAAAGGGGTGAAACAATTCTTTGTTTAACTTATTTAATAATACTGGAACAGTATAAGAAAGAGACTGCTCGGTATAATATGCCCTAGGCGTCGGCACTAACCAAATTTCTTTATGTCTAGTCTGCAGGATATGCGTGTTTTTCTCAAGTTTTGCCAGATAACTAATATAATGGTCATCACTTTGTGAAGAGCGTTTATATATCATTAAAAGTCTATAATTGTTTAAAATATAGATTGGCAGGATTTCATATTTTAAAAACAAAACATAAAAACATGTTGAAGGCTTCCAAAAAGAGAACACGAAAAATGCATTTTATTTCGCTAAGCTAAAAGAAAAAACTTTTCGAGCAACCGCCGTGTACGGTGTGCATGCAAGCACCTTAATAGCTCGCAGCAGATGACGCAGGGCGTGTATGCGCTCATGACCGATCAGAGGTTGCCAGACCAGCAAGCAGTTTGCAGAAGAAACGAAAAAAAATTCATTTTAAAAATATTTACCGCACAGAATCAACTGAAAATTCGGGGAATTGTAATTTAACCTGTTGGGAATTAAAGGCGATAAGCAGGGTATGCATGAAAATAGGCTGTCGTGGCCCCTTTAAGTGCTTTGGAATATATGAGCAGCATTTAAATTGCTGAACTCTAAAAATGTGTACTGCAGCCAGTCAAGTAGACCCATGGAATGAATTGAATATATTCTCATGCTTTCGACTAGTTTTTGAATAATTGGAATGATGTTCAAATAAGGCACACCACAGTTTTCTTTGTTGACTTTTTCAAAAACACAGCCCACTCCGATGCACCGCATTGCATGCTGCCGCAATCGGCCTGTGTGAGGTGGAGAATTCAGTGGCGCGACACAATCCGTTTAGTCATGTCACTCATAGACGATGTTTCATTGTTCAGTGCTCCGCATTGACATCTTTTATTTTTAAATTTTAAATTGTTTCATTGCCACTGATTTGCACTTTCACAATCCTGCACTGCTTAAGCACATTGTGCTTGTGTGCGGCACTGCAGCCAGCAATATACATAAGTGGTCCTTCACACTAAACAAGTAAAAAAAAGAATTTGAAACAAAGTTTGAACAAATAATGTGTGTACAGCTGCTCATAAGAACATATATTCGAGAACACAGCATCAGACATTTATGCACATGTGTAATGCACAAGTTTGTTTTTTGGCAGACATCGGACAGAACAAAAATACAAAAACCCAGGCAGCAGTGACATCAGCTTTGTCATGAACACAATTTACAACAATTGTTATAAACAGATGTTTAGTGTCTCTCTGCATGTTTAACTGAACCAAAGCAAATTAATAATTAACGCTCACACATGGCTTCCAAGTTTGGGTGACTCAGCAGGGCTCTAGCAAGTTCAGAAAAACCTGCTTTGATGTCCGATCTTGAGAGTTTGCCCCCTAATGGAAATCCAGCCGCCGCAGTGGCTCAGTGGTTATGGTGCTCGGCTGCTGACCTGAGAGACGCAGGTTCAATCCTGCCTGTGGCGGTCACATCTCACTGGGAGCAAAATGCTAGAGGTCCGTGTACTGTGTGATGTCAGTGCATGGTAAAGAACCCTAGGTGTTTGGAATTTTCGGAGCCCTCCACTACGGTGTTCCTCATAGCCTGAATCACTTAGGGCATTAAACATACCCATAAACCAGACCAAAGCTAGTGGAAATCCGTGTTGCATCTTTTGACAGCTATGGTTATAGCTTCACAAATTATGGCACTGTACCCCAGCACCAGCATCAGCACTCCACTGTTTCGCACGTTTATTTGTTTTGTTCAAATGTTCACACGAATAACAAATATTCATAAAATGTTCCATTTGTATTCAATTTAGTTCTATGCCTGTTCGATTCATAGTAGATTCAGTAACAGATCTGTACTATTCACATTCGATTTGGTTTTGAAAAAGTACTATTCGCACACCCCTAATGTTGGTATATTAGACAAAAATATACCTGTCTGTAAAATAAATGCATTGCTTTCTGTATTGGTCATATACAAGACACAGCCTATTGAAATTGTAAAATCTTCTGCTGCCCCAGTACATTGTTATTAGCAACTATGAACCAAATTATCGATTTATAAAAACTCAGACCTATAGCATGTTGGTTTATCAGAAAAATATGTATCGGTTTGAGAGGTATGGTGTCCTGTATTGGTATTATATAGATTCAAGTGCAATCTATAGAAAAACTATAGGCTTTTCTACTTTTTATCTATTGTAGCTAGGTTTCTTTAAGTTTCTCACTCAACTAAAGCAATGCTCAACAAATGCACCAGCACACTCTAAGCACTTGGTCATTCTCATCTTGCCTTACCAGAGGGAGCAGTGCGGACAGCAGCTCAGTGGCAGTGCATGCGTGGCAGCCTAGTGCTGTCAGATGGTGAGCAGCGTGTCATCGACAACTGCAACCGCTGCGAGTGCAGTCGTGGCCACCTGCACTGCCAGGAGACTGTTTGCCATCAGGACTTGTGCAGGACTCACAATCACAGCTCGGGCAACTGCTGTGTGCAGTGTGCTGGTGAGTGGAACTGTTTGCATCTTAAGGGCTGTGTCAGAGCAGTAGTGAAATCTTAGGTCACTAACTAAGTAAGAACATTCACTGATGTTTTGAGTTAGTCTGTGACCAAAGATTTTATTACTGTATGACCAGATGGTATTACAACCTTTGTCCGTAAAGTTCCAAGACTGAGTCCATTAAAAAAATGCGTTTAACATTGAAATCATTTGTGCAGCACCCCTTCGAAATAGTCTCCCTTGCAGTCTGTACACAGCTTCCAACACTTCTTGAGGTCTTAGAAACAGTTGGAAAATGCTTGTTTTGGCAGGGCTGTCAGCTCCTTTGTCGTGGCATCTTGAATGGCCTCCACGCTCCCCATCCAGCGACCTTTTAGGGCCCTCTTCACACGAGGAAATAGGAAAAAATCGCATGGGGAGAGGTCAGGCGAGTGGGGCGGATGGAGATATACAGTAATGCTGTGCTTGGCGAGAAATTTTATCACGCTGAGAGCAGTGTGCGGCCTTGCGTTATCATGTAGAAGGCTCCATTGTCCAGATGCCCATAAGTCAGGGCGACGGCGTCGCAGTGCATCACGCATGTGTTGGAGCACGCAGATATAAAACTCCTGATTCACCGTCTGCCTTTGTAGGACGAACTCGTGGTGTCTGACACCTCTGGCATAGAAAAAAACTATCAGCATCGTCTTTGTTTTGGTCTTCTATCACTGCACCTTTCTCGACGCCGGAGAGCTTGTGGACTGCCATTTGGAGCTCTGCCTCTTTATTTGAGGATCGTATTGAAAACACCATGCTTCGTATTCAGAAATGATGCTGTTGATGAATGCAGCATCCTTCTCTGTGTCGGAGAGCAAATCAGCACTCACTAATGCCCCCGTGTCCTTCTGGTCCTGTGTGAGAGAGTATGGCACAAGTCTGGCATTCAGCTTTCGTTTCCCCAAGTTCTCACGCAAAATTTGGTGGCGTGTTGTCTTACTAATGTCGAGAGCATCTGGTAGCATGCAGACTGTAATGGTGCGGTCTTGCTGTATGATTTCTCTGACCCGAGCCACGTTATTTTCATTCCGTGAGGTAAAAGGGCGCCCCTGCCTTGTATCATCTACCGACGTTCCCTCCGAAATTAACCTCTTGTGCCACTCGAAAACTCGCGCCCGCGATAATGTCTTGTTGCCGTAAGCGTCACGAATGAGCTCACACGTCTGTGTGGCTGTCTTGCCAAGCTTCGCACAGAGTTTTATGTTTACACGCTGCTCAAGGTGGATGTCCATCTCTCCACATTCACTCACAATAGAATGCACAGACGATTACTGACTACGTATTTATCTACATGTAGTGCCATCTAGCGGCTGCCACAGCAATTAACATAAATAGCTGAGGTTATCCCAAAAAAATGGTGCTACACATACGTACCAACATTTGTTTTGGGGAATCACATCTAGAGAAGAAAATAAATCAGTCTCGAAACTTTACTTTTATGGGCAAAGGTTGTACATCAAACCAGGTACTGTACAAAGGGTTATGTCACGCAATTTTACATCTGCCCATCTTGTCGCTACTGCTGTAGTGCATACCACAGAAAGTCAGTAACAGATGGCACAACACATACTGTCAGTATGGTTCCAAAATGCAATGTGCATGTATACACTGGGAGTGACTAAGGTCACTTCACATTTCTTGCCTCGCTGTCTCATCATCGTGGCTATGCAGCAGTGTTGTAACAAAATTAAGTGACAGCTGGTATTGGGTGCAGTTTGGATATAGCATGTGGATGTGGCTATTTTTTGTGTGCCCCAGCACTTACTTCAATGGCCTTTAGGTGTGGCTTATTGTTCTGGCCAAATCACAATTGCCTGATGGCTGCACAAGATAGTTTAAACTGGTTACCCGGAGCACCACAGGTGCTGTTTGGTTAAACTTGCAAGTGCACTGCATGAAGCTTGAATTTCAGCTGAGTGGGGCTACTTCCTAGCTGTGAAAATACTTGCAGAGCCGCTGCACTCATCTTTGCCGGTATGCCTCATGGTTCTTGCTAAACAACTGTACACAGTAGTGGGTGTCACAGATGGAGTGTGCCTTAGGGTTCCGAAGCATGGCATGCAAATTTAGAACTGCAAAAGCAATACCATGGTGGCATATATCCATCATGACATAAATACTGTCGAACTTGCATATATCGAACTCGCAAAAAAAATGCCTGCGAATTCTGTCTAACGTGTCTTGCCTTCAAGCCCGCCCCGTCTGCCCACTGACGTCATCAAGGTAGGGCTTGCGTGGTGTGGTGTGTCGCCCTAATCGGCTGCAAGCTACTGCGAGCAGCCATTTTTTAAAATTATTCCTAAATTATAGGGTCCACGCAGGGTCCCTTTAATTTTGAATGGCCCAGACACAATACTTATATCTGTCATTGTTGTTCTGATTTGTGTACAGAAAGAGGGTAAAAAGAAAACAGGTCTTACTACCAGGCTGGCTCTGTCTTCACATCTAGGAAGTAAGAGCTGAGGAGGATAAGCAGAAGCATTGCGAAGCATAAATAAACACACTCCATTCCTTTACACCTCAGCAAAGACCAGTACCTTCCATGCCTGGCTTATCATAACCATTGCACTGGGGCTAAAGGACTGATATGTACCTTTCCTTTTTTGCCTATAGAGCTGGACCACTACATCAAGAGCTCTGGCAGTGATGTCGTTGGCTACGTCATTGCAATCGTGATCCTGGTCGCCATAATTTTTGTGCTCATGGGTGTGGCTTGTCTCTGGAAGAGGCGAAACACCAGGCCATTCAACAAGCCCAAACAGCAGCACTATCAGAAGACTGCAAATGGCTATGTCTGAGACTAAACTGGTGGCATCATGACTACTGACACCTTTGGCAGTTCCCGTCGTTCCCCATTTCCTTGAAACAAACACCCCCTGGTCTTTTCTTCAAGTGCGCGCACCTTGTGATATTGAGTATTTATGCCAAAGCTGGCAAGAAGGACCAGAACTAAGCAGCGACCTGAAGACACCACCTATGCTCGGCAAGGACCATGTCACGACTTGTCAAGAGAACTGCGTCGGATGTGTCCCGTTTCAGTGTGACTGTTTTAACGCCACCTGTGGCACAAACTGTGTTGAAAAAGAAGCGAGGAACCACGACATATCCAAGAACTGCACTGTGCGCGCTGACACTGTTCTGTGGCATAAGGAACATTGAGTGCTTTGGAATTTTAACTACGAGATGGCAACCATGTGGTAGTTTTTTTTTTCTGCTTGTGCTACTACGTAGTGCCGTACTGAGCATCTCTGAATGCTAGCTACAGGTCCCTGCCACTTCTTTGAGCTGGGTACTTGTCGGGCATGCACCTCTCGTAAAATATGCGCTGGAAATGACAGACCACGACTCTGTGCCATAGAGAGATGGCCGATGCTTGTTGAATGGCTCACCAAGATGCATGATCTCCATACACTGCTGGGTCTTTATCCCAACACCACACTGCACCTTATGGTGGCGCCTGGTCTAAGCTGGTTGCTATGGTGTGCCTCTTGGAAAGAGCCAGGCATTCGTGCCTATCACATGAAGAACTGGACACAACATGCATTTTTCATGTCTGTACCTCTGACCTGTCCTGCTATTCACATCCATAACAGACATGTTAATGTGTGTGATGTGTGGCTGTCATGGACGTAACAGCCATGCATCAAAAGTGCGACGTTGATAGTACATGACAGATGTATGTTGCTTCCCATTCCTTTAATGACAGACGTTAACGTTTGGCTGTTTTCCAGATTTCACGCCTTGCTTGCAGCATGTTACCGTGAAATGTGTTTCTGCGACAGTCTTTTTCCCACCAGTGGTGCAGAAAACAATGCGAGAAAGCTAGAACTTAGCCCATCTGAATGCTTCAAGTTGGCAGACTGCAGGGAGGTCAGAGCAATACATGTCACACCAGCAGCAACACCCTGATTCGCCTTTGTCTTCTTTTCTCAATTTGCAGTCTGACGACTGCGTAAGTTTTGAATGGCACAGTGAAGAAAGTATAAACACATTGTACATATGATATATCAACAAGGTTATGCATGCAGCACCAATGCAAATGATCTTGAGACTGATAAGATATGCCAGTGGTGGAGTCATGTGCTTTTCTGAATGTCGCCACTGCACAGGTTGCTGGCAAACTGTACGTTTTTTCGTGTGTAACAGTGCTTTGTCAGCACATCTCGCAAGTTGTTGGAGTGACTTCTTCAATTTTGGTGTCACATTTGCTGCAGAGAGCAGATACCTGGTGATTTTAGTGAAACGAGTACTCTCAAAGGTGCCAATGCTTGCGTAATGGCACGGCAGATGTCACTTCTGATGAAAGCCACGTGAAAAGGTAGTGTTATTCTTTTTATGAAATAGGTGGCAACAGTGTGAGTAGCATTTGTCTTCGCAAAGACCGATTTTATGAGGGAAAGTAGAAGACCTGTGTTCGTGTTTCCATTCCTCCGAGAACTTCGTGGACCTTTTGTCTTTTAGCGGAAACACAAGTGTATTGTATATTTATGACTTTTTTTCAGTTGTGTGATTTATTGGCTGTGCACATGTGAGAGAGATGAAGAGACATGGAGAGAGCTTTCCTTCCTGCTCGGCTCGGTGACGGCCACAATAAAATCTGAGCATTTTACTGTACACTTCACTAAGCAATGGTGGTATATAACTGACCATATCTGTGAATGCACAATGCAAATTCAATTTTAATTATTCTTATTTCATATGAAGGAGGAACTATCACGCATGCCACATGTTTGTAGCTGTGTCCATATACCATTTTCACTTGTGTGCCGTGCATATAAAACTGCAAAAGGCTGGGCATAGAGTTTTTAATGATCAAATGAGTTGTTAAGGGCCATTACAAAAACCAGTAAACTTTCATTCAAACTCCTTAAGAATACGGCAGGAATAGAGAAAGAATAACAACAGATAAGGTAAGTGTTATTTATCCCTTTCTGTAGTGCAGTTTGAAGGAAACTGCATTTGTTCCAACTAAAACAGCTGTCTTCTAGTGATGAATTAAAATTGCACACGGTATATACATTCACTAAAGCGCTATAAAACGGTTAGGATAGTAGCTGAACACAGTCCGCACCAGTAGACTGAGCAGAAAGCAGAGTAAACACATTACTTAAAGTTAACAGCAGATGTAATAATTCTTTGTTTTTGTGACATTGCAAATAGGACTATTCAGCGAAAAAACACAAAAAAGTCAAGGATTGCTACTGTCAGCTTCAAATGAAACGTGAGCAAGACAACTGAAACAGGAATGTCGGAACGATTTGATTTTAGCTGAGGGAGATTGAATATTTGTACACTTGACTGTCCCATCTGAAGCGTGAAGATCGCTGCGCAGAAATGTTTATGGATCCTGCCTGTGTTCCTTCAGCAGCATGTTTTTAGTTTATGCCTTTGCATCACAGTTAGCCTGTTTGCGCTTCTTATGACGTTGATAGTGCATAATTGCTCTTGTTTTGCAAGGACATCATAAAGCACTTGAGTAACACATGCTCCAAAGATACCACTACCAACGGACAAGGAAGAAGCAGCATGCAGATTTTCTCCCTAGCCTTGCATGCACTCTATTTGATGACACTGAATGGGCAAAAATACACACCCAGTCACATTTGAACTTCAATATAACGTTAGTTTAGCAATTTGAAAGTGCAAATCACCTAAATATCGCATGGCCAGGGAAGGTTCCATACATGGTGTAAAAACACACTAAAGATGAAGCTCAGTCACGAGGACAAGTGTGCCAGTATCCAGCAGATGGAAGTGGTGCATATATAAAATTACTTAAGAAGCGTGAATTGCTGGGCGAGTTGGTACATGTTCAAGAGAAACAAACCAGTGAAAAAAGATGCAGGACCAGACGAAGACACACACCGATTGTCGCCGGCGGCAGTCTGTGTGTGTCTTCTCCTGGTCCTGCGTCTTTTTTCGCTGGTTTGTTTCTCTTGAATAAAATTACTTTTGTGTCTTGTTGCAGAGGATGCCTTCAAGGTAAGCATGCATTACTAAACTGCACTCCACAAAATATCGAAACTGTGCTCCCATTTTAATTTAAATAACTCCTTAGAGAGCAAGCTCCCTCACATACCAGAAATTTGCATGGTTTGAACAAGTTCATGCCTTCAACCATTTCAACATTATAGCTGATTAAATTTTTATTCTATTGACCTCGCTGCTGAAAACGCATTACCAATGATACTTGGACTGCTATGGCTTTTGCATGTTTCAATGCATAAGCAGGAAATGTTTTTAATAATAATAATTGGTTTTTGGGGAAAGGAAATGGCGCAGTATCTGTCTCATATATCTTTGGACACCTGAACCACGCCGTAAGGGAAGGGATAAAGGAGGGAGTGAAAGAAAGGAAGAATAGGTGCCGTAGTGGAGGGCTCCGGCATAATTTCGACCACCTGGGGATCTTTAAGTGCACTGACATCGCACAGCACACGGGCGCCTTAGCGTTTTTCCTCCATAAAAACGCAGCCGCCGCGGTCGGGTTCGAACCCGGGAACTCTGGATCAGTAGTCGAGCGCCCTAACCACTGAGCCACAGCGGAAATGTTTTTTTCAGTGCATAAAGGTGGCTCATTGCAGCATACCAGTTGAAATCTACTGTGAATTGTTTATAAACCAGTTAATTTCACCTGGGCATCCTTTCTTGGCAAGGGCCTATGCTTGAACTAATGCAGCATATCTCTATAATGAAATTTAAATTCGAAAACGCAGCTCACTTAATTCACGAAAGTGATTCGGAAGCGCAACCTGCAAGTCGCAGCTACATCTGCGTGCATTGACTACAAACCATGCATGCGCGATGTCATGTGTTGAGGTTAGGTTTAGGGGATTTAACGGCGCAAAGCAACTCGGGCTATGAGGGATATGCCGTACAATGCGAAACGCTCCAGAAATTTCGACCACCTGGGGTTCTTTTATGTACACTGACATCGCATAATACACGGGCCTCTCGCATTTCGCCTCCTTGGAAAAGCGACCGCCGCAGGCCGTGATCAAATCCGCGTCTTATATTTCAGGTCAGCAGCCGAGCACCATAACCACTAAGCCACTGTGGCGGCGCGATGGCATGTGTAAAATGTGACCCCCGCATTAGTCGAAATAAACCTTACACACTTCTCCTTTATTTAGATTTTACTTTAAAAGTCGTTCCACCGCATTTCTCTGTTTTTCTACTTTTTTTTTCTTGAGCGGAAGTTGAAATGACATCGGCTTCTTGGGACCCTTGCAGAGAAAATGGCTGGTTTAATAACAGTTTCATGGATTTTTACGTGCCAAAGCAACGTGTACTGAACAATAAGGCACACCGTGGTGAACTCCGCATTGATTTCAAGTACCTGCGATTGAGACGGCATACAGTTAAACGAGCAAAGTGATATCAGTATTTTTTTTTCTGCATTGAATTGCTGCCGACATGGCCGCGGTATCGAGCCCGTTCTTCTTGCCACAGCGAAACACCACAGGCACTGAGCCAACGCAGCGTGCATAAAGAAAACAAAAATTAAGAGATCACTGCGGCTACCGCATTGGAGGAATGCGAAAGCGTTGATTTATTCCTTAATTCGGCCTTAATTCGTTGTGTCATTTTATTTTAATTCACACCTTAATTCTATAATTGCACTAAATTATTTTATTTACTCATTATCAATTTTGGGTTTTCAAATTTGGCGCCACGCGTTGGCTTCGCCACGTTGGCTTCGCCCACACTTCCGGTTTTTCAAATTTTTCGCCACACGAGGCCCTAGCTACGCCCACTTCCTTGACATTTTTGGCTCTAATTAATTAACTAACCACTCTATCGACATATTTTTTTGCATAATCCTCACATCATCCTCTTTCGATTACAACCACTCGTTTGACACTATCTCTTCAAAGTCCCCACAAGTTGCTGCAGACACATTTTGATGACACGTTTTGGTGACACGACCCCGCCAACATAGCCCAGCATTAATAATAGATGTGAACGCTGAAACTGTTTATGCCAAAGCCGACGGAAAGCACTCACCGGTTTCGTGAGAGCTGCAAGTTAGGCAACGGAGACAAACGCAGTCGTCTGCGCGGGCAGCAAAGAAAACAAAAGCGCGCGCGCGAACGCCATTGGATCGGACTGGATTGACATTAAACTTTGTTGACTTTTTCTGTGACTTAGCAACAGCTTGCGGCTAGCCAATCTAAGCCAAGCCACATGTCATTCAGGGCGCTAGTTCACGTCTCCGTGCGCAAGCTAGCAGACAGCTTTTCGAGTGCTCCCGCTCTTTTAAGCTTCGTAGGCTAAAGCTGGAGCATACTGTTCGAGTGCTTCAACTTATCCCGAAGTTGTAACATGCTACCGAGGAGATCTGTGCGGTGTTTACGGGCTCTCCACGCGAGCGCGACGGGCCCTGAAACGTTCGTCCGATGTTCCCGGTTGCTGCAGCCCAGTACGTTCACGAAATCCGATGCAAAGCAAGCGCTCTGCAAAAGCCAAAAGGTGGGCAAAAACTGACTAGTAAGAAATGATGAGTGCACATTGATGCAGGGTTGTCTATTTCGTCGAGATGGTGATCCCGAAAGAACGGTTTCGAGAAAGAACGATCTATCGACGAGGCCATTGAAAATCACAGTAGAAGTTCCAGACGAAGGCTTGAATTAGTTCTGCTTGGATTGCAAGTTGAAACCAGTATGTTGTATGCTGCTCGATTACGCTGAGCCCAGCGGGCTGATATGTATGCATATGCACCACTGGCCCTTTAAAGACAATTTAGATACATTACGAGGCGAGGAAGTGCGAAGAGTTTGGGTGTTGAAAAGGCACTCACAGGTTTTAAAAACAGGACATTATTGCTCATGCATATACGACCAGAACCGTGACCGAAGCAACAGAATTGGCTGGCACAGTTGCAAAAGAAAAAAAAAAAGGAAACACCCTTACTCTGAAAATTATCCATTCTTTTTTTTTTTTTCTGCTTCCCATACAAAGTATCAAGAATGGGGCCCATGCATACACTGTTCGAACAGAGAATGCATTCTAAAAGGACCTCACAGAAGGCGGCTTCTACTGCAGCAGATGAAATCACGCTTAGACCATCTACTGTTGTCGACAATATCTACTATAATATATTTTGTAATCTATGAAAGCTATGTATAAGACACTGATTATATAATAAAAATTCCTCTGTGACCTGATTGCTAGAATATAGTCTGTTGTTGATTATTCTTGCCAAAAACCCCATGTTCTGATTAGTTAAAATCTGATCCTATTAGTCATTACCTTAGCCCATAACTTGTAAGCAAGAGACACTAAGCTAATCGGTATCCTTTCTGACATCCTTTTTCTAATGCAATAGTATGATGTTAGCATATTTTCACGTTTCCCACATGCTTGAGGTCATGCATGCACTGCATATACAGGGTGGCAAATTTCTCTAGCATGGCAATAACAGGGGCTAGTTGGTGGTTCATCGTTGGTGGTTCATCGACAGACGAAGCGCTTCGTCTGTCGTCCTTATAGTGTGTCTTGTTTGTTTTAGTACAACGCAGTTTTTTCAGCTGCTTTGAAATTTCCTAGTTCCTTTTTTTATGTTATGCTTTTCAACCTTCTAGCTAAATATATTTATGTATTTTCAGTGAAAGTTGAAAATTGCACTAATAAATTCTGCGGCTCAAATTGTTGTGTATATGGGTGTGTACATGCAAAAACCAAGAGCTTTTCATCTTATATTACCACGCAACAGACTGAATGCTTATATATATATATATATATAATCACCAAAAATTGAAGAAACATAACAGGATTTAATTCACAACGTTTTGGCTGGAGGACCAGCCTATATATATATATATATATATATATATATATATATATATATATATATATATATATATATATATATATATATATATATATATATATATATATATATATATATATATGTGTGTGTGTGTGTGTGTATACACACACATATACACACACACACACTGCTCCAGAGTTCTGCAAGTGTCTTTTAGTTTCTTTCAGAAGTTTAAATTACCTAAAAATTTGTAACTGTATTCTAAATTTTATTTGGAGCCTTTTTTCTTTCATGCTTAGCCATGCACAAAGAGAACGGAGGGAAAGACATTTACCACATCACCAAAACCTGCCCTTTGCAAACAAAAGTTGTACCTGGTTGGATTGGATAAAAAATAAGCATCCTTCTGATGCATATATATTTCCCTGCCTTTTTGTTCCAGTATCTAATTCAGGTCTTGCATTATTATTAGCCACATAAATGTCTTATCCTGACCCAGGTGTTTTAAAAATCCACTTTTACAAGAAAGCAGGAGACAACCAAACTGAGAAATAAAGAAAAAATGCTGCTCAAATTCGAACTACGCAAAGAGCATAGTAAGACCACCAAAATTTTTATTTTATATGAATTTACGGCACTCATAATTCGCATATGCTTAGTACTGCGGACCGGAAATTCAAGTCGGTCTTGTCAAAACATCTCGCATAATAGGAATTTCAATTTTTGCATTTTCATACTGACATCAGAAAGAAGAGACAACGCATCAAATGGGTTTATTAGAAAACCTGTCTACTGTAAAAAAATTTGGTTGGCGCCGAACCAGTTTGAACCAGAATGGAATTTTATTTATTTATTTATTTATTCAGGTACCTACAGCACCCGTTGAGGGCATTTTTGTAGGGGGGATACAGTTGCAAAACATATATCGTCATGCAGATGACACTGTGTAAATAACAACCAAACAAACAAACAATAAAAGTACAATGCATTCCAATACTGAGTAAACTGATAACAAAAGAATCATGAAAGCAAGAAAGACGTAAATGGCATATTGTAAT
The DNA here is from genome assembly GCF_052857255.1 of Amblyomma americanum. NCBI lineage: Eukaryota > Metazoa > Arthropoda > Arachnida > Ixodida > Ixodidae > Amblyomma > Amblyomma americanum. The sequence continues at coordinate 208,875,601 of NC_135501.1, forward strand.
ATGAACGAGCGCATACAAAAATTTGAAAACGCACAGCAACGCAGCGTGCGCGCATGCACACACAGACGCACGCACGTGCGCACGCAACCACACACACACAATCCATTCAACAAAAGGCGTGACAAAGCATTTTCAAAAGAAGATTGCGAGGCTAAGACAACTTCTGGCAATTTATTCCAGTCACGCACTGTTTTGGGAAAAAATGAGTCTTTAAGTACATTTGAAAACTGGTGCTCTAGAGCTGAACATAGAACTGAACCTGAAAGGCGTGAACTTGAACTTGAATTTTGCAAACCCGAAAAAATTCAAAAATTCTTGTTTGGCACCGTGATCCTGGGGTCTTTCTGCTACTCTGCAAATTTTGGTTAAAACTATCACCTAGTTCATGTGTCCCATCAGTCTAAAGAAGTGAATCTGCATGCATGGCCCTTTGACAAGCTGAAACATTTCTTCTAATAGACCCAGAAAATTCGCTGATGTCTTATTGCATTCTGTGAAGGCTGTAGGTTCCTATTTCTGCATCATTATATTTTCTGCAGTCTGCTGCTTAGAAAGACATGCTTTTCTTAATATAACTGAAATTGTTTATTATAGGATGAAAATGTTTGCATTTTTAGTCAGTATATCCAACTCTACAAACAGCGAAATTTTGATGTAAATTTGTCCATAAAAAAGAATTGTTTCAAAGCAAGGGTGTGATGGCAGAAGACCGCATATTTGCCTAATGGTTTGGTTTATGGGGGTTTAACGTCCCAAAGCGACTTAGGCTATGAGGGATGCCATAGTGAAGGTCTCGGGAAATTTTTACCACCTGGGGTTCTTTAATGTGCACTGACATCGCACAGTATAGGGCCTCTAGAATTTCGCCTCCATCGAAATTCGACCGCTGCAGCCGGGATTGAACCCGCGTCTTTCAGGCCAGCAGCCGAGTGCCATAACCACTGAGCCACCGCGGCGGCTCATATTTGCCTAATGAAAAATGAGTTATCTTACCCACCGCCTTGGCTCAGTATTTAGAGCGCTGGGCTAATCAGAAGGAGGATCCGGGTTCAATCCTGGCCATGATGGCTGCATTTGAATGGAGGTGAAGTGGAAAAGGTGCCCGTGTGCTGTCTGTGATGTCAGCACATGTTAAAGAACCCCAGGTGGTCTAAATTTGTCTAGAGACCCCTGCTATGATGTACCTGATAGCCCATATATTGCTTCAGGACATTAAACCCCACCAATTTACAATTTATCCCCTACCCCATCCGCTCCAATAAGATCCTTGTGCACGCCTAACTAAAGTCATATACCTTGGATGTGTTACACTGCAGCTTATGCTGGACTATGGTCTGATAAGTGCGTCAAGTGCGGGGACATTTGTTCTGCTCCCCCTTGCTCTGAGAGCACTGGAGCGCCTCACCAACCTCATAGACACCGAGCTACAGCAAGTTGGAGGCCAGAAAACGTACTTCCCCTGCCTTGTGCCAAGTTCTCTGCTCAAGAAGACAGGTGACGCGTTTTGTCAGTACTTGTTTCTCTACATTATCATCCAGGCATTGGTTGTCTGATGTGCGAATCTTCGTTGCTGGAAATCTCGTTAGTGATATGTTGCAAGCCATCAGAAATGGCATTGTTACTTGCAAAAAATAGAAAACTGATTTACTCGGAAGAAAGAGTGATTAGTCCAAGAAGGGAAACTGAGAGTCAAAGATGGCAGTGGGAACAGCAAAAAGAATGCATTTGCATCATTTACTCTCGCTCCCATAGCCGCAGATTTGGACTGGTTCCCTGTGATAATCATTGCCTGTCTTGTATGCTTGGCTGTTAGCAATAGGTGGAGAAGCATATTAATAACTGTAGTGTCAAAATACTGAAGACAGCACTGCATCTGTCACTGCTGGTCAGAAACAAAAAACGGTTCTGTAAGTCCTGTAGAAATACCCCCTTTTAACAGGTTGTGGTTTGTGGTTTTAAGTTCAGTTGTTGTGCAACTAGTTCATTTAAGCTTGCTTGCTGATGAGCTTTTCTTCTCATCTCATGAGAAGGAAAGTGGGTGTAGCTCTTGTGCTGACATCTACGTATCCAAAGTTCACTATTGCTTGCTTGTTTCAGTTTTGTGTTGTGGCTTTATTTCTTCGTACCATGCTGCTCCAACTCTCCTCAAAGACGCTTCTATTTTTTTCTTTCCAGGCCGATGGGATACACTAGGCCAAGAATTGTTCACACTGAAGGACAGAAAGAGCCACGACTACTGTCTTGGACCCGTAAGTGGCGTGCCTGTTCAGTGGCCTCTGCTTCTGCTGCAGAGTACACTGGCTTTCGTTCAATTCCCAGAGGCATCGGTTTGCTCCCACATGAGAGGGGCGCAAAAAGGTTTTCATACACACTGGAGTCTCGGCCGTCACTAAAGTTTAATGCAGGGGTCCTCAATTTTTTTATCCATGGGAACCCCAATGGCTTCCAGATGGTTCTGAAGAACTTCACGTGTCCTGGCTTTCATCCATACCTGCCTGACAGGCATGCAAAGGAAGAGCATACTAATGCATGTAAGGCAGGTGTGGCTGATTCAATTAATAATGGCTGGCTGTATGGCAAAAAAGCGTGATATGAGCAGTCAAGGTGTCATCATCAGCCTGACTGCACTCACTGCCAGACAAGAGCCTCTCTCATATCTCTTTAATTAAACCTGTTCTGCACCAGCTGCAGCCACCTTATCCCTGCAGACTTCTTAATCGCATCCACCCACCAAACTTTCTGCCACCCCCTGCTACGCTTGTCTTCTCTTGGTGTCCAGTCCTTTACCATTTACGACCAGCAGTTATCTTGCCTTCGTATTACATGCCCTGCCCAAGCCCATTTCTTCTTCTCGATTTCGGCTAAGATATCATTAACCTGCATTTGTTACCTGACCCACTCTGCCCTCTTCCTGTCCCTTACCGCTATACCTATCATTTTTCTTTCCATGGTTTGCTGCGTTGTCCTTAACTTAAAGTGAACCCTTCTCATTAGCTTCCATGTTTCTGCCCCATAGGTGAGTACCGGTAAGGTACAGATACAGCGCCGGTAAGATATATACATTTCCCTTGAAGGATACTGGTAAACTGTCATTCATGATCTGAGAGAACATGCCAAATGTTCTCCACCCCTTTCTTATTCTTCTCGTTATTTCACACTCGTGATCCGGATCTGCGGTCACTACCTGACCTAAGTAGACGTATTTCGTTACCACTTCCAGCGCCTTGCTATCAATCATAAATTGCTGTCTCCTTCCGAGACTGTTGAACATTACTTTAGTTTTCTGCACATTAATTTTTAGACCCACCATTCTGCTCTGCCTGTCTAAGTCATTGATTATTCTTTGCAGTTCATTCCCCGAATGACTTAGCAAGGTGATGTCATCAGCGAATTGCAGATTACTAAGGTATTCTTCATTAACTCTTATCCCCAACTCTTCCGAAACTAGGCCTCTGAATACCTCCTGTAAACAGGCGGTGAATATTATTGGCAAGATCGTATCACCCTGCCTAACACCCATTATTGGAATTTTATTGCTGACGATATGGAGGGCTATGGTGGCTGTACAGCTGTTATAGATATCTTCCAGTATTTTCACATAAGGCTCATCTATGTCCCAATTCCTTAATGCCTGCATGGCTGCTGAGGTTTCGAATGAGTCAAATGCTTCTTTGTAATCAATGAGGCCATACAGTGGGGTTGGTAATATTCTGTGCATTTCACTATGACCTGATTGACAGTGTGTATATGGTCTATTGTTGAGTAGCCTTTACAAAAGCCTGCCTGATCATTTGGCTGATTGAAGGCTAAGGTTCTCCTGACTCTGTTAGTGATTACCTTAGTAAATACCAAGTAGGCAACAGACAGTAAGCTGATCGGTCTGCAATTTTTCAAGTCCTTGACGTCCACTTTCTTACGGATTGAGACGGTTGATATAAATGTCCTTCCAAGCCTCCAGTATGCTTGAGGGTTACTAATTTTTCTAGCATAATCTCTCCATTGCCTTCAACAGATCTGCTGTAATCAGATCCTCACCGGCTGCTTTCCCGCTTTGCATTGCTCCTAAGGCTTTCTTACCTTAAGCCGAATACCTGTTCTGTAGCGATATCCTGAATTCCTCTCTTTCCCTCTTACTGCTAACTTCACCAGCTTCTGCTTCACCAGTTTCTTCCATTTCCTCTTCAAGTCTGGGCTAATTCGAAACCTTACCATCCTGTGATCAGTACAACAATCTTTTCCGAGGACCTCCACGTCCTGCACGATGCCAGGGTGAGTGCAACAGTATGAAGTCATTCGAGCTTCAGGGGCCCTGAGAAGCTTCAGGGGGGCTTTCGAGCTTCAGGGGGGCTGAGAAGACGAGCGGGACATCATGCCTGCTCGCAACCTTTTTCAGGTTGTCCCTCTCGTCTTCTCAGCCCCCCTGAAGCTCGGTATCGTTTGCCCTCGAGTGGAAAAAAGAAAGCAAAAAGAAAAAGAAACAGGCTGCGGAACCAAGCATGGGCGACCATTCATGAGATGTGCCGAAGGGGTAGTTTATGAAATTCCCCTCTCGTGCGGTCGTTCCTATATAGGACAAACCGGGCGCTGTGTGAGTGAGCGAATCAGGGAACACAAAAGAAATGAACAAAATAAAGAGGGCCCAAATTTACCTAAGCATATTAGATCCTGCCCTTCACGCTCTTGTTAGCCATGTTTTTCAATGGTGCGGATTCTTGCCAGGAGTAGCAACGTGAAAGCCAGAGAACTGATTGAAGCGTTCTATATCAGCAAGAAAGGCAGTTTATACATCAGCGAAACATCAATATCTTTGTACATGCAAGGCGGAAAAACAGTTTTTTGAGCGATGCTTATCATGTACGACTTGATGTACGAATATGTTCCTTGCGCAGGCACTGGCTGACTGTATATATATGCATGTATGTGGTTTCTGCAAATTGAACCAGTTGTGAGCGGCGCTCTGTCCCGTTCTCTTCTCTCGTGCATGTGTGTGTGTGGTTTTGGTGCCTTTAGAGTACAATGATCAGGGCTGAAGGACAGACCAGTGCATAGACTGATCTTTATACTTGGATAAATGGCTGCTTGTCAGGTGTGCATGAAGTTGCCAGTTTGACTCCATTTGTTGTATAGTATGCACATTTCATTGGCTTCAAAGAGCATATAGGAGCACTATTGCATTTCATTTGGTTAAATTAATAGAAGTCTTCCACAGCAGTGTTTTGCACACCCCATATGCTGGCTTTTCAATTAAAGCCAGGGGCCTCAGCCTTAGATTATGTCAGCTGAAACAGTTTTGGCTGCAGAGATAGTAAATGCAAAAAGGCTAGCAGAAAATGACTGATCTCTGCTTGTCTTCTTATTAGGTTTTCTTAATGCTGGGTGTCAGCACTACAGTAGCAGCACCAGAATCGTTATCTCAGAGCATAAATCATATGACTAGATGCAAGGTAGTGTCATTATGGATGTACTCCACATCGTCAATGTAGATATCAAAAACCGGATTCCGTTTAAAGATCTGACGAACATCTGCTATTGGAACAGGATGTTCAGACATCTATCGGGTACCTTGTAAAACAAGCCAGCGTGTGTTTTTGGAACTTCTTGGGTAACTTATATATTGCATTCTTCACCTTCATCTGTTGTGCTAACTCTAGCTCGGCACTTCATTTGTGAACACTTGACGTGTAAATCCAATAAACATCTCTAGGAGGCGGTGGAGCAAGCAATAAAGAGCACTTCTGAACTCAGATGTTAAGCTCTCTTGTTTAAGCTTCTTGTGAAACCTCTGATGTCTTGTCTGAAGGTTCTATGAATATTTCTTCACATAGACTCATGAAGAAGCATTCTCACAGCTGATGGCATCCTTGAAGTCGTTGCCTCATGCAGCTCTGCCGGTTATGCTCTATCAGGTAATGTGTCAAACTGCTTTTAGTGAGCACTTTTTAGTTCACCATTTATATAATTGGTCAGTATAGCAGGTTAAGTCCCCAATCATCAGCTGAACTCCATGCCTTCGAGTATAGCCTTCTGACATCATTAAAAGCAGTGTAGCTTTCATTGGTCAGTATGAGGAGTTGCGTTATTCTTGTTACATCTGCATATAAACACTGATGTTTCTGCAACACATTGAGTACCTATATACTTTGAAGCACTGCTGTAAGTTGAAATCATTAATTATTCATGATCACACCAAAGGTAGTAATAATTTGTTTAAAATAGGTTCATAATGATTAGCAAAGGAGGTCTGCACAGTCTTTGAGTTACTCAGTGAAGTTTTTGTATTGATGAGATTTTTATTTGTTGGGCACCCAGATAACCCCTAAATTTCGGGATGAAGCACGGCCAAAGTTTGGTCTACTTAGGTGTCGAGAATTTCTCATGAAAGGTAAGCTGTCATTCTGTTGTCCCTGCATTGTCTACAGTTCAGCATCTTTTTTTTCCAATGTGACTGTTGGTCAAATGGTTAGCTCAAGAACTTGTGCTCCAGCTAAGACAGAGAAGTTGTCAGCTGTGTTACTTAAACTATTAATGATAACTCTGAATACTCATAACTACATTTTTGGGCACAAGTGTCTTTGGGGGTTTGAAAGGTGGCAAGCAGCTACGAAAAACAGCCTTTCATATGCCTCTAGTTTTTATGGAGCTGAAAAAAACTAAAGATATTTTTGTGGTGTATAACATCATCCTCAGCATTTGTAAATATCAAAATTTCAGCATTAACCGTTGTGCACCACCATTGTGAGTGTAATCAGTGAGACAACTTAGGAACATCATGTTGCACTGTTTTATCCCTGAACTTCTTAAAATCTGTATTTAGTCCACCAGTGTTATTGCTGTGCAATGTAGCAGGACCTACAAAGCCCTTCTGTGGATGACTAAAAGTGAATCAGCATGTTTACTTTTGCCTAGTCACATCCAGTTAGTTGCACTTGATAGCTCTGTACCATTCACTTAGATGAAATCATAAAACCTGCAGTGCACATTTATTACAATAGGTCCTTTAGTTCAGATGATGGTATGTTAAATACATCTTTTTTTCTTCATCTAGCTTATCATGTGATAACAGGACTTGCTCACTTTTCAGACATGTATTCATTTGACAAAAGTCTGGAAGATGCGGCGAGCACATATAACATGGTCTGCGACACGTACGCCAGGATTCTGAGGCAGCTAGAAGTTCCATTTGTTAAAGGCAAGCTCTGAAAAGCACTTTTCTTTAACCTCTTGCTTTATAATTAAGACTTGGACTTACCGTTTTTTTTTTTTTCATTTCGGCAGACTTTTTTCGGTTTTTATTTCAGAACACAAGATTCGGTTTTTTTAGCAAATAATGTTTTGGACGAATAATAAATGGACTTTTTTCAGTGCTTTAATGTAGTTCTGTTTGGTCAAAACTTACTTAAAGTCTGACTCGGTGTTTTAGTCAACCTGAACAATTTATTAATTTTATTATTTTATTTACCAGTACCAGTAATTAGCATGCAAATGGTAATGGTTGGAACTGCGCTTGAAGAAGAAATTGCTATCGTCATTAAGAGAGTAACCCAGGTTAAATGAGACAGCCGGCAGACAAAAACGGAAGTGGAAGTTAGAATTAGGTTGACATGTAATTGTTGGGTTGTGCGCGAGGGCGGGGTATCACGTGGCCTGGGTGTTGATGGCAGCGATGGAACTGCTGTTCAATCCCATATTTTTCGTGAGGCCCATGGGTGGTTTCGAGTCAGTGTCCTACATGCAGTTGATAAGGCTACTTACCGATTAACAACTCTAAGCAGGTTAAGTTTGGGAACAAAGCGCTTAACTAGAGGGCGGCGAGGAGGTGACGCTTCCCGGTCTGCAGAGGCATGAAAGCTGGCGAAAGAATACTTCAAATCGCACAACTGCGCCCCTTAACCAGCTATACCACCGTCGCGTCATGCCCCTGGCTTACTTACTTAGTTCATTTCAGCTTTGACTGAGAATAACTCACATTCAACAGCCAGCTAGCTATGCCTTGCATGGCAAGAATACTGAGCTTTTTCATTTAAGACCGAATTTCTAAAACCGACTTTGGCATACTTTTATCGGATTTTTTTTTTCGGTTTAAACCGGAAAATCCAAACCCTATTTATAATGTAGCAGGTGTGCAAAGCTTTCTTCAGCTGGAGTAGAGAGAACAAAATGGTATTGTTGCCCACTCAGCTGGGTTTTGTCTTATTCCTGGTAAGTGCATCCCTATTTCCTTGGCCTGCGACCTGAAGTTTCAACCAGTTTTTCTCTCAAAGATGTGGAACCAGTGCTTCACCACTTCTGCTAAGAATCATGTCAGAGCAAAACCCTTGCATTGCTTAGACATCTGAAACCCTTTAATGAATGCTACAAGGCATTTCAAATCGTACCTGTGAACAGTGCATACCTGAAAGCATGATGAGTGACAGCACTGCGTGATTACAAATGATCGACTGCAGTGCTTAAAAAAAGCATTCACAGCATCCTATCAGAGAAGGCAAATTATAAGTTTCTGAAGCACGTATGGAACCAACTGAAATTCAGTTGGTTGCAATTGGTGTTTAGTGTTAGTAGTGTTCTTATGAAGGTGCAAACTTTTGTTCAAAGCCTGGTTCAATTATGTTCACTTCAAAATATGCTCCTATATGCATCCTCCTCAGGCTTCTTAAAGGTGTTTGTACATGTGTGGCATAATGGGCTGTATGGTAATAAAACGATACTTGTGCGGTAGTTCTAAAATCTGGAGCTGATTTAGACATTTGGTCTGAATTAAGCTGTATCACCAGCTGTGACACAGAGTGTAAAAATGTGAATATTTTTGTTTCTGCTCATGTAACTATATGAATTGCTCACTTACATTTAAAACAGCCTTTTCCAACATACAGTTGAATCACGGTGATGCACAGATCTCACGAGGTCGCGAAAAAATTCGTATCCAACGAACAGAATTTGTAGGCAGAAGCATAGAAAAAGCATTCACGCAAATCTGTTTATGGTTGACAAGGTTTATGCAGGGCTGTGCGGCCACAGCTCGCTACTCGTGGTGCGCAGAGCGTGACTGGCAATCACAACATCGGTGATGTGCGAGCCAAGCACCACTGCTCACTGCCTGCGATGCGTACTACATGATGAGCGATCACGGCGTGGGTGATTTACGGGCTACTCTTCGTGCTCGAGGGGGCAGTCATGGCTTGCGCATTCATATCATATTCGTAGTGGCACAGGAGAGAGTTCGGAGCATGCGGAATTCTGCATATTGTGCACAATGCATTTCGGCCAGGGACTGTTACGAATTCATATCATCACGAAATTTGTGTCAGCCATGTTCGTATCACTTACATTCTACTGTATTCACCAAAGCTCGATCTTCAGCTACCAGAGATACAGAAATCCTCCTGAAAGATAAATTCGTGCAAGAGCGTACCCTAACGGCTGAACAGCTTGAACTATAGCTGTGGTTGTAATGTTACATTGCCAAGTGATGGAGCAACTTTTAATTTCGCCCTTGAATTACTGTGTATGCAGTCATACTTTTATGCAGTTTTAGTCATCTTTAGATGTTCAGAAATCCGCAAAATTAGCCAAGTTTAATTTTGTAGCAGTCATCTTTTTTTTTTAATCTCCCAGTTTTTTACATGTCTGCATTGAGGGGACCATCAGTGATTAACTCTTGGAAGTTCATAACTTTCTTCTGACGTTTTCAATGTCTGGCCATTAGAGGGTAAAGCAGGAGGTGCGATTTTTATCATCAAAATTACAATCAAGTCAGTAAGACCTTGATTTGCACAGGCTCATAGTTGTGACAGTTGTAGCCAGGATTGCTAATTGGACAACAGTGTAGTGAATAAATAACGTACAATTACGTGAACCATCTTGCACACGGAGAATAAGGAATAAATGTTTTGTCGGGGTGGAAAGTTTGAGAGATATGGAAGCAGCAACTGAGCTATATAGGTATGCTGACTGCCAGTGGTTCGCCACCATCCTGTGCATAAGTGGAAGTAGCACGATAACATTTTTGTAGGCTAGTTGGTGTATTACTGGAATCTGTTTTCAGCGCACAAGGACACCACAGGAAGGAACAAACTTGACAGGACAGATCGCGTGGTGTCTCTTTGCACTAAAAAGAATTGAAGTAGTACGATATTTGTCTGTTCTCTACATAGTCATGAATCCAGGGAACCCTCAGTAGATATCAAATTTGTGCACCTGAATCACTTCTCTAGTACTGTGGAGACTTTTGCGCACGGCAGTACCTTTTTATTAATGGCACTTATTAAAACTTTGTGAGGAACAAAAGTTCACAAACGGCAACCATGCAAAGTGGTACACTGGATCTTTCCTTTCGATAGGCAGCAGGAAATTGCCTGATTATGATGCCTGCACACAGAAACCAGAAAAGCCCATTGCGACCTCCAACCTGAATCATATTAGCAATTGATAATGAAAAAGTGTCCGTGGTGCCTACAGCTTTTATTGTGGCCTTGGCATATTTATCTCATGAACAACAGACGCAGATGTCAGAGTGTTCATAATCAGCCCTTCATAGGATACACCCTGTAAATTGCCTGTAGAGCAGTTAATTCACCCAGCCTGTCTCTCTCATCAGTGAAAGCGTCCACAGGTGCAATGGGTGGAAACTACTCCCACGAGTTTCACTACCTCACTGACATTGGGGAAGATCGTCTGCACGTGTGCTTGCAGTAAGTCTTGCTATTTCAAATACTGCAGATCATTTATTGTTGCACTTGTTCTCCTTGTTGGCTTTAGTTTTTATTTCATGGACACAGGTGCCCAGTGCAATGTCACAAGCAAGGTCTAGTGGGTGAGCGCACATTCCCAATGAACAAACTTGCCACAGTACTGATTTTCTGCTGCTTTCTAAGCTGAAAAGTGTGCAGTTTCGCATCCTGTTCTTATGACAGACACTAATTTCATGCACCTCATGAGATTTCTGCACTTGTCTTGTGACATCGTGCTGCTGTCATTATAAGTGCTAAGTGTATGTGTGGCAATTTCAGAAACTTAAACCACACTGCAAAAGTATGCCTTTGTAACCCTTTGCTACGTATGTAAGGAGGGCTTGCATGTGTATTCTAAAAAAGAAAATGCTATAAAAAATTTCCGGTCTTCAGGTCGTTTAAAGCTACTTTCACCATGACTGATGCTGAGTTTTTCCCCTTTGAAAAAGAGGTGCACTTCTGACACAGTTACAGTATGTGACCTTTAGTGAAAAAATTACTTTCTAAAAGTTGCGAAGGTATCTCCACTTTTGTAACAGCAATACTTCCTGTCGTAGTGGTAGTGAGAGCTAGTGTTCTACTGGATGATAATTGTGTGTATATAGCCCTAATAGAAGGTGAAGCGGACATGAAATTCGGGGGCCGTGGGTTTGAATCCCACTGGTGGCGTGCGTTTTTCTTTTTTATTGTTTTAATTAGTAGTCATTCAGGAGCAAAATAACTACAGTATTAATTTCTAATTGATTTAAAAAATTAAAAACCCGCAAATAATATATATAATTGTGTGTGAAAAAACTATTCCCCTGTGCTTCCTGATTTCGGCAACTGTTGGCTTCCTTCATGTGTAGGGCTGTGGGTGACACAAGCAGTGCAACTATATTTGGTGATCAAGGCATTTGAACATCATCCAGTGCGCAGGCGTTCTTGTAATTCACCTCCATTGAAATTGTATGCGGCCACCACGATGGCATCACACGATCTCATGTTGCTAGGCCTTTAATGGAGCAGTGTTCTTTCATGCCCGTCAAAAAGGAGCCGCTCTCTCAGGAGGCCATGCAGCAGCAGCAGCTGGTGGACCCTAAGGTCCACCACAGAGGCAAAATACAAAAGATACTTATTCATGTGCTATGTGGTGTCAGCCCATGTTAAAGAACTCCAGGTGGTCAAATTAATCTAGAGCCCTCCAGCTGCAACGTCGCTCATAGCTTATATATTCATAATTTCCTGCTAACTTTTTTTAAAGGTGAAAGCCTTACTAGCCCCATTACAAGAAAAGCCGGCTGCATGTGTTAGTGTGTTAATGTGTTAGTGCGTGTACTCACAGATGGTGCAGAAAATCCCAGCGATGGCAAGAAAAATATGGTGGCCTTAGGATGCACACAGCAAGCCAAGCACCATCATTCCAGATAATCGCTGTATATATCCCTACTGGCTGACCTTAATGTGGCGCCAGTTTTACTGATGACATTCATAGCAAAATTGTGAGGAAGTATTTGACATACAGCGTTCCTGGTGGTGTCAGGCAATTTCCCGTTGCCTGTAGCTTACATGTGCTAGTCAAGTTGGAGGCTAGCTTGCTACAGGGGTTTAAAGCAACATCTGCACCTTCAATTGTATGCCTTTCCAGACTCTTTACCTCTTCCCTTAAGGTGCCTTTGAGGTGTCTCAGAGGTAAGGCAATTAATGCACCACTTCCTTTCCTCAAAAATCAGTTTCCTTATATTAAAATTGTGGCTCAAGGGTGGTTCGTTGTAGGTCATTGCGTGTGGTGTCATAGGATTTCTCATTGCATGTAGCATATGTCTCTTAGTCTGGTTGGAGGCCCGTCTTCATTTCATTTCTCAGTGCCCAACCTGCATCAAGGTCGAACACTCACGATGACACCTTAATGATTTTTCCTTCACTGCACATAAGCAGTCTTCAGTGTCCTCTGAATTTTTTATCAGCAGTAAACCTCTCCATGCCTGCAAAAATAAATGTGAGCCTAGATAGCAAGCCCCTTGACACCATTAACAAAAAGTGACACCATGCAAAAGGACTTCAGGAACCACTGTGAGAACTGCCAATATAAACTAGTTGAAAAGGCAGTGTTGTAGAGCAGCGACACAGGAATTTCTGTAGCACATGCTTTCTGTAATGTGCCCTGTTACTTTTTTTGCTTTATCTCTTTCTTCAGGTGCCGTACAGGCATCAGTGCTGATGAAACCTCGTCAGGTGCGTGCATCCTTTGTCATGCTGAACATATTACTGGTTGTCTCAATTCACGCTGTATTATTCAGAGGATTACCAACTCGCCCAAGCCTCAGTTTTAGCATATTATAGGTAATGTTCTGGGTAACTGCAGATGCTGTCAGCAACTCTGCAAGTCTGTTTCGAATAGAGGGAAGGGCTGGGGGTGAAGTGTGAAGCTCCATTCACACACCACTAATGAGGAATAGAACAGGAAGTGACCCTGTCTCCCCTGAAAAAAGAGACAGAGGGATATGACAGGGGCAACGACACCACCTGCCCCTCATGTTCCAGAGCCCCTGCCTGCTATCCTTACTCCAAAAACAAAGCGCAGCTTTCACTCAGAAGTAAATAATGCCGAGCCTACTTGCACACTATTTCAAAGCATATGGAAGTAATTCAAAAACAACTACCTTTAATTAAAAAATTACTCAACATACATTTTTGTTTGTCAAGAAAGGAAGTGTGCCGTATGGAATGTCAGGTGGCATTTCTGGTGTACGGTATGAGTTCGTTAATTCGACCCCTGTTAATTCGAAAATCCAGATAATTCGACTTGCTCCCGTCCAGTGCCCATGGCAGCCTATCCCAGACAACACAAATACATCTTCAGCCGCCGCGGTGTCTCAGTGGATATGGCACTCGGCTGTTGACCCAAAAGACGCGGGTTCGATCACGGCCGCGGCGGTTGAATTTCGATGGAGGCGAAACTCTAGAGGCCCGTGTGCTGTGCGATGTCAGTGCACGTTAAAGAACCCCAGGTGGCCTAAATTTCCGGAGCCCTTCACTACGGCGTCTCTCATAGCCTCAGTCACTTTGGGACGTTAAGCCCCCATAAACCATAAACCAACCATACATCTTCAGGATGTCCTGAGGATTAATTTTTGAGGACGTTGTATTGTCCATGACGACGTCCTCTATTGATCCTCAATAAGTCCTCACATAGTCCTGTTGTCCGGTCTCAGTATGTCCTCAGGACATCCTCAATATTCCTCTCAAGGACCTTCTTAGTATGTTTTCAGGACGTCAGATGACGATTTAGCCCCATGAATTTGGGTCATTATATCGCTTAATTACTTTGGGGAGTGTGCACAAAGGCTGTGAAACAGCTTTCTTTTTGCTTCATTTGTCTTGAATTCTAGCAAACAAATTATGCAAAAGTTTTGCTTGCTCAAGATCTACTGGTTCGCAATTGCCGCATTTCATGGTACATACAGGTTGTTCTTCGTGCAATATTTTCATACAGCGACGACTATTCAAGAACTGAACTCTGCCACCTCAGTGCAAAAGCTACTTGGACTAATGGCCCTAAAATCTAAACAGTTCAACCCCGTCAGAAGCATGCAGCACATAAGAACAGGTTTAAAAGCCAAAATACCTGAAAATATCTCTTCAAGGCATATAGTTTCTTCAGTCAGAATGGGTTCCTTCATTATATTGCTATTCAACTTAATTTTTATAAACCTGCGGTTCAATTAATTAATGAAAGCCGAATGCAAGGGATAAAGCTTGTTTTATCTCGGTTCAGTGCCACAATATTGTCCTGCAATAGGACGTTTGTAGGACATTTTAGAAATTTTCATCCTCGAGTCATCCAGCAAGGTGCAAACTGAGGACATCTTCATGAGAACGTTTGGACGTGACGCACTCAAAAAGTACTCAATGTCCTGTTAGGAATGAGGACGTCCTCAGGACGTTTGGTGTTGTCTGAGTATGGCACCAGACGCTCGGTAATTCGGATGCTACGAGTCTCGCACTGATTAATTCAAACGGGCTCCTGAACGGAGAGCATCCAGGTATATCGAGCGCGTCATACCTGAGAGACTGCATCCAGCTATCATGAGCAAGGCAAGACATCGTCAAAATAGCCATACTCAAATACCGAGTTCCGTGTTGCAGAGTTGGAGTTGCTCGGCACACCTCAGATTTGAGCGTGACGGCAGGCAATACGAATGTGACAACAACTGGACAGTTCTGCCTCCGAGAACGGTCCGACCGCTTAGTTTTGGTTTCATTTTTCTGAACTTCGCACCTGCCCACAGCGACGGCAGCTTGACCAGCTTGCATTGGGGTGCCAACCATTCCAATCTCAGATGCCTATTAGCACGTTGTGGGTGTTTTATCTGCCTACCTTTTTTTCCTCGCCGCTTCAGCGCCGCTAGCGTCCGCGTGGTTCCATTCATCTAGTGGGCCAAAAATGTGCGCTGGTCGCACAGTTCAACATTTGTGTGCTGAAGCCTACTCAATCGTGATAGCGCCGTTTATGATGGGAGTGGCACGGTAGCGGCAGAGCTCCATAGTGACACACCATGGACGACACGGGAGACCGTTACGATTTTTAAGCAGTTCCGCTTCGATGTTCCTGACAGTATGCATGCAGTAAAACATCGATGGAAACATAAAAAACGTAGCATTGTTCTCATCTCAAAATCAAGCAGCTATTAATTTACTTAAATGCAAGCAGTTCTTGAGTTTTTTCGGGGTCATTCGGGAATTCGAACTTTCGGATAATTGAACATATTTTCTGCTTCATTGAAGTTTGAATTAACGAGCTTTTACTGTGCATTACAGAAGTGAGAACTTTCCGGTACTGTTTGCTTGCAAATAAAGCACAGTAATATTTTACAGATTGTCGAAATCAAAACTGCGAGCATTGTGGCGGACGTCTAGCAGAGGCAAGGGGCATTGAGGTATGATTTTGTGCAGTTGCATTAATTTTTTTTATGCTCAGTGAGCAGCTTTAGAGAGAAAAAAGCAATATGATTAATCTGTTACTGGTATCTGCCCTTTAAAAGGTGGCACATGCCTTCTCGCTGGGAACCACATACTCTGAGCCACTTGGTGCTACTGTTCAACATACTGATGGTAAGAAGAGGTGAGGGAGCATGATTTTCATACTTCTTATTATCACAGCATTTAAGAGAGAAAATTTGCAGATATTCTGACAGTTCTTGCTGTCATAACGTCTGTATGAAGCCAAGGGTTGGACAGAAACTCATCTTAGCCAGAAAAATCATTAAAATGTAAAAATGTAGATTCTGACTATTAAATAAATAAAGAAAACATTTAGGCTTCCATATGGGAGCCAAATATAACATCTACATGTGACGAACCTTGCAGATGTTTATATTGCTATTGTTTATTTCAGATGTTCAGAGGATATAGAATATGTGACAATGTATCAGGCCTTGAGACACCACACCTTACAGAAATGTGGTTGTTTTATTTGTGCATTTTTTTTGTTTAGTGATCTTCATTTGCTCACTCACTACTCACCTTCGTGTGCACATCAATTATGCAGGCATGGTTCCCCCTTCAAGGCAGTTATTTCATTGTCCTTTTTGTCACAACCCGAAGTTCAAGAGGAAGAAATGGGCTTGGGCAGGGCATGCAATGGGAAGGCAAGGTAACGGATGGCATTTAAGGGTAACGGAGTGGATTCCAAGAGAAAGCAAGCGTAGCAGTGGGTGGCAGAATGTTAGGTGGGTGGATGTGATTCGGAAGTTTGCAGGCATAGGGTGGGCACAGCTGGCAAAGGACAGGGTTAATTGGAGAGACATGGGAGAGGTCTTTGCCCTGCAGTGGGTATATGATGATGATGATGATGGTGAAGTTCCAGCTGAATAAACTGAACTTGAACAGGAACTAATGTCATCTCAAAGTTTTGGTAAGTGTTCACCTGGTCAGGGGCTGGGCCCATTAAAGTTGATAAAAGCGCGATTTCTGGCATTGCCTTGGGGCCGAATTATAAAACGATCACAAACTCAAAAACGGGCACAAAACGGTCACAAAGCCCCACTTCTATTGGTTTGCACGGATTGGCGGACATATAGACCAATAGGAGCAGTGCAATTCATTTGTGACGGGTTTATTATTTGATAGTTCCGTAATTCAGCCCCTGGTTGAAAATAGAATTTCAGGCGGCGGGGTTTGAACCCGGCCGCAGCAGCCGCGTTTCGATGGAGGCGAAACGCAAACGCACCTGTGTGCTGTGCGATGTCAGTGCACATTGAAGATCCCCAGGTGGTCAAAATTATTCCCGAGTCCTCCACTACGGCACCTCTTTCTTCTTTCACTCCCAGCTTTATCCCTTCCCTTACGAGGAGGTTCGGGTGTCCACTGAGATTTGAGACAGATGCGCCATTTTCTTTCCCGAAAACCCAATTTTTTATTGTGGGCAAAAAGTCCGAATATTATTCTGGTCTGTGTGAGAAATTGATATTAATCGAGGGTCATGGAAAGGTCCATTGTCAAAAGGTTTTATTTTGAAATTTGCTCTTGTTTCAGGCCTTTCGAAATGAACTGCTTCGGCATCGGTGTGACCAGACTTCTTGCGGCCTGCCTCGAAATGCTTGCTTCTGAAGACCAGCTTCGGTGGCCACTTTCTATGGCACCATTCAAAGTGGCTGTCATCACACCTAAGGTTTTGACAACTTCTAAGTAGCAACATTTTGATGCACCATCTAATACATCCTTTTCGTAATGGCCGTGCACATATTTATTTTCTAGCAATCAAGTTTATGGAACATACTGGCAGTGTAAAGAAGTGGGGCTTCCATTTGGACTGCAATCTACTATCAACATATATGCAATAAAACAAGAAAATGATATTTAACTTTGGCCTACACAAACAAATGCTGAGTACTGATTCATCTGCACATGAACAATAGGCACTCAAGGTTGGCTTCTTTTGTTAAGATAAAGTTGCTACTCCCACCACCATCTGCACGAGCACAAGCTTACCATCACTTTAGCAAAATCAAGCGCATCAGTGGGATAGCTCATATTCCTCTATTGGCAGCTCTTTGCTGAGGCGCAGTTCACGATTGCGTTGCAGACAGTTAGCTTTTATTGCACTTTAGATTGCAGCTAGATAACTAGAGAAAAATTATTTTTGGCTATAAACGTGTAATGACTCAGCAAGCGCAAATAGCCTTGGCATTTTTTTCTTCTGCTGTCACGATTGCCAGCAACATGACCTTGTTGTTTCTGACACTTTGCAGCAGTTTGTAAATCTTCAAAACTTTCTTAATCTCTTTTGAGCAGTTCAGCTTTCTGCCATTAGTATGATAGGGGACATAGTAGTGCAGTATACGCAGTGATCACTCATCTCCCACATCTAGATTCCAGTTGCACTTGTTAATGTCTGCTTTGTGACTTAATTATAAGGAATCGCCCTCTTGGCCATTTTTGTGCTGGACACACAAACAGTGACAAATGTGCCTGTCCTGGTGGACATCCCTATACAAACAGGCCTAATTCAGCTGCCAGGTCTTACTTCATAAGAAGCTAAAAATGCCATATTTCTCATTGTGTCGTTCCTGTACCCACATGGGAGTAGTGTTTAAATATCAACTCTACAGCTAGTCAAAACTTTAGCTAGTGTACGCGATGGGTGCTTTTTCTGAGCTCCTGCACTTTGCAACAAAGCAGACTTGCGGAAAGCTCAATATTAAGCGCGGGCTTAATGAACCTGTGCATAGATTTGATATTTTCGCAAATTTTCTCCATCATAAGCAGCAGGAGCATGGAAAACACGGCCGTCACGTACGCCAACTTATGATTTGGCCAACTGTACATCTGTGTATTTGTGAATCTTGGTTATTTCTTTCAAAAATACGGTGCACAAATTACTGGAGGCAGAAATCGCATGCAAGTAATGCAAAAGCATTGCAATCCTATGCCAACTGCATTTAAATTTATTCTAATTCTATTCTATATCTTGGTGCAGTTGTAAGTACTGGTACTGACTATTACTAGATAACATTTCGTATTAACGCAATAAAGGCCCCATTCTCCAGAAAATCCTGTGTCAGCATTGTCAGCAAAAAATCACGTGCATGGCTCTGGCAGGTAGTTCCTATAGAGCAACCCAGGAGGCAGATGGGCCATCTAGGTCATGTAACCTTGCAGCGTCATCACAACCTGCCCACTGGATAGTGAGAAAACTGCCCATTGTGGCAGGTGGCAGTTGATTGGTTGCTCGGGAAGAGCAACCTGGGCCGCACAAGGCCCACCGCTGGGAGCACCTGTCGTCGCAGGGCAGTGGCGCATCACTTAACTACTGCACCTTTGCACCAAGAGGGGTATGAAGACTCCCAGGAATGTAAAGTAGAGAATGACCTTCTGCATATATGGAAATTAACCCATTACGCTAACTCGTGTCACGCCCTTAAGGCGGATCTTAAGTGTCCCCTCCAATTTTGTTCCCGCCTTTGATGACGTCACACTGTTTCAACCAATCGCTAGTTTTGTAATGCCGCTATTTTTTGGATGGCGCCGAGTTCTTGCGTCAATGAGCCATCTAATGTTAATAATGTATTTGCTGCTACAAGTGCTTGCCTTACGCCTTACTTCATTAGTAATACCTTGGCGGCCTTTCAGAATTTTTGTTTGACCCTAGGAGCTTGTGTGCTTGCATAGCTGATTCCAAAGATCTTCAAGCTGTGCTGTCGATTTTTTTTTTCACTTGTAACAGAATTGTGTATGCTTTTCAGTCTGCCTTTTATATTTTTCTTCTCCTCCCATTACCACCAGAGGGGCAGCCATGAAGCAGACAGCCTCACTTTGGCTGAGCACCTAGCCGGCCACCTCGGCTTACTCAAACAACTTGAAGATGGTGTCCTGCTGGATGACAGAGATGACTGGACAATTGGCAAAAGGCTCAAGGATCTTAGCACCCTGGGTGCACCATATATCATTGTTGCTGGCAAGAAGGTTAGAAGGCATTTGTCTGGGCTTGACTGTGTGGGCATGGTAGAATCCAGCATTTTAAAGGGACACTGAGGACAAATTGAAGTTGGCTTGTATCGATAGAATACCAGCTCCTGATCACAAAAACGCCGCTCTTACTGAAAACAAAGCTCTTATAAGGTAGAAAATAGCAAAAACCAAAATACAGGTATCGCCGCCACAGGCCAATCTCGCAAGTACAAGCGTGGTGACGCCATAGGACAAGAGACGCTACCTTGGAGGAATTTTCTTTCTACATCTTGTGCGAATCTCTGAGGCTGACAAAGGTAGGTTGCGCAGTTCAATATTGAAGTAAGTTTTGTTTTATAACCAATAGTGCACTT
The DNA here is from genome assembly GCF_052857255.1 of Amblyomma americanum. Lineage (NCBI taxonomy): Eukaryota > Metazoa > Arthropoda > Arachnida > Ixodida > Ixodidae > Amblyomma > Amblyomma americanum. The sequence goes on from NC_135501.1 coordinate 208,895,633, forward strand.
TTATCACACAAGGAAGGCAGAAAAAAGACAACCTGAATGTTGGAAGCAAAGAAAACCGATGCTTGGCGGCGCCACAGGTGGCCAGGAGAGTTTCGAATGAGCTTTGCGTGCCCGTGGTTTTGTTTTTGACGCGCCTCGATTTACAAGCACCGAACAGCAGAGGAACTCCAAGTGCCACTTGTCAGATGATCGCCACGGTCGATGAAAAACTATGATGGCACGATGGTCGGTGATCGTACAAGGCAGCCCTTGTGTATTCGCACGCTCGCCCGGCGAAACATTCCCGGCTGTGCCAGTCAACTTCCAACTACTTAACGTAAATCTTTTGTTAGGGACGGGTGACAAGGTACAAGGCAGTTCAGAAAAATTGCTGATGGCCTGGCTCTGCTAGGCCAGGATATACCTAGCGAAAGCGCGGAGATTTCTGCATCAGAAGAGTGCGTTCACTAGATGCGCCTGTATTGCTGGTTGTAACTTGAGCCGTCGTGGCGGAGTGGTCGTGTCTCCGCCTCAAACGCCAAAGGCCCTGGCTCGATTCCGAACCTTGGCACAGGATTTCTTCTCTTTTATTCAGTGAGTGGGCGGGGGGTTTCAGTGGTTCCCATGGATGCCGCCGCCGAATACGTTGGTTAGCGGTTAAGCGCAGGCTCTGTTAAAGCGCGTTTATGCTGCGGCATAACGCGCGCACTGCACGGCGATGTCACGTCGGTCAAAGCAAAACCCTCTATACTCCAACTGCGCTTGACCGCCGACGCGTACGGCGGCTTCGGCGCACTTTGACCGCACTGGCGGGGAGACTTGGGGCATGTCTCTATTTCACGCCGAGTGCGCCAGCCGCTGCCGGCCCGGCCAGACTGATTCGATTCCGCGGTGAGGTGCGCGTTGTGACGTAATTCAATCGCTTCGGCAGTTCGGCGGAGTTGTTCTTTTCGAGCTCGGCTAATTTAATCCATTCACAGTACATATCTGAAGGTACATGCAAGTGGGCGAGAGAGCTCGATCCAGTGGACCTGTTGGATCTAGCGGAAGCCGTTGAAGTGTCGTGCGCCGGCTTTAGTTTCAAGCCGCCGACTTTAATCGCGATCGCCCTTGAGCGCCCATCCGTTTTTTGTGGCAAAAAAATAAATAAACAACTTGGCCCTTGCAACCGTGGGAGACCTCGACGCCGCCTGCTGCGCCGTGCAACCGCGCCATTCAAGGAATCACAATCCGTTGGCCCCAAAGCCCAGGCCAGCCTCCGATGGGCGCAAGGCGCCGACCTTGTCCTGGCCCCTCGCGACTCCCCGCACTGGGGTTATGCTATTTAGTTTGCAATGGCTGCTCACTGAGCTAGGGGGAAACGGCCCGCCGGCGCCTAACCTAACCGTGCTCCCTCAAAAGCATCGCACGCTCTTTGTAGCTGAGATCGTTGAAATGCAGGTCGGAGTTTTTGCGAGAACTACGTCGTCGGGTTCGGGAACTAAATCCATCGTAACGCTGGCAAGACACCGGTGCAAACGTATACGAAGCAACGGTAGCGACCCCCGATAGATGCCTTCAACGTGCGGCGGCGGTAGCTTTCATTTCGGCAGCTGCTAGACCGCACCGCTAGCCGCCAGAAATCACGGAGTCTCCGTTTACGTCACGTTCACGTCACTCCGTCCTGTGGCGTCATAAGATAGGAGGGTAGATGTGTAGGCCAGTTGGTGAGACATGAAGGAGCTAGACACCGCAGCGGACACGGGACAGAGAAAGAAGTCTTTATAAAGCCATGAAGTTTCAAATAAAATTTTAGTTGCAAGTACCGCCCTGTGTCGTCTTCTTTCTCTGTTCCGTGTCCGCTGCGGTGTCTAGCTTCTTCGCGTCATAAGAGTTCTCCGTGTCGTCATAAGAGTTCTCGAGTTTGAATCGGAGCGGCGGAAAAAACTTTTTCAACTTCGAATCCAAATTTCTTTGAAATAAATGCATTTTTCGCTCCCGGACAAGCGGCAACAAAGCCATAAAATGCCGAACTATCAAATTTTGCCAAAAAAAAAATCGATAGGGTTCTCCTCAGTGTCCCTTTAAGAACATTGAAGTACACAGAACAGTGAAGTTGCTTGAGAGCGTTTAAAAAGCACTGTGCATGCTAAATTTGCACCAAAATCTGAGTTTCTCTTCAAATCATATTTGCTTCTTTTACAGACGAAGGAGCCTGTGCCCCTGTTTGAACTGCACGACGTGGCTGGAAAATCTTTAACCGAGTTCACACATTCAGAACTGCTGCACTTTTTCCAGTTTGGACCACTCACAGCACAGAGTGCATAGTTTTGGGTGACTCAATGTCGTGCTGCTTGCACTAGGATGCCTCGATGCAACTTCCTTTGGTAGGGTGGTGATGTCTCCACCATTTTGAATCACGGCCTCATTTAGCCATATCAAAGTGTTTATGTGGAAATAATTATTTTCGTGTCTTTAACACATGGTAGTGTCCAATACTGCTTCTAGGTAGTGAAGACTTAACTCGAATTAAAATTTAGAACCTTTCTCTCCATTGTAGAGGTCAGTGTGACGCATGTGGTTCAGAATGGTGCGTCCCAATTGGACAATAGGTGTCGCCACCCTTCCAAAAGAATGCTGCATCGAGGCACCCTGCCTTGCACAATTCACATGCACACCTCACTCTGGCACAGCTTTCTTCTCCACACTGGATAACTTCCTTCCATTTGAATGGCGTGGGCCCAAGTGCTTTGGGTTGTGCCTGCTTGCCCTGTCTTCTGCAGTCCAAGAAGCCGTCGAGAAGAAATGTGTTCATTTGTTTTTCTTTGAAGGGTCCTCATCAGCGAATTGTTTTTGGGAGCAAAAGAGTGACTCCATCAACAGGGCAATGTGTGAGAGATAGAGCTTTTTTTTATATGGTAAATAGAACTGCTATGCAAGCATAGGTTAAGAACATGAGCAGAATTGGAAAGCATAATAAAGATATGCAAGTTCACTCTGTTACTGTGACTCTTGTGGTTAATTCATGGCTAATGGGTAGTCCTAGTTAAAAAATTTACATTCAGTTACACTGCAGTAAATGTACAAGTTAACAAGTGCAAGTCTGGCCTTTGTTCATACACATTGCACTTGGAGATTCTGATCACTCACTGGAGGCGGTGTGTGCCATAGTGCCTCTACCTGGAGCTTTCAACCATTGTCCTTACCAGCCAGGACTTATTGTGGCCCAAGGCTAAGTCTGAATTATATTCAAATGAAGGCATGCAGATAGACAGTCCTCAAGAGTCCAGATCCACTGCATGAAGTATGCAGTTTCCTAGTTTGATTGCTTATGCAGCATTGTTCATTTTTTTTTTCTAAAATGAAGCTGTCATGTTAGGCATGAAATAAGAGGTTAACTACGCAAAAGGGCAAGACAACAGGAAGAAGGACATATGTTGCTTAAAAGCACAGTCTGTCAACTTTTATTTTTCAAGGAAACATATCAGGCGTATCATTATGATAGCCTACATGAAACCTTCCAAAACAAAACATTGTTTCGACAGCAGAGGTATGGACGTCTTGCTGATGCAGTTGTCAGATGTGTAAAGCTCATCCCATGAGTGATTTGCCCTGCAATTCTTGCAGTGTTCAGTCAGGCATCCACCTGCTTTGTTGCTTATGTTTCGACTGCTCTTGTGCCCTTTCATTGAAACATTTTCCTGCTGACCGACATACATCCTACTACAACTCAGCGGAATGCTATAATCCACTCCTGCCATGCAGTCAGTAGTGTTTTCAACGCCATGCAAACTGTCAAAGGTGTGTGCAATGATGATAGAAGAAAAAAAAAGAACCGATGTGCCATCAATCACGAAAACAAATACATTGATCACATGGCAGGAGGGGGTTATAGCATTCCACTGAGTTGCACTAAGGTATACATCGGTCAGACAGAAAAAGCTTCAATGAAAGGGCACAAGAGCACTGTCGAAACGTAAGCTACAAAGCTGGTGGATTCCCGACTGAACACTGCAAGAATTGCAAGAAAAATTGTTGCGTTCCATGTTTTGACAATACACGGTTTTTAGCAACGGCAAGTGACATATGAAAAGATTAGTTATTAATGCGTAAGCATTGTTTGGCTATGCTTGCGGTTTTGTGTAATCATGACAACGTTTGAATGAAAAAAAAGAATGTTTGCATTAGATAGAGCATCAAAAAAATCTCGCAGGGGAAATCATGAGGTGCATGTGAGGTAACTAGTTAGAAACAAAAACGTCCAAAAAGTGGGCGGGGCCGAAGCAAAAGTGGCGCCAAATTTGAAAAACGAAGTGTGGACAGAGCAAAGCGTGGCGCCAAGTTTTAAAACTCAAAATGGGCAGTGATGAAACTTCATTAATTAAGGCAATTGGGAAAAGGTATCAATAAGGGATGAGGAAGCATCAATGCTTACACATTCCTCCAATGCGGGTGCCGCAGTGATCTCATAATTTTTGAAGCTTTCTACATAGACACATCTGACAACTGCATGAGCAAGACACCCAAATCTCCGACATCGAAAGAATGTTCTTTCTTGGAAGGTTTCATATAGGCTACCCTAATGGCCTGGCATTCGTCAAGTCGTTTGACTCATCTTCAGTGCTCAGGTAGAGCTGGTGCGAAGTTTTCAGGCAAGGCTCGGTTTCCTCCGGAGCTCTTTTTTTGCAAAGTTTGCTTGTTCTTTGTTTTCGTTTTTGACCTGGTGTTTTCACTGTTTATTCCTCGCAAGCTTCTATTGTTATTCTATGGTTCGTATGGTGTAAGAATTTGTTTTGGAAAGTTTTCCTGTCCTGGCGCCTTTTTCACACTGTTTAAATATGACCGAGCCATTCTGAGTTGTAAAACTTGTGCGTTGTTTTTTAGTTTCTTGGCTTGGTGCCTTTTCACTGTTTTTTACTTCACGTAGCCTTCTAATGCTGATGCAAGTTGTGTGCATTGTTTTTTGGGTTCTTTTTTTACTTGGTGCCTTTTTCGCAGTGTTTCAAAATGACTTAAAAGTGCTGATGCATGGTTTATACATTGTTGTTTTGAAAAGTTCGTTTCATCAAGAGATGTTTGCTCATTGCTTTTTGGCGTAGCCAAGTTGTTCCCATGTTTGCTTTGCAGAGCAATTTTATCTGTACGATTATGATGGCCGGCCCATTGATAGTGTCGCTTCACTTCATGTTTTAGTGTTCTTCTCGATTGCACTTCATCATGTATGAACTTCAACACTTCATGTGTATGAAGTGTTTTGCAAATTATCAGCATGCCACAGCAATGCTTTAAATACGCCTCGCGTTTCCTTGAAAAATTAAGTTGACAGTCTGTGTTTCTTCCTGTTGTCTTACCCCTCCGCGTATTCAACCCCTTACTTCAGTATGAACCAACTAACCTAAATATCCTTTTGCAACATGTTGGGCGTAGAGTTTAATCCTAGATGGTATACTAAAGGTATAATGCTGTGGGCTGCAGGAGCTACCTTTAGGAAGGTGTATACACGAAAGGCGGCGGCGCAGTGCATTGTGGGTGAGCGGCCATCTTGTAGTACTCCTTATGGCCGATTCACACGACGGACTGTTCGCCCGCGGCCAGCGCATCACGTGTTCGTGCGTCACCAAATCGAGAGGCGTGCTGTCGGCCCGCGGACTGGACAACCAAGGAAGTTCAAGCGCCTCTCTCGCGGGAATTAGCGGCGGCCCGCGAAGATGCGCGCGCCAGCTCTGGCAACCACCGCTCTTGTCAGTATTTCGGCTGCCGCACTTCGCTGAGTGGCGTTGAGCTGGCGCGCTGTTTTGACAAGCTGCACTACGTTCGCTACCATGACGAAGTGATCGACTCGGCTAGCAAGACGGCCCAGGCCATTGAGGAATTGGACAAAGGGCCGCACCTGCACCATTCAATCGCAGTCATGGGTCGGGAGGAAAAACCAGTTTGACCAGCGTTGCCAAACGCTTTAAAATAATCTGGGAACAGTGGTACACCCAGCGCGTCGTCTGGTTCTTTTGGTCCGTCGCATCCGCTTGACGTCATCGGATCGCAGGCCAGTTTTTAGTGGCGCATGAACACGTGATGCGCGGGCCGCGGGCGAACGGACCGTCGTGTGAATCGGCCATTAGCAGACACCCGCTACAGTTACCCCAGCCACTACGGCAGCATGCTGCGCCGATGCACGCACAAACGTAATAATTGCTCGTAAGTGACGCGCGCTACAAGTATTCTTATCGCTTGCAAAGAGCACAGCTCCAGTTCCTGTAGATTGTGCAGCTAATATTGCTATCCGAATGCGGCAGATTAAGTTATGAGGCGAAAACAAAACAGTCGGGACAGACCCTTTTCACGTTGCGGGCATGCGACTGCATCCAGCACATGCTTGTGGCCATGCGTGGACGCTTCGGACGTCCACGAATTCTTGGTGTTGAGGACAAGCTTCGCCACTCGTAAGCAAGTCGCGGAAGGCACAGGAGGACCACAACTTTGAAACAAAAGGCTGGGTACACAAGCCGTCGGTAAAGGAAGCGTCGGCTGACACCATAGTCATAATAACAAAGGTAAGGCGGCTTCTTTTGCACCTTAACCTGTGCTGAGTGCACATTTTGTTCGCAGGTGAACTATTCCCAAAGCCTAACCAGGTTCCGCCAACAGCATGCACGGATGCTGACCAAGAGCGACGGCAACATGTATAAACCGCTTTTCTTCGACGAGCATGGCGTGCATGCGCGGTAAACGCTTTCTTGCACCGACGACGCGAACGTCTGGCTTAGCCCACGTATGTACGATAAGTGGAAGTCACTAATCGGCACACAAGCTGAGGTGGCTTCACTGTCAAGTCGGCGTTTCTTCAGCGCACAGGTCGCGAAGTCCATGCCAGCGCACTTCCACTTTTCGAACGCGGGCTGGAGCCAGGCGTCCGCGCTGTCGGTGCAAGAACACTACTGCCGTGCACGCACGCGGTGCTCTGCGAAGAAAATGACGGCAGCAACATGGGAACTGGCTTCGCCGTTCAGGTGCAGCGATTATGTCGCCGCGTCGTTCTTGGTCAGCCCCAACGCTGTTAGCGGAGCGTGTTCATGCTTTGCGAACGAATTACCTGCGAATAAAGCGCGCAGTCAGCACGCGTCAAAATTGTGGTGAAATAGAACACTGTACAGTTAAAATGCACAAGCAGCAGCCTTACCTTTGTTATGACTACTATGTGGGCCGACGCTCCGATATTCACCGACGGCTCGTGCACTATAGCCGCTCCAGCTCCTTCCGCGACTTCCGTTGCTTACGGGGCGGAGAGCGTAACGCACGCAGTGCCGTAGCGCTTTGCGTACGCACAGCTAAAACTGTCTAGTGGAGCTTGTACTCAACGCAAAGATTCGTGGACGTCCGAAGCATCAACGCATGGCCACAAGCTAGACGCAGTCGCTTGCCCGCATTTTTTTTTCGTAACACGTCGTCTACCGCAGTCTGATAGCGTCGCTGCAGTCTCCAAGCCGTCCTCTTTGAAAACAGTAATACTACTTAATTGCAGTGCGTCACATACGAGCAGTTATCACGTTCATGTGTGCACCAGCGCAGCATGCTGCCCACGACCGGCACGCGGCAGCGGGCGTCTGCGGAGTACTACAAGATGGCCGCTCACCCACAACGCTCCGCGCCGCCGCCTTTCGTGCATACACCCTCGGCGTCGACTAGTCAAAAGTTTTTACTAATTTCGTCGGAGTGATTTCGCCGTCGCCGCACGTTTGACCTTGAAAGTCCTTGCTGCGCCTATGGTGCCTAGAATTATGCCGCTGCCATAGCAACGCATCACGTGACTTCGCCGAGCCGAGTCTTCGCCATCGCTGCGCTGGGGCTCCGCGGAGCAGCCTGACCACGTGATCTAGCCGAGCAGACGCGGCTTGGCGCCTGTAACGTTTAGTGCGTCCCGCACACTGGATAGGCAGCGCGCCCACCCTGCCAGGTGGCAGTTAAATTACTGGTTGATCGCGAGAGGTTGCGGCCTATTGCTGCAGTGCCGTGTGTCTGCCGCAAAGTTGTCAGCGCTAATTAATGCATGCAGCCCACATCTCTCGCTCACCACCGCCACGTACCTCAAAGCGCGCGACTGAGGCATCCACTGACCCAGGGTAACATACCCAGGGAGCCAGTTATGCGCCCTACCCCTCCTCAAAATCATCGGTCCAGAACCCTGTCAACGCCAATGCCAATGAACACAATGAAAGCCGACAGCTTTCGCTTGGTATATCGTGAATTAGCTGAGCTAATCCACAACCTAATTTTTTTTAGCATGAAAATACCAAATGCTTAATTCATAAGCACGCACATATTTCGAGGCAGAGGCGAAACACTGCCAACCTCGTTTTCCTCGACAGCCCCACATGTCACGTGCGCAGGGAACCTTCCTCGGTCGCACCTCTGTATCCGGAATGGCGGACCGACACGCTCTCGACATGGTCCCTCGCACACAAATTGCATTGCCTGAACGCACTCAAGCACGGTGAACTTCGAGCAGCTGAGGGGCTTTCCTTTTGGGTCGCGACAGCATCGATGGCCCCGAGCTCCTCGGACGAAGCACTTCTGCAGACGGTGGCGCCGCAGCGCGGCAGCCGCGAACAGCATATAAATAATAATAATAATAATTGGTTTTCGGTGGAATGGAAATGGCGCAGTATCTGTCTCATATATCGTTGGACACCTGAACCGCGCCGTAAGGGAAGGGATAAAGAAGGGAGTGAAAGAAGATAGGAGCGAATAGGTCCGTAGTGGAGGGCTCCGGAATAATTTCGACCACCTGGGGATCTTTAACGTGCACTGACATCGCACAGCACACGGGCGCCTTAGCGTTTTTCCTCCATAAAAACGCAGCCGCCGCGGTCGGGTTCGAACCCGGGAACTCCGGATCAGTAGTCGAGCGCCCTAACCACTGAGCCACCGCGGCGGGGCAACGATCAGCGTTTCGGAGAAGTTTCGTGACCTGCAAGCATTGATCGAATGTCTGATACCCTGGTACGAGGAAGAACTCGAGACCTCGTATAATCGCTGTGCGCATGACGGTGTCTACCGAAACCGCATGTTATCACCCAAGCCGTCTATTATTGTCGCGCCGCGTTTCGCTGACGCCCTCGCAAACCCCGCATTCTTGCATGTGCCCGCTGTCTCGAGATAGGACACCATGCATACCGATGCTTATCAAATGAGGGAAAACAATCTGGGCTCCAACCGGACATGTCGGCAAAAAAGTCACGTGACCCATGACGTCACATGCGACAACACACACGTCACATTTAATTTTTTAGACCAATCACCGTTTCCAGCCGAGCTGCCTTTAAACGCTTGTCTCGCCGACGCACCATTGTCCCTTATTCTAAAAAGGCACGGGTGCTGCTAGCAACGCCAGCCAAGACTGAAAAGCTGGATTTTGATTGGTGGTGGCGGGTCAGGTGGTATCGCCACTTCACGTTCAAACAAGGGCGTGGGGGGACTTGAATACCTGGCTTTCGTAACTGGCTTGCTGTAGGCGTAAGGGCAATGCAGGAACTGGAAGATCCGTGCTTGATGAACGTATTGCGAATTCGTCCATCAACTGCACTGCCCATGAGCTGGCTCAAGATCTCCACCTCCGAAGGGGCCCACCTCGGGAACCACGGAAGAGAAGGGCGAGTAATATCATACCAAGAAGTAAACCACGGGCAACTTCCCCCTCCTAATTCCTAATGTGAAGCTTAAAGGGAAGCTGAAACGGTTTTCAAATCGCATGAAACGCTGTGGTTGGGCAGAAGGGACCTTGAAAATCATGTGTGTAAATTTTTTCTCGATTCTGTCCGCAAAAAGAGCCGCAATCGCTTCTTAAAAACCCGCCGCCGAGCCGCCCTCATCGCTTCCGGAAGCGCCGGGTGGGAGGACGACAAAAAGGGAGAACTGGCGGAAGTGACGCCATTCACGGAGAGCCGTCCGGCTGAGCTTGCTCCACACCCTCTCAATACTTTTTCATTCTTTTGACCTCCTCCTCCCCTCCATATTTAAAGACGCTAGCTACTGCCTCCAGTCACCACTGATGAAGGAAACGAGCCGGCTTCGAAACGTTGGGTTTCATATTGAAGTTTTAGATTGGAGATGTGTAGTTTATTATACGTATTCAAGCCAAACCAGACAGGCATGCAAAATCTGTCAAAATGTTTATTTTTCAAAGCCACTTGCGGCACTGCCTTTGAGCTCGTTACGCACAGTGCGACTTTTTGTTTTGTTTTTTCCCCGATTTCTTGCACCTGCTGGCAGCACAAGCAATCCTCTTAATCTTACATCAGCGCACAGCACATGCAGCTGCACCTAACTGAACAAAGACTGATTATATCAACCTAGTGTACTTTAGCAAAGCAAACGTTCGCATTCATAAACGCTTTGTCATGGCTGACGATCGACAATGGCGCCAGAATTCATGCAAATTTGTCCTTGAGTCAGAACGGCAAAGTCGTCGAGTCGAGGTACGCATATATCTGCCACAAGTAATTCTGCTGGTTATCTTGATATGTAACAGCAGCAACTGTATCTCGCAGAACACCAGTTTTGATCGCAATACTGTGAGCTCCGAAACGCAGCCATAATTATTGTTCAAAAGCGTGCTCAGCATGGGAAGAAAAAAAAACGTACGGGGGTAAGTGCAGAAGTTTCATGGTTGAAGCATAGCCCGAACGCTACAGAAGGAATAGCGCACACGAGAGCTTCCTCAGTCCTCTCGTCTCTTCGGGCTGCAGTACAGCAGTGAACCCACTACAACTCAGCAAGTTTGGCATTATTTAGTAGTTATAAATGGCCTTCGGGTTAATTAGGCACGTCGTTATAAATAAATGAACAATTGCTTTACCTCGCGCGACTCGTGTAAGCATGCCGGTGATCTGAATTCGATCATGCTTACAGGCGTTACAAGAAGTTTGCGGCCAGGCTTTTATGCAGCAGCGGTACACAACAACGTTTCGGCGCAATTTCCTTTTTATTAATTGCCACTCGCACATGCACCTACACAAAAGATATGCACGCGCATGTACCTATGCAAAACATGCGTATCAGTCGAGATTTCCAACAAGTGAAAATGCCGCGAATTGACTTTCGCTGCCGGCGCACTCCGCGGCGTCGATCGTTGGTTCCGCCGTTTTCTGGAGCTGCTGATGGCTCGAGCATGTATGGTGAGAGTCCGAACTGTTCAACACTGCTTGAATTATTCATCATTTCCAAAACGTACTTTTTAAGCCAGCCGTAGCAACGCGCTACGCAGCAACGCCGTCGGTGCTGGCCGGAGTTCCCCGTGGATCACGTCACGACGGTCCCGGCCAATCGCGGGCAGCAGCGGCGGTCGCTCGGCGCCCTGAGGCGATGGGGCGCGTTTTCTTCTGAAAAAAAAAAAAAAAACAGCTTTTCGCGTTTATTTCCGCTCTTTCTGAAAGAGATATTCTTTTTCAGCGTACTAAAAATTATAAAATGCCGCAGGGAACAACTTTTTCGAAAAGTGCTTCAGCTTCCCTTTAATAATCAGCAAGCGGTGGCGTGGAGACGCCTTCAAACAGGCATCTACCCGCACCCAATATTAATTAAACATATTATCCCGGAAAATGAGTATGACTTATGTAAGAAATGTGGAGCAAGAGGGACCCCCGGCCATATTATTTGGGAGTGCACACAACCCCACGCAGGGCGAATAAAATAGATATAGAGACGCCTGGGAGACCTTGCTGCGTAGCCCGGACCCTGAGCGCCAGCTCCTCGCCGTCCGAGTGGCTGAAGAGGCCGCCGGGATTCAAGAAATCCAGGCCAGTATCTGACGCGGCGACCCTGTCCACCCCAATCCCTCCTGCAGCCCTCATCTCTCGACTGAGAGGGAGAGTCGGAGGGTAGGAAGAGGGCGTCTTCTGTTGGACAATAAATTCGTTGGAGGCACTTAGATATCTCTTAACTGCGGGAAGGCGAAAGCCGTCTGCGACTCATTGCACTGATTTGAATTTTATAATAATAATAATAATAATAATAATAATAATAATAATAATAATAATAATAATAATACTAGTTGGTTTTTGGGCGGGAAAGGAAATGGCGCAGTATCTGTCTCATATATCGTTGGACACCTGAACCGCGCCGTAAGGGAAGGGATAAAGGAGGGAGTGAAAGAAGAAAGGAAGAGAGAGGTGCCGTAGTGGAGGGCTCCGGAATAATTTCGACCACCTGGGGATCTTTAACGTGCACTGACATCGCATAGCACACGGGCGCCTTAGCGTTTGAATTCGTTTCACGACAGAGAAGAGCAGTTGGCGCGAGCGTGGCAGAGAGATCACGTGACATCACAAGGTCACGTGACCTAAAATGTAACGGACGGACGCGAGTATGAGTCATTAAAGGCTATCGCCTTAAATGTCTTTCACTCACTCACTCCAACTGCAATAGTCGATACCCTCGTGTGACACTACGACCGTCTCGCCACTGGTCGCCAACGTACCCACTCGCGCATGCATTAAATGTAATGATAACATAATAAACTAGCGCTGGGCACCCTTTTTTTCGCTCACGCAAACATTCGCACTCACAAACATGCCGAAGCAATAGCCGACGCACGCAGCCCTCCGCTCCGAGGGAGAGCCGCCGATCAATGTTTGGCCGACAGCCAGGCGAACCAGACTAGCGGCGTCTCCCTTTGCAACTGCGAAAGGCGACGCCGGCGCAACGCGCCACGCATCCAGTCACCGAGACGCGCCGCTTTTGCTCGTTGCTTGTTGTCATGGCAACGTGCGCGCTGCGTAGCGCGCCGTTCGCATGCTCGGACGCAGAGCAGCGAGCGGCTGGCTCCTCCGCTCGTTGCTGTGAGTGCGGTGTGATTCCGTTTTGAAACACAGCCCACATCGTGGGCGGTGTGTGCAGAGCTCCATCGCGTTGTGCAAACGCGGCAGCGTTGTCGAAAATATACAGGCACCAATGCGACTGCGTTCGACGCTGCGCATCTGTCGTCTCGGCGAATAAGGAGCGGGGCTGGCGCCTTCGCACCCACGCTTTGCTTCGGCTCAAGATGGCGGCAACGAACTGCAGCGGGACGGTCGACTTGGAAACGCTTTGCATGGCGGTTGAAAAGCATCCGCTGCTCTACGACCCGGCGCACCCTGACGTCAGGGATTTCGTCAAGCGGGCGCAAGCGTGGAAGGCCATCTCGAAAGTCATGAACGCTTCCCGTAAGTGCGACGCGTTTGTCTGCTTCAAGTATCCAACGAGAGCGGTGTAACGACTCTTGCTGGTTCACGCTTTTGCCCCTCTACCGCGTACGTTAGATGCTGCCTGTGAAGCCACGGTTGCATCTAGCAACTTCACCCGCGGGCTCCGTTATCAAAAGCGGAGGCTGGCATGTAGGTAAAATTAGAATGAACCGTGGATTATTCGTCACAAAATATGGCTACTGGCCATGTTAGGTTTTGCTGCAAACGCGGCGGAAGCAGGGCATGTGCACGGTGTATCTTGTATGTAAATCTTTAATTGGCCTGCAGAAAATGGAAATGGATCGCCAGACATCGAACGCCAGCGCCGCGGCGACGGGACTTTGCGCGGACGAAAGGCGCGTGCTAATGGTTCAGAAGCGAAAATAGTTGGCGCGGGTTCGAAAGCGGATTGGCGCTCTGAACTCGTCGGGGTGCAGCTCAGTCTTTTCGAATAACGACGTGTGCTGTTCACTGAACGCAGTGGAATCGTTTGGCGTCAGATGCGCAAAACGTCAATAAAGTTGCGTTTGCTGTGTGCGTTTAAATGAAGTACTGAGTGACGAAGTTATTACAGCGTTCAGATAAAAATAAATGCATTAATTTATGAGGAAACTAAATGGCGCAGTAATTGTCTCACATCTCGGTGGACACCCGAACCGCGCCATATGTAGGGGTTGGACACTTCGGTCTAAACCGTAAAAAACGGATAAAAGTATTCCGAATTCAGTTTTCGAAATTCGGTTTTACCCGTAAAAGATCAGTGTTCTTGGCATGCATGGCATAGATAGCTGCCTGTTGAATGCGAGTTACACCCAGTCAAAGCTGAAATAAAGCAAGCGGGCAGCCAGAGGTACAGGCTGTTAGGCTGTTAGTGACCTAACAGCCTAAACCTCCTCCCCCTCGCCTTTCGCCCCTCCATACTTAAAAGACGCTAGCTACTGCCCTCAGTCACTCCTGATGAAGGAGCCGAGTCGGCTTCGAAAGGTTGGGTTAAAGTTAAAATTTTTGGTTGGAGTTGTGCAGTTTATTATAAGTCTTCAAACCCAACCAGACAGGCAAATCTGTCAAAATGTGTAGTTTTGGGTCAGTAACAAATAGAAGGGAGTCGAAGTGGGATCGTTGAGTTATACGAGTTGACGTTATACGAATGATACGGGCTGACGATATGTTGGCGGCGAGCCGCCGCTGCGGGGCTGTCGAGTCAAGGCGGCAGGTGATTTCTTTTGCTCAAATCGCGCTTGAGAGCAGCACGATCGTGGCGCGCGAATTCGTTAGTCACGTTGTTTATTTTTCTATTTCGCGGGCTTTCTTTGGATCTGGGAGAAAAAGACACACGCGAGGGTTTCTTCATCGTAAGTGATGGAATGGTGGTTTCTGAAGGTGCTCGATTTATTGTCTAAGGTCAATATTTATTTATTTGGATAATTAAACTTAATTAAAGTATTCATTAACTGCGAAACAAAAATCGCCTGTGGTGCGCAAGATGGCTGTCACCAATATGCAACAGGTTTCACTCGCCTGTTTCTAATAATGTATTTTTAAACCCTTGGCTCCAGTTAAGGCAGGATACTCCGTATATACTTCTTTCCTTTGTCAAACTCTAATGGAAAAGAAACGGGGCTGCGTTTTTCATTTTGTGCCCCAGCACATGTAGCCCTCCTGCATCTCGCTGGTCATTCTTTTGTGGCGATGCCTGCAGCTGCCAACTGCAAGAAGCACTGGCGCAGCGTCCGCGACCGGTTCGTTCGCGAGGAGAGGCTGGCGAAGCAGGCGGACGTCGAGGATGATCGTCTCGCCAAGTGGAGCCTCTACAGGCACCTGGGCTTCCTCGTCAAGTCCCAAAGGGCCCGGTGAGCGGACAGGAGGCAGCCTTTCGTGACTTGTTCATTCACGTGTCACTACACTACCAGCTGCTGGTGCGGTGGACGAAAGAATGGCCATGTTTCCTCTGCTCGAGTGACTATCCATGCACCTCGGTGTGGTCCGGATGCTGAGCTGACTGGTTCGACCATGCACTATAGCTGCTCTTTCGGTGCACGTTGAAGAAACCCAAATGACCGAAATTAAATGGAAGGCTTCCACTGCGGCGTGCCTTTAGTAGCTTACAGCGTTGCTTTGGTGCGAAAAAAAATCGTTATCCCTTGTGGATATAGCATCGAAGGATATAGCATCAATATAGCATCGCAGAGAAGAGGCTCTTGAGATCCGGTGCAGGAAGAGCTCGTGAGAACTTCCCGCTTTCCTCGCGTTCATCCGTCGCGACACGGGCTATCGACGACGGCGATGATCGTGATGAAACGATGCACACTGCTGCTTGTATGCCGTACTGTGAGGTCCGCACTGCCGTTCGTATTGTCCGACCGAGACTGTCGCCCTCTGTTTCATTTGAGGCCATTCTCCCGTTCGATAAGGACCGGCCACTCGTAGCAGACCACTGTTCGTGCAGGCAGGGGCGACTGCTGCGTGCCAGGAATGTTTTAGGTTGGTCAAATGTTTAGGGCAATCATCCAAGGTGGAGTAGGTTTGAAATAAGGGAGTAACTAGTCGCTATAGTATCCATCCAAGCGCAGTCATACGGCTACAAAGGAAAGCTGTGCAGCTTTCTCAGAAACTTCTCAGTTAAAGGCTTTCCTTTGTAGCCGTATGGCTGCGCTTGGATGGATACTAGTGAGTAGTTACTCCCTTAGTTCAAGAACGTTATAGTGCCCCTGTTTCAAGTATGAAATCGTACGCGTCTTGTCGAACGCTAGATCATCCAACGCGTTACACCGTGACTTGCAAAATTGTCCTCATCTGCATAGGTCACGTTGAAAAATGTAGACAAATTTTTTGTGCAGAGGTCAGCAGATGATCATGTTCTCTTGTACAGAAATCTACACATTCGAATCAGTGCGGAAGCATGGATTTGTGCTACGTATAGGAGACCACGATGAGCGGGCAGTGCCGCGGGACTGAGCGCTCGCTCTAGGCCAGCTGCGGAGAGAGAACGAACGATTTTGCTCGGGGTTGGTATACCCTTCAGTTTTGTGCAGATTAGAGAACGAAGTACTGACGGAACGGTTACTCGTACTGTCGCAAGGAAGATTTCCAGCGACAAAATGTGCAGTGTTTCAAGTATAACAGACCAACATTAACCACTGCATCCCAACTAGCCCAGCAGCGCGTCTAGATTAGGCATTGTATATTACATATAGTCGTCCCACATGCTTCCTGCGTCAGTTCTGCTCGTTCATTTGGAACAGAGTTAACTGACAACGGAATAATGTTAGGAAATTCGCGGCGCTATAAGATATGCCGCGGCTCTGACGCGAAATATCAGAGAGAGGGGCCATTGTCCTCCCGAGGACGCAGGTCTTTCTTTCCCTTAATTAACTCGCAACTATCAAACTGCAGGCTGTGGAACAGCTCCAGCGACACATACCCTGGAAACGAGACTGTTGTCAACGGCCACGTTCAGCCAAAGTACGGTCAAGGCGTCCTGCCGGCTCAGCCCAGCCAACCTCCACTGCAGGTACGCTGCACGGACTCCTTCCTGCGCACCCCGCGACAGGAGAGAGCAATGGTGCCACCCGTTTACTGTCGAAATTTCACTTGCTGCTTTGATGCAGACTCGCGCCTCCTGTGAGGGCTGTGTCACGTTCAGTGCCGGAGTGCACTGCTGCAGGCATCGCAATTGCTGTTGCTGTGAACACAGACGAGCGCGACTCCCTGAATGCCGCGTGCTTCGAAGAGCGATGGCACGACGAGCAGTTCAAAACTGGGAGATTTGAAGATTGTCGCTTCACCTGCGGCGATAAAATCTACTGCTCAGGACAGATCGAAAGCTGCAGGGAACCATGTACCGGTTGGTGTCCATAGGTGGCGAACTGTCGTCCGCCAGCTGCCCACGGCAAAACTACAATTGAGGCAGTCAGTGCCGGGGGACATGGGCTGGACACCGGTCGAAGCACGGGAAGCTCAGAGTAAAGTATTATATGAAGAACGCGTGAGAAAATTGGACGATAGCAGGTCAGCTTCTAAGGTATCTAAATGCTTCAGAAATAGCGTTGACTGATAGTGGTGGAAAAGGACCAGAAAATTCACCAGTAAGTGAGCAGGAAACCAGGACGGAGAAATAAGGAGCTTTAAACGGCAGGTCAAAGACGCAGAGGGTGATAACTGGATTATTTCAATAGAGAAAACGCATATTATAGACCTGTATCGAAAATGAAAAAGGCAACTCAGGAGGGAATCGATCTATCACAACTCGATAGGCAGCACCTTACTCTTTGAAAGCGAGATCAGGATGCCCTAGAACGCGTAACTACAAAAATAAATTTAACCAAAAAGGCACGTGCGCAGTGTAGGGTAAATCCGTAAAGACAGAGGAACGTATTTTACTAGAATGTGGCAGTATCCATCCATAAGGCACAGTCACTCTCCCTAGGAGGTAAGAAAGGCAGTGTGAATGGATATGCGGTGTAGACGTTAGAAAAAAGCGATTTGAAGATTGGTGGCTCATCAGCAGGGCGGTGACGTAAAGGATACAAATTCAGGATTAAAAAGTGGCCAAACATAAAATCAGTAGAATTTATATTTAAAGAAAAATGGCGAATTCGTAGATAATACCGAGCATAGTGGGCGCAGTGTACATAAGCGAATTCGTTGTGTTTGCTCTCCAATTACATTGGTGCCTTGGGAGGTCTCCGGCACGTTCGTAGAAGTTCCCGACAGCGATGCGAAATACTAGCCGGAGCTCCGAAGAGCGCCGAAATCTATCCGTCTCACATTTTATTTTATAGCAGCGGTGTGTGTGTGTGTTTTCCGTGCAGCTGCGGCCCATGCCAGCCGCCCAGAACCCCGAGGGCTACGACGTAGGGTCGGAGTGCGTAATCCTGCACCCGGACGCCATCACGCAGAGTAAGCGTCGCTCGCTTGGCCACGTTTCCGCCCCTGCAGCTGTATGTGTCCGTTCAGGTGTTCTGCTGTCAATGGTGAACGTTCCATCGCCGGACGAGATCATAACGCCGGACCAGCCGCCGACAACAACGATGTCGTGCCTCGAGAACCTGACCTGCTGCGTACGTTACTGTACACATGATGCATGCATGCATACTTAGGCATGTGCGGAGCGAGGGGGGGGGGCGGAAATTTTGTACGATATTGTTCTCTGGTACACAAAAGACATGAACGGGCGGTGTACCATCGACTTTGATCCCCCCGCCCCTTGTGAAGAGACCTGTGCATGCCAATGCATGCATACTATAGCTCGTGTCCAGTAAACGCCTTAGCTTCACACCGGCTAAGGGACAAGCCCTTCAATGCACAATTAGTCAGAGTCTACTTCAGCGTTAAAATACTGCGTGCACTAGGGTAACCTTGCTGTTACTGTGAAGCTTTGCGTTGGTCGCCGCCCAGTGTGTCCGGTGTGCCTTTCACTACTCCTGTCAGCACTGCTGAGACGTATACTTACGTAGCCCACGCATAAGAAATGCAGTGTTTCTCAGCAGATTTTAGGTAAAGAGTGCGTTTATGAAAGCTGCTGGCTGAAAACGATTGCTCCTGAAGATTTCAGCTTTTGTTACGGAAGAACCTCCCATCATTGCTCCAATTTGCTCTCCGTTGGCATGTAAGCACAAGAACCCTGTGTCCGGTCATCACTACATATATACTTCAAGAGATATAGCTGTTTGTGATAAGGACCCGGTAACTTTAAATACCAAAGAAAAGGATTTGAAAAAAAATTCTGCTTTATATGGTGGCCTCCTTCGCCGGAGCTTCTGACTAATTTAGTTTGGCTTTCTTACTTTGTCTCTTTCTTTTTACTTGGTCCAATCCTTCTTTCTCCTCTCCCCTATCAGTCTATTGGCCGACAGACAAAAGTTGTCCGTGCGGCCCGCGTGGCGAGAAGGGGCAGAATTGGATGCAGCTGCCATTTCGTATTTGCCATGGGGAACCACTTTCAAGCTTTTGTGACAGTTGTGTAGCCGTCCCAACCATAAAGCCGCCATGGCAACACCGTTGTAAGCGGTATGTGTACTGAATGCCCTCGATGAAAGGCAACTCTTCTTTCGTTGCTCGCAGGGTACGTCACCAGAGCCAAGGCAGACACCACCAATCCAGACTCGTATCACTGTCAAGCAAGAGCCGCCGGACTGTGAGACACTGGACCAGTTTGAAGGACAGTGGGAAGACCAAAGCGCTCGCACTTCCACAACGACCAGCGTGCAGTCGAGATCGGCTCCCCTCGACACGGGGCTGTCACGTGGAAAGCGAAAGTCTAGCGAGGCTGGTATCGGTCGCAGGTCCAAGTACGCCAAGGAGCGTCGTGACAGTGGTGACGTAGCCAGCAGCACGGATGCCCTGTTGCGCGAGCTGACCGCGGCGACGGAACAGATGAAGGCAATGGCCGACGCCACGGCACAGTGTCGGTTGCAGCAGCGCGTCGATCCCGACGACTGCGAAACCATGTACCTGCTCAGCCTGCGCGAACGCCTAAGGAAGTTTGGTCCCAGGGAGAAGAGCCTGGCGCTGGTCAGGATTCAGCAGGTTCTGCACGAAATCGAGTTCGGGACGTCGGGATGAATTCTACGTTGCTGTGGGATCAAGTACAAACGCGCGCTCTTTCAATAAACGTTTACGACGCATGTATACAAACATGGACCTGTACTTTACTTGCAGCTATGTATAAACATTTAATGGTTAGCGTATACCGCCAGCTGCCAACAGCGCATAGCAGCTGGACCGTCATCTGCGCATGCTATGTTAGGGGCAGGCGGCAGCGCTATACGGTAAGCTATACTAAAACTACGCACATCCTCGATGTGGCGTCCGGCATGTAAAAGGAAGGGTACAAAACAGATGAAGAAAACTAACAAGCGTACTCTGTCGCGCAGGTGAAGAGAAGGCTGGTTGACCCAATCACAGTCACCTCTCGATATGGAAAATTTTCGAGACTTTCCAAGTCATCTGGTCATGGCGGCGGGTGAAATAAAATTGTAATGCCATCGAACAGAAGCTTGAAATCACATGCAGGAATCGTGATGCGCAGACGCACAAGTGGCAGCGCCACAAAAAAATGGCTGTGGTTTAGCTATGGTTAAACCTGGAGTGACGCGATAGCTACACCTGGCCGCGCTGCGTTTCGCTGGACGTTCCTTCTTCATATTCGTCCCTGTACGTGGCTCTCCCCCTCTTCCTGTCTCCACTCTTCCCAACGCGGTTTCGCCGGCGCGCCGCGCCGCCGGCAGCTTCCACGGTGGCCACGGCGCCGCCACGCTGAAAACTCGAATTGCTAGCTGAATGTGGGAGCGCGGCGCGCACACCAGCTGCGTGATCTGACGTCACTCCGAGCATGCGCACAACTGACGAGGCGGGCGGCGTCTGCTCCGCTGTCGACGCAGCGGCGAGGCGCGCACACCAGCCGCGGGCTATGATGTCACTCCGTGCATGCGCACAGCTGGCGGAGCGGTGGTGGCATGGCTCCGCGCGCAGCCACGCTGACCTCGCGAAGTGGCTGGGTTAGTGTAGCTATCGCTACAAAAGCACGACTACCGATTTTTACAATAAAAAAATCGACGGAGTTGTCTGCACAACTTCAGACATGGTCGTTGCGCGCAACACACACACACACAAGACAGAATACGGGTCTTGTATGTGTGTGTTTAGCGCAACTACCATGCCTGAAGTATTGAACCAACCAGCCCGACACGTTCTACTTGTCTGCAATGTTGAACACAACGAACGACAGTATTTTTTAAATATCTCTGAATCCCCCTTTCCGCGTGAGCATCCAGGTCATGTATGTAACCTGTTCCCTTTTTAGTCCTGAGAACACAGTATACGTTTTCCTACAACGTCTGTCAGTCGTTTTTTTTTTTTTTGGGGGGGGGGGGGGGCGTGCCTCGTACTATTCTTAGGAATGTGGCGTGGTCAGACTCCGAAGATCTGCGCTGCGAACCGTTCAGTGACAAATTTTACGTGAAATTCTGCTCAGTCTTGAACGTATAATTATACCCGCTTCCGAAGGACCGCATAAAACGGAAATTCAGGCACCATCTGCTTGCGGGCTCGTGCCATGATCAGTTTCGGCCTTGGGGAAGGCAATCTTTGTAAAAGACGATGATCCAGCATTGTTTTCGCCACGCTCGATGCAAAAAGTATAGTCGGTGGTTTTGCCCGCGCGCAGCTAACCTCTCGCTCTATATATTTTTGAAATTAGAAGCTCAGGCGCAGCTGTACTTGACGTTTATGTCCATTGCATGCTATTCGCCGTCATTGTCGCATTTCAAAGCTAAAGCTTTACTCGCCTAGTGAAGCCAAGGTCATCGGCGCCGCAATTTCACCTTGAAGTGGAGGAGCGGTGGTGGTGTGGCAGCCACGTGACATACCACGTCACTCGCGCCGCCGTGCCGACCTCCGCCTTGGCAGCTGTGGCCATGTGACTAACCACGTGACTCGCCATTTGCTGGAAATAAAGCCCCTCAATGAACTAAAAGTAACGATCACTCCTCCCTACTGTAAAGCCCCTCAATCCATTGAGGGGCTTTACTGCTCCTATGCTGGCGCTCCTTCTGGCTTTCTGGCTGCTCCTCTCGGGCGCCGACGGTGGCGGCACCTAGGGGGGGGGGGGGGGGGGGGCGGGGGAGCTAGCAGACGCTCCCAACGCTTGCCCTTTAAAACAGTGGACCGCGCGCCCGAATCCTTGTTGCATTTTCTGCCTTCGAATCGGCCGCAGTGAGATCATGGCATGGGAGATTAAAAAATTATAGTTACCCAAACGACTGCCCGACCCATATTTCACTGCTTTATCGGATCTACTGCGATCGCTTTGATTGCGGTGCACACAAGGTTGAAGTGGCGTGCGCGAGCGAGCTCGCGGCGTGGCAGTGAACATCCTCGGAGTGTTGCTTTTCGACCGCGTATTTTTCCCATTCTTATTAAATATTTAACTCCGCCAAGAGTAAGTCTCACGACATACGACTAGAAGTGAGGCCTACACTTAATCTGAACGGATTGTGGTGTAATGCTGCCATAATATATTCTTCTCTGAAAGGCCCGTTTGCTCGTGCAATCGGCTGTGCGTAAGCACCTGGTCATCTCAATTTAATATTTTTTAAGTGCAGGAAAGCGCAGCGATTATTTCGTAGTTACGATACCTCGAACACCTCGCAGGCTAACGTTAAAAGGGTCCGACTGACGGTAGCCACTTCATGTTTGTTTCTAAATAAGTGAATACGGTGCCGTATAGTTCGGCGGTTGAATTTCGATGGAGGCGAGCCGCGCCGAAAGGGAAGGGATAAAGGAGGGAGTGAAAGAAGAAAGGAAAAAGAGGTGCCGTAGTGGAGATCTCCGGACTAATTTCGTCCACCTGGGGATCTTTCACGTGCACTGACATCGTACAGCACACGGGTGCCTTTTGCGTTTCGATTATTCCGGAACCCTCCACTACGGCACCTCTTCCTTTTTTCTCACTCGCTCCTTTATCCCTTTCCCTTACGGCGTGGTTCAGGCGTCCGCCGAGATGTGAGACAGATACTGCGCCATTTCCTTGCCCCAACAACCAATTTTCAAAATTTCAAATTCTAGAGGCCCTTGCACTGCGCGACGTTAGTGCACGTTAAAGAACCCCAGGTGGTCGAAATTTCCGGAGCCCTTCACAACGGCGTTCCCATAGCCTGAGTCGCTTTGGGACGTTAAAACTCCATAAACCATAAACGAGCCCTAATTGCGTACTGTAACACTGGTTATGACCAGAAGAATTTTGATGCAGGTTTGATTGTTTCAGTTGATTAACAGCAATCAGAAAAGGCTTTTAAACTGCTTACCGCGCAGCTACAGCGCTGCATGACTCACTAGAATGTTGTTTAGATAAGTGTCATCTTTGGTCAGCATCTGCAACAACGGCTTATATGAGGACACTCTTCCCTCGTGTATTTGCCATGCAGGACGCGCAGCAGCCTGGACTGCCACAGTTAATCGCTTTCGGTCAAATCAGCGTGAAAAAAAAGAAAAGAATCAAGCGCTGAAAAACCAAAACTCGAATTTACGCACTCCTGTTTGAAGCAAACACGTTGTTCATTTAGGAAGTTGCTTTGCACGAAAATTGAAAACGCAAGGAGAAATTGTCTGCGACTGTGTTTACCTTGCTTGCATTCTCAAGTATTATACACGCAGATATAGAGTATTGAAGCGATAGCTGCGGTTATTGTGCCTGGGCACAGTAACGACCCATTTTGGTATGAACCCTACCAGAACAAATACGGTCAGCAATGCGCGCAACATGAAGGCTAGACCAGCACCGCGAGCAGCATAAACGGCGGAGCTCAAACAACATGAAGCGCAAGTTTCGAGCCGAGCCCGCGAAAGAGTCCGACTACAACGAAACCAATACGCCACGTAATGCGCGCGACATCAAGGCTATAATACACCTGCACAACCTAGCAGAGCCAGCAGCGTGAACGGCGCGGCTAACGAGATGCACGGCTTTCGAAGCCCGCAAGCGAACGAATCCGTCTACAACTGTGCCAAACGGCATTAACTGCGAAGAAACACTGCAGATAAAAATAGGGCTGTGATCGCTACCCCAAGTATCTCCCTCACGCCTACCCGTCTACGGAAAATACGCCGCACTGTACGAATAACATCATGGGACTCTGTACGCGCAGACAATCACTTATCTACATTCAACCCCTCTTCAGCACTGTCTACTCTCTCTGCTGTTCTCGCTACTCACACTATTACCACTACTGTAAATGAACACGACCCAAATCCGGACTTACATCTATTGAATCTGTGGGCTCTTCGTCGCCAGGCGGATCTTTACGCTACTCGTCACCCCGATGACCCTTCGGCTCTTCCTGCTCTTCACCGCGCTACCGCACGGGCGCGGCGCTATGCAAAGCGGCTAGGCAGGCAACGCTGGGCTGCATGGTGTGCCCGCCTGTCCTCTACGCAGGGCAATCGACATCTTTGGAGAGTGTTTCACGCCATGGAGCGCCCTTCTCAGGTTGCAGATTACACAGAGAGCATTCGCTTCGCGCTAAATGTGGATGAGGACACATTTGCACAACAAGCGGCCTGTCAATTTTTTCCAAACCATGACGGCACCGCTACGTCTCCACCTGACTTATCGGTTACAGAGCCCTCCGATGGGATTACTTCTGACCTCACCATGGCAGAGCTGCTGGCCTCCATTGAACGTTTAAAAACTACTACTACTCTGGGGCACGACGGCATACCTAACTCCTTATTCCGTAACTTGGAAGGGAGGGCTTTGCAAACCCTACTTGATACTTTTAACGAAGTGTGGCTTTCTGGCGTCATGCCGGTAGACTGGAAGCATTCTATTGTGGTTCCAATACCCAAGTCAGGTCAGCCTCCAGTATCTCTCTCGGCCCTTCGTCCAATTTCCCTTACGCCTACCATCTGCAAGCGTTATGAAAACATTCTAGCCGCACGCTTGTCGTGGTGGCTGGAATCCCATGATTGTTACCCAGATTCCCAAATTGGTTTCCGCCCACAAATTGGAACGGAGGACGGCCTTGCTACTTTGGCTGCTGACGTGCTTGACCACTCTCCGCAGAGTCACCTTGTACGAACCGTAATCGCTACAGACATAACAAAGGCTTATGATAACATCCTTCACTCTGCCATTCTTGCCTCCCTTCAAATTCTTGGTCTCCCTCACCGGTTCCTCCTCTCCATTCACGCCTTTTTAGCAAATCGAACCTTCAGCGTGCGTGTCCACAGAAAGCCCTTTGGTAACTTCCCTTCCAATAGAGGAGTGCCGCAGGGCTCCGTTCTCGCCCCCACATTATTTAATGTGGCTTTAATTCCTCTTATTCGAGCCCTAGAGTCCATCCCTTCTATCCGCGTGCTTGCATATGCCGATGATATCACCTTGTGGTGCCGTCATCCAGATGCGTCTATTCATCAGTCGGTCCTTCAACACGCGCTGGATGTATTGACATCTCGCCTCCCACCTCTGGGTCTAACACTCTCTCCTACTAAATCATGTTTCATTCGAATTGGAAATAAAGCCGGCTTACGGAAAGCTCCCCCTTTAAATTTTACGGTACATAATTCTCTGATTCCTCAGGTAGAAGGTGTTCGCATTCTTGGTCTTCTCCTCCATACATCTGGGACTGGCACCCCGTGGCTGACAGCCACCCGTAAATCGGCTCACGCTACTCTAGGTTTGATTCGTCGCATAGCTATGCGCTCTGGTGGTGCACGTGCTCATACGGCCCGCCAGCTTGTGCGCTCTATCCTTCAGCCACGGATAGTATATCAGGCACCATTTCAACGTCTCACCCGCGGACAGTGGGACTCCCTTGAAGCTATCAATCGTGAGGCTATGCGCGTCATAACATATCTGCCTCGTTTAACACCCATATCTGTGCTACAGGAGTTCGCCCAACTTAATACACTCAGTGAAATCATCGACCAACGGGTGGCAAATAGAGCTCGGAAACAGTCTCTCAAACTTCATCGTTTAAAGACACTTCCACTGTGGTCCTATTGTCAGCTCACTGACAATCGCCCCACTGTTTCCCCGTCGGTATCAGCAGCGTATCTGCCTGAAGGGTGCATATTATACACGGATGCATCACATTCTGCAGAGAGGGGAGTTACTGCTGTGTATAGTCCATCTCATCCGCATCTCAAATCTCGCGCGACGTATACTGCGGATACGTGCACTCCCCTGGCACTTGAACTTCAAGCCATTTATAATGCCATTGCTTCCCTTCCGCTCGTTCCAACATTCAATACAGTTCACATTTACACCGACTCTCGCGCCGCCCTTAAACAGCTTAAGGCTGTTCGACGGACGTTCCAGATTTCGCAATCTATTCATGTGCTCTGCGCAAAGTATCCATGTCCTGTGCGCATACACTGGATTCGCGGCCATGCTCAGGATCCACATAACATTCAAGCGGATGCTATGACTCATCTTCATACATCAGACGATCCGCCACCTTCCCCTCTTCCCCCAGATCCGTTCCTGTCCCATGTTTCCGATTCCGAAGTTCTGCGCCAGCGAACACGCGCTCTAATTCCTCCGTGTTCGCACCCTCTCCCCCGTAGTCTTACTCGGCAGGAGGAGGTATCCGTGCGCCGGATTCGGGCAGGGGCGGCTCTGACACCATCTGTCCGTCATTGGTGGCGTGCCAAAGATCTGCCAGCACCTGACAGGTGTCCTCACTGTAGCGCTGCACCGGACATTTGTGATGTGCGGCACTTGTTGTGGACGTGCCCAGCGACGGCTGCTATCAGAAAACGGCTCCTCAGGGAGGTGGGCCTGCGGTGGAACCGCGAAAGTGACTACGTGAAGTGGACAATGGACAACCGTTTCATTAGCAACCTCTGCGACTACCTCAGCGCAACGGTTCTTCACTCCTTCTTTTAACTTTCAATCCCGTGCATTCCTTCCCCCCCCCCCCCCTTCCTTTTTCAACTTATGCCTCATGGCACACTTCTCGAATAAAAAAAAAACACTGCAGATCGCGCGCGCTCTTCACACCAAATCCTCTGAAAAAAAAAAAACGCAACTGACAACTGAGGAGCGGCCACACACATCTCAAACACGCAGATCCAGCATATTGATCATCAAAGTTTTCCCGGCCGATCATATGCAGTCAAACCTTTCGGCGAGCCGCGTTGCTTTTAAAGCGAAAACTTTACAGGCCGCGAACTTGCGATTTCGCCGTAGCGGTGCCCCGAGGAGGCACATGACGTCACAACGCGCACCTCGCCGCAGATATTTCTCTCTCTCTCTCGCTCGCTAGTCACTACTGCGCATGCGCCACTAGTAGCACCGAGCTACGGTGGCTAGTAACAGGTGTTCCGCCGCTGCGCAGCGCCGTGCCTTTAATTCCTCAAACTCGAGCGTTCGATTCTCAGTTTTCTCTTTCTTCTTTCCCTCCCTCGTTTATCCGTTCCTTTACAGCCAACACCTTCTCGACTTTACAAGGCCTGCTCACGTCCTCCTCTCCCCGGCAGTCTACGTCACGCTAGTGGTCCTGTTCTCCGACGGGCCAACACCGTCTTCGACGAGCGCCCCCGCACATTCCGAACATTCCGGAGCGACAGGTTCCAGCCAAAAAAAAAAAAAAAAATTTGAGCAAGTCCAAGCTTTTCAGTCGTCCCTGTCTACTCTGTCGGTTAGGTTTGGTGCTGCATCGCTCTTCGCTGACGTTATTTTCGGGTTTTTTTTTGCCGTGCTCAAGGGTGCTTGCATTCGTGTGCATACATTTGTGTGTGTGTGTATGTGTACGTGCAAAATATTGAAGTGTGACAGCATCACCAGTGCTTGAAACAAGAATGTGGCGTTAAGCAGACGCAAACGCTTCACGTGGCGCAACATGGGACGGTGTTGTGTCCCTGGATGTCGCGGAAACTATGACACTGGTCCCAAGGTGCGTGTTTTCGCGTTTCCCAAGGATGCAAGTCGAAGAGAGTCGTGGATTAGAGCCATCCCACGGAAGGATTTCACACCCAGCGTACATTCTAAGGTGAGTAACTGAAGTTTATGCCGTATCCTGCATGTCCCGCGTGCTCGATCAATAGGTCAGAAAAATCTTAAATAATGTTTGATGAGAAAATACTGGTAGTTTTATTGCAATTTGGCTAGGGCAGGGCAAGAATAATGAACAGAAATATGCAGTACTGAGCTGAACTGCTTAATACTAGGCTAATTATGAAATAGTGTGTCCATATACCGACAATAAGCGACTACATATTTTTCATACATTGCGCAGGTTTGTGAACTTCACTTTCAAGAGAATGACCTCATCAGGAAGCTATCACACTTCGATGCAGCATCAGGAAAGACTCTGACAGTTGAGATTGAGAGGGTTCATCTAGTGTCCGATGCAGTACCATCTATTTTTCCGAACTGCCCTGCTTACTTGAGCACGAACCACACTCGACGCGAATCTCCAGCCTCGAAAAGAGCTCGAATGGAAGACGATGCCTTGGGCAAAGCCATCAAGAGCTCGATGGAGACAAAGAAAGACGAAGAGCAAAGAATTGCGATAGCATCATTTCAAGACCTCAAACACAAACTTTCTGGTATTGGCAACAGTGATTTCTGGACCATCAGTGTCAACAGTCGCTGTGTGATGTTTCTACGCATCGAGGAAAATCCTTCACCACATGTTAGATTTTCCGTCACCGTATTTGCTGACCTCTCACTTTCAGTGTCAGCAGGCATGATCAAGCTGAATTCCTTACCCTGTGGAGGGGCAATTCCAGAAGCCGTGCGTGACACTAGTACGTTGTCGGTACTGCTTGAGCAGCTAGAAAAGCACATGACTGAAACATCAGAAGAAACTACTGCATCTAAAACTACGACAGTGTTGCAGCATATCGGCTCCTTGCTGAATGAACTAACCGAAGAGAGTGACGCAACGAAAGAACTAAGTGCCTTGATTCGGTTGCTACATGAGCAAATCACTCTCACTCTCGCTGGACCCATTCGTCGCTACAGTGCTGATACTTTAGTTTTTTCCAGCATTCTGCACTCAATTTCTCCCCATGCTTATAACTTCGCGAGATCAGCGTCAATGTTGACATTGCCTCATCCTTCTACTTTGCGCCGCGTTTGCTCGAAACATGGAGGTGACCCAATGAAAGAACAAAACGAAGCCCACTTTCTGTCCTACATCCGCGAAAGAGTGAAGTTCATGGAGTCGCACGAAAAGACAGTGACTCTAATGATTGATGAAATCCACATCAAGCCATACTTTGATTATAAAGGAGGCAGCATAGTAGGATCGTCAGCGAATTCACAAGAAGCAGCCACAACTGCCCACGTTTTCATGATACAGTCGCTCCTGTCAGCTAACAAGGACGTTATTCATATTCTTCCAGTGGCTAAAATGAACTCTGAAATCCTGCATGATTATTGCAAGAGGATAATATTAGAAATGGAATCATTGGGCCTTAAGGTGATAGCTGTAATCACCGACAACAACTCACTAAATCGAAAGATGATGTCGCTTTTCTCTGAGAACCGAGAAGTAAGCATTGTGTATCCCCACCCAGCCGACAAAAGCCGCCCCCTTTTTTATGTCGTTGACACTGTGCACGTACTTAAATGCATCCGGAACAATTGGATAAATCAGAAGAACCAAGGAACATGTTTATACTTTCCTGAAATGAGTCTTTCTGGAGTACTGCCCGATGGGCCTCCCAGAATGAAAGCTGCAGCATTTGGTGCCGTGCGGCAGCTATATGCATAGGAAAAGACATCGCTTCTAAAGCTCGGCTACAAGTTAAATTCCAAAGCCGTTTATCCAACTCCCATGGAGAGACAGAATGTAAAGTTGGCGTTAGACGTCATTAACCCATTTGTCTCAAACGCACTTGAAATGCGGGGCGAGGCTCTGAAAATTATGAATTCCAGCTCAACAGCTCTCTTCATTAACATCATAGCAACATGGTGGAAAATAGTGAACGTAAAGATACCTTCCAAAGGTCGCCGTCTGAATGACCCCCTTCAATATCCAATCAGTTCAATCTCTGATCAACAGATAATATTCTTGAATGGTATCGTAGACTGGCTGGACGCTTGGCGCAGTGTTAATATGACCAGTGGCTGCATGACAAAAGAAACCCACTCTGCTTTGAGACTGACGTGCTACTCGCTTATTGAGCTTTCGCGGTACTGCCTAGAGGAACTAAAATTGAAGTATGTTCTGCTAGGAAAGTTCCAAACGGACACCCTTGAAGACCGTTTCGGTCGCTACCGGCAGCTTGCTGGGGCGCAGTACCATGTTTCTGTGCGGCAGCTTTTGGAGTCCGAAAAAAAAATTCGATTACAAAAGCTGCTGATGCTTCCCGAGCCAGACAACAACAGCGAGAGCGACGAAGAAGTGCCACCGCACAACTTTTCAGTGTTGATTTCCGAGGAAGAAATCTCAAGCCCAAAGCATGACATGGAAGTTGTTACCTACATAGCTGGCTACTGTGCCTATGCAGCCCTAAAGAAACTTCCCTGTGCATTTTGCCGCAGCGCACTCATTCTGGAAGATATGAATATAGAAGTTGAATCTTGCAAAACGATTGCAAACCTCTCCAGAGGCGGGTTGAAGTTCCCACAGCCATGCACTGTGCACATGGTGCTGGTTACGACGCTTGTTGTTGAAAAGCTCACCACGGGCGAAAATGGAAACGCATTCCTTGCATCTAGCAACCAACATGCAATTGTTAGCTCCACTGCCATTTCATTTCTGCGAGATGTTGCCTTGGAAACCTGCGAGAATGGTCACACACCAGAGACACTCGTGTGGCATGTAGTGCGTGCCGCAACAAACGTTGCTTTGAACAACTTTTGCAGAATGCGAAATGATCAAATTCAAAGTGCCGCGCAAAAAAAAGCTGCGGACAGAAAAATGAAGACGTTAAGCAAGAAATGAAATAGGTCGCTTCCAACCCTTCCTGTCAATAAACCCATTTGTACAAATGCATTTGCGACTTTTTCAGAACGCTGTTAACAAGTCTAAAAAGCCGCCTTAGATCGTTGCGGTGCATGCCTCAATGGAGCGAAAAAAAAAATACCCGAGTGCATTAGTCAAACTCGCTAAATAATTACCGAATGCAAAAACCTTGCAACAGACGCGCACCTGGGTGTCATTCTAACAAGCAGCCACGACAGATTCAACGCGAACGACAAGCGACCGAAAGCAGCGGCCGGGGTGCCGGGGACCACTGGCGTGACGTCACGGTCCCCATGGAAGGGCCTTGAATAGTCCAGAGGGTGTTGTTACAGCGCGGTTCGGGTGTCCACCGAGATATGTGAGATGGTTACTGTGCCATTTCCTTTCCACATAAACCAAACAAACAAGTGAGCCGACGGCGTTCATAGAGTTTATGGGCGTTGAAAACTTTGTAGAGGCCGTTCATTTTCACGAAAGAAAAGGCGCGCAACCCGCTCCGTAGGTCAGTGGAGACCTAAATATCGCTTTCATGTACGTGGCGTTGGTGTCCAACCGCAAAAGCCTGCTTTGCTTGCGTTCCGCACACTGGATAGGCAGCGCGCCTTCCCTGCCACCCTGATAGGTGGCATGCAGTTAATGGTTGATCGCGAGAGATTGATCACCAAATGAACGCTGCGGCTTAGCTACTGGTGCAGTGCCGCATGTCAGCCACAACGCTGTCAGCGCTAATGCATTAAGGCCACATCTCTCTCTCACCACCGCCACATGTATCAAAGCACGAATGAAGCGTCCGCATATCCCGGGAGCCAGTTATGCGCCCTTCCTTTCCTCAAACCCATCGCCGTCTAGAAAATAGTCAACGCCAACGCCAACGTCAATGAACACAGTGAACGGCGACATCTTTCGCTTCGTATTTCCTGGATGAGCTGGGCTAATCCACATTAATTTTTTCCGGACGGAATGACGAAAAACCTTTCCCCACTGCCTCCTCGGTTGTTGCACCCGTAAGCGCAACAGAAGCTCGGCATCACTGCAGGGTGTAGACACCGTCAAAGCTAGAGAAACGCTTCCCGCCAAAACTCAGCCACGCAAAAAGAGAAGCATGATTCGGGACGATTTCGCTGAACACGGTTAGCTGAGCTTAGTGCGTAGGCACTTGTCGCACTCCCCAGGTTTCAGGGGTCGGTCTGTGTGGAGCCCGGCCAAGTGAAACTGAGGAAGAACGCCAGCACCGCCAACAGGGAACGGAAGCGCGTGAGACGCGCTGCAGAAACCGATGAAGAACGCGAGCAGTGGCCACCTCATTCGCGCTGTGAGTAGGCGGCGGCGGCATCCACAGTTATGCGTCTTTCCGTTTCTTAAAACCAGCAGAAGGTTTAGACCGTTGACGTTGAGGAAAGGAAAGGCGCATGACTGGATCCCTGGGTCAGTGGGCACTTGTCATGCTTTGAGGTATACGTGGCGGTCGTAGTGGTGGTGAAAAACTTTTTTAATGGACCTAATTCAGCTCCTAAATTCCGAGCAGTGGGAGACCGTGCTGCTCAGCTCCGGCTGGTATCAGAATGAAGACAAATAATGAGGAAAAATAAGGTACTTAATTGCCATGTTCTGGTACAACGTATGCATGGAGGAAGGAAATAACGTATGAACCCAAGAAGGAAGGAAAACTCGGGAGAGGCCCTCGCTATCCGAGCTGCGCAAGCTGCAAGCCAGAAAGTGTGCTGGAAGTCACGCGTTTTTGCAAGGACTACTGGGAGTCGGGGCACCGGCACAGCGGCGTCGTCTGCTGCATTGTCGGCTGCGCATGCGCAAGCAGCGTCCAAGTGGGGGGGTGGGGGGAGGGAGGCGTAAGAGGGAACCGGCTTCAAAAAATGTGACGTAACCGCCTCTCCTGAGTTCTTTCCTTCCTCGATGTATGAAACTTTCAGGCTGAACCAAAGCGTGAGACGGTGAGACTGAACAATTTTCCAGTTTCAGTTTTAAAGAAACCGACCACCCCCGCTGCGCGGCCAACAGCAGTCAAGCCAATCCGTATCAAGCCTATGATACGATTGCAATGGCGGCGTCCTTCAGGCATTTGAGGTGTGCATTCAGGCTCGCCGTGGATGCACGTGCGTGACTGAAATCAAAGGCACACGTGGTGGATTTGATTGCATTTTCTAGAGCGCCACTGCGCTAAAGCATTTCTGGCAACGAAGGAAGGTACGCAGTGTGCGGGCGCTTAGCCATGTTTTGCCGAGGGCTCGGATCTCTCTCCGTGAGTGCGGTCCGCTTCAGAGCAGCACGACTCGGTTTGCTGGCCAAGAACGGCCAGTGGTCGACACCGGCGGCTCGCTCAGGCAGTTCGTCGGCGCAAAGTGCCCAGCAACCATCGGCGCGTTTGCCTTTCGAAGTAGATACAAACGTTGCAAAGCACACGGAAGTCTACCGGTTCGACAACTTCGGTGTGTTCGCGTCGCTCAGGATGTTTACCGTAGTGCAGCTTTTCCTCTGGTCGTACATGGCCCACTACTGTTACGCGGTGACTGATCCCAGCGAGGGTGTTCCTCCGGATGTGAAAAGGAGTGGAAGAGTGGGTGGACTGCTAGAGTTCCTCCGCGAGCGGCTCACAACCGACCGGTACCGTTATGGCCTGGTAGCTCTGTGCACTACAGTCGGTGAGTTTGTGCATTCTTTTTGAAATTGATGGCTGTCGAACTCCTAGGCTGGAATGAAACGGAAACACTGCCTGTGAACAGAACTCAATCCTTAGCTTTTTTTTTTTTGTTTCCGTTCCAGAGAGCAGTTTAATTTCTAAGTATCACATGAAGTCAAGTATTACTTATCAACTTGGTCTCACACTTCTGCCCCGCTACGCTATCGAGGAATAACGTGCAGTAATGGTGGTACTAGAATCCGGGCCGGAACATATGCAAGTGATGATAGTAATAGCAGAGGAAAGCAACTGATTCAGCAAACAGAAAAGAGCGCTATATTGCAGGCGTGTCTCGTACGTGTGTTAAAAGGTCAAAAATCAATGGAAGATGTCTTAAAAGCGTACTGATTCCATTATCATGCATAAAAAAACCAGCATTGTGCAAAAAGCAATTGGGTAGCATGAGGACAGTAAGTCATATGCACTTGCGTACGACATATATCTGCCGTGCTTATTTACGGCAGTAAATATATTCTGCCATTTAAGCGCTGATTGAGTGTAACGCTTCGCTCGAGTAATGTTTTTCACTGGCCCAGCTTTAGGTATCACGCATAAACGCATATGCAGCCTCACATGACATATGCCGCATTTTTCTGTCATACGTTCGCCGGTTTGGCGAAATTTGATGTGCTCTTTGCAATGCAGTCTTGGATGTTAGTTCCTTGCGGCGTCAGTTTCTAGAGCTATGGAAACCAACTGCGCCAGTATAGTCTTTTAATAATTTCCTGCTGATCACAAAACGCCCTCTAGAGTGGCAGCACTTCGGTGTCGATTAAAGGACGCAACGTTCCTTGAGAAAACAGATCGGCACCATTCAACACACGCATGCAACCTTAGAGGTAGCAGAAAAATGAAAATTGGCTTTTGAGGAAATGCTCCATCATGAACTGATCACGCGAACAGCCTGGACACATTTCTTATTGTGTAAATAGTTTGTATATGTTACCTCTCCCCCCTATCCTCTCTTCCTGTCCCCTCACCTCTTTCATTTCATTTCTCCATTCCGCCTGCTATCCTTTATTTCCGCTGCCCCAGCTCAGGTGCATCAGTATCGATGACAGATGCCGGGGTTAGCAAAAATCTTTTCCTTCGTTTTTATTATTATTTTAACAAAACCACTTACTACTACTACTACTACTTTGAGGAAAGGAATTGGCGCAGTGATTGTCTCACATATCTCAGTGGACACACGAACCGCGCCGTAAGGGAAGGGAGGAAGGTGGGAATGACTTGTCCGGAACACGCGTAATAGCTGTCGGGAAGTGTCGGCCTTATGCCTAAATTAAACAGTTTCTGCATAAAAATTGAGCGAGTGACATGTGTTGACGAATTTTCGACTAATTAAATTAACGCTTCGTTTCATAACGCCCACGTGCGAGGATTCTCTTATGGCCGCGTCTGAGACAACGTTGGCGTTGCGCTGCAGGCAGCCTGGTGGTGGCGGGAAGCTCGCTGTTCGTCCTTCGCAGCGTGCGCTCCATCGTGCTGCTGAAAGGCGGCCAGCGGGTGTGGGTGCAGACGTATGCGCCCTTCCGAAATGTGCGCGGCCTCGAGGTTCCGCTGGAGCACATCAGCTGCCTCCAGTCGCGGCTGCGCAAGTCCAGCTACATCACACTGAAGATCAAGGGCCACTGGTTCTACTTCATGCTCGACCAGCGGGGCACATTCCCCCACCCGAGGCTGTTCGACAACACCGTCGGCGTCAGCCGGAAGTTTTAAGCTTTGCAGGACAACCACCAAAGAGCTGGCGCCGGGGAAGTGACCTCGGCGGCTGTGCTTGTGTATACACCAGCAGCAGCACACTGTCACTCAGGCCCCATTCTCTCTGGCTGTTTTCGGCACGAATAATAGGGAGTTTTTGAGGGGTATGCGGGTCTTGAGATGGCAGAAAATCGCGAAGCCAATTAGAAATAAAGAGCTTTTTTTTTTTTTACTGAATATACTTAAAACTGTATCTCCGCAAAATATCCACGCTCGAAACGAGTACAAAAAAAAAAAACATCTTGATAGTGAACGAAACCGATCGTAATTCCGAAGCCGCTCTTCAACCGCTGCCGTTTTGCTCTCGTTTGAAAGCTTTTTTCACGGCCTTTCGTTTGGCACCTTTCAAGATGGCATGAGAGCAGCGCAGCCAGCGCTACAGCCGTTTTCCCGCGACACGATTTCCTGCTACTCAGCAAGTGCACCCAGACTTGGTCTTGATCTCTGTGAGTTTACACGTACTGTTTCTGCCTCACGGGCTTTTTCTCTGATTTGCCTGGGGCAATTTAAATGCGCTTGTTATCAGTTTATTCGGGGGGAGTAGAGCTGTGCGGCGAGGCTATTTTTTACTGGCTTTTGTGCTATGCGCAAAATGTAATTATTTGCTTTCCTAAATTACCGCCTTTTCTTTTAACGTTTTATTCGTAGATTTATTTACCAATACGTATTTTCAGTGATGAAGGTGTAAAAACGGCATCAACGCATTAAGTTCATATTGAGTGATGTAATTCTGTAAATATTTCTAATAATTTATAAACATTTTCTTGGCAAGCGGCCTGTGACGAAGAGACCAACGATCAATCATATTCTAGTTGAGATATACAAACTCTATTTGCATATTTGAGCTCTATATAAGAAAGCACACTTTCATGGTAAATATGATGAGGATCGTGCAATAAATAAATAAAAAAACACAACGTAATTCTGCACTGGCACACTGTTGTGGACGTCGCTCGCACACACATCTAGCGGTGAACATCGCAGTGCAACGTTGCTGTGCAGTTACGAGGCGCTGGAATTTCCTAATATCGCCCTCCATATTAAATGCTAAGCACTTCTCGTAAAAAGCTGTTTTGCCTTACGTTGACAGGCGGTAAAACAAAAGAGAGGGCATTTTTTTTTCTTTGGAATACTGGGGACACGATGTGAAGAACACGTCTCCATCCCGCGTGCTGCGTCAGCTCTTCGTCGCCCCACATGTGCACCCAGCCGCCACCCTGAACGGAAGCGAAAAATAAACCGAGGGTTGGCGTCTCACCGTAGCATGGCGTGCCTACTGCGCATGCGCTGTGCTAGGTGTATGCCCTCACGTGCCTCCGGGAGGGTGGCGGCTTGCCGAAAGGAGCGAGTTGCTGTAAGCGCTGTAAGGCCGTTTGATTATATTGAAACTCTATTGCTTGCAAAGACCAGCGGCTCCGGGCGCCTTGTCCATTTCGCACAGAAACGGTAATACAGGACTTCGGCCTATGCGTGGGCTTCTGCAATCTAGTACGGAGTACATTTATTGGACGTAGAGCACGTGCATACCTACGTTTTATAACATGAGACATGAAGTTTGCCTAGGAACCACTAAACGTGCTCCTGTGGCGGGCAAAGCTGAGGTGTTCCCGCAATACCACTGCTGGCTTGCTTGAATCAGGCTGAACGTTCGTGTCTACACTGTTTCATACATCGGGTGCAACGCTGTCAGAGCTAGCGCTCTTGCCTCGATCAAAAAGTACTGCGTTCTTTGTGGTCAGCCAAAACCTGCAGGCTTATTACGTGATACGGTTCCCATGAGCTTGACTAAATGGGCTCTTATTACCGACGACACGTTGTCGCTTTCTCATGCTTTAGACCACTCGGCCGCAAAACAAGCGTGGTGTAACACGCCTCTGTTTTTTCATGCGGACTATTTCCGTACCTTTCACTTGATGTATGAAACGGAGAATTCACAGCCAGATATACGAAGGGATGCTACAGAACCCGCTTTCACCTCTGGCTCACTGGGATCTATAAGTGGGGGAACACGGTGTTGCAGGTAAAATAAGTTGGAGCTACAGTTTCCGCTAATCCAGTGTGAATCTTCGTGGCCTCATATTTCCAAGTTCTTTTCTTTTGCTAGCGGTGCGCACAGGGTCTTAAGGAATACAGCTGTGGGGACGATACGCCCATGCCTTTTTTTTTTTTCGCCAAGAATTTCGTTTTAAGCGGGCTGTGACGTCAGAAGATGGTGATCAAAACAGGTGCATGTCTCGTGCGTTCACAGAGCGATGACGCATTTGCTGCTCCATCTTAATTTGACGAAGTGATTATTACTGCGTGATCACGCGATTTGACACTTCTGCAGTATGCGATACACTTTTGCAGTTGTCGAGATGACAGTTTCGCCACCTCCTCCTCCCATGTTATGTACCATCTCGCAGAATTATTGTGGTGTTTAATGTCCGGAAGCGAGACATGGGCTACGAGGGACGCCGTAGTGGAGGGCTCCGGATTAATTTAAACCACCTGGGGTTCTTAACATGCGCCGATATTGCACAATACAGCACACTGGCGTTTTTCCATCTCGCAGAAGACTGTACCACCGCTGCCCATGCCAAACCAGGACCATAAACATTTTTTTTTTAACTTAAGGCACACATCTGATCTGAATAAATGCTTTTAGCCTAGCGGAGAGGTACTACCATGGACGTATACCGGTTTACCGGACCCTTCTTGCGCAGTGGAGAGGCGGGGCCACTGCATGTGTGCCCTAGTACTTCTCCGCTGTGCTAAAAACCCCCGACTCTGAAACACTAGTGTTACGCAAAGACTCCTGCATCGTTCGCGGTATTAGGTTTCAAAATTCCAAAGTTTAGTGGCGTCTGGCAAATGGGGAGCAAGCCTTCAGCGAGTCAGAAGAATCTTTGTCCGCAACCGCCTCCCCATCAATAGTTCAGAGGGGCTGTAGCCATTTTTCAATGGAGTTGACCTGTAGCACAAGAGGGTCAGGTATGTGTCTTCATTGAAGTTTGGATTATTTTCACCGCAGCCTCAGCGAGTACGTTGTTCTGAGGGTATTGTGGGCTTGATGTGACGTGTTTGAACCCGCATTCTTGAGCAAAGTTAGCGAAGTCAGAGGACGAGAACTGCGAACCATTATCGGATACCACCACCTCTGGAATGTCATGCCGGGCGAAAACTGATCTGCAGTGATTGACCACTGTACTCTATGATAGCTTCTCTAGACGAGTCAGTTCCGGATATCTGGAATAATACTCAGCAACGATTAACCACCATTGGCTATTGAACAGGCCCATTGCAACTCTCTCCCATGGTGTTGAAGGAAACTCGGTGCTTCGAAGGGGCATTTTTCGGTTGCTGGACGTCTTGACACATTCTGGACAATGTTTTATCGTGGTTGCGATGTCTTTGGCCACTGTAGGCCACCAAACGGTGTCCTTGACGCGAGCTTGCGTCTTCGTAATGCCGAAGTGGCCTTCGTGTAGAAGACGCTAACTTTCGTTCCTGCACGTGAGTGGGACAACCACCCGGGCTGCGTAGAGTAGCAGACCGTCCTCTACGTCGAGTTGGCCACGATGCTCGTAGAAAGGCCTGACCGCAAGGGGCAAATCCAGTCTGGAAGGAGAGTTTTTCTTGCAGAGTTCTCGGAGATACAAGGTCACCTGATCTGATTTTTGGGACTCTCTCAGCCACTCCAGGCAGGGCTGCTTGATGGGAAGGGTTGTCCTCACACAGCGTACGAAAGCTTCGACGTCGCCCTCTAGCTCGGTGTCACCGGTCTGTTGACGCCAACCGGACAGCTTTATTCCAGCCAGGTGAATACCGACACGAGCACGAGACGCCCGAGAGGCGTGCCAGCCGCTGCGAGCCTCTCGCGGGCGCGCAGCCAAGCCAGGCCGACGGCCCAGGCACTGCATGTGGCTACTGTCTACAATAAGGCGTTCCTACACCAATTCCATCGACATGAGTTTTTTTTAAACCCGGTGGAGAATTGCGTGGCACCGGGATTCGAGCCCCGGTGCTCTTGCACGCGAGGCGGATGCTCTGCCTCTACGCCATAACAACGCACGCGTCTAGAAGTTTACTCAGAAACGCCTGCATTACGTCTGAAGGTCACGTCAAGATAACACATTCAAGTAACAGTAGGTGCATGAACGGAAGTTTAATCCCATACAATGCCCTTTATCAGAAGGCATGAACTTGACAGAGGATGCTAACAATGTGTGGTCCCTCCGCCACGCCCAGGGGTCTTTATTTAGGATTTTATTGCTCGCGTAGCCCAGACGAGATGCGCCTGTCATGGTTGCCTGCAGCCATGCTCAAAAATTTTCAGAAGCCTTCAAAAGGTGTGCCGCACAATTAACGTCGCATGAATGTTATATATACTAGCCTCACTGTGTCTGCTTTCAAAATTGCTGCGACTCATAGAAACAGCGGCTTGAAACAGTTTGTACATGCGCAAAAAATACGGAAAAAGTTATACCTCGGATCGACGTTGCAGCACATAGCCGAGCCACATTCATGGGAGAAGGCAGAACTCAATTCTGTGAGACAAAATTCCACGGATGATATCTAGGCTATACCCCAACAGCAGCGGTCACCAAGAGCTGCGCTGTGCAGTAGTTAGACAGGACATACCCCCAGCTACTTGCGGATATGTGCACAGGTGACTCAGTTAACAAGATAAGCGCATAGTTCAACGTAGGCATTTTTTAACCCTGAACAAGGACAAGAGTGAGCCGAACATTTTACAGGCCTATATAGTAGGTCTCATCCACATGTGCGGAAAAGACATTCATGCAGCGCTAAATGTGATTAATATTAAAGGCAAGAAAGCAGTGGTGATAATCACAGACTACAAGTGCTACAGCAATCCAGCTCCTTCAAAAACATGCGGACACCACCACACTTCCCTCTCTCGAGGCTGCAAACATCTTTCAGAAGCTGGCATAGACATTGCCATTTGGTAGACCCCGTCCCACGTTGGAACAGGCAGGAACGAGAACTGACAAGTCTCACCAGTTTGGCTCATGCTTACAAGCATCACTATCTTGACACTGCCGTAACAACCATAGGCAGTACAGCGCCACCGTTTGCAGCCACCTCGGGCCCTCGGCCTGTCAGTAGAAGACCCCTGCCATTTAGAGACCTCTTCGCTGTTCTGCCTACGTACCGACAGTGTATGCCGCCCGCCTGGCTGGCTACACAAAGCAGGCGGCCTTCCACCCCCTTGTGCCAAGCTGAAACAGACCAAGGGCACATCTTGTGGGAATGAGCCAAGTACAAAGACGCGCGAAGAAAACTGCTCACCGTGGCAGTTCATGATTGGCTGCTTGCATGGAGGAAGGAAACAATTCCGGAGAGGCAGTTACATTACATTTTTTGAAGCCGAACGTGAAGGCTCTCGTTGCTTCAGGCTGCTTTCTGCAAAATTTCTTCGTTCACTTCCAGTACATCGCCAGTGTGGAAACGCAAAACATGTGTCCCACCGACGTAAGTCTCCCTTCCCTTGAGTGGTCAAGCCTGCAAAAGCCCGTCGACTGGCTGCTCTGACCAAGCTGCCGATGTGCCCAGTTTTGCTATGACAAGAGGACAATTTTTGTCTAATGAGGCAGTCACAACGAGACTTTGTTGGCAGTTTTGCAGCTTAAAAAGCAATGCCAGTCAATCTTGCACTACAGCAATGCTTGCGCATCTCTAGGAGCCTCTACTTATTACGTTTATTTTACTTGGCACCTTGCAGCATGAACAGCTATTTATGAAGCCTGTTTAAAAAAACTTACACCTAAATGAACAATGAAAACTGGCCTTTATTCCTCCTCCATCTCTATGCTAGTTTTCCCTCTTCCTTTCTGTGTTGAGCAATTTGTGCTGCATTTGCTGGGTGAGTCAGTGGTTTTTGAATCCAATCCCAAGGTCGCGGGTTCGGTTTGCATTGCAGACGAAACGCAAAAGGCAACTGTCCATTGTGTGATGTCAACTCTTTGAAATGAATCCGGAGCCCTCCGCTACGGCGTCACTCGTAGCCCATCCACCACTTTGGGACGTTAAACCCCACAATTTATAATTTATTCTTCTTTTGCAGTGACGAGCCGCAATGCCAAAATGTTCTCGTAAATAAAGTGCAGTTTCCCCCGAATTAGTTTCATTAGCAGCACTACCAAAGTTCCTGCAGCAAGGGCACCACATATCTACAGTTGCATCACGAGATGCTAGAGTTCGCGTTGTCCCAAGAGGCACAAGGTTTCTTTAACTGAGCGAACAGAGCTGTGCGAATAACACATACATTTGAAATATGGCGATGCGGCTTGAAGCGTTGTAGAACTTGCTCTGCAAGACAGGTCAGCCGCTAAGCAAACCAGATTTGGAACTTTGACCATCTCCAAAATGTTCCCTAATGCAGGCGGGATCCCTGCACAGCTGCATAGTTACCGTATACATACGAATCTCTTTAGCGACCTGCCCTGTGCCATTACAATTAATGCCCTCACAACATCATGCTATCCTAGAGTACAGGTAGGACCAAGGTAAAACACGACACCGATGCCCTGTCCAGTCTATGTTTCTTGAACAACGGCGAGATGCAAGACAACACAAACAACTAGCTCAGTTTGAAACAAAATTACACTTTTAACATCACATATCAGGAGCAATGCACTAAACCTCTACTCAACCCGTGAACCATTGGCACCCGTGTTTCGCTTTAAGATGCAGGCGATGCATACTTGCAAAATCCTCCCTGCTAATAATGATGTAAAAAAATGCACCTCGTATACCCCCCTCGTTTCTTACAGTACTACAAAACCCGCTGTAACCTCGGATGCCGCATTATAAACTGGTCGTGTTCTACTCAGTCTGTCCCCTTTCATGGCACACCATTTATTCCAGAGCCACCAAGGGTTCTCAAGAGAGCCTTTCTGCCTTACAGTCCCATCATAGAGCATTAATAAGTGTAGCCAAGATGATGAAAACGTAAGCCGAGGTACTGCGCATCTACATGCAGGCAGCAATCCTTCCAACAAAAATAGATGGCCACTTTGAACTCAGTGGCTGGGATATGTTCCCAGCAGGTCAAAGCTCAGATGAGGAAAATAATCAGTGTGCACCCTTTTGCACAGCTCTATTTATTGAAATACATTCTTCTTCTCAAACAGTTAGAAAAAAGAAAAGGGGTGTCTTCCTTTCTTTTCTATCTAAAATATGCTGCAGACACACTCCCATCAGCTGTGGTTTGGCAATGATATTGGCATCGACACAAGACTGCCCTAAGGAAAGTGGAGACACACTAATGTTTGGTTTAGAAAAAAACATGCATATTTTAACTTTTTTCTTCTTCAACAACAGTACAAGCCATATTTACATAGATTCAAAACCACACACACTCTCTAGCGTGTTTGCCTGTATGCAGTAGCGCGCTTTTTCTGACGACACCATTTCTCAATTTGCTGATCCCTTTACACCTTTTGTGTAACCTGCCAAAGCCACTTTTACTGACCAAACAGAGCTCGCCTGCTTCTGCAGCTGGAGTTAAAAAAAAAAAGTGAAAGAACAGATCGAAGGTTGGAAAGTACAAAACGAGTTGTCACTAGTGCATCAACAAACACCCAAAAGCAAGCAAGAAGAAAGTAAGAAAACCACCAAAATGACGTAGCTTTCATTTTTGCTGCTTAGTCCCTTCAAGAGCAAGGATTGTCACAAAGGACCTATCCAAGAAAAAAAAAAAAAATTGGGTGCTACCTGTTTGCTTCGATGTGCATTGGTGAACAATCTGTGCACTTCGTTGACAAAAGTCGTACAGCCCATTCGGTGCATTCAGGTTAGGGAGGGAAGGGTACCGAGTGCAGCGTTCATACATAACCGTGTGAGCACAGCAGCAGGCCCATGAAAAACCAGTGGCGTGTAGCGGAAAGTAAAAAACAATATTTGGGAACATGTCAAAAAGAACAACATGACTGCATAGGTTGCCAGACAGCATCATCGTTATAGTGCAGTGATAACACACCAGACGCAGTTGCAAAATATGCACTGCAGAAATAACGACCAGACGCAGTCAGGCTATAATAATGCTCGCGTTCACACCAACTGTACTGGTTAGACAGCATGGGCACGTGCACAAAATCGAGTCCGCAACACCACTCTCTCCTGGAGCATACACTCGCATGACGACGACCGCTTTCTTCACTCCGTCTTCAACACTTAAAACAGGAACAAATGCGACAACTGGTTTGTATTATAAGGCCCGTTCTTTGACACTCCGACATTTCAGATGCACACGTCTACGAAGAAACTGTTAGGTAAAGACCCAAATAAGATGTTTGTTGCATCACGCATGCTACTCAACATATCCAAGACAGAAAATGTGACAAAGTGGGAAACTACTGATGTGCTGTGCAATGAAAGCACACAAGCAGCGGCTCTGCAAGCCTGCTCCGGTTTTGTTTCAATGTTTCTACACACTTACACCACTAGTGATTGCTTTGTCAATTATTGCTAAGACCCACGGTTCGGCACCAGAGGGGTGCTGCGCACAACTCGCAGTAAAAGTGCACAGAAATCTACAAGACAACCACAGCCCCCAAGAAGGGAACGCATCGCTAAACCTTGCAAAGGAAGCATCAACACTGCCTGTCAGGCCTTTCATCTTTCGCCCTATCCCAGTAACCATGCCCTAGTGGGCAAATTCGCACGGCCAACAGTCCGAGAGGAAGAGAAAACAGTTTTGCATAGGATAGACTCTCCATTTGCTGCACATACACCAAGACAGCATCCCTATTTTTTTTTTTCTTACAGGTTAGGAACAAATATACACACAGAGGCAAGAAAACACTGCTTCTGCTCCTTGCCTCAAAAACGCCAAACTGTCGACAATCCACGCATGCGCACTTACACAGACACAACATCAGAAACTGGCCAAGTGACTGGGGTGATAAAAAAAAGG
Organism: Amblyomma americanum; assembly: GCF_052857255.1. NCBI lineage: Eukaryota > Metazoa > Arthropoda > Arachnida > Ixodida > Ixodidae > Amblyomma > Amblyomma americanum. Next base: position 208,939,610 of record NC_135501.1, read on the forward strand.
AAGTGACCTAGCAGGGGGAAGAAGTTTCTGTACAGGTGGTGTTTGTGTTATTACTACTGTTGCTCTACAATGCTTCTCCTCCTAGCCTTATTTTTTACACTGTGGTTGATGCTTTGGCACATAATCTCTCCTCTTGCAACGCCTCTTGGAAACCATCTTGACTGCGGTCTTCAACAAAGCCAGCCTGAAGGGAGTCCCTCCACAAACAAACAACACCTGCCTTGGCAGAAACAGTGCACATGTAATACTGCGTCCAACCACAGGTCATTGAGCTCGATGCACCTACCTCTTGCTTTCATATAGATGCGTCGTTGCAAATGAAACTCTGCAGAGTGAAATGTCCGCACCAACACTGCCCCTTTTTGCTGCCACAGCAGACGACAAACTAGAATACGCTCCAGTCATCACCGAGAATGTGGCAAAGAAGAATGCACGCCCGACAAAGGAAAGAAAAAAAAAAATTCGCAGTGCACAGAAAGCATAGATAAGAGCTTCAACATTTGTACAGGAAATTCAAAAGGAGTCAAAACTGGGTCACTCCACACAAAGGTATGCACAAAAAGTAGCAGGCACATTAGACTGAAGCCAACTCATTATGTAGACCATCCAGCCCAGGGACACAGATCAATTTTCATATTTGCATGACATTCACATTCTAGAAACGTTGATGAGGAAGCAATGAAACTTAAGTGCAAAACATCCAAAGTGTGCCACGGTATTTCTTACTCTTACAAATCAGTGCTGATCCAACTAAATCAAAGACAAAACGCATCTGCAAACTTCAGGCATTAGTATTTTTCACCAAGGAAGCCTGAGCTCACACCACAAGCAGAGTGCATTACCACCACGCACAACCAAGAAAGCCCAGAAGAAAGCATTTTAAAAACAAGAAAAAAAAAGAAAATCTGGCTGGTGAGACAGCATTAGCAATCGCATGCGCAACAGCACCTGGCTGCTACTCCAGGTGATGAAGAAATAAATCACCCCACTAAAAAGCATGAAACAAAGAATATGCAAAAAGCAACAAGAGAATGTGCGATATCAGCCATTGTACACTGTAATAGTCAGTAGTAAATGAAATGAAAAAAATAAATCAAATAGCATTTTCCTTCAACATGAACTTCCCACTGCAACGTGCAGCGTTTCATGTCAAGAGGGCATTATGCTCTTTGTATTTGTATATGTATACAATAGGAATAATAATAATGTGTCTGTGTGTGTGTATATATAGTATTTATATTCTATCGCATCTGCAACTATGTATAGTGCAGCAAGCAATGCTCTGTATATTTCATATATTACAGCTGTCCACGCTTTTTCCCCACACATTATTACTTTCACATGGCAGCATTGTGCACTGCTACTGCTTGTCTCTATACACTCTTGCTGTCGTCAAGCAAGAAAGACGGGCAGCCACCACTAGGCATGAGCATTCTAGATTTCACTTGCCCAATCTTCACAAAAAAGTGAGACAGAGTGAGTGAGATTGTGAAAAACTACAGAGCGACAAATGAAAGAACAGATATTCAAACCTAACAAAGTTAACCTGATGCTACAGCTCTGCTTTCATGCTTCAATGATTGCACTGAAACTGTGCACATTCACTCTGAAAACGCCATGAAATGAAAGCATTTGGAGTAGATCAAACGTAAGGCAGCAGTGCTCGAACAAACCGCTCCCACCTAAATGAGTGTTATTGCCCAGAGGATACCACTCTCCCCATACATATTTACTATGTCAACTACAAAAACAAAACACGAGAGAAGACAAAAGCTGTGTCCTGCCATTCTACTCAGCCGCTGGCAAGGACAGGTGGCTCAGGCATAGCGGGTAGGAAGCAAAGGCGATCAAACGTGTGGTGCTCCAACAGGAGGGACGGGAATGAGCAAATGTGGACACTACGTCTGTGCGCCTAGATGAGGTGAAAGCATGCTAAAAAATAAGCAGATAGAATGGAGAATGCATATGTGTGTGTGTGAATTTCCTCAACCTGCACAGATGTAAAAAACGCAGACACATACAGTTCAACCCCGTTATATAAGAGGCACAGCTGTAATGTGACAATCGGGAATAAGATATTTTCCGCACAATTGCTTGGCTGCCTTATCTTTCCCATTAAGCAGACCTCTTTAGTAACTGACATCAGGCGGGCATAAAAGACAAGCTGTCTTCGAATTTTGACCAGAAGCTTCGCTTATATATAATAGGCATTTTAACTTTACTTGTTGGAGTTCGTCCAAACTATGCGGATGCAGCACGAGAATGCAGCACCATCACTAGCAAACCACGGTAGCGTCTGGGCTCGAGGGTGACAACAAGGGTAATCACTGACAAGGTATTTAGTACAACCACAATTAATAAACTGGTCTGGCTGCCCACAAAGCACACACAAGGGGCTCCTTAACTGCAAGTGCTGCACAGAGAAGGGCTTCCAAATGGTGAAGGCGAACGGTGGGCTTTTCTGCTCGAGCTGCTCTATGACTATGAAGTTTTAAGCTCGGTAAAAGGGCCATCAGCCAGTTGTTTGCATAACGAGCAAGTCACTCAGCAACCATCAAGCGAACTGTTGCCATGATGATAAGACTACAGTAGAACCCCTCTATAGTAAAGTAGCTCGGACCAGCAAAGTGTTTTACTATATCAGTTGGTGATGCGCGGCGCTGACTATGCTCTCTAAGTGCAAAGTGATGGTTTATAAAAAACTCAAATACCTTACATCCTGCTCTTATCGTCCCTTCATGTGATAATTATTAATTATCAGGTATCACATGTTATTACGTTTCCTACATTGTTCATATCTTGAGGAAGTACCGCATTTACATGAATACTTAGTTAGTTAGTTAGTTAGTTAGTTATGCAAAAAACTGGAACAACTGAGGAAAAAATATTTCACAACATTGTACAATGAATACATCCCACTACACCCCATGTTACTTTTAGGAGATCAAGCACTGGTTGATTTTTCTAGCATTTTTAAATTTCTCAGAGAAGCCAATGTTTTATACAAACTTTAGATATAAAAAGCGTAACCTTTAACAAAAGCTCTAACCGTGAGTTTGGCGCATCATAGCCTAAGTTGCTTTTGCGCCATTAAAATCAATATAACTAACTAACTAACATGAATACAACATGGCAACAAAAATAAAGAGAGTTTGATTCTATGTGAAAACCAAAGCTTTCCAGGGTAACGGCGGCGCCTTCTGTGGCTTCAGCATCATTTAAGAGGAAGTAGTTAAGAAATGGACACGACAAAGTCAAGCGTGGCAAAACCACCTTCGCAGTTCCGCTGCGCCTCCATTTCTTGCCGCTGGTCCTCGTGCTTCGCACTGCCATGCTAAAAACACACGCCCTTCCGTTTTATACCCCTCATTGCACTTTTACTGGGTTTCCTTCTTAAGCGACCTGCGCCCCCTTCTTTCTATGTTCATAGCTTTTTCTGTGCAAGCTCTTCGCCTCACGGCCTCAAGATTTTCGAAAAGTTGACTTCTCCTCACGGCTCTAGAACCTGGCGGTGAAGCCACCTCAACAAGCGCATTCGGTGTCTGCCTCATGATCCTAGACTTAGCGCGTGCCGCGATGTCATCATTCCGCGGGAAGTACATCGGCCAGACGCTCTTTACTATAGCCGTTTCTTCGAAAACAGAAAATCTTTATTAAAACAAAAAAATATATATATACAGACAGCAGTCTATAGAAGGAGAAATGGGACCGCAGCTTTCCGAGTTTTCACTATAACAGAGTTTACTATAGCGGGTTCCTACTGCATGCGCGTCGCGTCGCCTCCCCATCAATTTGTCAAGCTACATAGTCAGCAGCGGACCTTGGAGCAATGTGATCACATGTCCAAATGTCGGCCATGTTTTTTTTGTGCTGTAGGCGTAACATGACATTCTTTTTATTATAAGTAAGTTCCCGGCTTGCGTAACAGACTGCTCTGTGCAATAATCCCAAGAAGTCTGAAATTTTTACAATTCCCCATCAGTACACTGAAAATTTCTGTATTTTGCATGCCTCGAAACTCTGTTCATCAAAACATTTCACCGTTCTAGCAACTTCAAGTTACCGAGAGCTAAATGTACTTTTCGGAAGCAGCTCAGTGAGGAAAAAAAAAATAGCTTGCCAACATGTCGAGCCGCAATGCAGTGGAAGGCATGAACTGCTCTCTGGAACATCATGTGCCAAGCTTACAAAATTAAACAGCTACTTTTGCACCGAATCAATTAGTGCAACATACTTATACACGTCTTATTTTGTGAAAATCTTCATCACTGAGTGGCAACTTCAAAGCAGGGGCAGATCATCAAATAATGAAACTATGGAACCGGAGCCTTCTCATTTAACAGAGACAATGATAAACGGCTTTCTGGTATGCGTCTGTTATAAAGGGGTTCAACTGTACTATGCAAAATAATAAAAGAACGAGAGGGAGAAATGCTATTCACTGCTCCTTATCACCATAAATAAAATAAGAAAAAAAGTCAACACTATGAAGAGTCCGAGTTGAGAGACAGACAAAGAACTTGGTGCTTCTGCCAGAGCACTGAAATCAATATCTCGCAAAAAAAAAACCTACAAAGAACTGGCGTCAGCAGACTTTAACATAGCCCTTTCCTTTACTCTCAATGCTGATGAACACAATAACACTTACTAGCCGGCCCCGAGGCACAAGTCTTCTGACATTCATGAATTGCTGCCTAGAGCAGATGTTCATCCCATCTCCACACTGAAACAAAATGAACAATTGCAGAAGTGTAGCAAAGTAAGCGGTTACTCATGGCAACTGTTAGCTTCACAATTTGCAAAACTTCGCAGTGCAGCATTTCTAGACAGTTGTAGAGGGGTTGGCACAGTCAAGAGTCTCACTACCTTAAAACAATTCATGATAATGCACTGTTAGAAAGATTTTGAAAACAGACTAACATAGGTGAGAGAAGAGGATTGAGGGGAGGGCCCACAACTAGTTTGTAACTGGAAATGGAGTGGGTATGTGAAAATCGGCAGCGTCTGCCCCTTTTCCACATCCACCGGAAGAGTATATCAAATAAACAAATGAGAAAATAAAAACCACAACAAAGAACAGTCTGTATGCTAAAGTCAACTAACGCTGGCAATAAGCCACACACAAAACATACTACTGAGAAAGAACAGAAGAAAAAAAAACAATGTGATGAGAACAATTACTCACAATAAGGCCATTGCAAGATGGAGTATCAAGCAACAAACAAACAGACAGACAGACAGCACATGGTATGTGCCAGGGCGTGCCTCCAACACAGATGGGCCTTGCATGGAAGTGTCCAGGGCGCCACAAGAACCACATTCAAAAGGTGACGCTGACACGAACTTACGCAGAGAAGGGGAGCGGTTGAAAAGAATACTTGTATTAAAAATACTTCGACACATACCTAATGTCAAATCTGCAATTGCTAATATCATATCAATGGTAAAATTGAACACGCTTTGTTACTCTTTGCCCCACAAGTAAAAATGCATGTACACTTGTTTGATATGAAACAGCACAAAGTGCCTCCTGTGTCACCAATTTGAAACAAAATGCTCGCCACGTCCACCCACAAATCATGCACCATCACATCAAAACAACAAGACCATGATAAAAGGACTGTAGCTTTGACTTGACTGCTACCGTAAAACTGAGGTATTATTTGAGTCCGCTAGTGCACACAAACAGTTTGTGTCCATAAAGCTAACAATACATACTATTTTCTGCCCTTCACTCATAGCACTGATGAACACTACAGAGTCTCAAACCTGCAGAGGAAGCGTCCCAACAATTCCCCCACTACTGCCGCTTACCGACTGCACTTACTATTACTAATTAATGCTGACCTCATCACAGCAACACCACCTATCCCACTTGACGTTTTTACAGTAAAATAAAACTATTTTGCATTTTATGCTACTAACTTCATGAATGCAGGTGAAAAAATGAAGAAACCAGCAATTCGCTCTGCATTCTCTATTCCTTTTTAACACCTTGAGGCACTTAACATGACACTTTACACTTAAAAAAACTAGATGCTGCCACCTAAATCTGCTCGTCCAGAGGTCTGCGCAATCTCTGTTCTGAGGAAAAGCTGGGAAGCCGTAAAGCAGGAAAATAGAGCTTGAGCTGCTCGCAGTCTGTTTCACAGCCTCGTCAAGAAAGGCAGCCCAAGCTGTTTGCTGGTTTTTAGTTTTCCAGCCCCACCATTAAAGCACCGTGCTGTGTGCTACATCGCCACATTGAACCTGAGGCAAGGGATTTGTCAGATCATTACTGTAGTCCCTGCCACTTCCTTTTGAAGCTTCGATAAAATGATGTTAAAAAATAATTAAATTAAGCCAAGAAAACATCGCAAGGACAAAATGAAAAATGATAGCCCCACCAACAAACCAGTAACAAAAGGCAACAAAAGTGCAGCCTGTGTATGACGGCAGCCTTCGCACCAAAGAGCATTTGCAACCACCACCTCATTCGAATAAAACACATTAACAGTTATTCGAGGTTAGCCTGGCTGCACAATGCCCCAGCTGTGGCAAACCAGCATCCTCCACTCCCCTTCTCTGCACTAAGAGCCACTTGCTGTCACATCCCCACGGCATCATCATCATCATCACCGGCCATGGCATCATCACCGACGTTCCCGCGCCCCTGTGGATGAATTCTTGCCTTGCTGCAGTATCAGCTGCTGGCTGCTGGCGACCTTAGCGAGGTTGAGCAGTGCATGCGCTGCGCCTTCAGCCATGTCGTCATTCCTGTCAGCACTAGAGGACGAACCCAATGCAGCACTGCCACCACTGCTCCTGCGTGTAGTGGTGGCAGCGGTTGATGCGGTGCGCTTTGATTTGCGTGGAAGGGCCGCTGCTGCAGCCAGGGCAGCCCTCCGCTTGCGCGGAGGCACTGACGACAGCGGAAGCCTGCCAAGTCCCCCACCCCCGTTACTGGAAGCAGCACTGCCGTTGCTGTTCTCCTCCTGGGGATTGTCATCGTACAGCTGCTCAGAATCCTTCCGCAGGCCTGGTACCAGGCTTCGAACTGACTGAAATCACAACAAGCAAGGCGCGAGTGTTATAGTTCTCATAGAGCTTCTTCGATTGTAACTGCACGCTGAATGCAAGAACTACACCCAACATTCACGGTGCACAAATTCGTGGCAAGTGCTTCAAGATGACTACCTGTGTCATAAAACCCCCAGCAAAAACAGCTGCACATTCATTGTCCGTATACCATTTCATTTCTCATACACGGTTACGAGGTTATGAAATGCAATCTGTTCAAGCTGCACACACTGGGAGTCCCACACCATGTTAAGTTAGGAGGACAGCAAGCTGCAACTTGTGTTCCTCATCATGTTTTACCACAGATTACTTTCCTTATGCTCCGAGAGCTTTCTTTGTAATCACAAAACTTTCATTTCGTTTCAATGAGCCAACCCTCCCGTTTCAGTGTGCAGGACAGATTGCCATCCAGCACTGTGGTACCAATCATGCCCCTTGTTCTTTGCTCCCATTTTTCTTCCTTTTCCACAGGTTTATAAAAGAGTTGCTTTGCCACGGTTTTATGGGGTCGCGAAACCATCTAGGTGCCCTTCAGCAGCTTTTTTACTCCTATTTTTTTATAGCACACCTTCCACTTTATGTATTTCTACAACAGAAGTTCTCAAACTGGGTTCAGTGGAACGCTCAAGGAACTGAAGTGCTTTTTCAGTTCCCCAAGCCCCTAAATACATGCATGCTCAAAACGAACTCTTCCTTTTACCTAATTTATCTTGGAACTAATCATGCTGCATATGCTCACAGTGGACCCTTTCACTCGACAGCCAGCCATTATTAACTGAATCTGACCATTTCTGAGGGGCCGTGCTTTTGCATGCTCTTCTTTTGCATACATGCTGGCCAAGAAGAGATGGAAGCCATAACACTTGGGGTTCCCCGAGGCTGATTGAGAGCCTCTGTTCTGCTCGACGGCAGTGACACATCTGATTTGAATGCAGAGCAAGCAGGCAGACTGAGGCCCTTACAGTGATGGCAATGCTCGCGCCATTTCCCAAGTCCCCGCTGCTGCTGTTGCCATTGGCGAGCGAAGCGCTGTACGTATGATCCTCACTGGGGCTGCTGGTGATCACTGCTGTTGTGCTGGCACCACCAACCGAGGACTCGCCACTGCGATTTCTGCCCAGCAAGAGAAGATACGAGACACACAACACAGATGTCAGATTATAGAGACACTGAGAACAAATCAAACCTGACTCGTACCAACAGATAACCATATTCTAATGACAAAGAGGCCATTTTCAATGAAAATAGGGAGTCTTTATATAAGATTAAAAAACCCGGAAAACTGAACACAGGCACCTATGCCACTGGCTGTTTCCACAAGCAAACTACGATGATATCAGCAGCGTTTTCAGATACAAATCTCTGAGGCTAGGCTACTTCGCCATTCACTTCCAAATGAAAGTCACACAGTCCTTTCCTGTTGCGACATTGCAAGCTTGATTCCAGTGGGGGAGAGAAACTAATGTTCAGCCTTTACATCTGATTTTTTTAGTTAAAAAGAAGAAGAAGAAAGCGACTTAAGCTGCCAAATGACCACCAACAGAGCCATAAATACAATTTTGACTAAAAACAAAACCTGGACAGACTTGTGCTCAGTGCCTCTTCAAGCTATAGACAAGCACCAGCAGTGACTTCCGTTGTGTAGGCAAAAAGCGGGACCTTCCGCATTGGATGTGCCACGGCTGCGTGTTTTGGGGTAAAATTCACGGTGTGCCGACAAATTGTGGTGTGGTAGGTTGAACCGCAATGCAGAACAAAGGAATCGGCATAAGTTTCCACAATTTTATTGCAATCAGATAGTTGAACCGCAATGCAGAACAAAGGAATCGGCATAAGTTTCCACAATTTTATTGCAATCAGATAGGCGTGAAGGCGACAGGCAGGGGCCGAGGAGCAAGACAATTAAGTTCGGCGACGGAGCGACTTTGAGGCAATTTGTTTCCGGCGAGCTCGTTTCGTCTGTTGGGTTATTATATTGCGTTTCTGCATTCAAATCTAATAAGTTTTTTCGTGTCTCTGACTTCGCATCGTTGCTGTTCGGTCGCGTGGTGAACTGTGCTAAGATTAAGTAACACCTGCAACTCGTTCTCATTCTTGCTCTCAGCATAAAGTTAGGCGAGATATTCTGTGTGCCTTGGGTCGTAAGTTGAACACAGGGGGCCATTTTCAGATGCTTATCATCCGGGCAACGTCCCGAGCATCACTTCGCGCAAAAAAAAAAAAAAAAAAACAAACGCCGCCAGTAGTTTTCAGCGTTCACACCGTGCTGCACTTGAAGAAGCACCGGACTCGGGTAGTTGAATGCAAGATGGTTTTTTTCTGTTTTCATTTTCGCGAATTTCAACAAGTGTGTTGTTTCAACACTGGTCCAACGACGCTAGGATCTCGACAAAGTCACGCAGCGTCATTTCCCAACTTATTTGAATTTTCACATTGCAGGTCAATCAGAACCTGGCGAACACAGCAAATTCCACACCAAAAGCCACTCCGATCAAGCAGAATGCACACACATGAATAAATTCTAAAATAAGAAGCAAAATTTTATAGCTTAGCACAGTGTGTGTAAATTTCGTTTGGAGCTCGAGGAAAAAGTCTGTGCATACGCTCGTGTAGCTCTCGTATCGCATTTGCCTTATTCAAAGCAGCTATAGTGTTCATTAATTTCCAAGGTCTCCGGAGTGAAGCGGCACGGTGAAAATAGGAAGCACATTACAAGGTTCATCGTGTGAGAAAGCCGATTCGCATCGTGCATCACGTCATCTTATCTTGCACTAGCAATCGGATATGCTTAACCGGCCCATAAGTTGAGAACTGTGGAAGATTAGTTCCTCCCCATACCTCGCGCTTTCACCCGCCGTATAGCGCTGTGCTTTTACAATTGTCGCGGAGAAGCACCCGATGCAGTGCTCCGCCTACTAATTCCTTCTGGCGAACAGGCTGAAAAAGTGCACAACTACTCTCTGAGCATCAACAAAAATGTTTCTAACCGCAAGCGACGCGCACGCTTTGAAATATTCACATACATCAGTTGGTTTCGAAGGCAGCGTTGCTTGGCACAGTGTAGGCGTGCTGCGTTTTTGCCTACACCCGACCGCAGCGCCACCTTTGGTTACAAACATGACGCTTATCTATAGACATGCTGCCATTAGGTCATGACAATAATTACTCTCAAGCGAAGTTCAACTTGTTTGAACAAAGCAAGTCAAACAACACAAGCTAGTTAGCCATGCAGACTTAAGTGCAAGCTTTGTTACTGGAAGCAATCGGTACCAACTAAGCGAGCGAAGTCTAGATACACTGTGCACATTTTTCTGCAGGAACAAATGTCCTAAGGAGAATATTCAAGAATCTACAACTAGTTTGAATGCGCTTAATTGCACTTAAGGACTTCTGCAATGCACTTTGCCATATTTTTCACTTTTAAATTTGACCTTGCAATGTAATGACGGTGAGTAATTGGAGGTGAGTAAATTGGTTTCTAGGAAGGGAAATGGCGCACTATCTGTTTCGCATATATCGGCGGACACCCGAACCATGCTGTAAGCGAAGGGATGAAGGAGGGTGTGAAAGAAGAAATGCCAAATTGGAGGTCGCCAACGTATTTGACACCGTCGATTCGGGCTTGGCCGGGTCGATTTTAAAGATTACTTGCTACGTGTTAAGCTTTTTTTAAACACGACATGGCATATATCGGCACAAACAGGATTGGAGAAGTTTCTTGATGGGTGTCGCGGAACTTATGAGGGCTCCGCGCCGAAATGCAACGTGGGAAATCACGCAAATGGCTGAGAGAGCCGGAACACAGCTCATGTGTGGGTAAACGCGTTATTTCGTACGGCAGGACGCCGAAAAGTATGGGAAGCACACACAGTCTAACCGAATATGGCAGCTAGTATGGCGCGTCACTTGGTGGAAAACTCTCCTCTGCAATGCCACGCGAAGCGCCGCAGCGGAATGTGAAGAGCGAACAGTGAAGGCGAGCGGCGCACTACCATTTTTCAGGCTTTGTTATCAACGAGAGTCAAAGGGAGGGGAATGCACACCCTCTCAGTGCATACCCTCGCAGCCGGCGCGCGCCGAGCCGCGCTAGCGATAGCAGCGCCGCGAGAGCGGAGAGCAGCCGCTCCTGGCTCGGTCAGAGCGGCCTGCGAACTTTTGATCACCACTGTACCTCAATAACAATATAAAGAGCATAGCTCCACCTGGCAGGTCTTTGGCTACAGCTCCATTTCAATCGCAACCAAAATATTTTGAAAGAAAGTGCCTTAATGACCCGCAAGAAGTTAACTAGGCTTCAGTTATTTTCCCTTAATAAGAGAACTAATTGAGATATACTGAAAGCAATCACATTATTCAAAACATGAATTCATATATGCACCTACTTGCATTATGATATCGTTAATAATAAAAATTTTCATTTTAAGACCGGCATCTCCCCTTGAGTAGAGGATGACCAATTCTGCATTAACCCACTAAAATTATCGCGTCATACCCTCAAGGCAGAGCTTAAGTGTCCCCTTTAATTTTTTTTTTTACAGACTCCAATGGACCATGGGGAGATCAAGTCTTACAGTTCAAATTATCCAGAAATTTGAATTAATGAGGTTTCAATTAACAAGCTTTCGATGTGAATACTGTGAATAGTGTCACAGGAGTGGCGGGAAAATAATAAGAGGAAAAGTGGAATCCTAGTAAAACACTGCAGGGCAAGTTGGCGCAAAGCTAGGGAGAAACGAAAGGACGGCACACAGACAAAAAAAAAAAAGCAATGGAAAGTGCATGTCCTCTTGTCTTCTTATCTATGGGGTCTCTTTTAGGACTTTATTTCATCCAACGAAAGAAGGAAGTGTTCATGTCACACAAACCATACTGTGCGAACTGTAATGCCTGCCTGGCTTTGGGAAAATAAGGTTCAAGCAAGCATGAGAATAGAATGCAAAACGAGTACCACTTTCTGTCACGACTACATAAACAGGGTGCCCATCAGAACTGGGGCACGCAACAGCTGAGTGAATTTCCTTTCCTATTTCTATTCAAACAGCTGGCTAAATGAATAAAAAAAAAAAAGGCAAACTCACTGTAGCCTGAGGTGCTTCTTGGTGAACACGATGGGGCTTGGGGGAGAAGAGTCCCGATAACCTTCCTCTTCGTCATCGTCCTCATCGTCACCTTCAGTGTTGCCCAAAAGGCAAAACCAAATGAGGAATTGTGAACTCCCCCATCATTTAAAAACAGCAGAGACATCAAAGCTCCAGCATTTACTGCCATTTTAATTTTACAGCACGAGCTTTGTATGCGACATTCTTTGATATGCACACATTGGCCATTTGCAGGTGGGAGAAAGTGGGTAAGGGTGGAAGCCAGAAGGGAACGGGAACCCACGAACTCTGCTTTCAATGCATGAGGGCAAAAGGAAGTTGGTGAGGGTGGAAGCTGGGAGGGGAACTTGTAGTGCTGGCATGTTCGGCTCTCCTAACAGGCACGAGTGAAGAGAAAGCACAGTGGAAACTGGGAGAGGGGTGCCACAAAGTAAGCGCCTGCCGCAGCCAAATTCCGGGAACAAATGCCCGCAGGGACTGATTGCTGTGTGTGGAGTGAGAGGCCAAGTTCCCCATGAACTTGGGGAATGGGATTATTGCGGATACATAGGGACACCAGGGTGCGGCGGAGGGAGAAAGCACAAGCCAGGCACGTCGCTCAGGGAAGCCGGTGCGTGCGGACTTGATAGTGTTGTCAGCTATGTATGTGGTAGGCCAGTGAGCCTCCAACCGAGGCCCGATACACTGGGGCCCAGAAGGGCTAACGCGCGGCCCAAGCTTACTCATCTCCTCAACACTTTATAGACCGCACAGCAAGCAACTGCAGCACGATGCTCCTTCTGACCAGACCTCCCCATGCCACAGCTAAGGCCGAGCCTTCCCCACTCTCTCGGACTCTTCTTCTTGTATATAGCCTTATGTTTTATTCTATGCATTAACGTGATGGCATTAAGGCCCCCTGTGTCACAGCACTGTCGTTAGCAGTGAGCAAGAAATCTACGAAAAATCCCCAGAGGAGCAATCTGTGGGGCACGCAGGTAGGCCACCTCGGTTGCGTGACCTTGAGACGTCATCACAACCTGTCCACTCGATTGTGAGCAAACTGCCCATTGTGGCAGGCAGCAGTTCAATTAATGATTGGCCACGGGTTTCACAAGGCCCACTGTTGGAAGAGCCTGCCATCGCAGTGCAGTGATGCTTTGCTTAACTGCTGCACCACTGCACCATGAGTGGTATAAAAACTCCCAGCAAACCATGAATGTAAAGTAGAGAATGACGAATTCCACATATATCGCATTAACCCATTAATGCCATAACGCCATGCCCTAAACGCGGAGCTTAAGTATCCCCTCCAATTTTTTACTTCCATCGTTCGCACAACATTGTTGTGCTCTCTTACACTTTTGTTAACCAGTGGGTACTCTTGCTTCATTCCTCATATCAATAGCTTTTGTTCCCATGTTATGTAAATTTATGCTTCTTAACTGTGCTCTTGTGAAAGCCTGCCTGTTGTAATTTAGGTTGTTTGCTATTAAGCTTTGTTGCAAGCGGCTTACTTGTTGCAGCTTGACTCAACGTAATGATTCTGTTATCAAATCTGTCTTATGACTTTTCCGCCAAATCTGCCTTATGCCTCGTGCCTCCGGTTAGCAGCTGATCAGGCTCATCAACACTAACTTTTTTTTTTTTTGCATGCAGGGTGGAGTTGTTTATGCTCCACGCTCTCCAACCCTCAGGAGAGTGCAGCGGTGGGCACATCTTTCTAAAAACTGGCAAACAAATCTGCACGAATCACTGCCTAGCCTAGCATATTCTGACAAAGGGCAAGGTTGCATAGCCTTGAGTCTAGGAGAGATGCTCTTTTAAAATGTAACACGAAGCTGTGAAAAGCATACAGTGCACACATGCAGCAGCACTCTTTTCAGAGTTCAGCACATTACACAACATGTCATAAACATTGCGTAATTTTTATGATGCCTGTACCCCTATTGAAAATGCATGCACGTGTCCATCATCATGAAGATGCATATGAAAGCCATCAGCTCAGATACACTGCTGGGACAGAAAAAAATGCAAATGACTAACACACACCCAGCATGATCTTATGTTTCAGCCCAGAATGCCATAACTAGTGTGCACTGCACAACTGGTGGCATGTGAATGTCAAACTGGGCGCTGTGGTAATAAAGCATAAACTGCAACAACTTCATTATTCTCTTCCTTTCATTCCCACTTAATAATATAGAAACATGCATGCATGCCTGTTATCATTAACCAGAATACAATACATGCGTATCTTTGATGGCAACGTAAAACCTTTCACACTCACAAAAATGACAATAGCATGAGGAAACACAAAAGGACAGGAGACATGCATCGTGCATTATGCAGTAATAACCAGCTGCTACGGTTTTCACGGGACTGCGAAAAAAAATAGTAGGGTATTAACGTAGTTAAACCGAGCAGATCTGCAAAAGCATGCGTTTAGCCTGGTTGGCTCATGGTTTTGCTTTGCTGAGTCATCGACACGTCTGGCGGCGATATTAGACCCAGGTTAAGCTATGATGGAGGTTAAGCTGATCTGATCTGTACGTGCCGCAGATAGAAGTTGATGAAGACGACAATGTGCAATGCACAGCGAGAGTGTGTGCTGTAGTTCGACACGAGGCGTAATCGGCTGCGGTAATAGGATAGTGCTCTCCTGCAGTGGCTGAGATGATGATCTATTCGCTCTGCCGTGGGTTCGAAATCGAGTCGCGACAATATTTATTTCATTTCTGCATAAGTTGCTGGTATGCTAAGATCAGTTTGGCCAAGATCACCCTCGAGGTCACCCTCCCATTGGCTACAGCTGGTGCAACACTCTTCCAAACTAACCCTAGCTTACCCGAGTTACTCCGAGGCTTCACATAAGATTCTTGGTTGAGACGACGTTAAGGGAGAACCTGATCTTAAAAAAAAAAAAAATTGTTAATGAAGTCACATAAACGAAATCTTCAAGAAATATGTATTTTTGCATACTGATTTCAAATATGCAATTCAATTTTATGTAAACAAGTCCTTGTGCACTTATATGACAAGTTGTGTAACTTTTTGCCAAGAGCTTTCAATAAATTTTGCTGCAGGAAATTTGCTAGAACAACATGCCATTGGCTTGTCTTGACATCAAGTTATGCAATAAGGGCAAAATTATTATCTTGCCTATCACAGAAGATGAGTTACAGTGTTTCGAATTTGCCACTTCAAAAACGGGAAGAAAAACTTGTATTCGTGACTGTTTGAAAATCCTATAACTCGCCTTCTGTAACAGGCAGGACGATAATTTTATTGTTATCGCATAGCTTGATGTCAAAAAGAACCAATGACATGAAATCTAACAAGTTGTTGTTGTTGGTTGTTCGGGAAAGGAAATGGCGCAGCATCTGTCACACATCTCCCCGGACACCTGAACCACGCTGCAAGGAAAGGGATAAAGGAGGGACCAAGAAAAGAAAGCAAGAAAGAGATGCCGCAGTGGAGGGCTCCGGAATAATTTCGACCACCTGGAGATCTTTAATGTGCACTGACATCGCACAGAACAGGGGCGCCTTTGTGTTTCCCTGCAACAGAATTTCTTTCAAACTTTCGGCAAAAGGTTAGAGACGTATCGCATAAGTGCACAGAGACTTGTTGAACATAATATTAAACTACATATTTGGAACCGGCGTGCAAAAATACATGTTCCCTGAAGATTTCATAATTGTGACTTTATTAACAAAAAAAAAAAAAGTGCCAGCTTCCTTGGAAACATTGTAGCCAGGAAGCACATGTGAAAAAAATGTACATCGCTGTCTGCCTTTCTTTTTACATTTGTTAATACCAACATGCTTCCCTCAAATCTGCAAGGCTTAGTGGCTTTAGTGACAGTTGGCATGCAGAGAATGTCCTGAACGCCCAGCAATGGCTCTCTGTCTACCCGACTAGCTGTCGGTGGAAGGGAGGCAGCAGCAAAGAGGGTGCGCGCGTGGATTGAGTGCAGTTTGCGCACATGTGACCACTTCTGCCCTGCTTTTGCTCTGCCCGCTTTAATCCTACACAAACTTTGCCTATTGCAACCATGAAACTGCCTTTCTAAGCTGCAGGCGACAAGGAAAACACAGATGACAGAAACACGCCTCAGAGCCAATGCGAGCAACTGCATCTTGTCTGCCCGCGCGACATTTGCCAGGACATAGTTTCATTTCCGTGCCTTTGGTCGTTTGCGCTCGTGCCGCAGTGTCAATGGAACAGCACGAACAACTGCAATGAAATTCATGCTGCCCCTAAATGTGTGTTTTGTGTCGGCATGGGTGCAAGCCACCAGAAGTCGGCCAGCAAGGTGGCATCCAAGTGCCGTGCAGTCCAGAGTTCCACTTTGGCTGATCTGCCATTGCTGAATGTAGGCTGTCAAAATGCCACCATGTAGTAAAGCACTACTGCAAAGTGACATTCGTAACATAGCATGCGGAAGAGCTGCCTCAGTTGACGTAAGAGACGGATTTGCATTGCTTGGGTTTCTATGGGAATTTGGACGGGACTGGCTTATGGGAATGTGCGAGTCAAGAAAACGCAGCACCCGGGAATGTAACAGCAAAGTTCTACTATAATGCAAACAAATCTTCTGTGTTACTGACTGATTCGACATGAAAACTCACTTGGAGGGGGCAGAATGTTGGGGCCGTTTTGCAGTGACAACATAGTCGCTGCAGCGTCAACGTCCTGATCTGTAAGGGAAATTCAGGGGCATGACAAGGTGGTGGTGGTGGTGGTGGTGTTTGTCCTGTTTTCAAGAAGCAAAACAAACATGAATAAACAAGTGGTAGCCCACAGAAACACTGTTTTGGCTAGCACAGAAGTATGGAAAGGAAAACGTGATGACAATTCAAGTGTCACAGGGAACAGTAGCAACGAAGAGGTGCCCACTTTGCAAATATTCTTACAACCTGGCCACTGCGCAACTAAATCTAGCCACAGAGCACTTGATGCTATCGCTGCACTCTATTCTGGCTTCAGCAGCTGCCTACTGTTCTGCTAAACATCACGCAGTTTGGAAACTACTACTCCAAAGAGACACTACAATTAAGAAAACAGGTGCTCCCCCTTAAAAACAAAACATTTGTTTTTTTCTGCCAACTGATTTAGACTTGTGACAATAAGACCGAGAACACTTTACAATGAACACATGGAGGCATATAACGGTGTAGCCCAGCGTCAGAGATCCACATATAAAAACTGGTTTTGGATGTCGTCGCAGTATGTGCGTAAGAATGGCCGCTGGCGGTGACACTAGAGTCTCATTCTTTAGCCTTTTTTTAACTCATTACGCCCAGTTTAGAGCAGAAGTAGCCTCTTTCCCATTACAATGCTGTAATCTATTCGTAAAGGCCAACTAGTGCCCTTTTAATGCAACACTGCCAATTGCAAGGATGTGGCAGGCTTTCAGCAGTGCTGTGCAGCTAGCTCAACCTCCTCTTCTTGGCTTTTCGTCCTCCAATGAACTTTCTTCCTTGAACCTAACGCTGCTCTCTGAACGTCGTCACATAATCAAAATTCTTGCACCGTATTGTCAATTCTGCAGTTAGGCTGTCAAATAAGAGTTATACAGTGGAACCTCGTTAATTCGAAGTCCGTCGGACCGCGAAAAATCATCGAATTAACCGGGTTTTTGAATTATCAAAAATGGACGAAAAATGAGAAATAAACGTACGAAACGTGGCTGTATCAACACTGCACCTTTATTTCGCCTGAAAAACGGTCACTTGAAGTAGTGATCGATGCGCGACTGCTTGGCGCAGTAGTTAGCCGCACCGTAGGCTGCGTCCTCCAGTCTGCTTACAGTGCGCAGCAATTCGCTGTTACCGCCGCTACACTCCACAAAACTGCGCACAACGTTCAGCGACTCGACGACTGCAGCTAAAGCTGGTGCTCGGGTGGGCTCAACATCGCCTTCACCTTCGCTGGAAGGCCCGTTGTCACATATTTCTCCTTCCAAGTCGGCATAAGACGTTTGGACATCAAGTTCGGCGCTCAAATAGTCCGCAAAGGTCAATCCGTTGCTCCCGCCGCCGTTTTCTTCGTCGAAGTCGGTCATGCGCGCACACAATAACTCTCCTTCATCACCCAGTGTGCAGCTGGCATCAGATGCATCCTCGGGACTGTCATCTTGTTGCTTGGAAAAAAAGGCGTGCATAAAGCAACGCCTGATCATATCTCCCTCCACCTGCTTCCAGGCGTACATGATTAGGCAAATGGCATCCAGTAGGTCCACGGAATATTGCTTACCGTTGTCATAGCACAACAAGATCCTTTTAAGCAAATGGCAGCGATAAATCTTCCTCGCTTGCAGAATAACGCCTTGGTCCATAGGCTGCGACACAGCTGTAACATTCAGCGGCAGGAAGACAAGCCTAACTGCTGTCAAGTTCTGGATGTCGGCGTGGGCTGGGCAGTTGTCAACAACAAAAACAACTTTTCGTCCCGCGGCAGCAAACTTACGGTCAAGGTGCCTCACGTACTCCTCGAACAGCGCTGCCGTCATTCAAGCCTTTTTGTTGCTTCTGTACAGCACGTCATCTCTAGGAGGAAGTCGTGCGTTCTTGAAGCACCGAGGCTTCTCCACTTTGCCGATGATCAGCAGCGGCAGTTTGTGACTGCCGGACATATTCGCACCAAACAGAATGGTTATTCTGTCCTTGGGTTGTTTTTTTCCCGTGACTACCGCATCCTTTGGGGCAAACGTCTTCGTAGGCAGCATTTTGTAAAACAATGCGGCCTCGTCCATGTTGTAAACATCGTCCTCCGCGTACTGCTGAAGCAGCGGAGCCAATGTATGCTTTTTCCAATTCTCGACAACATTTGGGTCGACGCTCCCGCTTTCGCCGCACACTGTCACGAATTTGAGGTTATTGCGGTCTTTAAATCTGGACAACCAGCCGTTGCTGCACTTAAATGCTTCATGGCCCAGCCGCAGTGCAAGCTCATCGGCCTTTTCGCGCAGCAGCGTGCCGTTCACAGGCAGGTGTGCTGCATTTGCATGCTGAAGCCACTTTATCAAGGCGTCTTCAACGTCCGGATATGTAGAAAAACGAATCCTCATCCGCTTCGTCGAATGCGTCTTCCCGTAGGCCTCGAGGATCTTAGTCGTATTTTTCAATATAGTTGAAAGGGTCGATAAAGGCACCTTGTGCTTTTCCGCCAACTGCGTTTTGGAGCTCGTCCATTTTTCAGCCTCCTCAATTAGGCACACTTTCTGGCAGAGAGTCAGAGTTCTGTACTTCGGCATTTTCTTAACACCAACACCGCGCACGTGGTCAAGAACTAGCAGAGCACAGTACTCGCCTGGTCGCGGCACCGAACAATAAAGAACAACGAGCAGTACCTGCCACAAGCGAGACAAACAACAAAAACGGAAACGGAACCAGAAAAATTTTGACCTAGTGGCACCTGCTTGTTGCTTTGTCAACTAAAGCTAGCCTCCAAAACCGGTGCAGATCACTGAGGCACAACAAAGCATCGGAAACACGAAGTTGGTTTAAAGTGCCGCCTGGCTTCCATTCCGGAAACTATACTGGCCTCAGAGACTGGCACTATGGAAAAATCACGGAGGCCATGGCTTAAATTGACGTATTATCCGGATGAGGGCGCGCTGGCTGTTCAAATTATCCGGCAAAATTTGCATGCAAACTGTTGGGACCGCCGAAAACCTTCGAATTACGTGGGATTTCGAATAAACAGAGTTCGAATTAACGAGGTTTTACTGTATTTATTTGCTACAGAATCATCAAATGAAAAGACATCACACCGTCAACTTGAAACCTTACTACACATGTACTGAAATGTTCCAAGTAGAGTACTGCACGGGCCTTACCTATTGGCCGGCCCGGGTCCAGTTCCCTCTACTGTTACCCACCCGAGCCTGGCCCGGTTTTCCCAATACATGCCCGGCCCCAAGCCCAAGGAAGCTCTCACCTACCCGGCCCGGCTCAGGCCCGAAACAACACAAAAGCTACAAGTGTGCTACAGAAGCGCAAATGTTGCTACTATGAGTTTCAGTTAAAAAGAGTGGGCCGTTCCTAGAATAGAGGTCTAAAATTCTCTAGTTTCTGCTTCTGGTGTAGTTAGTAGTTTTTGCTGAGCGTTAACACGGTCGAATTGTACAATTCGTTTGGAAAGCTTTTATAGAATTAAAAGGCACAAAAAATTGAAAAAAAAAGTAAATAAAGGCAGGACTTGGCAGATAAAAGAGAGAAGTCTCAAATATTCTGCCATACATTATGAAAAGTACAAGCACAAACACACAGGCTGAAAGGAAAGAAACCATACTACACGGGTGCTATGAGCTAAGCATTTATTGGATGCACCCTCCAAGGCCCACATTTGCCCACATGCGCAGCCTCCTCTATGCTTCGGAACATCACACACCCAAGGCGTGTGCTGGGGAGGAGTTAAGTTTGACTTATTCAGAACTGAAAAGCTGAAAAAAAAAAAATCGTCTGTGGATGTCGTATTTATGCTTCATGCAAAACGATTTCGCAAAGCTAGGAAGGTGGCAAGCAAAAATAATGTGTCAATAAGATCTTCAGAGCTTCAGAATCTGAGAGCTTTGCAAAGAGTGCAAATGAGCTAATACATAATGGTATAGTATATGCTGTTCTACCTAAATTATTTTGCATTTTCTGCATTTACATTTTTTTGCATGCTCAACATATCACATGACATACTACCGAAGATCAATAAATTTGTACTCTGGAAATAGTTGCAAACTGGCTCTAATTACCTTGACCGTTGTTTGTTAACCCCATGAGAACATAAGAAGCAGATGTTCACTGAAAGTACTCATTCATTACACAAGCCCGAGCTCGGCCCGAGCCCGCAACCCAAAGCCCGGCCTGCGGGCTCGAGCTCATGCAGTGCTCTAGTTTCAGGTTAAATGTTTTTCCTTACAACACTTAGGACTGGAAATCAACACCAAGAACTTTTTGCTACTATCCTTCTCGAAGATTCATACCTGCCATCGAAGACACATAATTATGTTCACCTATGCCTGGAGCCAATTGACGTCAGGATGGTTGCACAATACCAGATTTTCCAGCCTTCCTACCTCACGTTGCAAGCTGCTAAACCAATGAACGTGCTTTCTGGTGATATCCTGTTTCGATAGCGGACTTGCATCGAGAACAAGCATGGTCTCAATCTTCCGTTGAAAGGTTTCGACAAGGTAAAAATTGGAGGAGACATTTTAGCTCCGCATTAAAGGTATGACGCGATAGCTAATGGGTTAATCAATTCCTTTTATATGCACACTAGGTCATTCTCTACTTTACGTTCACAGATCCCTGGGAGTCCTCATACCACTCCTGGCGCAGCAGTTAAGCAATGAGTCACTGCCCTGCGATAGCAGGTGCTGCCACTGGTCGGACCTGTGCGGCCCAGGTAGCTCTCCCCGAGCGACTGATCTTTAGTTTAACTGCCACCTGCCACGGTTGGCAATCTGGTGGGCAAGTTGTCATGATGCCTCAAGGTCACGTAACCTAGATGGCCCACCTGCCTCCTAGGTTAGGTTGGTTGTCTGGGGATTTTTTGTGGATTTTTTTGCTCACGGTCAATGGCGCCGAGGCCGAAATTTCTGCGACATGGGCTCCTTAATGTTAGTGCATTAACAGAGACTTTTAGCAGAGTGGAGACGTATTAGCATAGGCATATAAGAGTTTACCGGATGTCTGTTGCGCACGCCCAATGACATGAGTAGGGGCATGCCACAGTGTATGCGCAGTTGGAGTCTGGTAAACCCAAACATGTCTTCGCTATGTTAAAAGACTCCAATTACCACAGACAAACGACATTTCTAAATTACTACACTGTGGCACACCACTTAGGCAAAATTTGGGGTGACCACTACAACCATTCAAACAACATGATGCAGAAGGCGCTAGAAAACAAAGATGCACAGCAAGCATCAGCTTAGCTCCACTTCACGTACATCACGATTTCGTGCCCGATTGTGGTTTCGGTGTATCTGGACCGATGTATCTTGACTGGTGCTGATGACGTTATCCATTGCTCAGAAAAAAAAATCTAGCACAACAAGCTACGGAAGCAATTGAGACCAGTGACTAGAAGCAACAGTTCGGTATAAATCTCCGACGTAGTTGCCGCCAACAGAGACAGATCCCTCACTCTCGTTTACCACAACGCTGATTCAACCTTTCACCTGCCCTCTCCACACCAGTTTTAACTTCTCCACATTTACCCTGAAAAGGTGGCACAGCCTCACATGTATGTTGCTCGATTGGCCGTGTGCCCAGGACTCCTGGGCGCCCGGGCGCAACGGTGCGCAGTTCAAATTGTCGGAGGCGGAAATGATTTGCATTCAAATTAAGGGGCTACGTTTTACGTAGACACGAATGGATATGGATGTTACAAGTCACAGATTTTAATTGATTTAATGAAGTTCTAATTAGCGAACTTTCACTGTCTGTGTTATACCCTGAAGCGAAGTTGATACTTTTTTTTTAATCCACTCCTGCTGTGGCCCACCAGTGTGCTGCAGCATAAATTAATAATAAGCCCTTTTCACACTGGCGAACCAAGTGGCTGTGTGGACCAAAAATGAAAATGAATGCTATTGTCAGAGATCCATAAAGACAATAAAGGCCCCTGCACCCCTCCACTTCCATCCCAGCAGCAATCAAATGAATTTTTATACAAACTTTAAGCAACACTCCAGACTGCGCTCTGTAAGAGTCACATCAAAAACAAACGAAGAATGGAAGAATGGTATTTGAAATTCAGGGGTGTTCTTCACGTCAGAAGAGCAAGCCTGGCCAACAGAATGAACAAACAGCACAGGCCCAGTGTCGGTCAGCATTGAAGGTGTGTTCCATGTTTTGCGTGTGTTTGATTTTCTGCGTGAAGCTTTTAGAGATCATAGGCTAAGTGGACTGCCTAGTTATCCATACTGAACCATTAACCCTATATGCAGCTCTCACAAATATAATTGACAAGATGCAGCAGAGCCTCATGTTGAGGACTTGTTGCACCGAAAAGTGACGATGAAGCAGGCTGACCTTTCGTTGATGATGCAGCAAGCCTCTTTGACAGGAAGGGGAAGAGTGCTGGAAGAGCAACAAGCTCAAAGTCAGAGGTTGTCTCAGCATACTATACACAAGACTCAATAAAACAAGCTTGTGTTGGAGTCTGCAAGGAACAGCGACTGCAACTTGTCATAGAGACAGCTCATACAATTACACAATTGCCAACATGTTTATTTGTACAGTGTGACACGACCAGTGCACCGTGCAATCACTCACTGTGATCAAGGACAACTGCACATCCAACCAAGTTTTGCGTCACCGACTGATTCAGCAACATTTCAGGAAAAAGCAGTGGCGGGGCTCTTTGTGAACAAACGACAAAGAGGAAAGATGCAATGAAATAGCCCTTGCACATGGAAAGCAACTGCTGTGTTAGGAATGCCACAGCA
Organism: Amblyomma americanum; assembly: GCF_052857255.1. NCBI lineage: Eukaryota > Metazoa > Arthropoda > Arachnida > Ixodida > Ixodidae > Amblyomma > Amblyomma americanum. The sequence goes on from NC_135501.1 coordinate 208,963,208, forward strand.
CACAAGATCAAGAGAAGTGTAGAGCATAGACTACAATTAATTGATACAGCTCATTTATTTGGTTTTCAAATGAAATAGATGGAATTTAGACGCAAGCTCAACACTTACTTCCCTAGTGCTAATGCATGTGCTCTACAGGACATGTGACTTATGAGGCTATGGTGCTGATCTCTCACATGGCTCTGTGGCTTGTCCACTCTAGACAAAGCTCTCCCATAGCTTAATGCTCAAGTTTAACGATCAGCAGCAAATGGATTCCTGCCGGCCATGAAACTTGGTGCATGTAACGCTATAAGAGAGCCCTGTCCACCGCCCAGGGTGGCCATGCTACACTGCAGTGTGGACTGACAAGGGTTGTTCTCTGCGTTGCGAGGAAGTGGAACCGAATTGAAGAAAGGCACTGCAACACAAAGGCACTCAAGCTTGGTTGTGCTCAGTGCTGTGATAACGGAGGCTAATTAGCGAACGAAAGGCACGGCGACTGCGGGATGAGGCGCAAACACTGCGCTTGAGCACTTGAGCCAGGTGGAGCAACAGAAGTTTTTTGTATGAGCGTGGGCGCCAAAGCCTCCTAAAGGTGCCCCAGCTGGAATGGTTTTTGGACTGCATGAGAAGAGTCGGTTGTACTCTGGGCGCTGAATGATGAGCAGCTAGCTCCGCTGACCGCTCGAGCGCTTGGAGAGATGTGCAGTTGTTTGCAGTGAGGAGGGGAAAGGTGCGTGCATCCAAAAGCACCTTTCAAAACCATACGTTGGCGCACCGCTGCCACTGGCAGCCACATTAATCTTCGAGCAATCATTTAGCACTTTTAAAACGCAGCTCTTAAGCACCCATTCCTGGTTTAAGCATTGATGGTACTGGCGGTGTAACCATGAGAACGCACAAGGAGGAAAGCAGAGGAGGAGGATTCGGCAACAGCGGTGGAGTGTGTGTCATGCTCTGCCACGTTGTCAGGCTGCCCGAGCAGATGCTCAGCAGTGGTGGTGCCAAGATCCAGTTGTGTGCACCACTGAAGCAGAGGACAAGTACCACTGCCTCGAAACCTCGGCAGTCTGTGCGGTTCATGTTGCAAGCTTGTGACGTGGCTGGCAAGGACAGGCTCACCCTACCGCCCATTTGTGTTTTTTTAATGCCATTTGACTATCTGTCTCCAGTTTGCTGCCTTTCGCCACTTCAAATGACCTCGCTGTGCCTCCCACAGAGAGTACTGGGGGTGTTTGGAGGCCTCCGCTCTGGTCTTCCAAGGAAATCATTTAAGGGGGGACATCAGCTTGCTACTACTGCGGCGCTACTCGGCATTCTGGCGGGATCAAGCACGAAACATTGAAATGGGTCAAGCGACATGCCTGCACATCATAAAGGGCTCCCATTGCTGTCTCGATCCCAGATGCCGCCTGTAGATGGCGTTACGATGCAGTTTTGCGTTGCTCCGGCTCCCGCTGCGTGGAGTATACCACTTTCGTCCCCGATAGTACATTTTTTTCTGTTATAGTAAAGATTTTTTTTTCGAAAAAACGGTTATAGTAAAGAGTGTCTGGCCCTGACGATGTACTTCCCGCGGAATGATGACATCGCAGCACGCGCGAAGCCTGGGATCGCGAGGCCTGTAGATACCAAATGCAATATTATGGCGCTCTTTGAGGTGGCTTCACCACAAAGCTAGACAGCCGCACGGAGAAGATAACTTTTTAAAGACCTTGAAGCCGTGAGGCAAAGCGCGCGGCGCGCGTGTAAAAAGTAAAGCTGACTATGAACGTAGAAAGAAGGCAGCGCGAGTCGCTAAGGAAAGCCAGTAAAAGTGCAGTTTATAATGCAGACAAGTTTCGCAGCATGAATAAAACGCACACAGAAGACAAGGAACAAACAAGACAGCATTGTGCTGCACTTCCAACTGATTTTATTTGAAAAAGCTCGACGTTTAAATACATTCAGTTATCATGAGGTGAAACCTAATCACAATCATCCAAAAAAGCCATTTCATTCTCCAGCAATGACAGTGAAGGCGTGCTGACGCAACTGTCACCAGCTTTCCTAATAAAAAAGGCTTCGATAATTTCACGCTGAAGCTTGTCCTTGGCGTGACACAGAAACTGCGCCTTCTTAAACGTAGGTTTGCATTTGCAAGACCGGCAGTGTATGGCAAGATGGCCGCTGATACCATCCTTTACTAGATTGAAGTGTTCTAGTGCTCTTTCATTAAAACAACGCCCTGTTTGGCCAATGTACACTTTTTTACACGTAAGAGGAATGCTATAAACGACCTTCGTTACATATTTTGTGAACTTTGTGACGTGCTTAATACTGCAATCGACGACCGATTTTTCGGACTCTCTACGGACCGTGAAAATGACCGAAAAATCAGGCAGTCCGGAAAATCAAATTTCACTGAAAAAAATCACGAACTTACTGCCAATATGATGGAGGAAGGAATCAGCTGTATTGCATACATTCTAAGCTCCTCATGACTAAACGCCACGCGACACGTGCACAGACGATGGGTCGCAACCGCTTTCATGAGCTCGGCCTGGCTGTGCTGCCCTCGGCATGTCGCCGATGAACGCACGGGTTGGGACAAAGCCTAAATGGGAAAGCGAACACGCCACTACAGGGACTGCACTGCGTCCGCAGTACGATGGGCCCAAAATAAGAACGCAAAGATGGTGAAACAGTAAGAACCGAGAAACTGCCAAAGCAAGTGCTCTGTCGAAATTGGCCTTCATTAGGCCTAGCGACTAGAGCCAAAATTGCCATCATATCGGGTGATATGCACTCTGCGGTGGCTTGCGCATAATGAGAACAGTTTTGCCTGTCATTCAAACGCCAGTTGTTTATGGTTTTAAGATAGAAAAATCATAATTGCGATGCGTTTTGCTGCGGGTACGATGACCTCGCTTTGAAATGCACCACCATTTCCTCCCGCGCTCACCGTGTCCGTGAAGCCGTATGCCTTCCACGCGCTTTGCTGCTACCTCTTCCCATATTCGGGACGAAACACTAGGCATAGATGAGTTCCACGAACTATGACTACTGTTAAGTTCTTGCGGCGGAAAACATTCAAGAACAGTATGAATTCGAAACCACGCAGGCGCAATGTGCAGACTCGCGCAGAATTTCAGCATCGCAAGTTGAGAGGCTCCCTTTAAGCTTGAATTTCATTTTGTTTGATCAAGCTTTCGATCTCTCCTGGTGTTTGAATTAATGAGGTTTCACTGTACAAGTTAAGTGGTGGCTCAGGTATTGGCGACGAGTGTGAACGGGGTCCGAAAAATTGAGCAGTCAGTTGCGGTGTGTCCGAAATTTCAGGCGCTCTTATACACTTGCTCTATGGGCCATGTCATGGTGCCGCAAAAAAGACCGAATAATCAAGCATGTCTGAAAAATCAGGCGCCCGAATTTTCAGTCATGATCAAGGTCGACCACTGCAGCACCTTCATCACATGGAATTCTTGAATACATGCACATTAATGAAAGCGGCGTTGGGGAAGTGAAAAGCTTCGTAATATCGAAGAATTTGAGACATGGAGGTTAGTTACAGCCAGGCTTAACTGTAATACTGCACCTCCGCAAGCATAATGCATATCTCCTTGAGTAATCAGATTCAGAAAACGACACCTTGTGTCATAAATGAAACTGAACTACAATGAATAAAACACAATCTTTCTTTTTTTTTCTTGCTGTTCTTCAAATATCCCACCACGCTTGCGAGATGTGAGGAAAAGCCAACTTCTCGATGACCTGACCACCAAGGTGGAAAGCGGCGAGAAACAATTGCTACAAATGTGGAAAGAAGGCGGTCATTAAGAAAGAAGAGAAGGGAGCAGCAGAGGTGTGAGGTATGGAAAAGAGGGGGAAAATAAAGGGTAAACGGCACAGCATAGAACAGCACAGAATATGGAGCACCGAGGAAAGAAGCGGCGCTTTCACTGCTGTATGAAAGTCCGCACGAGTTAATGTGCGGGAGGCTTCCTGCAAAATACTGCAGATTCTCTTCTCTCAATCCGCGGCATTTAAAATTTCCCGCTGCAAAAAATTAGGCGCCATACATCTGAGCAAGGCTTTCATTACTTACAGATGTGTACCTACTTTGATACTGGTACCTAGTTACTAAGACTGTCACAAGAGAAGTCTAGCTGTCTAATTTTGCCTGCATTGCATAAGGCACTCCTGAGAACAGTTCATGCCTTCTACTGCACTGCAGCTGCACGTATGTTGGCAAGCTTTCTTGTGCCAATGCACTGCAGAAAAATAGTCAGCCCTCAGTAGCAAGAAGTAACAAAGCTGGAGAAATATTTCGATAAATGGTGCCCTGCAATAAATGAAATGCTAAACTTTTAAATGTGCTGATCGTGAAAAGGAAAAAGTTTAAGCCTTCTATTTAGCATTATTTCTCAAGTTACACAAGCCACACAAGCCAGGCACACAGCTTCAAAAAGTGTGACAAAGCATCAGTATGAAGTGCACCTCGCTCGCGCCGTGCTCGGCTCGCAGGCCATGGCACGCGGTGCCAGACAAGAAAGAGGAAGTTGGGCTAGGCCGCCGCAGCGCGAGCAGCGCAAATAAACAGTTCGAACCTCAACGCTGTCGGAGCTGGTTCTTCCTCGCCTTTGCTCCAACAAGTACATTCTCTCTTTTTTTCGTGTAATGGCATGTGTGTTTGAAAAATACATGATTTTGAGAATGTCTATTGTGCCACTCAACCCTTCGTTGTGCAACAGAAGTATTCGAAATATTCGCTCAGAACCGAAAAATCACTATTCGTACATGCCTACATGAAAGCCCACGACATTTCATATATTACTAAGATGGGTTGGTAAAAAGAGAGGGAAAAGTCTGCGAAGCTTACAGGGTGACGGAACGTTGTTCTGGGCTTGCGATGGGTCTGCAGACAACGCCTGATCGCTGGAAGGAACATGAAAAAAGGTGGTTCACTATAAAGCAGCATGGCCGTGGCACAAGCAGACTGTTACGCATTTAAACGCATGCCATAAAATGCACCTCACAGCTAAACCAGTGAACTGTTCGAGCTCAAATTTCGCACAGAAATGAAATTTGGTCAGCAGAATTGTTTTATACCACATTTATTTGGTATACTTGCCTGAATCAATAAGAAAAAGTCAGATATTCCCATCGTCAGTGGTGGCGACAAAACGAAACGGGCCGCTTTCTCATCGATTGCACCAGTGACGCCATCTTGTTTGTCGGCCCGTGATGATTTAGCAAAGGAGGTGGGGTAGTGTATTGTGGGTCGTTTGACGATGCTTTAGCACGAAAGTCTTCAAAATTAGTGCAGTTTTGGCCAAACTAAGCTTTTTGTGATCACTGATAAAGCAGTGGCTGAAGAATCTTAAAGCCTCCCGCAAAAAAAAAAAAAAAAACCCTTGTCCTTCGCCTAATCTCCACAGTCGTCCAACGAGATGGCTGTTTTGTTTCGTCCTTGCCACAGACGATGCGAACATGAGACTTCTTCTTGTTGATTCAGGTAAGCACCCCAAAGAAATCTGGTATTAAAACAATTCTGCCGAAGAAATGCCATTATTGTGCGAAATTTGAGCTCGAACAATCCACCGATTTAACTGTGAGGAACACTCTACGGCACGCATTTAATTGCGAAACAGTCTGTAGAATCGATACAATAAGTTCCCATCAACAGGTACTGACACATGCTAAAATGACAAAGCAGTGACCGAAAACTAGAGATGGCTCTGTGAAGCCACAAGAACACGAACAAACAAGATAAACACCACTGCAAAAGTGCAAACAAGAGTGTCAGGACTCTCATGCAAGTGTTTATCTTAATGGCTATTTTGTTCTCATAGCTGCATTGTACCACCAGCAGTTCTTGGTCACTGCTTTGTCATTTCAGGTTAGCTTGTTCATAACTATACCTGTCACGACTGTACGTGACAACTTGTACATGCTCTCGGAGCGTATGTTGGGCCGGCGCATAAGCTGGGGGCACAGACCAGGTGCCAGCAACCACTAAACCAGCCAATATTGTGTCGCAGTGTTTGGCATGAGTGGCTAGCACGACAGCTATGCCACTCAGGAACTTTGCACTGCAAGTTTACTCTGTAAAATTGCTTTGTTCACGACCCTTAGTGATAGGTAATTGGAACATTAAAATGATATTTTAATACCGATTACCGAACCGATTACTGAATCTTCTCATGTAAAAAATAATGCTGAGAATCTTGGTAATGTTCGTTCATGCTTGAACCCGCCGGCACAAGTCTTTATCCCCAGATAGTCATATACAAGCCTTCATGACAGATACATGATAACCAGGCAGAGCTATTCATCAAGAGTTTCTGAAAATCAGCACCTGGAAGAGAAAGAGGTGCCACAGTCTATGCAGTTTCTTCTCAAGAAACTGGAACCAGCTATGGTGGATGAAGTGCTCTCAAACTGCTACGGTAATGCTGGAAAATGTGATTTTACAACTGGCTAGGCTAGTGTTTGGCCAAATGAGTAGACCTTGCCATGCAACCATACCTGTACCACAATTTAGGCGGTTATGTATCCCAGGCGATGTCAAGTAAAATGAAAAAATGGTATAGTATGAAAGCCAGGCGAGCCATCACGTGATTGTGTGTGCAGTGCAACCGGTTGAGTGCACAAATGTGGTGGAATGTTGCGACTAGTTTTCTGCGTTCTCATCATGTAGTTGGGAGATCTGGGCATGAATAAAAGATGGACAATTTAATAAAAAATTGATTGCTTAAAGCAAGAAAACAAACAAATAGTTGCAAAAGTGAACGGAACAATAAATAAAAAGCACAAAGGGTCCATTCGCAAGGAACACCTTATTTTGACAACCAATTGTGACAGAGGGGGGGGAGATGCCTTGGCACATATTTAAGGGTAATGGGGCACCTTGAGGCAAAAAGTTTGAGAACCCCTGCTCTACGCCAAAGCGACGCACACTACAAGTGCATACCTATTGTCTTGAGAAGGCACTGAGTGAGGTGTCGAAGGAGCGCCAGCCCAGTTGAGCTGGGTGTAGGGAAAGCAGGGGGTCTTGCGCATTGCCTGCAGGAGGTTGGGCCGGAACTCCGGGTCAATGCACCACAGGGATCCCTTGCCAATGTTCTGCACATACAAACTTCTGTTGTGAGGGCTGACATCGGACTGGGACGGCAGACCTCTGAATACAAATTGGGCCACCACACTCCACCTCCACAATTTGCTGACACCAGAATGGAACTACAGTAAAAGCTCGTTCATTCGAACTCGAAGGGGAGCAGGAAATTGTTCAAATTATTGAATGAGCGGCTATAGCGCTCCGCCGCACGGGCAGAACCCAAAGCAGTCACATCTAAACTCCTTACCATGAGCGAGGTGCTACTACGCGTTTGTGGGAGGGGCATATTCTGAGAATTAAATTCATCCGGTCCTAATGGCAAATGAAATAAACTGATCGGCCAGTTATGTGCCAGAAACAAGTACTTGAATGCATTCGCGTGAGCAGCGAACTTTAGTGCTAGAATATATGACGCTATTTATGCTCCGAAACATGTTTATTCACGGGGAGGGTTATCAAAATTAAAAGTAATCGGCGAAGTGCATTTGCTTGCGTTTCTTCTGCCAAGACTCCATCAGCGTCATCTGCAACTTGCCTAAAGCTCCTGCGCAACGTCAGAGTTCTCAGTGACAGAGAACTGGCATGCTGAAACATCCGAGCGCCGACGCTACTTCATGTGCACTTGGCGGTGGCATAGTCTTGTCGCCACCATCGGACTGTTCGTCGGCTGTTATCATCGCACGTGAGCCCTGTGTCGTCTGCTGACAGCATGTAGCCTCAATTATAGCAGCGTCACTCAAGGGCTTCAACGTCTCCACACTGTTGTCCACGTAGCTCGTGCTCGCGGCACCAACAAAAGCCGTCATCGCCCGAACCGACATACTACATTGTTTACACCATGTGATGGTGACCCAGCGACCTCGGCACAACAAAAATCTGGAATGGCTAGCGCCGAAGCATGAGCGGCACGGGAGAGTGCTCCGGCAGCGAAAATCTGCTACGGCATGCACCGGAACGCAGACTCTGTGTGCCTCGTGCACTTGGCTTTTTTCTTTCCTTTTCCATTATTTTAAATCTCTGGTAAATTTGGAGCGTGTTTTATTCCCTATGGGTCAACTTTTATCTACGAGGAGCAGTGTCAACCAGTGGCTCCTAGTTCGAATTAACAATAGAGGATGCCGACTTGTTCGAATTACCGGGAGCTTTTCCCCATAGAAGTACACAGGGCTGTGCCAGGACCCGGGAGTCAGTTCAAATTAACCGATTTCGAATTAAGAGCTTTTACTGTATCGCTTGTTGCCGATTACAAGACTTTTTTTTTTTTAATGACTTTCCAAAGGTAGGGGGTGGACTTATAATCGGAGTCAACCTAAACGCAGACTCATAAAGTAGACCTACCGTAAAAACCGGAATACAGTTGAATCCCAGCACAACGAATGCCGCTTCAACGAAATTTTCGCCACAACGAAGTATTTTCCATTCCCCGCGAAATCCCTATAGGAGTTACTGTATTAAAGTTCCCTCGAAAACGAATTACTTTGTGAGCATGCATTCGCTTCTACGAATTTTTCGCGAGCCTTCACCGGTCAGCGGCTCTACTTTCTTCAAAAGTTGTGTGCTGTACGAGATTATTCCCTGCTAAAGCAGTGGCTTGGAGCAGCTAAATAAAGCACGGAATGTATGTTTATTCCATTTTCATGTAGTCTTTATTAAAAAATTTGGTTGGGAGACTTTTATTCGTCATAGGGAAGCTGCGAGGGGACTTGTCGGCGCCGTGCGAAGGCCGCCGGCCGTACGAGGGCCAAAGACGAATCCAAATCCAGTCGCCAGCCTCCCCTCCCCGCCTTCTCCGCAGCCCTTACGCCATTTTATCGTGTGTCGGTGTGTGTTGATCGTCGATCTCTCGCTGCAGTCTGATCTCGTCGATCGCCTCTGCAATGTCGCTGCCAACAAAGAAGCAAAAGTTTATTTCACTAGAAGAAAACAATAGAATTATCGCCGAAGCAGAAAGCAGGAAGAAGAAGGCAATTATTGCCACAGATTTTGGCATTGCGCCGAGTTCGCTATTGACGATTTTGAATGAGGAGAGCATTAGGAAGGCACTTTCATCTGGCACTTCACCGCAGCACAAGAAAGTGACGCAACCAAAGTATGAAGAGCTCGAAAAGGCTGTCTATGCTTGGTTCGTTGATACACGAGCAACAAACATGCCCCTGAGCGGTAAAATTGTACAGCAGAAGGCCCTAATTTATGCTTGTTTGCTAGGGCTGAAGGACTTTAAGGCAAACATAGGATGGCTGAATTGCTTTAAAGAAAGGCATAACATCGTCGGCAAGATTTTGTTCAGTGAATCGGCATCTGCGGACATTGACGGCGCATCAGCATGGGAGGCGGACAACATGACAGACATAATAAGCAGTTACGCTCCGTCTGATATTTATAACGCAGACGAGACAGGCCTCTTCTATGAGACGCTGCCAGCGAAGACGCTTGATTTTAAAGGGCAGCGTTGCCACGGAGGCAAACATAGCAAGAAACAATAGTGAAAACAGCGCTAAAGAAGAAGCCAGAAGGCGAAACGAGGAAGTGACAGGAAAGAGCGCTGTTCCTGCCCCCCGTTAGTTATTGGGAAAAGTGCAAAACTGCACTGCTTCAAGGGGAACAGGAGCCTACCTGTCAAGTACGTGGCAAACAGCCAGTCGTGGATGACCCGTGCCATTTTTGCCGACTGGGTCGTAGCACTTGACCGTGACATGAGCAGACAAAATTGAAAGGTTTGTTTGCTCTCGGACAATTGTTCAGTGCACCGCATTGACGACGTCAAACTGTCAAGCGTGGAGCTGAAGTTTTTCCGGCCGAACTGTACCTCAGTCATTTAACCCCTGGACCAAGGCATCATCCGGAGCATGAAATCTTCCTACCGGGAAAGGTTGATCCAGCGGCTTCTCCTGAACACCGACACTGGTAAGGAGACGAAAGTCGATCTTTTCATGGCTTTAGGAATGATGGCTGCGGCATGGAGAGCAACACGGTGCAGCGTGATCCGCAACTGCTTCAAGCACGCAGGGTTTGTCGACAGCAAGGCGACCAGCACGACTGCAGCCGCGGAAGGTGTACCATCGTCATCGACTCCGGGGATTGACGTTACCTGGAAATCGCTCCAGAAAGCTTTAAACGTCCCTGCTGACATAGCGCTGGACGATTGCCTCGACGCTGATGCGGACGTGATTGCCCACGAGGAAGGAAGCGATGAAGACATCATCAAAAGTGTTCGCGAGCCGGAAGAGCCGTCCGATCATGAAGACGACTCCGCTCAAGATTTACCTGTTTCGGCAGCCTCATCGCAGGTACTGAATGCCTTCGACGTTATTAGAAAATTCCTTGGCACACACGATGACGACGTTGCAATGTCGCTGTGAACAGAGTGCAAGAGTCGCGTGACGCCGCTGCTGGAAGTGAAACGCAGTCAAGCAAGCTAAGCTCACAGATTTTTGGCAATAAAACTATGCTTTGCTGGAGTTATTGCCTTGCATTTTTGGTTAATTTCTCGACAGCAAAATTTCGCGACAACGAAATTTCTCGCACGTCCCGTCAATTCCGTTGTAGCGGGATTCATCTGTATAGGTCGAACTTTAAAAAAAAAAAACCATGACGAAAAGTCGACCCCCGTCTGTATTATATACCGGTCATTGGCGGAAAAACTACGGAAGTCTTGCAACAATGGGCGGCTGAAGTCAACAGCCTCCATCACCATCGCCATCAGCAGCAGCGCGGCGTGGCGACGTTAGTGGCGTTCTCGCACCACCATTTTGCGTCTCCGTTGTTGCAAAGCTATTTTGGTTAAAGGCTGCTTTTTCACATTTTGTTTCAAAATGAGCAGAAGCCGAAGGCAATTCAGCGTCGCCTTTAAGAAAAACGCAATTGAGTACGTGAAAGCTCACAGCAACCTGGCGGCACAGCATGAATTTGGAGTATACGAAAGGAGCATTCAGTACTGGTGGAGGCAGAAGCTGCGTATTACAACTTGCAGCAACCAGAAGAAAACATCATTTCGTGGGCGGACCGCAGTGTATCCAGAATTGGAAGGAAAGGTTGCGCTGCGTGCAAGATTGCTGCCTGTGACTGCCGAATTCTTCCGCATGAATGCGGTAGAGATCGCGCATGCCTCTAGACTCACGAGGGTGCAATTCAAGGGCTCGTCATCCTGGGTGCGGCAATTCATGAAGAAGAATGGCTTTGCTCTACAGCGCCGTACTTCTGTGTGCCAGAAACAAACACGCAAGTCGATGGGCACGCAATACTGTTACAAAACTGGCCAGGTGTACATATGAGCAGCATTTAAATTAAAATAAATGCTGTCACCATAGTGCAACCTGTTGAGTCGCATTTGTTTCAAGGTAAGGGTGTCTTTTGGTACTTTTTCCACTGAAAAAGATTTTTTTCATTTTTAGAATTGGTTAGTTAGGGGGTCGACCTATATTCCAATCCGACCTATAGTCCGGTTTTTACGGTATGTGCGGGGTCAGCAGTTTTGACCGAGCCACCAATAATATCATGCCCTGTGCACGCATAATTGTATAAAATTCGTCTGACACAGTGCTAAAGAGAGTTTGCTAAAAAACAAGGAATTTGAATACGAATGTGCAGCTCAAAGCAATAAACACACAACGCCAGCATTCAGAGACAAATGGAGATAAGAGGTGATGAAACGGCTCCGTCATGTGCAGGCTGGCTGACTAGCGGCAAACAGAACAGCCAACGGTACGGTAGTTTCAGATTCCAGTGCTGGAGGTTACCAGAAGTGCACGGCAACACGGCCACACCAATATTCCCAATCCTGCCTTGCGTGCAGGATATGCAAGCAAAAGTTTTTTTTTTTTATAAACCCGAGCAATAAGTTAGCGATGTATAAATTACATGAGTAAATATGGTAAACCCCGTGACCCGTCACATGCACACAGAAGCATTTTTGCGCGTTTTTGCATGCCTTTTTGCTATTTCTGCGTTTCACTTCACTGAGGTGCCAGCCACTAGCAGTGGTGTGTGTGGTTTGTGTCTCTGCCCGACGGACACCAAGATGCCACCGCAACTTCAGCAACAATACATTGCAAGTGACAAGCAATCCTCTACAAAGAGTCAGAAAAGTGCATGTCGGAATGGAGAAAACAAAGAAGCAAGATCTTTGCATGCGCTGCTACATGCCGTTCCTTTCGTGAACAGCAGAAGTCCAGACAATACCCTGCTGTTGAGGAGGCGGTTCGAAACTGGATTCACGACCGAAGAAGTAGGAGCCTTAGTGTTTGCTATGACGACATTGAAGCAAAGGCACGCACAGACAGAAGATATGCATCCGTGCACGGAGTTTAAGGTGTCAAAGAAATGGGTGACAAATTTATGAAACAGAACAGTCTGAGTCAAAAGTGACGACCTGCAGCACCAGTGGCTCACAAAATGGCGACAGCGTTCTCGCCAGCAGTGACGAGTCGTAAGGGATGCCTCGTGGACAAATGTTTCTTTTGCGTGCCTCGGTCTTCTGAAGAACTTAATGGTGAGCTAGGGCCGTGTGGACCTACCGTATAAACGCCTGTAAAGGGGCGGGGGGTTGCGAGTTGGGAGGTCGACTTATAATAGGTATACTCAGGGACAACTTTTCTTGCCAATGCTGCAGAGACTAGGCAGGAAAGGGAAGGAGACAGGCTTTTGTCCCCATGTCGTGGGGAATGGGCTGTACATTGTTTGGGCCAGAAATGTGGAGGGGTGAATGGAGGGAAGCCCTGGAGCCAAATAATAAACAACACTCCTCTTACCTGCCTGCCTCTACTGCACTGCCAAGAAAAGTCGTTCCTGTATACCATTTGAAACTTCAATTGACCCTTTATATGGCGCAAGCTGTATGCACGTCTCACATGCACACAAATGTAAAACTGCGCTCAGAATTGCTCTAGAAACTGAACGATATCACTCAGAAGCCATTTCACCCACTGATTTTTTTTAAAAAGAAAAAGGGTATACAACACATTTGTACCATCGACTGCTCAGAAATACCTACGATGTGACCCGTATCCACACCTCAGTCTTTTGAACGCATAAAAGACCTTGCTTCAGGATTTAAAATTGCTTCAGTAGGTATTATGAGGCAGCTGACTGAAGGAAAATGCTCAAAAGCTCAACAAATCTTGAAAATTCCTTTTTTTACCAACAAACTGTGTCGCGTCAAACTATACATCTGCCCCTTAAGGGAAGACATTGGTCTTAACGAAATTAGGTGGGATATGTATTTCTTCATGTATTGAAAAATATTAGTTTCACTATATCTCAATTAGTTCCCATATTATGGAAACATAATTGAAGTTAATTAGGCAATTACGAGTCATTAAGGCACTTTCCCTCAGTATATTTTTGGCAGTGACTGAAATGGAGCTATGCTAGTCATATTATTGTTGAGGTAGATTATTATATAAAAAATTTCACAGTCCAGCCCGCATATAACAAACATGAGCGTCACACAACGTCCGTTATATCCCGAAGTTCATAGTAAGTGGACCGCAGGTTTAAAGACAGTTGCTTGTCAAAACACAAAATTTTTTTTTTGCGAAAAAGTCCGTGATGGACGTCTGTTTTTGCAGCGCAGATCCGAGAAGGGAGGTTTCGAGTTTATTTAAAGCAGAAGCGTGCTCTTTGCCGAGGCCCTTGGCATAGACAAGTTGTCTGAGGCTCTCTATGTAGCCCATTGCTACAGGCGCGCTTTTGGGTGCTGGCTCCGAAGTTTCATCCTCTTCAGAATCCTCTGAGTCACCCTCGTCCCGCACTACAGAAACGATGGCCTCGTCCGTGCACGGTTCCACGGTGTCGGCACCATCATCGACAGAAATAAAATCGGTACAACCAATGTCATGACCCCCCATGTCCGAGTCGACGACAAGCTGCCATAAATTGCCGCTGGGCTGGTCATCTTCCGAAGCATCAGGCTCGGCATCAGACACTGTGTTGACGAAGCCAGCCTTGCGGAAGCAGTTCCGTACGCCAGTGGCCGTCCCCTTCGCCCTGGCCGCTTTCATCACCTCTACCGCTGATTACAATGGCAAATGGGCACGGTGTTCCCGTCCGCCATCCCGAATTAAGACCAGGGCCCAAGATTTGAACGAAGCCAACGAAACGCCCGCACCGCAACATAATAAACAACAAGATTGACAAAAGTGCACGACGGGGTAGACATGCAACGTGCACAGGCGGCAATCAAGCCAATCAAGCTAAAGATACAGACGCACAGTGCCAGTGGAGAGACCAGTGAGGGGCGTCCGTGAGCGTCAGTGCTGCCAGCTCTTGGCTCCCACGGAAAACCTGTTTCACGGAGCGTGGCCTCCACGATCGGCACCGACGGCGGCGCGGTTGATTGCGGGGATCAGGCGCAGGATTTGCAAGAGAGTGAGGAGAGGAGAGCGGAGTTGCAAGCAGGAGCAGGAGGGCAATCTTGGAACGCGCGTCGGCGCGGAAATGGTAGATTGCTTCAGAGCAGTACGAAACCGGGGGGGGGGCCTGGGATGAGGCTCAAAGAAACATGCCGCACGCCGGGCGCACAAAGGGGTCGGAGTCAGGTTATCTTACATCGCAGCGCCGGGTTTACGCCGTCCGTTCACTGTAACCGATCAGCAGGGCTTAATAACGTTCGTCATACGTGTGATTTTGTGCCATTGAAACAATGTATAATATAATTAGGTGACATTATGGTTCACAAAATTTTATGTGTTCGACTCAGCCATAAAAATGTAGCATAGCTCCGTAGTTCAGTTCTTTCTAAATTTAACGATACAAGATAAATTGAAATTGCACCACAAAAACATAACGAAAACTTCAGTAAGACTAATCATGTTGGCATAAAACAAGAAGCTGAGAAAATCGCATTTGAAGTGTGCGCACCAGCCATTGGGAGGTCGTAGAACCCTCAGAAAATGACGGAATGCGGACGTATGCAGAAGATTTCACAACAGTGAGTAATACCAGGATGTAGGGAATAGTGCCGGCTTTTGAACAAAACCAAGATGACGACCACCAGGGACGCAAACGTGGGAAGCAACGGGTGCAAAGTTCTGCTGCATTTTGCTCCGTAATTACTGTTACTGCGTTTCAGAGGCCTCAACTATATCTATTATTTAGTAGTTGGAGGTTGAATCAGACCCTTGAAACTTTGTAGGCGGGTACTTCACAGTGTACTGAACCCGAATATGCAGTTTTTGCAAAATTGAAATTTTCGAGCTTTTTTTCACTATTTCAAGACCAGTGTCTCCCCTTAAGGCTCCCAAATTGCTGAAATGACAAGCTGATGGATGTTCGGGGGGAGGGGGTGCAGGTTTAGCTTACACCCACCTGACCCTTGTCCTTGTCGACCTTGCGGAAGCACTTGTTGAGGGAGAGGTTGTGGCGAACCGAGTTCTTCCAGCCTGTGGGGGCCCGCTGGAAGTAGGGAAAGTGGCCCAGGATCCAGGCGTAGATGTCCTTGACGGGCAGGGCCTTGCCGGCCGACTCCTCGATGGCCATGAAGATGAGGCAGCTAAACGAGTAGGGCGGCTTAGATGTCACGTGCACCTGCGCACATGATGGTGGGCCAAGAGTCTTGGAAATCAAAATCAAAACTGCCTGCAATAGATGACAATAACTGACAGTGATGACAAGTGGGTAAAAATCTGCTATGTGAGCCCTAAAATGCATTTCTATACTGAAAAGTCCCATCGGCAAATTCCCAGGAAAGACAGCAGCCGCCAGAGTCCCACCTGAGGGTTGTAGGGCACCTGACCCGGGGGACCCCATTCTCGGGATTCATCTTCCTCGCCAGCCGACATAACTGATGTCGCGCTCCCCGAACTTCGGCTGCCCGCCGCCATCATCCCATTGCCCTGATGGCTGGCCGCAGATGGTGGCCCCGCCAGCTTGCGAAGCAGGTTTGTGTCCTGAGAGGGACAGAGTGAGAGGGATGAGAAATCTGCAGGCACACGTGTGAAATGTCAGGTGCAATGTCTGCAGAAATGCATTGCCACTGATTGCCTGCAGAAGCCAATTCCTTCGTGTGCTACTATGTCTTCTTCCCAGCTCTGCTGGATAATATGGATAACCTGTCCTCCTATCTTCACAGCCATGTATACAGTGCAGACTCCAATTGTACGCACACAAGCCATGGGATGCATTTCTGCCTCAACGCCATCCAGCCTGTTCTCTCTTAAGCACATGCAACAAAGAAATACTTACCACTGTTATAACACACTTTACACAGCACAAAAGAAAAAAGCCAGAAGCAAGAAATCTACAGCGAGCTTGCAATAGGTCGAACTCTGACAGTTCGCACATTCAGATACTGAAAAAGGTTTCACCGTTTTGGCATGCCCACTAAGCTATCAGTGGCCAATGGAACTTCTTATATCAGATAGCACCTGCTATTATCACCACGTACAAGCCAACACCGTGTTTACAAACATAGCAGGTGCTCGTGGACGCCGGAGCTGACTGGTGGTGTAAAGCAGGGTTAGCGACCGTAGGTATACATGTAAACAAAAGGTTTCAAAGAAGCTTTCTATTTCACCTATGACGTTATCCCTTCGAGAAGAATAACCAAGAGCATCCTAGAACAGATAGTGAAAGTATGAAACACCACTTCAAAGGCGGTGTATTTTTAAAGCGCAGCAATACATATGCATGGAAGTTACCCTTGGCTGGGAGTACGGGGCGGGATTGCAACCCATAGACACACAGGTAAGCAGGGTTCTCAGAAATACTTTTCTCGCCTCTCACAGTAGCCATGAAGGCGGATATTCGTTAACAGTTAGCAAGTGCTTTGAAGAAGAGTGTGACAAAGTATGCTATGTCATTTCGAAGCTATCCTTGTAAAATGCCACGATGACTGTGTGCTGTGCATCCAGATGCACCCTTAAAAGGCGCTCTTATTTGTTGAGTGTTCCCCCAATAGCAGAAGGGTCTCGTGTAGTCCAATATGCTGCTGCATGCACTACATTTCCTCGCAAATACTGATGCTCAAGTTAAGACACACCAGACAGGTTTACACTGAAAGTCAAATAGCAAGACAAATGAACCGCTCACAGTAACAGGTGGCCAACAACACGATTACACTCATAGATGGTGTTGACGGACGTCGGAACCAGGGGCAGCTGGGGGTATTGTCTGTGCCGTTGTCTGCCACAGTGTATGCTTGTCTTTCGTTCGCTTGCCATAGCGTTTGAGAACTGCTTCTCCCTGTAATGCTGTCAAGGTTGTCTAATTAAATAATCTGAACTCCAGTATTTGCGAGGAAATGTAGCGCACGCGACAGCATGCAGGACTACACGAGAAGCTTGAGCATTTTGGGAAAACACCCAGTAGATAAGACCGCCTTTTAAGGTATGTCCAGCTTCACAACACACATTCAACATGGCATTTTGAAGTGATACCTTCAAAATGACGTAGCATACACTGTCACGCTCTCCTTCAAAGCACTTGCCAACAAATGGCTGCCTCCATGGGTACTATGCGAGACGAGATATACTCTGGGAAGTTTTGCTCAAATGTATTTCTATAGGCCTTGCACCAGCCCCGTACCTCCAGCCAGGGGGTGCCTCCGACGTGCACTTATGGTGTATTAAAAATACACCGGCTTTGAAATGCCGTTTCATACTTTCACAATGTCTTCTAGGATGCACCTGGTTTTTCTTCACACAGGGTTGACATCGTAGGCGAACTGTGAAATAAAAAAACTGCCTTGAAAACATTTGTTTTACGTATTCCTATCGGTGCTAACCTTACTTTACATCAGAATTACAATAGCAGGTGGCGCACTAGCCCATACAAGAGTTCTACTTTACATCCACAGTCGACCTAGTTGACAACAGCAATGCCACTGCATCTTGCTCAAGTCACAGATTGGGGTTGGTCTACAGCTCGCAGCCCTTGCTATGAGGAAGTTCACTCCAAATATTAATCAATGTGTACGCAGCCTACCTTCCATGCAAAGGTGCCGTGGTGCAGGGCTCAATGAGAAAAACATGTAACGATTCAATCGCACAGCCAGCAGTACAAGGCTAATCGAGATCAAAGGCAATGAAACGGTGCCCCTTCCTGCCTTCCATAGTTGTGCGTGGCTGGCTGTCTAGTGGCAAACCGGACTGTCAATGGTCCCATAGTTTCAGATTCCAGAGCGATATGCGCTGCGGAGGTTACCAGGAGTTTTCTCTCGCGCTGTCTACAGCTGGTCATGGAAAGCGACCACCAGTGTGAGCCATAAATGGCGCGCAGTTTAAATTTCTGCAACTGAACCTATTTGCACACTAGTAATTGACTTTTTTTTTTTTGACACATGCAGCTCCCTGCATCTCCCAGCCCCTTGCTGGGAACGGGCACCAGCGTGATGCATATATACCGTATTTACTCGAATCTAGGCCGGCCACGATTCTAAGCCGAGACCCGAAAGTTGAAGGCCACTGAAAAAAAAAAACTTACCTCGATTGTAGGCCGGCCGAAAAAAACAACACTGTTTATACCTCACTATCACAATTATTTTTATGACGCGACACGACTGTTCTTACGTCGCCGCGCACGAGAAAGTGCGTGGCGCGAAACGACTGCACCATGTGTCTGCGCATAGGCGACTTGGTGTAGAGAGAGGAACTCGAGTGAGACACAGCGGGAAGCATCGTGCCTGCATGCTTTGCCGAAGCGTGATTGATGGCCCCGAGAGGGACCGTTGAAAAAAAAAAAAGCTGCCAAAGGAGCTTTGAGAGAAGAGGAGGAGGAGAGGCGGCGTTGGGCGAGGAGACATATGCAACGCCAGCCCGGGATCAGCCCCCGCTCATTCGTCGTCATCATCGCTGACTTCTTTATCGCTGGCCTCCTCGAACAGTGCACTATCTTCACTGCCATCAAGTGCATTAGAGATGCAGCACTTGCGGAATGAGCGTGCAACCAAGCTTTCTGGGATGTCATCCCAGGCTGCAGCTATCCAAGTGGCTACAACTCCCAGTGAGGCGCGCTTTATTCGGCCTGTTGGTGTAAGCTCGCGCCGCTCTTCACTAAGCCAGTCCACGTAGTACTTGCGCAGCCGATCCTTGAAAGGCTTATTGAGGCACACATCAAGAGGCTGCAGCTGGCCTGTCATGCCGCCGGGTATGATGGCGACGTCGGTACCGGCTTCGGAAAGCGCAGCTTTTACGCCGTCAGTGAGGTGTCCACGGTAAGAGTCCAGGACGAGGAGGGAACGTTTGGCCAACCTGGACGCCGCTGCCAAACCATTCTGATCCACTGCTCAACCATATCGCTCGCCATCCATCCATTTTCGTTGGCGCGGACGATCACATTTCTTGGAAACACTTCCCGAGCTGGTAGAGTCTTCCTCTTAAAAATTATATACGCCGGCAGCTTGTGGCCATCCGCCGTGCAGGCCAGCATTACAGTCATGCGCTGCTTTTCGTATCCGGCCGAGCGCACTTTCACTTCCTTGGCACCTTTTTCGTTCACGGTGCACGCCACTGGCATGTCAAACCATACCGGCGTCTGGTCAGCGTTTCCCATTTGTCCTACGGCGTAGCCGTGCTCCATCCTCTTCCTTATTACGAATCGCTGAAATGAGATCAGCTTCTCTTCGAAGTCGCCCGGCAGCTTTTGACAAATGGACGTGCGACGTCGGAGGCTGAAGCCAAAGCGCTTCATGAACTTCTGCAACCAGCCCCGGCTGGCTTTGAACAGTTCCCGGGGGACGCCTCGCTCTCTCGCCAGCTCTCTTGCTTTGGCTTGCAGCACTTCCGTGGTCACTGGAAGTGCCGCTGACCTCTGCGTCTCCACAAACTCGGCCAGAGCTACCTCCACTTCTGGATGGCGGCCTTTCTTGGGGCCCGTGAAAGCCGTTCTCGTTGCCGCGCAAGCAAAAATTTCGTTACGCTGCCCCCTCCAACGGCGAACATTCTTCTCATCCACGCCGAAGTCCCGCCCGGCTTGAAGATTTGACGACTGCTCTGCAGCGACTATAACTTTCCGCTTGAAGGCGGCACTATAATGGCACCGCCTGTTTGGTGCCATGGTGTTGGTGATAAAAACTACGCACGAAAACTTCACTGCTGCGAATGTGCTCACGCCACCGCACGAGAACAGAACAAGGCCAAAATGGCAGCCAGTGCTCATGTGTGCTTTGATCAGTATCGGCTACGGATAGCAACGGCTACAGTGCTGTCTTTCGTTGGCGTTTTGTGGGGGCGCCACCTGCGTGCTACATTTATTCGTATTTTACGAATACGAAACCTCGAAACGAAATCCTCGAATCTAAGCCGACATAAGAGTTCTACATCTCGTTTTTTTGAAAAAACTATCGGCCTAGATTCGAATAAATACGGTACTACCCTCAGTTTGGCCGCCATTACCTAGCCCCGCAAATAGCGTATTTACACAATTGTAAGTCTACCTAATTTTTTCAAATTTGAAAAACCGAAATGAGGGGGGGGGGGGGTCGACTTACAATCGAAACATGGAACCCTAAATAAAGGTGAAAATTACGTGCCTTTCCATTCCTCAAAGCCAACAGAAACTCTCCTCCTTTGGTTTTGAGAAAAGAAAAGGCGCATAACTACTGCAGTTTGTAGGTAGGCAGACACCACTGCCACCATTTACTGACACTGTGGTCCAGTTCTGCAGCAGTTATGTGCCTTTCCTTTCCTCAAAACCAAAAACCAAAAGACGGTTTAGACTGAAAATAAGACAACCACTGGGAACAAGACTATTTTCTACGTGCAGCAAGAGGGCTCTGGAGTCCATGAACTGTGCCAGCAACGTGATCGAACTGAAGACTGCAAGCAGAAGAAGGCTGAGTATGCAAGTGAGCGTACAGACACCAAAACAGGCCTGTGAGATGCCCAACTGGGAAGTCACTTGTGAAACATCAAAATGGGCCTGCAACTCCAGATCTCTCAGCCACTAATGCCAATCAGTACTCGCTGATTAATGCACTAAGCTGGTAAACTTAGATCTAACAATTTTTCAACAAAGGCTGACAAGGGATGCCCAGTGAACCTAATCATGGTGTCTGACCGCATAGGAACACCTAGATGCAGGATTTTACGGAAAATTATGCTCACCAGTTGCGCTGCCCAAAAGATGTGTGAGAGGTGACCGCAATGGTAGATGCCAAGATGTTTACTGCCCACTAAATTCTGTGCTTGAAAACCCCCCATTTTTTCTTGAAAAGGGCTTTTAGCTCAGACTTGGCGCAGATTACTTGCATTCTGTCATACTATAGCAGCATGTAGCAGGGTCAGCCTTTCGGCATAGTTGGGCACAATTGGTGCAGCAATCACATCACACCCAACAGTGCAAGCACAAGACAAATCGAAACCAGAATGTGCACCACTCCTTGCAATGGCGTCAAAGTGCACCTTTCCGGTTTCTTCTATCACGAAAACAACTGCCAATAAGTAAATTCAATTGCTTTACTCAAATAGCCGCCACAAAATGACAGCCTCCTGTTTAAGTTGCACATAACGTCTAGTCCACTTTCCTGTTTACCAAATGGCATAACCAACGCAAAGCAAAACTCATGAACTTGTGTGCTAATATAAAGCAGGCCATCACAAATCCAATAGCACTTAACACAGTTGTACAACAGGCAATGGTGATAAGGAATACACCGCTGGGGGTGGGGTGACAACAGGACAGTGTTAACTGGTATCAATGGGAGACTCCTTTTTCCTGCAGAGGCCCTAGCTGGGCTGATGAAGATGACAGTGAAACACAGTGGACATTGGATGCACATGTGAACAAGAGCACAAACCGACCTGCAGCCAACTGAGGCTGGTGAGCTCGTCGTCGTGGCCGGCCCCCTTGGCACTGC
The DNA here is from genome assembly GCF_052857255.1 of Amblyomma americanum. Lineage (NCBI taxonomy): Eukaryota > Metazoa > Arthropoda > Arachnida > Ixodida > Ixodidae > Amblyomma > Amblyomma americanum. Next base: position 208,985,080 of record NC_135501.1, read on the forward strand.
CGTCTGGTAGCAGGGGGGCTGGTCCGCGGGGGGTTAGGGCCCCCGGAGGGGTGGCGCCCCCTCCCGGCACCCCCTCGCGGTGCTGGCACGGGGCCACCTGCGCTGCGTCCTCCCGCATGGGGGGCTCCTCTACCGCCATGCCCTGCGCCCACGGGACGCCACCTGCACGCAGCAGAGGAAGCGCCACACCAGTGAGAAGACTTGCAAAGGTAATCACGACTGATAATATGGCCTGTACAAGAATCCGCCTTTCTCGTGAGACGTCTGAATGCGAAAATTCGTCTGCTAAGCAAGTTCACACAAACATGTGGATGCCAGGGGTGTTATTCAATTTCATGGGGAGTCAATTGTGCATGCAGAGAGGCAGGTATGTGCAGCTGGCACTTGCACCTGTCACCAACACAGACTGCACATGCGTGTTAGAAGTGAATGGTTTGTTTTCAACCTGTGACAGGTGGGAAGTGGCACAGGAGAGGTGCACGTGTGCAAAGCGGCCATGTGAAAAAGACTTACTGATCGATGAGCCAGTTGTAATATGTTTATTAACACGGCGTGCTGACTGTTGGTGTATGAGGCTTGATATAAGTCGCCCGTGTGTCTAATTTCTTCCTGTGGCCTATTTATTGAATGCTAATGTGCGAGGTTTGATATAAACATTGTTTCTTTTTGTGCCTTACTGAACGCTGGTCAGTAGGGTTGGTCATAAATGCTCTGTACAACTAATTCACATTTTATTTTTGTCCCTGCATGTACAATGTTTAGTAAGTGATGCACTGAAATAAATGCTCAGCTGTTACTCTTTTAACTCTGTTGTCTGTCATTCGGTCTTCTGAGTGGTTTTCTTGGAAGAGTTGTAAGGTAGCAAACTGCTTGCATGCAACCAATGATTAATAACTCAGGTATGGGTACCAGATAGGAAGGGTGCGTAGTCTAGCCCAATATGAAAGGGAACACCTCAGCACTAAACAGCCAATGATTATGTTCTTAAAAGATAGTATGGGGCGCGCCTCCTAGAATCTGCAAAGAAGTTTAACTGCGAACTAGTGCTGTTTTGAAACTACAACAGAGTAGAAGGCACCTTTGGCCCTTGAATGCCAAATCTTTTCCTACAGGAATGGATAGCAGCTGAATCCTTGCATGTGTGTTTTCCATGTGACACCAGTTACCCCAATGTGTCAAAAACACGGAGCATGCATTTAGAGGAGAAAAGAACTCTCAGTTATGTAGGCACCAACAGGGGCGCATGCATAGGTGGTACCTAGAATACGAGCTTCCTGTGCTGCACATTCCTGCGGAAGCCTCATCTGAATGGACCGCAAGCCAAGCCACACTTTACAGTGCTGCACTAGAAAATGGCACCATGAAAGAAGCAACAACTGCATGGTAAAGCTTGACTTCTTCAGCCAGCAGATGCTGCCACAGTGCAACTACTTCTGGCTCACTTTAAGCATCAAATAGCTGCTGCTCTGTAACAGAAAACAAAATTTCCACTCCTTGGCATTTTCTGCTACCTAGTTAGGCGAATCACAACAACAAACCCAGTTAGGCACACTCACTGATGAGTGCATGTATTCTGCCTGTGAATGTGGACAGATGAGAGTGCGAGTGAGTGGATACGAGTGTGAGGATGTGAGTGAGAGTAGATGCGAGCAGATGAGTGTGTGAGCGGATGCGACAGTGAATGACAGCATCCGCTCGTTTTTTTTTTTTTTTAGCTAATAGCTTAGAGGAGATTTTTGATGCAGCCGAGGGCTTCTGAGGTGTGGTGACATGCTGGATGGAGTCTTTGGACGACTAAAGCAAAGGATTCCGCTGGCCTTGTGTTCTTGTTCCCTTTGCTAGTTGAGCATGGTGTGGTGGGCGCAGGTCCTTCGCTGGTGCAATGAGCCACTACAGTTTGTGTTGGGTCCTTTGATTGAACTTCTAGAGCCACTGCTGGAAGGGTGGGTTACCTTGTCATGCACTCTACACTGCTTGAACCATTACTACGCAAAGTTTCTAAGATGACAACCACCCGCTTATCGGCACCCATGAGCATAAGCTCGGATACTGAGCACTGCTGTGGATACTTAGGGTTTTCTGCGTCCAGGCTTGTGCATGGCGTAGCACCGCACGGACTGTAATTGTTTGAAGGTGCCCAGCTTGGAAAAGTCAATGACCACTAATCCTTGGAGAAAAGCATTCCCTATGTAACTCATTTAGCTGATGCGAGACATGCAACTATCCACACATCTCACCATGATAGCTCTTGCAGCAACATACAGGACAGCTGTAGAGACAACAAGTGAAAGAGGTCATAAAATTTCTCTGCATGGCTTGTAAATGCAGATGTGAACTGAAGCTCAGGTGATATAAAGCATGTGTATGTATTTGTCTTGTGTTGGAAAAACTCATGATGCACACACGCCAGCTGAAACGACAGACAAGTAGGTCGCAGCACAATGCGCTCACTAATCGTCCATAAAAACTGCGCACACAATTAGATATGAGCATATGACCCACAAGAAAGGCATCTGATGCTGACAAGGTTCAGGAAAAAGAGCAATTAGATGAGAAGCCGAATGAGGAAAACTTAAGATGGAAAAGCACAAGCTAGCGGAAGCGGGAAAATAAATGTGCAGTTAAGCAGCTTAAAATTGTGCGAATAGTGGGGAGGAAGAAAACTTGAAAATTAAACATGAGGTCGGCTCCCAAAAAGTGGTGGAAGGAAGAGGAGCGCGGGGGGGGGGGGGGGGGGGGGGGGGGACGCCCGGGGCGCTTGGAGACCGGGGCTCGCCAGCACGGAAACAAACCATTACTTAGGCAACCCAACAACAGAAACCGCCGCGCCGGCGATAATTCACCCCCGCGACATCGGGCACGTTCGCGCGACAGCGCTATCATAAATGACAGCTTCCAAAATGCAGGCGAGGGCCAGCGACGAGAAGCGCGCGCGATACGGGCTATGGCGTGAAATAAAGAGAAACCGCAAATGCACTTAACAGCGGTGCTATGCGCGCCCACGATTATTCTGGACAACCAGCAGAGGAAGCGTGTTTTTCAACAACGGCCATGAGGTAGCGGCGCGCTGCCCCTAGCAACGGAGTCGAGCGTCACCCAGGAGAAGGAAGGCACACCTCTTGGATAAAGAAAATAAAAGGGAGGGGGGGGGGGGGGGGGGGGGGGGGCATGCGATTCAAGTCAGCCAGCCAGCAAGCCCGCCAATCCCGCGGACGCCCTTCGCCGCCTCGAATCGCCGCTGCCCACCTACCTACGCACCACCCGAGATGGACAAAGATCCTCGAAGCCACGGCGGAGAACGCTCGACTGTGTCGCGAAAAAATCTCATGAAGTCACACGCACGGTAGCCACCACAACAACGGGAAGCAGCAGACGAACGCGTCTCGTCCTTGCGCGGGAGGGGAGGGCAGAGCCACGGGGAAAAAAAAAAAAAAAAGGCGCGGCGAGCGCCCTCGTCCCGCCGAAGCTCGCAGCGCGCGAGAACCCACGTGCATAGCGCGTCGCGGCACTGTTGTCATGGGAACGCGTGCGTGTGCCGCTAGAGAGAGGCGAAGAATGGGGCAGCCTGCCTCAGGGCGGGGAGGTCTCCGTTTTCAGTGCACGTGTTGTATTATCCCCTCCCTCTTTTTAGACCTCACACTACTGCCTACCCACATCGACGCGCCATTGCGGTGAAATATGAGAAGCGGAATGCAACGATCGCTGGAAGGCTCGCTATTAGAGGCATCTGTGAGCTATGTACACGACCGATTTGTCCTGCACTCTGAGCTGCGGATCGACTCGTGTACCTGCTGCGGCTGAGTAGTTATGGCGTTCCGCTACACGAGGCACTGGGTTCGTACCCGGGCGCAGTTACATGGAAGCCAAGCGCTAAAACGTGCACGTGTGGTGAGACTTAATATACCTTAAGGAACTCCAAGGCGGCATTAATTCTAAGCCCTCCTCAGTATGGCGTACCTCATTGCCCAAAGTGTAGCTTTGGGGCGCAAAATCTTCGTTGGACTACGCTATTTACAGCCGGTTCTTGCAGTTATATAGTGCGCCGCGGCGGATGCAACATTTCCAGCCTGCCTTTGACAACTCCAGACTTCGAAGCAAGCACGACAAATTACACACGGATATAAATCAAGAACTAAGCGGCTTTTCCCCGTCAAAGGACCCCCTTACTTCTGGCCAATCGCCTCGGCCGATCCCCATGAGCCTGCTAGCGTGACAATGCAGGGAGAGGCAGACGAAAGGGGATAGTCCCCTCCCCAGCACTGTCACGCTAGCAGGGTCATGAGAATCGGCCGACGCCATTGGCCAGAAGGAAGGGGGGTCCTTTGACGGGGATAAGCCGCTTCGTTCTTGAGTTGTATCCGACTATAGGACAATCCAGGCACAATAAAGGTTGCCCAGCAATGTCCTCGACGATCTCTCCCGAACTGCGCCTTGGAGCGTTCCGGTTTTTACGGTGGCGGTTTTGAGCGCCCCGTTTCTGTGGGCCCAAGAGCAAGAGCGGCGATTCTGCCGCGTCATCGCCCCCCCCCCCCCCCCCCCCCCAAAAAAAAAAAAGGTCTCGGCAAGCGCTCCTTTTTCCTGGGCAAGAGGAGCCACTCGGCAGACTCGCGGATAGCGACGGCGCAGCACTGGGTTTGGCATACGCCAGCGGCAGATAGGGGACCACAAACAACCCGCTCCGCGAAACGACGCTCGATGACAGAAAAGGCGGGCAACGAAAACGTCGTACCGATGGGACTGCAAGGCAGGGCAACCTCCACGACACCAATGCAGTGAACGGTTCCTCCCGGCCCACTGCCCGGTTCAGCACGCAAAATGAGACACAGAGGACTAAGAGTTTCTTTTGGGCCAGGCCGTGTGGTTCGCTATGCATTGCCATAAGGCGAGAGGAACTTTCGTCCTCAACACTTCCAAACATAGGACTTTCAGGTCTCCTTGGGCTCTTCACGTTTGAAAGAAAAAAGCTGTACAAATGCTGACAGTTTTCGTTCAAGCTCTCAACAGAATGCCAAATTCTTACAGCATACGACACTGACATCATCAGGTAGGTGTTGTAATCACTGTTATTCCACATTTTTCACTACATGACAATTACAAAGGTTATCGCATTGGGATTTCCATGCATCTTGCCAGAAGACGATAAAATTGAAATGAAGAGGTGCGTGTGTAATGCAAAGGAGGAAGGGGGCACGTGTATCGCTTTGCTACATGTCCGAAAATCTGCGCCTACGGCAGCGAGCTTTCGAGTTTCGACGTGCTGTCGCGAGACCCGCCGAAGCCGTTGCCTGTTCAGCGAGAGGGTGCCAACAAAAGAAAAAAAAATAAACACGCCACTTTGGCAGCCTCCCACATACATGCGATTCGCTCTGGCCCCCTCCAGACTACTCCTCCCGGCCTTCCTTTCGCCAGTACTCGCTGGTTGCCGTGGCTACCGCGTAACCATGGCGACCAACGGGACGCCACGACCACAACGCCACCGCTACCGACACCAGAGAGACGCCGATATATAGGGCGCGATGTCCGTGGAAGGGGGGGAGACTGGCCAAGTTTTTGGGCGAAAGCCCCGTCAGTTCCGCGGCCGACAGAGCGTCGTGAAAGGTCCTTTCCCTTCCCCCGCTTCCCAATTTCTTCCCGGATGAGGAAGAGGCTGGGGAAGACGGGACAGGAGGAGGGGGAGACAGCCAGGTCGGTTGCCAGGGGCAACCGCGGAGTGCACTGCCAAGCGCTCCCCCCCCCCCCCCCCCCCTATGCACAGCCTGCAGGAGGCCGAACACCGAACAGTGCCCTTGTACGTGAGATGACCTTCCTAACCCCATTCCCCCACCCGTTATCCCCGCCATCGGGAGACTGAACGGCTCGCGAGGAAGCGAAGCAGTTTTGCGTTCGCACGCTGTGGTGGCCTTTATATGACACTTATTTTGCACAAAAAGGGAACTGCTTCCGATCTCGAGACCACGACACACCCTGAGAGCGACCCACAACAGCTCCAATAACTGCAACGTCAACAGAGTTTCACTTCTTTACCCCCAAATGCACTGTTCCCTTTCACTGGGGGAGGAAAAGATGCTAGCAATGTTGACGTTACAAATTACAGTGTCATCGCACATTGTCGGTGGCCCAGACCAGGAGGAATATTTGCTCAGCACAAATATCTGATGAAGCATTGCACTTAGTGTAGTTGTTTGGCTGTGTTCAGGTGGATTTAATAACTGCCAGTTTCTCCCGTTCCAATTCTACTCCATCCTAGGAGCTTCCTTTATACACATGGTACAACGTGATCGCGCCACAATAAAAATTGAAGTTGGGTTTACGACAAATAGAGTATCACCAAAAATAGGCCATGCAGATTAAAACTCCTTGTTTGAATAATCAATAGAGAGGTCATTGGAGAGACTATCATAATGAGGATCTGGCTGCTCTGCACATGCAGGCAAGTGTGCACAGCAATGCAAGCACTCCATGACATTTGCACAATGAAAGACGCGCAAATATAGTTTAGACTTTCGTTTTGTTACTAAACCTTGAGGGCAGGAAGACTGCATGCAGACCCTCTGTCCTGCACTTTCAATAGCGAGCCAAAAAGGAGTCGTGAAAGCATTATGACTTCCTGTTCAAATTTCCTCTACACTGAACAAAAGGGGCCAATGTGAAATTGGACCAAGAATCAATAAGCACCGACTCTTTTTCACCCTTTCTTAGGTATGAACATAAAAGTTAAGACGTCACTTGCCTTTCTCCAAATTATTGCTTGTCGAAGACTTGTGTTCTCGGCGTGTCCAGACATAGGGGCCAGTTTCAGGACTGCTGCAGCCTGTGTTGATGGAGAGTAGGGACCAGAAGACAGCGTAAATATTCAACAATAAGTTGATGAAGTAAGGGCATTCTAACAATCAGGTGTAGCAGGTGACTAATATTAAGTGTCAGAGCAACACCCTATAAATGTAGTTCATGGCAGATTTTTTTAATGATAACAAAACCATTACCTTCTCCAGGCGGATATCTGAAAAGTCAACAGTCACTGAAACCAAAAAAAAGCACAAGGGAATGTTCCTTTTGTTGTGGTGTTGACTGGAGTGGGAAATAAGTTGTGTGATTGTTTTTGGATAGATCACTTCTCCAAAAACTAGAAAATGGCATGTGCCCTCACCGCTTTTGCATACTGCATGTCATGTACAGTTGTTTACCAAATGAGTTCTAGCAGCAGCTGTCAGATCTGTCGTCTAAATCATGGTTTAATTGATAAAGACTCATGTTTCTGTCACATTATTTTAACAGGCTCTGGTAAGTGGTATGCTTGCCACATCTAGTAACTATCAAATGTTTTGTGTTATTCAAAGAAGAAAAAAACTGCACACGCGGAATGGCGGCAACCAATTTCCTATTTCGAACACACTACCCTTTAAATTTTCGAATACTTTAAATTTTTTGACCCCCTTCCTACGGAGATGTATATTCATTTGCACAGGTCACGCCCAGATTAGCCCTATAGGGCCGCATCAAAATTCTATGCTACCAAAGTTGTATCGCGCCCATTTTTTACACGTATGTAGAAAAACAGTTCAGGACCGGAGAGAGAGAGAGAGAAGCAGAACGATGCAATCTGCAGGCAAGTAGCCTTCCCCCAGACGAAGTTTAAGAATCGGCCACCAACGATCGGCCGCAGTGCCGCGAGCGGCAAGGCAACATGGTCCGCACCAAAAACCGAACCAATATAATCGCGAGAGAAGGCGTACTACGCCGCTCCCACATTCCTTTCGCCACCCGGAAGAACAGCCGCGGCGGTAGAGAAAAAAAGGGGAGGAAGAGGCGGCCGCGCGTCACCGCCGCGGCGCATGCGCAGACGCGCCGCCGTCGCTGTGGCAACGCTCCGCGGCGTCCCTCTGACCGAAGACCAGGAGGGAGACGGAGGGAAGCGCGGGGATGAAATAAAGGGGAGAAATTTTCCAGCGGGCGCGAAACCGTACGTGGGAAGCACGTGCCTGCGGCGGTAAGCGCCCAGCCACACCACGCGCGCGGGCTGTCGAATCAAGGCTGGCCGACACGCCAAGGCGGTGGCGTCCTACAGCCACTGGAATGAGGTCTCACGTGGTTCATTTGCTCGAAAGCACAGAAATGCCGACAGAACGGAAGGCTAGCAGAACCATCCACACCTGAAGCGTCAAATCCGAGGGTAAGGAGGCTCAAGGTTACAAGCTGCGACACTTGAAGAGCGACGCAAGGTGAAAAAAAAGGGAACGAAAAAAACGGACACAAGGAGGAGGAACCAGCTATTTTGCTTGAACGCAACGTACACACCAGCAGAAGTCGATATTCTTGCTCGATCACTCTCACCGACGCGGACTTCTGACCAACGCAGAACGTGCATACTCTTCGCGTCCTCTGAGTTCCATGCAAAGCCAGTCCCCTCACCCCCCTTTTTCTTTCTATAACTAGCACGAAATGAGGGCGGACGTCTGACGGGGATTAAGTGTAACACAGGGTACAACCACTTGCGACTTCCCTAATGCACTGCTATTTCGCAGGAATCAAGGAAAACCTTGGGGATTTTTTACGTACATCTTGTTCCGCAACATGGCGTCGTCCGTCTAAGCGGACTCACTCAACTTGGAACAGATTCGTCGTGGTTTCTGCATACCAGGTGTGTGATGAATTGGACTTTCGCTTTGTCTAATCTCGCTTATATCGCGAATAACTAGCGATAAACACCCCTCTGGCATTTCGGCTGCTCCTAAGCCTAACAGGACGTGCATTGTATTGCCATGGTAATGCAACTGCACTCCCATTGCTCTCTGTCAAACGTTGGCACGTACTCGTTGGGGAATGCAGCCAAAACGTTTCTGGCGCCATCCACCTGCATCGATGTAAGTGTCAGTATACGCTTATGGCCTCCGCGGTGGCTCAGTGGTTATGGCGCTCGGCTGCTGATCCAAAGACGCGGGTTAGATCCCGACCGCGGCGGTCGAATTTCGATGGAGGCGAAATTCTAGAGGCCCGTGTACTTCGCGATGTCAGTTCACGTTAAAGAACCCCGGGTGGTCGAAATTTCCGGAGACCACCACTACGGCGTCCCTCATAGCCTGAGTCGCTTTGGGACGTCAAAGGCCCGTTTCACATGCTGCGACTGGACCGAAAATATCCGGTGCAGTCGGTGAGGCCGCAGTGCGATTTTCGGTCACTGCTTTCACATGCGACACCGACACAACGAATTCGCTCGGAAGAACCGGCAAGGTTCCTTGATGTTTGCATAGACAACCCATTATTAAACGCGACAGAAACATCACACAGAATGTGTTGATGATTTTATGACCAGCGTATTTTTAGATGCAAGGCATTATTCCGCATGTTCTGATTAGAATAAACACTTTTGCTTCCTCCACCGCGGTAACAGTACCCACGTGACCGCACGCCGTCTCGGCGCTCCCCAATGGTCAGTCGCAGACACACCGACGCTGCGACTGAATTCCAACCGGACGGAACTCGATCGCAAGCCGTCTGCGACTAGACCGACGGCCCTCCCCAGTCGCAGACCGACAGAATTCGCAGTGTCGCAGGCGAAAATCGCATGCATGTGAAACGGGCCAAACCCCCATACGCTTATTCGCAGACCACTGTACTGCTCTTCAAATCTATTCAATCTACCAAAGATGAAGATGCACTTAACGTTAGCCTTGATGCTGTTTCAGAGTGGTGCAATCGCTGGGACATGAAACTCAATCATGATAAAACTCTCTTCATGCACGTCACAAAGGAAAAGTATCCGCTTCCCTAGCAGTACACTGCAGATCCCTCCCCGATAACTGAAACAGACAACTTCACGTTCCTGGAGCAACAATTACTAATCGCTTGAGATGGTCCACCCACATTTGACGAAACCTCTGCGTCAGTTAGGTTTGATAAGACATAGGCTTAAGTCGTCTCCTCCCGTCGTGAAATTATTGGCTTATAACACTCTAATCAGAGGCTCGTTTGGAATACGCATGCGATGTTTGGAATCCTTATACTAAGAAAGATATAACGGAACCTGAACAAATGCAAAAACTGGCTGTTCGTTTTATTAATAATCGGTACCGGAAGCTTTTCCATATGTGAACTAATATACGAAATAACATCAAGTCCCAAGAAACACGTAGGAAGCTAGCCAGAATCGCCTCAAGCTTTCACCTTACTTCTAGCCATCATCGTCCAGAAGCACAAGGAACTGCCATCCGCACACGCTAACTCATTTGTTTCCTCGTGCCAACAGTTTTAAATAATCCCCTTTCCCGAGCCCCGTAGCCCATTGGAACGATCTACCTGCTGATGTATTTGTGACTCAAGATGTGCTTGTAGCGATTCAAGAGTCATGTTTCCATTTGTCCCGGCACTTTGTTTTGCTTGTTCTCCTGCCGTGCTTGCTTTTTGAAGTGTATATCATTGCTAGCACGTGTAGTCTAGGTCTTTTGGTTTACCCCACTCCTGCTTGGGCCAAATTTTGACCTGCAGTATACGATAAATAAATAAATGAGAATCACAGCGCTGACAGACAACGGACGAGAACAAGGAGGACACACAACTGCGCCGGCCAACGACTTTTATTTCGGAAGGCGGCCGATCCGCACCTTTTATAGAGATAGAAGAAAACCGGAGGGAGTGATACGCACTCTGATGATCTCTGCGCGTGCATATCACTGCCTCCGGTTTTCTACCTGCAGAAAAGGTGCGGATCGGCCGCCTCCCGAAATAAAAGTCGTCAGCGCAGCTGACTGTCCTACTTGTTCTCGTCCGTTGACTGCCAGCGTTGCGATTCTCAGAATGTTTCTTGGCCAACTTGCCCAGCAACCCACCTTGCTTAACTAAGTTTTTGCTTTTCGTACACAGAAGCTGTGCAAGGTTCAAAATTCAAGGTCACGGGGATCCGTGACCATCGTTCAGTTGTGCTCGCAGCCTGAAGACCAGCAGTAAAAAGAGGCTAAACAAATTCGGCAGAGTCGCTCAACACTGCTTACAGGCGAAAGCATCAAACACGCTGCCGTGCTGCTTCGTCGATTTGCGCGGACCACGTTTCACTTCGGCTGGTGTAGATGGCTCACTGTTCAATGCACGAGCACACACAACCGGCCGCAATGATATCCAGCGGCGATGTATGACACCCGGGCAGGCATACAATTGAAGGTGCATATGTCGTCGTTTCTAACCCCTGTCGCAAGCTAGTCTCCAACTTGACTAGCACATATGAGCTATATGCAACGAGAAACCACCACCACCCGGGAGGTTGCACGACAAACGGTTACGTCACAATTTTGGTACGCGAATGTTGGGAAAACTGGCGCCACGTGGTGGAGGTCGGCCAGTGGCGAGTATGTATATAAACGAACGAAGTGCATAGGATTGTCTGAGGTGGCGGTGCTCGCCTTGCTGTGTGCGTCATGTACGGCCTCTTGATGACGTCACTTAATTTTTCTTGCCGCCGCAGGGATCTTTTGTACCATCTGCGAGCACGCACGCACGCACGCACGCACGCACGCACGCACGCACGCACACACACACACACACACACACACACACACACACACACACACACACACACACACACACACACACACACACACACACACACACACACACACACACTGCCCGCTTTTCTTGTAGTGGGACTAGTAACGCTTTCGCATTTAAACTTTATTCTTTCTGTACGCGCTCAGTGAGCCCTCCGAGTCTATAGAGTTCCAGAACTGACGTGTTTATAACGTACGCGGGATATAAAATTATTGGTCTCTGCTTAAGCCACCTTAAGAGGGCAGTGCGCCAGCGGTTTGTTCTGGATCCATTGTGCACAGATAGAAGCTGACCACATCCAAAGCAGGTCTACAGCGAAGCTGATCTGTTCGCGTCGTCGCGGGCTCGAATCTCTACCGCGGCCAAAATGTGTGTGTGTTTTCATTTATGTATAACGACATAAAACCTGACACTGACGCCCCCTGTATTTTTATGATAGCGATGTCGATGCTGTCGCAGCCTCCGAGCTCCTCCGGTGGCGATGAATTTTCAAACTTGACGGCGCGCTGCGACTGGCATACTAGGTGGTCACGTGACGAGTGACGTCACCGCTGCCTCGACCAAGCAGGGACCTTCCTGACGTCCGGCGGAGAGGTTTTGCAGCGACGGCAGCCCTAATGCTATCGCATTAATACGCTTCGTCCGACACGTTCAGCACAGCCACGGAAAGTTCAGCTGAAACTCCCACCGGCGCTAGAAAGGAGCCAGGTGGTACTCGCCAATTTCATCTCATTTCGTTTAAACCCTGCCCCTAGCGGGCCCGAAAACGAGAGTTGAACAAAAAGACCACGAAGTTATCGCTACACGAAGCACAGTCGATAGCTCCTCAGTGTCAGGTCGCGACGCATTACGTTCGGCAGCAGGTGATAAGCGTCCGCCATATTCGTGCCGATGCAGCTGCCAGGAATGCTTGCTCCTCCAACAAGAAGCGCGGAAGAATGTTGTTCTACTTCCGAGAGCTCGAGAACGCTGCAGAATAAATGCCGCCTGTAAGTTCCCTGTAATCCACTGGTGCAAGCGACACATGGCAGCAGCTGCCAAGCACGCGAACTTGGCGTCTAGAGTCGCCGCATTCTCTTCACGCGCGAGAGAGCACCATGCACGGCCCAAATGACGCGACGATATTCGTTGCAGCATTCCCACACTTAAGCAGATCACATTCGGTAGTCCGTCACAGAAGAAGGAGTAGCACTAATTACAGTACCGTTATTTTTTCTCAAACGTTGGCTTCCTTAAAGAAGCTTTTTTGAAGCGAAAACTGCACTCCGCTAGGTAGAGCCGCGCTTCGCGTGGCCCTAAATTTGACCTTCACCGAGTTAGAGGTCACGCGTGGCTATAAGTCGCACCACAGCTAAGCACTTCAGCCTAACCTTGTGGACCATCTTAATTGGTGACCTTTCAGTCTTAAGTTAAGGAAGGGGTTCACGTGATTAGTCGCGTGTATGACGTCACGTAACCATTGCTGTCCAGTTTTCGCTGAACGGCATGCTAATTATACTAAACCTCAGCCAATTTTTCTTTTTCGGATATATTCCAAAAAATCACGCCATCTACATCACAAATGTGATTCCACTGCACACAGGAGCAGACACGTCTGGGCATCTTGATTACAGTTGGGAAGACGGGCAGCGTCGGGAGCTTTTCGTGGCGACTGTTCAGTTCAATGCCGACCCACGTGCAGCGATTTTCCTGCGAAAAAGTGGCGAACGGCCGCCCATCGACGTCGCTCCGGTCAGCAGCCGCTAGACGGAAGGGGCCAATCAGGGCGCGACCGCGTCTGACTCGGCTAGCCAGCTAGGGTGAACATGGCGGCAAAAGCTGCGCGCACCGCGATCGCAGTCGTTCAGACGCGACCAGTATTTTTTACAGAACACAAAAGCGCTGGCGCACCTCGCGCAGCAGCCCGCCGCGGCTAGACCCGATCACGACAGTCACTGCACAGTATGAGCAGCCCGGGCGATTTCCCCGCGTCCTCCAGCCTACGTTCTGATGAAAATGGACAAATTGGCGTCTTTAAAAGTACACAAAAATTCGTTCTCTTTGCCGCCGTTGAATAAATAATGGCTTAAATGTAAATGCAAACCTGTTCTTTGAAAAGCATTTTGGTGAGTATGCATGTAGAATCACGTCGCTTCTATAGCAACACTAAAATATATCGGCCTATTTTAGAGCGAAAGCAGCACTTCGAACCGGCTCACTGAGTTTGTGTGAAGCTTGTCCTTGCAGGTGACGTAGGCGAAACCTAGCGCAGCAACAGCCCATGCAGAAACAGCGTAAATACTGCCGCAACAGGGTTTCGAATCTGCGGCGCCGTGATCAGATCAGCTTCGCTGGCACGAGGGCATTATGCTCAGCCGATCACACCTCGTGTTAAACTGCAACACACTGTCAAGCTGTGCACTGCACAACGTCGTCTACAACTTCCAGCTGCTGCACGAACATGTGACATCAGCTTAACCTCGATCAGAGCTTGACCTGGGTCTAATATCGCCGTCAGAGGTGCCGACGACCCAGCGAAGCAAAAGCATGAGTCAAACACCAGGCAGAAGGCACGCTTCCGCGCGTCTACTCGGTGCAACTAGGTGAAAACCCTACCACTTTTTCGCCACATGTGGGCAGCACAGCGACGGCACGCCAGTTCCCAGTGCAAGTTCGCTCCATGTGGGTCGGCCTTAAGAGTGCATGCAGAAAAAACAAAAAAATAGAGACCACCGTCTTTTGAAGCGACTAAGACCTAAGGAACTGTAAAGCAGTTGGGGAAAAGGTGCAACTATCACACCCCACTGAGTGGGTGTGATAGCCGTACTTTGCTCCCGTTTGGGGGAATGCAAGGGTGCGAGTTATGGACAGGGAAAATGCACCTTTAAGGATGCAACTTTCTGCACAGTGTGCGGTGGGCCTTGAGGAAAGCCCTTCGAAGCCGAATTCCACAGCCTTTTCCATGCGCTCCATCGGAAATCCGAAATCGGCACCTCGCGGCTGTCACGGACTCGACCTTGGCCAATAAAACCCACCACGGGCAGTCACGTAGGGTCGACTTCTTTCTATGCTTCAGAACGGGATGAGATTGCTACGTGACGCTCTCTACAGACCCACCGCGGTGGCTCAGAGGTTAAGGCGCTCGTCTACCGAGCCGGAGTGCCCGGGTTCGAACCCGACCGCGATGGAGGCGAAACGCAAAAGTCGCCCGTGTGCTGTGCGATGCACACACACACACACACCGTTCGTTCCATGAAATAGGCGACTGGTGCTACGTGGCAAAGCACACTTAGGAGGGAAAAATCCAAAAAAATTTGCCTACCTGAAAACGCATTTTATTTGAGATGCGTCACAGGGCAGCAGAGTATCGGAATAAATGCCAAACATTTTTAGGCAGCTGTCGCGAGAGTTTCACCGCTTTCAGGGCAAGGCCAATATCCTCTACAGGAAAACCCACTTCCAAAGCTTAAACTCAGGGGAACACATCAACCTCGAATTTTGCGCAACATTCAGAAACTTTTAAACGGATAAATTTTTTTCAATGGTCATTTGGCATTCGCGCTGCATTCTGTTGGCAAACAAAATAAAATGCCTTGGACAGGCCTTACCCGCCTTAAACCGAACACAGAATGCCAGAAACCACAAGACAAGCTGGACTTGTCATGAGCCAGAAATGAGAGTTGGCTTATGATGAGCTTGGTTCGGCCAAGGGATTAACCAAGTCTCGACTTCGTTGCAACAGTGATATGACCTGTGGGCACGGTTTTCTCTGCACGTGTAAAGCTTAATACAAGACGAGCGAAAGTAGAGTCTCATGCAAAATTTTACAGGACGCGGGAGAAAAAAATACACCACTGTATTTGCTTTGCCCTGGTCACCTGGTATAAGCTGGTTTTCCTGACCGCGCGCGCTTGTGCGTGTGTAAAAATCTTGCTTGGGCTAACAATGGTTCACACGTGAGAAGAGACAGTTGAAGTTTCGGCCGCGGGATTCACAGTCTTTACAATTTTGGCGGGCACAGTACATCCAGCTTTAGCGACTGCATACTGAAGCAGTATAATGTACCATAAACAGCAGACAGCCAGGAAAAGTATCGCTTTAGAATTCCCCGCTTTTGGAAGTCCTCCCGCTGCATGAACAGACTGTCTTGAAACAAATGCTGAGCTGACATTCTCTATCCATTCATTCAACCGCTGACTGCATGTTAGGCGGCTGTGAACAAAATTGTGAAATGCCGCAGTGGAGAAAGAAGAAGACCACCTCCGGGATCTGAACCTGGGTCCTCCGGCCCATTAGACAAGCGCCATAACTCAGAGACACCGTGGCGGGCCTATCGAAACACGAAACGCGGCGGCCTCGTTTCGATGGAGGCGAAATGCAAAAGGCGTCCGTGTGCAGTGCAATCTCGGAGGTTTCCCTTTATTCTAACAAGCCAACAATAACTAAAGATCGATTAACCGTCATAAAGCATGACTAAGCTGTGTAGAACATTTTTCTCTCTTACTGCATGGCCACTGGACAAAAAGGAAGGACACATTTTTGCAGTGGTTTGGTTCTGTTAAACGGTAAAATCAGCTACTTTCACACTGCCGTTGTAAATCACGACACAGCATGAAGTGATGATGCAAGCAAACTGTCGTACAATGCGAGCTGACGATTCGAATCCCGAAGGGAGAGAAATTTTGCGCAAGAGGAGCCGAAGAGGTCATAGCCTCTGCTCGAATGAACAGGAATTAACAAGATTCCACCGTACACAAATATTCCACTTGCTCTTTGGAAATGTTGCTTCGTTGACGTTTGGCGTGAAACGAACGCAGTCGACACGTGCCTGACGGCGCGCGCACAACGGCCTCGACCTCGTAAGAAGTTCACCTCGCCGCGCAGCTGACATCCCTATACCCCAACCTCGTGCACACACTGAGTTTGATTCGAAGACGAAATATCTGCAGCTTCGCGAAGTTAATTTTTAAGTTGAGGTAGGTCCCTCGGAGGCTCAAAGGCATCAGTCGACCCGCATGCGTAGCACTTCAAAAAAATTCACAGGTGATCACGCGACGCGACAAAAGCGCGTCACCAGTATTGGTTGTCCACTTTGCTTCTAAATTGATCGCCTCCACACTGAGTCTTTGAATTTGATTTGTTCCGCTGCTGCGTGGGCTTCTGGTGGGAGGGAGATTCATTGTTACTGCGTGTCGGTGCCCCGATCTGCGGGGAGCGGAGGCATCTCTCTCTCAAGCACACTTTTCGCCGAAAAAAACTACAGCGAACGCAGTAAAATAATAATAACGAAGAGCGTGGCTAGGCCAAACGTGCATCAAGTGCGCTAAAACTTCGGTTTTCAATGTTCAGAGACCGGCGAAATGGTTGAGTGGGGGCCCTAATGCTAGAGTACGAAAAACCCAAGGTAACTAGGCATACGGGATATAACATCCTGAAGTGGCACCTGGACTATGAGAGACGCCGTAGTGAAGGGCTCCGGATTAATTTCGGCCATGCACCTGGGGTTCTACACGGGCGCCTTGCCTTCCGCCTACATCAAAACGCGGCAGCCGCGGCCGGGATCTCGAGTCCTCGGCCTCAGCATTCGCGCACCCTAACCACTGAGCCACAAACGACTTTGTTTCCACTGGGGAAGGGTTCATTCACTCCGCGGTCGAGAGATCTGGCTTACGTAACCGCAGACGGCACTCTCATCGTTGAGCAGGCGTACAAGACAAATGCTCAGGAGGGGATGGTGCGATTCCGTATTAGCATGTGTGCGCGCACCAGTGTGTCGTCACTACCATGTGATGTCACACCATTTACTGCATGACGCGGCGTGACATTATGCGTACTGGCCGACGCCGAACTGTCGGTCCCGCCAATCCACTGTGGCCACCCGCAGGTAACGGCGACCCCGAATGATCGTCGAGGCTGCCCGCGGAGCGCGCAGATTCAGCCTGAGAGAAAAGCACAAACACTGAGTAAAGCAAGTCTTTATTCTTTTTAACTGCATTCGTGCATTGTTCGTATTATGCCAAAAAATACGGCGTAATCAAATCTGGATCGAGGGCAGCCTGCTGTCATCCCCACGACAGCCCTGGTATCTCCACAGAAGGCGTGCATCTCGCAGCCTGGCGACACTCACCGTCCCCGGGCGCAATGACTGTCGCACAGGTGTCACCTCCTGCTGCTTTAGCGAGTTGACCCAAGTGTGGATGGGCTTTTGACAACACAGCCTCTCCGCTGAACCGCCACGCTAGCACGGCAGAAGAGCAACGCGGGGGCAGCATTACGATCCTTGAACGCTCAGTCGACCCAACGTTACAAGAGGTAAGGGGGGAAGTTGGCGAGAGAAGAAACGGTGTTTAATTAACGCTCCGCGTGCAGTCGTGCGTGAGAAGTTCGCTGAGCACGCCACCCTCGGCGAGCGCCTAATTTAGAGGCGCCTCGCCCTCCCCACTGCAAGCCCCGAGGGCAGAGACGGCACTCAAAAACGGAGCACGGAACCAAACGGCCGGCCAAAGAAGAGACGCCGTCAGTTCGCGATGCACAAGTTCAGCGGACCAAAGATGCCAGGGAGGGAATAACGAGAGATAATAACACAGAGAGTTAAAACCAAAATACACGCACAGCGAGACGACTCCTCGGCACAGCCCGCGAATCCAAAGCACGCAAATGACCGTTACCCTGGCAACGACCTACGCGGCGCAGAAGGGAAGCGAATGAGGAGGTGGAAGCTGCAGTGCAAGGCACAAGAGGAAGTGACGACGCAGAAACTTTCAGGATGAAGTGAAGGAGACGGCGGGGGGTACCAGTATAACGTGGATAAACGGAGAGGGGCTGATAACTGCGCCTCCTCTCATCAGAACTAAATAAAAAATCAAAATAAGGGAAATCCCCGTCCTCACTGGGAGGGAATACGGGCGGACGCCGATGTAGAAGGACAAGGTGGAGAGATTAGTCTAATGATCGCACCATTTGCGCAACGAGCCGTTGGCAGACCGCGCAACACGATAAACACTGGCGCCTTTTGCGAAGTGCAACGCATCTTCTGGCGCACTACGCCTCCCCTTAGTATAACCGGCACACGCAATCCCTGCGTCTAGGCGCGATTCGGAGAACACAGGAGGCGGCTGTCAGCTCACGCAAATTCAAACGAGGCGCGGTGGTGTTAAGGCGGAGGCTCTAATTGGTCGCGGCGAGCACGAGAGCGAAAATGTGACTGAAATGTCCGTTACCAACGCACGGTCAGGAAAGAGCTGGGAGGAGGTGGAAGGTGATCGGGAGCGACAGGAGCTAAAACCGCCCGGGACGCAAGTGAGATAGGCAGCGAAATGCGAAGAAAAAGAAAGGTTTAGAGCCGCTTGCGACAGCGTCCCGCATAGGCAAGAGCCCTATCGGCCAAGCCCGCCAGAACTACCTGCCTTCGCCCGAGGCGAGTACCGAGCTGCAGAGAAGAGCAGGAAATCGGCAGCAACGCCCCGCACGCGCGCACAATCTAACGACAGACTCGCTTTTCAGGAAATGCTAGACACTCTCCGAAGAGCAAAATAGTCCGAAGGAACTGCGTTCGGCAAACCGGCAGCAGCATGTAGCGGCAGCGATAGTGACGAAGAGACAATAAGATATCGAAAAGGGGGGAGAGAAGAGCATCGCTAGGCGAAAGCAGGCGACGACGACGGCGACACAGGCAGGAACCGCGGAGAGAGAGAGAGCGGGTGGGCGCGTCACCGTTCCCATAGCAACCAAAGATGGCGGCTGCCGGAAAAAGACGCTTGTTGCCACAAAAGCACCGCCGCCGCGCAAAAGAGCGAGCAAAAACTTTTTCGTTTTGTTCCCATTCCCTGCCTCACACTGACTGCGTGCCCCCGGGGGAAGCCACCGTCAGGAACTCACACGCACTCCCCAGCGTCGTCGGCCTCGCTCAGCCGCGCACTCGCTTGTCCCGAAAAACGCAGCGCAGCATGAGGAGCTCGACCCGTT
Source organism: Amblyomma americanum (assembly GCF_052857255.1). NCBI lineage: Eukaryota > Metazoa > Arthropoda > Arachnida > Ixodida > Ixodidae > Amblyomma > Amblyomma americanum. Next base: position 209,004,559 of record NC_135501.1, read on the forward strand.
GCTTTTTAACGCGCCGTGGCAGGACAATTTCGGACGCTTCTTGAAGCGCGCCACGCGGCCTCTCCAGTCACGACGCCTCGCCGATTGGAGGAAGGCCAAATCATGGGTGGCGCTCGCCAGACCAGTGCGTGCTAACAACCACGCTCGCGCACCCCATTATTAATGCAAAAAGGGGTCATCCCCAAAATAAACCCGGCAAGTTGCACATGACAATCACGTGTAAACGTTTCCAGTCACGGGACGGCTTACTTTTTGTGCTTTTTACTAAACCGTCACAAGAAACACGTGGCGACAGTACCGGACTCGGATGACAATTTACGAGTGTCGAACCTCGTTACGTTAGCGCCCGTTCACAATACAAGCATCACCTGGCATTCACCAAGCTGCAATCAAAGACCGTAGATGTCGACATCCAGTGGGTCAGCCAGCAACGCCGAAAACGCTCTCGGCCACCACTTACTTCTTCGAACGTAACGAAATGCAAGAAAAAAAAAAACGTGTATGGTAACAGTAAAGATGTGGACATGCTAAGGGAAGAACGCCCGGAACCGACCCAGTCGCGAGTAATCGCGTCCAAATTGTCCCCCTATCAAAGCTCCCACGAGCGAGGCTCGACCGTCGTAGCACAGCAGTGGGACGTTGTCGCCTCGATTATCATCAGGTCACATGGAGACGCCATAGGGCTGGTTCATTGCGCAAGCAGCCTACCAACGCGTCTTGCGGCGGGTCCACACACCACGGGAAGGCAAGGTTGCGGCGATGCCGCCCGATCAAGCGAAAAGAAGCGAGACCGCATGCGAGCGCATTAGTTTAGCCCGACAGATCGCAACAGCTGTAACCGACGCCAGTTAACGCCTTCGCTAAGGCTGCATGCACCGTGCCGTCTATTTTTTTTTTCCTTTCCTCGTGGTCAAGAGACAGTGGGAGAACGACTCTTCTCACCGAGGCTTTTCTTTTTTATCCTTTACTTCGTGAGCGCCGTTGCTCAGGAAGGATTTTTGCTGTAGTGGGAATGTTTACACCCAATGAGACGGTGATGTGGGAAGTTACCGCCGGCACCGACTCTCTGCAGAGACTTCGGCCTAACACGCGTTGGTTGCCGATCGCGGTCACACATTCGGACCAGATTCGACGCTTCCTATTAGCCTGACCTTCGGAGATCGCACACCGGCAGGTCGTAAACACATCAGTGCAGCTAGACTTCACTCGGGACGGATATGCAGCCCGACTCTTCTCAAAAAGCAGTGAAGGCGACAGACCATGATTAAATTACAAGCTCGCGTGTCAACCGCTGTCCCACGGATCACGAACAGCGAAGAAACGGGCAGGAGCTGACGCTTTTAATAGCTAATCATCCAAAGGAGAGAAATGTTTGGAAAAGGGGGGGTGCGATCAACATTTAAGCCTCGACCCACATGTGAGAGCTTTGGGGCAACCTCTGCCTACGGTGCCGTTCGATTACTGTGACATTAATTTGGCTCTTGAACGGCTTTACAGACATGGCAAGGTGCAAGGAACAAATGTTCAGCACTTACAGCAAAACGGTTCGACGAAAGCGGCAAAACATTCCTAAAGTTGTTCCACCTCGTGTGATGCTCTGCTGGCTTGTATCCTTGTGTACGTAGCAGCGTTGGCTCTTCCAATAAGCGCCGCTACTCAGCCATCCCCGGTTGTGACGCCAAAAACAACCATTTTTGTCGCAAGAGAAAAGTGTGACTCATTTAGACTGGCAAAAAATTCAATTTCAGCGGAAAATTTGTAGAAATAAAAATATAATAGAACCAAAGTCCCATGTTCTTGGGGTTTACAAAAAAACGGGGAGTCGTGCTCAGTTTACGGTAACAGCCAGAGACGCGGGCATGACGCAAATTCCGGTAGCACATGTTTAACTTCCGGTAACCTGAGATCGAGAGATGTGGTTTGCGGGAAAGCCAACGAAGAGAAAAAATAAAGTAAGCGCGTGGAAGAGTCACTTCAAACAGTGCGACACTAAAAACTATTTTGAAGCCTAAAAATGGCGTCCACCTAAATCTATAAGAGGTTTGTCAGAATTTGAATCGTTAAAGGTGTGTGCGCGTGCGTGTGTGTGTGTATATATATATATAGGAAAGAAGCCGACAGCAACAGAAACCGAGGAGCATAGGGTATCTTTTAAAATTATTTGTGGTGTTGATCAATGGAGATTAGTGAATATTTCGTCATATATTTTTGCTTTTGGAGCGCTTCAGCACATTAGGAACATGCACTTTGGGGACATTACCATACGCTTAGCAGTTTATTGGACCCTAATCTCCCATATAGATCACTAACAATAAAGAAACCGCGATGAAAGAGAAAAAAAAAATATACAGCTGTATGCCTGCCAACTGAAGACTCAACTGCTACCTTTACCAAGGAGTTTCTCTTTGTTAATATATTACATGCACAGTGAGGAGATGGCAAGATATTCCTACCCACCTGTAAAGAAGAAATGGGAATCGTGTTAAAAAAAAAAGGAAAGTAGTGAATCAAACCAAAGATGCCAGATAACCTGGCTTCAAAAATGCGTATATGACACCCTGCAAGTGATGAATGCACAAAGAAAATGCAACACCCTTCACATTGAAAGGATATAGAAACACTGCAATTCCCAGCATGCTGAACTACTTTTCAGTTTGGAAAACCGTTTTTCAAGGACGACAACTGCAAATTGTACAGAACGGTGAAAAAATGAGTGTCATATGCAGGTGATATAACCTCCAAAACTGCAACGAACAGGTCATATGAAGAGCATGGTTCGACTACCACACATTACTACATAGGTACGACAATTTGGCTGAAACCTTATCTTATGACTGCATATGATGTGATATGCAGTGCATGATTAATCTTGATCAGAAAGCACTTCAGACAGCTATCACAGTAGGCATTCCCTCCACCAAACTAAGTACATATTCTAAAGTTAATGCGAAATTTTGTTCCTTGTGAACTGTAATTTTAATCTAGAAACATGTGCATCAAAAAATGTGTAATCCAACTGACACGTCCGTCCTGTACTGTTTCGACAGGAGTGCCAGAGAGATTATACACTGACCATCAGCACCAATGGTGTCAACATTAGCAGTAGACAGAAGAAACACATAGCCCACCTGTGCAATGGTTCAGACAAAGATTGGACACTATTTTTCCAAATACTACACCCTTAAAGAGCCAGCCATCTGCCCAGGGGACATCTTAGCACGCAACAAAAGCCAGTTGGTTATTAATGAAACCGCAATTAAAATCCAGCACATCCGAGAGGTTGACCCGACACTAAACCACCGCTGCAGTGTACACTGTCCTTGTCTTGAGCACTGTAAATTTTTATCACTGTGACACCATACAGGGTCAAAAAAGTTTCTGCAGTGTTTTTGAACCATGACTGTGCTGGTGTATTCTTTGGCCAAGTAAAAACAACTGAGGAGTGCAAGGGGCTGTGGCAAAAGTATCATTACAAAGGATAGCTCAGGTATTAATTTATTCCACTTATTCATTTGTAAGTTGAGCCAATTCCCTTGAAGGCTGTAAACCGCTGAAAAAGAAGTGCAATTCAATTTATACACTTGAACAAGCACATGATGCTCCATCAGCTCCTGCCAGGCAGCGAAGAAAGTAGGAGACATCATTCAAGAGCAAAAGCTTCAAGTACAGTTATAACATCTTCAAAAATCTGTATACATCACGAAAAAAAGAATGCATGAATTCATTTATGGTACTAATGAAATGCAACTTTCTTCTGTATCGGAATACAAATACTTTGGCATATGCATCACCTCTAATCTAAGTTGCCAACATCATGCAGACTATGTAACTGGAAAAACGTGTTGTGTTTAAGCGCTTTTCTTCACAAGCAAAAGAGTTAGTTTTCAAAACCAATGTTTGCTCAGTTTTAGAAAATGCTCGCTCGATCAGTATGGGATCCTTGATATAAAACAGATATAGACAAACTGGAGAGAGTGTAAAGAATGGGTGTACGACAGATATTAAATAATAATAGCAGGAACATAAGTGTTTCATGTGCAAAAAGCGCTTTGGTATGTCAGTTGCTAGAAAAATGCAGATATTCCTTGCAATTAAAATTTTTTACAGCATTTATCACTGCAAGACTGGCATAAACCAAGACTTAAAGTATATTCATGCTCCCAATTATGTTTTGCTATGGTTTGAACTGTAGACCTGACACGTTGAAGTATGCTTTTTTCACCAAGGTCTATAAGAGATTGGAATTTTTTCACCAAGGTCTATAAGAGATTGGAATAGGCTATCTGAAGAGGTAGTGTTGATTATGTCCAGTGATTTATTTGTGTCATCTCTGTAAATCTTTTGTTTTTGTGTTAAACTGGTAATGTGTCACGGTTGCATTGTTTTCATTCTGTACTCGGGGGCGGCAGTGGCAGGCAGCTCTGTTTTCGTCGTCCTGCTTCAGCAAATCTTCTCAATTTTTGCAGATACAACTTCCTGGCCTGCGAAAGAATCTGTGCTCCTATGTGCATAAACTAAACCATTCCTGCAAAGGCCTGCGTTACCTTTGAGGGTCATCAGACAACATATCAAGCTTCGAGATTCAGCCTTCGCAAGCGCAGACAGCCCGGAACATGTGGTCTTAATGACAACTTCGGTGGCTGGAATCCGCCCATCGCAACTTCACTCTGTACTCGGGGGTGGCATATGCTGTGTTTTACAGAGACATGGCATTATGCACCGACTGACGCCTAAGATTTCTCAGCTTATCATCACTTCGGATTATATCGACAGAATAGATGAGGGGGTGGTGAGTCTATTTATGCGAAGCATCGTTTACAATACAGTTTTTTACCTGAGCACTTGCGATTACTTGCGACTGCAAAATGCTCACGGTCAGGTATAATGATGCATTGATTATTGTTGTATATAGGCCTCAAAATGGAAACATAGATTTTTAAGACAAATTGAATGTGTATTTACATATGTGACTAACTCGGCATTAAAGGTTGTAATAATTGGAGACATTAATATCGATTTATTGCATCCTGGTCATGCACAATCTGAATTCCTTTTAACTATGTTGTCATATGGACTTGACAGCCTTATTAGCTCTGCCACAAGAATTACTATGTGTATTGAAACTAAAATTGATGTTTGTTTTGCTAACATAAATCAAAAGCTTCATTCGAGTGTTTTAACTATCGAGGTAAGTGAGGAGAAGTATAATGAAAGGAAAAAGTTGAGACGGGCTTTCTTTCTTCTATCTGGCAGTGGATCCAAATTTGCGCAGAAGAAGCCTATGCGCCTATAGCAATTGAAGATAAAGCAGGCCACAAGACTGATTTTTTCAAGATTTTGTGTGTCATCTGTTGTGTTGGGGTCCCATACAATGCAGGCATAGTTGAGACTGAGCCTTATAATGGATGTACAGACTTTTCTTCAATTAAACGCATGCCGTAGAATGCTTCTTTCAACTAACCTGGTGAGTTGTTCAAGCTCAAATTCCGCATAGAAATGGAATTTAGTGAGCAGAATTATTCTATGCTATGTTTGGCGTACTTTTCTGAATCGATCAAAAAATGTTGGATATTCGCATCGTCTACGGCGACGAAGATAACAAAACAAACTGCTGTCTCAGCGATTGCACTGGCGGTGCCATCTCATATGTCGGCCGCGGAGATTCGGCAAGGGAAGTAGGGGGTGTTAATGCGATAGCGTTAAAGAGCTGGTGTCGCAGAAAAGCCGGTGTTGGTGTTGTGGGCAGTAGTTTGTGTTGTAACGCAAAACACGAGAATCTCCAAATAAAAAAATCGTGTGGAGATAAAGAGGAATCAAACCAAGGCGTTTCAGATAGCGAGGCGAGCACGCGAACACGCTACGAAAGCTCGTTGGTTCGAAATGAATGAAAAGTGAACCTAGTGACTGCGCTGTGGTCTTTGACTTTGTTGAACGTCTTTGTATACTGATGCATACATGAGTAATTATGAGTACACAAATTTTGAAATGGGACCCAATAAAAATCCCGTTCTACTCTATAAGGCATTTCAGTTGACTGCCATGAGCTGTGGAACACAGCACCATCTATGTTGCAGAGATGAAAGTAAATGCGAATAGCTTGTGCTGAGGTGTTACAACCATGATCAGTTCAGAGTCATTGGAAGCTTTGCCAGTGAGTCCAGTTCGGTTTGAGCTTATGGAGTTCTTCGTTCCAAAGCGACTCAGGCTATGAGGGACACAGTAGTGGAGGGCTTGAGTAATTTCGGCTACCTGGGGTTCTTCAACGTGCACCGACATTGTACAGGGGTTATGGATTTGAATATGGAGGACCGGCAGATGAAATCTTTGAAGATGTCAACTGGTCTGAATGCAGAGCCCGGTGATAACAAGACTGTTTCGTCCCTACGGGCGGCAGCGTGGATGCAACCCTTTGTGACCTCTTCGGGCTTCAGACGGGCAGGCAGCCGTGACCAGAACTGAGTGTGTCACGTTTAGTGTGGGTGTCAACCATTGCAATGTCATGGAACTGGCACCACCTGCACGCCTGTGCCTGTTGTGGTCAACCAATGTGACACCAATGAAGACACAGACCTCTATTATGGCCTCTCTTTGTCTTTTCTCTTTCACTACAAACTTCCCCCTTCCCTCAGGCATGCCTGAGGTGTCCACTGATAGTGAGACAGTTACTGCCCCTTTCCTTTCCTCTAAAATTACAATCACAACAGAGACGCACAATGGCCAATTCAGGAAGCAGCATCACTGCAGCCGGTTCATGATCACTTCGGGTGGGGGATGGGCTGTTTTCAGAGACTCCGAGCAATTTGTCCAGTGGGCAAGGCACCACGCTGAACTGGCGATGGAGTTCAGTGGACTCCCTGGCAGCGATGCAACACGCTGTCGCATTCCACTGTTAAAGATAAAACTTAAGCGTCCTCAAATTTTTAATTTTTTGCAGGAGGTGTGAAGACTCTTTTTCATGAAAGACTTGGAATTTATTGGAGTTTTGGCAAAACTAGGTGTTTTGTGACCATTGATAAAGGAGTTGAAAAATCATTTTCAAACCTTCCACAGAACACCCCCTTACCCCCAGCGCCCTTTTTCTGCTGAATCTCCATGGCCAATAAACAAGATGGCACCACCAGTGCAATTGCCGAGATAACGGCTTGTTCTGTTTCGTCGTCCCCGCAGCCGGTGCGAATATTCAGCTCTTTTGCTCGATTCAGGCAAGTACCCCAAACAAACGTAGCATAAAAGAATTCTGCCAACCAAATGCCATTTCTGTGCAAAATTTCAGCTCGAACAACTCGCCAGTTTAGGTGAGAGAACCGTTCTACGGCACACATTTAATTGCGGAACACACTGTATATGCCTTCAGCCTTGGTGCACTGGGGCAACTGCTCACACGAAACTTAAGAAAGCCGAGCAAGGAGCATATGTTATCAATTTGTTTTGTCCATTTCAGCCAGGAAATTATTGTGACATCTAGATACACATACTTTTACATGTGTAATTAAATTGTTATTTGTGTTGCATGCAAAATCAAATTGCTTAATTATTTTACTGATGCACAGAGAGACTGTTTTATCAAAGTTCATAACCATTTCCTATTTGTCACACCATTTTGCTAGTAGTTTCAGATTTGTGTTGAAAACAAGCTGACTGTTCACTGATGTGATAGCGTTAAAAATAATGCAGTCATCAGCAGACAGCTTAATAGACATAGAGGGTTCAACAGCTTGAGCGCGGTCATTTATATAAATATTAAACAGTACCAGAGCCGAAACCGATCCCCGAGGTACACCTGAGTAAATCTCTAGGAAATGTGGGCTCCATCGATATCAACGAACTGCTTCCGTTTTGATAAATATGAAGTTTGACAACTATATTAGCTATTCCACGATCCCCTTCGAGTTCGATATATGCGTATTTGACTATAATGCAAGGAGTGATTCTAGAGTATGTGACAGGGTTACAAAATTTGGAAAGACAAAGTCGGGTCTTCTTGCACTCTGCTGACACCAGATACTTGTCTTCAAACACTTTGTACTTCCATGTCTGTTGTCACTGATGGCTTTATGCACAAATTAAAAAAAAATCTAACCTGTCTTACAGCTGAAACGAAATGCACAGCAATGGGCAGCTTAGCACCATACGGCACTGTGCAGTAAATTTAATTCCACTATACCCAACACTGCTAAGGTAAAACTTCCTGTGCCTGCACTCTTCTGTGACTCAGCTGCTTAATGAGTCTGCAGGCCATTGGTTCAACACCATTTCTGGGAGCCTTGATCAGTCTTGCTCAGAGGTTTCTGCATGAAAGAGAGACTTGGCATTTTGCTACAATGTGTGTTTAGAATTCATTTGAGGGAAACTGATGACAAACTGAGGTTGGCCTTTATCAATTAGCACATACTAATGGCAGTGGCTAGATTCAATTAAAATAAAGGTTTTATAAGCTGGAAAAGGCAAAGAATATGCAATACAGTCTTGCCACTACTGGCCATTTTCACAAGCAAATTGCAATGATTTTTCTTTGCACATAGATCCATGTGTTTTTTTTTGTATGCTAGAACATACCGCCCTCCACTTCCAATCAGCAATCATGAAGTGCTAATGTTCTTGACATCACCATTACGAGTGGGTGGCAAAAAATATTTCACTTCCAAGCCTAAATATCTCGGCAATATAAAGCATTTTTTGCTGCCCACTGAACGCCAACAAAGCCACGAAAAGCCAATCAAATTTTGCCAAGAATATTTTGATTGAGTAATTCTCAAAGTCCAACTTTAATGTGGTCTAGCAGAAGAACATCGCATCCAGAATAAGTGCTTGAAAAGAAAGGTGAAAGAGAGCCATTCTGATTTGGATAGTGTGCCTACAGAAACTTTCACCATTACAATGGCCAATAGTATGATGAATTATCGGATGCACAGAAGTAAATGAGAAGTTTAGTAAATAGCAGAACAGCATTCTGTAGTAATGCACGTGTGTACCATTAAGAACACACAACAACTCTGTTCATCAAACATAACACTTTTACATACACAATTTGGTGCACACTGGCAAACTTTACCCTCGCAACATTGTGGTATCCTAATGGCAGTGGCTACAATCAATGAAAATGAAGGTTTTACAGGCTGGAAAAGGCAAAGAACCCAAACAGCTTTCTAAAGGTGCTGGGCAGTCCTGTGTACCTTAGATTTATTCCCTTCTTGCCCAACATGCATGCAAAAAAAAAAATCAGAAGCATGGTTCTTAAAAAAAAATAGACCAAATTTAATAACAACTTGCTGTAGAGTCAGGTAGATCACTACAAGCAAAAGTGATTCATGGAAAAGTGATTAATGGAAAAGGCATGGGTTGAGGCATGAACAGATTTAGCTGCTCGAGGAACCCAATAAGTGCTTCAAGGGACCCAAGGCTTCCACGGAATGCAGTTTCAGGACCCTTGCAGCACATAGATTTGGAAAATCCCTTTTCCCATTTAAAGTTAAAACAAATGCTCCACCATAGCTTCCCTGTCTCATTCATTCACCCTCATGCTAAAGCAATCCATATAACATTAGAAATTACATGTTAAAGGAGGCCGCCGTGGTTGCTCTACGGTTATGGCACCCGGCTCCTGACGCGAAAGACACGGGTTCGATCCCGGCCGCAGCGGTTGAATTTCGATGAAGGCGAAATTCTAGAGGCCTGTGTACCGTGCGACGTCAGTGCACATTGAAGAACCCCAGGTGGTTGAAATTTCCGGAACCCTTCACTACGGCGCCCCTCACAGCCTAAGTCGCTTTGGGACTTTAAGCCCCCATAAACCACAAACCATGTTAAAGGCCTTTTTTTTTTTTTTGCTATATAGGATTGATGAGCGTCAATTATTCTGTCATGTCAGATGGAGCCATTATGCAGCACCTGCTCTCTTGTATAAAGATGTGACGAGACTAATTGTATTGCACGTCAACACCGTATTTCACATGAAAGGTGGCTAAAAGTTTATCAATTGGCTACTGTTCACACTTCCTTCAAGCCGGTTTGTTTTGTTTTTGTGGAAGAAATGAAGATTGCATTGCTTTACCGATTCTAGAACTGCAACAAAACTAAAGAATCTGCACAACTAGGGTACAAGTAATTTCCAAACATAATCCTCCAAACATTTGAACAGTTTCATATGCTACAGTCTGCATCTTGCAAGCCTGACACACCTGTGGTTAGACAAATGTTTTGGTCGATGCCTAACGTGACATGGTCTTAGGTGTGCAACGCCAGAGGCTATGTTTGCTCGCCTTGGTTTAGTTAAGATTAAAACATGACAAAAGCTTCCCATAAGTCCTGCAGATGAACGTGACTTATTTGCTCCCATATATGTACCTCCATGCATGATAAATTACAATTACCTTTAAGCAATATTTGGCCATACAAATGTGTGACTACTTAAGCGTCATTTTCGAGCCAAAAACAAGCTCAAATTAAACGCGTTGAGTGACAGCCCCTGAAGGGCAACTTGTTGAAGCTCACCTGTTTTTATGTTTAACAATAATGTACGGCAAAGTGGATTCGTGGACATCACCATATGCCCTGCAGTTTTTATTGAACCAAAGTTTTCATACCTACATTGGCAGAGTGAAAAACAACACAAAACAGACACAGAGAGAGAGTGCAACAGAACAAGAAAGCCTAAGGCAAACAGTACAATGGCTGATGATATCAGTGAACCGCCTTTTCCACCCTTACAGAGGAAAGTACTCTGGAAGAAGCTTTTCGTACAACCTGACGTCCACAGCCAAAAACAGGCAGAAAATGATCCTGTCCACCTGGAATAAAAGGAACATGGCAAACACCAGAGAGCTTCTGCTGAACAGCTAAATTTAATTGGAGTGTGCAGTCTAGAACTCTACAAAATGCCATGTTAGCATCAAAGAGTGAAAAGTACATCACTCCTTAGGCTCAACAAGGTGCCAGAAAGTTCATTTCTCCACACAAAAGAAACACACTTAGCTGACATCAACAAGCAATGGTGCAGTCTGAGGTGTAATCATAATCACAGCTTGAATGTTAGGTGCGTCCAGATGTTACAGACTGCTTGTCATGGCAGCTATAAAAGAGAGCTATATAAGAGGACCAGACCTTACGGTGTGTGTAAAATGTGAGTTTGGTGGGGCTACAATTTTTGGCATAAATAATGAAACATGGCCCCATGCCATGCACATTTTGAAATTCACTTCACAGGCAAATGAGGCTACAAGAATTGCCTCAATAACTTGTTCCTAGGCATTCAGAACAAGATTGTCACATCAGCAATTTTAAGAAATGTTTTTTGAACAACAGGTTTCTGCCAGGATTACCTGTCATATGCAGCCATCCCAATGCAAAGTTAAAGGGGCTATGAAAGGGGCTTGCATTAAAGGTGAGGCATCCCTGGGATGCTAGAGGATGCCACTCCACGAACATCCTCCAGCAAAAATTTTCTTAATGCTTATTTTAGAAGCCAAGTTATCTGCAGTCGGAATCTGAATTTCAGCATCTCCGCACCTTCCCTGCTCGTCTATTTGCATGCTCAAAGGTCAACACTCCTCCACCGGCCTTTACCACAGTACCACAGCCAAGTACCACTGATGCCCACACTTGCAGTATTGAATTTTGATTTGATTTGACCACGGCAGCTGAACAGTGCTCTGGAGCAGGTTTCTGAATGCTTTTCTTTACATAAGGCCTCGCATGTGTTTGGCACAGTTTTCCATAAAAATGCCAGTCTGGAGCAGGACTGCACACAGTAGCTCTCTTGGTGCACTTCGCAATAAATTGTGTAGCACTTTATCAACGAGCCTAGCTCATTCAGTGCAGGGCCTAAAAGCCACCAAGACGTTGATGATCGTTCCGACGTTCTTGGAGAAATACTGATGGTACGGAATTTACACGCAGCACTTATCAGGTTGGCATTTTTTTCTTTTAATCCAATGATCGCAAACTGCATAAAAAAACAAGAATAAATAGACATTTGGTTGACTGTGTAGACTGTGTGGTAGACAGTAGAGCTGAGCCCACTTATAATGAACCTCATGGTTGTGCGAAATTGGTTCAGCGTATCAGAGGTTCGTAATAAGTGGAATTCGCATGTTAGAGTAAAAAATACAGAGTCTGGCAGTGTGGTGTTTAATTTTTTTAAAGTTCATTATGAAGCGTCTGCATATTAAGACTACAACCTATGATTATGGTGCTTTCCAAGCTCTCCTGCGCAGTTACATGTTCCTTGCCGACCCACAGTACTAACAAGCAACTTCAAGGATGCGATATTCTAACCTCAGTGGAACTCACGGCAGCTGGTAGTAGGCCAAACTCATCGTATTTGTCAGAATCCTGGAAGTAGGAGTGCTTGCACTTCGTATGCTATTATTTTCTTCAGTGCGTAGCTCTCCGATGTCAGCGTACTGTGCTATGGATGCTATGTGTACGCGTATGCCTGCTTTGGCACGAGGTGACGAACAGGCGTGGCGTGCCCTATTTAGCACCATCAGTCAGCCCGTGCTGTAGTTTTAGCCTAGGAGAAGCATGCACAAAAACAAAATACCTAAGAACTGCGTTCAAATTTTGCATTACAAAGTATCGTAATCAGCGGTGAATTTTTACAGCAAAAGATGTAATAGCTGTGTACAAGCCATTTAGTAGAAGCAAATCAGAGTGCTCAGCCCCAGCTGTTACATTACTGCCATATACCTCAAAATGCGATTGAGGTGTCCACTGACCCAGTGAGCCGCTTAGGCGCCTTTCCTTTCCTCAAAACCAACAGAGGGTTTAGACTGCGAATAAAGCAACAGTGGGAACTAGACTATTTGCTTCATGCAAACAGGCCCTGGAGTCCATGAAGTGTGCCAGAACACTATCTAACCGAAGACCGCGATCAGAGAGCGTGTACTATGTACGTGAGCGTATAGATGCCAAAACGGGCCTGTGAAATGCCCAACCAGGCAGTCGCCTGACAAATGTCAAAATGGGCTACCCGTTCCAGACCTCTCAGCCGCTAATGCCAGTCAGCTTTGGCTGAGTAATGCACTAGGCTAGCAGGCTAAGCGGCAAGCCGGTAAGCTAACAATTTTTTGGGGGGCCACAGTGTTCTTTCCACACGAATGGGGGGAGGGGGTGTCACGGAAGCTTGGAAATGCTCGTCGCTCTGCTCCTGCAATAAGTGCGGGTTTTTAACTGCAGGGCCCGATTTGCAGCACCTCTTCGTTCACTCAAACCGAATTGTGGGCCCACAGTTATTTAGTAATAATAATAATAATAATAATAATAATTGGTTTTTGTGTGGAAAGGAAATGGCGCAGTATCTGTCTCATATATCCAGGGACACCTGAACCGCGCCTAAGGGAAGGGATAAAGGAGGGAGAGAAAGAAGAAAGGAAGAAAGAGGTGCCGTAGTGGAGGGCTCCGGAATAATTTCGACCATCTGGGGATCTTTAACGTGCACTGACATCCCACAGCACACGGGCGCCTTAGCGTTTTTCCTCCATAAAAACGCAGCCGCCACGGTCGGGTTTAACACAAATATTTGCTGTATCTGAAATGCAATGCCATTGCCTTAAAACATAATTTGATGGTACCACTCTATCTGTTATCTGACAAGTGTTTGTTATTATTGTGGCCATCCTAAGTGAAATTGACTGTATATAACAATAAACAGAGAAACTGCTATTCAACGAAAGGTAGGAGCGTACACTAGTCTAACCATTACCATCACACTTCTTAACCGTTTGAGTTTGACCTGTGCTGGTATTTCTAGCATAGTATGAGAGCTGCTCAACAAGATTTGTACACATGCCTATAACATTTTTATTTTGTGATAGAAATAAAAGGTGTCGGCACTGAAATATGGCATTTTTTAATGTCGTCTTTCACCCAAGCATATCGCATTTGAAAACGGTCCCCACCAGCAGCGATGTACACATTTCCATCTCCAGTGCACTAGTCGCTGTAAAAAGAGGACCGCCGTTTTGCCTCACCCGTGTCAAAGGTCGAGCTTGCGCCATCAGACTGTTGGTAATTTTGTAAAATGAAGAAATGGCTCAAGGGTAAACATTTAGTGATGAAGGATCAACAATACTGTGTGCCACTACTGCCCACAGATGCCCTCATTCTCCTACAAAGGCATAAAGTTACACTCTGTATGCAACATACATAACGTTATGTATGCAACGTAAAACATACCGGTTTTCAAGATGCTTCACTGGAGATGGCGAAATTCTAAGAAAGGTATTCTGAACTCTTCACTGAATGCAATGTCTTCCGATTTCATTGCCTGACAAGGGAGTCACAGCTCAGGAGGCAGAACTTACTGAAACTACCCTCATAATACAATGCATATTCTTTCCTTTCTTTGTTTCTTTTAACCAATAAACTCTTGATTGATTCAGTTCAGTTCTGAGCAGATAAAATGCATGAATACCTTGTGAGCATTCTCGTCAGCTTCAAGCCACTCACGTGCCGTCGAGAGTGCCACGTGGGCTGCCTTCTCATTGGGATAACCTGCAGACGGACGGAATAGAGAAGGAACACAATGTGCGCTTCTCCAGGATGAAAAACAAGGCTAGCCTGTATATTGCCAGGAAAAGACATATATGCAATGTTTTGCAGGATCCTTTCATTTATATTCTCCACTACCTGTATTTTTGTACCCGAGGAATGCGATTTTATGAAGAATACCAAAGCTGCCTGCATGTTCTCCCCACACATAGTTTCATGCACTCTGTGTAGAGAAACCACTGGTTGAATTGTTTTGCCCGAGCAACGGTGCGCGTGGCTTCTAATTGCTACACATAAAAATTGCGCTGTGGTTTGTGACACTGCATACAACTTCTCTGTGCTCGGCAATGCTGCAGTTTCAAGCTCCTCTTTCTTTTCACAGTTTTACGTTGCATCTGAAACTGCACAGATGTCAGGAAGCAGAGGCGTCACAGAGGCAAAACAATGCCTCCAAATGAGCAGCATACTTTATTTATTTATTCCATACTGCAGACCTTGTTCAGGTCCAAGCAGGGTGGTACAATTAATAGAAACCGGCAACAACGAGCCATTCCAGTCTGTTATAGTTCAGGGGAAAAAAAATGAAAACTTGAATAAATCTGTCCGTGCAAAATAAAGGGTTAGTGAATTAGGATGATGGTGTCGAGAAAGCCTGGACGTTGAAAGAGACAGATTCCACCAGAATTTAGATACTAACAAAGAAATGGAATGTAACAAGGAGACAATAATATTAAAGAAACTTTTTACGTTACTCCATTTCATACATAGCAGTCAACAATGCCAAAGCTAGGTCTACACCCAAAATGTAGTTTGCCATACAACCAAAGTGACCACAGGCATATTTCATTGTGACAAATCTTAAGCACTGTGGCTGGTATCTCCTGCACTTCTTTTTATCTCTCGATACATTTGCGTCCTGTGACTTATCGACATTTTGAGAAGTAAGAATGACATGTGGTAGTATGATACACGGCTGGTTCGGCGAATCACTCATACTCGATCCGCACCTGAAAAGTAGTTTGGGCCATAGGGCCCGAACACTGAGCGCCTCACAGCTTCACCTGTGATTTTCAATGCTACCACTTCGTTTTTTACCACTCTTTGTTTTCGGTTTTGAGAAGAATGAATGCTATGTGGTGGAGTAATACGATTTTGTGGACACACTACTTCCGCAACCACTGCGGCATTGCCTGCTATGTATGAAATGGAGCATAGTCTCAGTGCAACAGCTGCACTGTGACATCTAACTTCAATGAATTTCCGATGCGTCAGTGACTAGAAAAATGCCAGGATTCTCCAGAGGACGACAACATAAGTGCATCTGCATTCGTGACCCCTTAATAAGGTAGGCAAATAATTCTTACTAAAGTGCGACCTTTAAATTTGCACAGCTGATCATGACAGATAGCTTGACTCGAATGTCCCCTTCAAAAATGCCCTGCATTCAGCATGAAAATAAGTACATGCACAAGACAAAATAATGCATAAAAGTTGCACCTTTCCTCACTACTTGACCATATGGGTCTGCTACTATGGACTTCATGCACATTCAGGCGTTACAACTAAAGCACTTTCCAACAGTATGCATGTGCTGCAATTTTTTTTTTGCAAGAACTTGTAACACTTTAAAAAAAAATTGGCAGTGGCTTAGCTCAGCTATGCCAGGATATACGTAGCGAAAGCTAAGGCATAGCTAGGTTAGCCTTGGTTAATGTTGATTGCAAGCCCAGGTTAGTCTGGTTGTCTAGCTATGTTGTCACGTGGTTCGTCACGTGGTGCAATGCGACCACGGTGGGACTGCGAGCACGGCGAAACTGCGAGTTCGTGGCCAATGTAGCTTTCGCTAGAAAATGAACAAACAAAAAGCTTCCTTACCATAGACACCTGTGGAGATGCATGGGAATGCCTGGAAAAGTAAGAAAGATTAAACATTTATTTTATTTATTTATTTCAGATACTCTCAGGGCCTCATGCAAGCATCATAGGGGGATTCATCAAACAAAAAAAAAAACTGCGGATTCACAATGAAACACAAAGTACTAAAAACAGGACCAAGCAAAGAATGCCAGGTACGTATAAATAAACATAAAGGGGCTAGCCCAAAATTTCCAAGGACCGCAGAGCTAATGCAACAGTCCTACACGAAATGAGCTGTCGCTTATTCCTTATTCGAATTTTATTGCCGACTTTACGGAGGACTATGGTAGCTGTGCAGTCGTTATAGATACTTTCCAGTAAATGAACCGACTTCAATTCCATGTGACGTCACAACTCAGTAGATCGCCAACCAATGGGAGTTTCATCCTCACACCCCAGGGGTTGGCGCTGAACGTGCGCTCTCACACTACCACGCTAAAAGGGTATAGAGTGCCAAAACCTCCAAACCTCCCACTCTCTCCCAGGATGTAGAAATGAAAGTGAAGGCTGTACGACACCCAAACCCCAACCCATGAGAGCAAATGCTTCCGACCTTACCTGTATTGCACTCTCAAGAAAGAAGAAAAAACTGAAGCCTGTCTAGACAGATAGATTACCACTTCCTACTGACAAAGAGGCTACTTCCAATTAAATTGAAGCTCTCATTATAACCTAGGAAAGAACGAAAAATTAAGCGGTAAACAGTTGGATGATCTGGATGAAATGTGACAGCGTGCTTCTTTCACTCGTCGATCTATTCCAGTTCTAATTCTATTCCAATTCTGCGTTCTTTGTCTTTCACTCCCCAATCTATTTCATTCTGATTCTATTCCAATTCCGACAGCACAACTATGCATTATGTGTCACATCCACAAATTGCAGCGAGTCCCCATACCACTGCAGGTGCAATGGTGCAACGGTTAAGCTATGCACCACTGCACTGACAGGTGGCTGTGTCATACACAGCCACTGGTGAGGTTTATGAGACCCAGGTTGCTCCTCCTGAGCAATGTGAGAAGGAACATTTCGCGCAAGCCTCATTTCCGTGCATATTTTGCACATAGACCTTTTGTTTTCCCGAGTCATTTTCTCCTAAATCACTTTAATTTTTGTCCAGCATATCTCTCCTCTACCCCACTCCTCTCCGCTACAGGGGGAGAGGGGGATGGGAGAGGAGGACGACTGGCAGGTGGAAGTTGGAGAGGCTAATCCCCCTACAGAGCACCTAGCGGATGGAGGCTTCACACAGACGCCGACGGAGTTTTCGCCTTCATGCCCCTCCTAATGCTATCACATTGTAATAAAAGACAAGCACTGGTCGCCGCAGGCTGTTTCCACATGCAAAATTTGGCGGTGCTGGGGAAGATTTTATGCTGTACAGATGAGGAAATGACGGACTGAAGACCTGAACATTAAGGTAACCTTGGGGTAACCGGTGGGTACCCGGTGGCACTTGGGATCGAACCCAGCGCCTCCCGAATGAGAGGCGGATGTTCTACCACAAGGCCATGCTTGCGTAGAAATCTCAATAGCAGGAACTCAAACTATAAATTTATGAGCTATGACACCGTCTGCTGCCAAGGAAACATTAACAAGATAAACATTGTACTAGCAACAAAAACCTGGCAAAGTTGCTTTCTGTGTGAAATCCAGGGTTCGACGGAAACCCGTCTGGTCGGGTATGTTCATGGCGGAAAATCTTCAAGCGCCGACCAATCGTCTTTCTTTCATTGTGAACAAGGCCCCCGTAAGCCGGGGCTGAAACGTCATCCTTTTTAACGATTGGTCAGCGCTTGAAGATTTTCCGCCTTGCTTTCTGTGTCCACTGAAGATACCATCAATTGACTGTGCGAGTTTTCGGTTGTTGTGTGCTACACTAATGGACGATACCGACAATGGACACCATAAACCCTGGGAAATCTTCACACAAGTATCACAGCGGGAAACTTGACATTTGAGCGCAAAAATTGGTGAAAGGAATTTCTGTAATGCTGGAAACAGTCAAAGATCTTTGCTCATACCAATGCATGATTGCCAAGCTCTGTTCTACTTGTACAAAGCCTTACAATGCAGTGGTCTTGGAACAACAACAAAAACAAAAACAAAAACAATAATAATAATAATAATAATAATCAGGATTATGTACATACACTACAGGACAAAGGCCTACCAAATGCTCTCCCTTCACCCCCGACCCCCCACGCTAGCTGCAGCCACCGTATCCTAGCAAGCTTCCAAATCCCGCCTACCTTACCTTCTCCTGGAATTACCCCTGCTACCCTAACAGACCATTTGTTACCTATTCTCTGCATGACAGCCTTGTCATACATACTGAGTAAAGTTGTTGGTGGAACCTTACTTTAGAGCCTAGGACCTCATTCACTCATTCTTTTATTTCCCATTCTCTAGGATGGAGGAGGTCGAGGTAAAAGCTGCAAGCAAGCAGCTTTAAGAGCCCTTGACCCCCGTACAAGCAACAGCAATGAGGGCATACACACTAACTTCTGGAGCACTTTCAAAGGGTAACGGATCACAATGGCTACAATAAACTGAAAGCAGAAATGTTTATAATGAAATTTCAAGAAGTTATGACAGCTTCAAAATCAAACAACGCAAAGACCTCCCCAATGTTCTGCGAGCCTTTTTATGAAAAGTGACAAATAACATCGTATCCAAATAGTTAAAAACCACTAAGTGGCTCCATACATCACACCAACTCCTGCATACCACACCTACCACTGTTCTCAGCTTGTGCGCCTTAAGAGTCTCAAGGCTAGTCAGGTAGCAACTGTGCAACTTGGCTTCATTCTCACCAACTGGGCCAACCGTGTGGATGACATCTGATGGAGAAAGAGAAAGAATGCGATAAAGTAGTAGCACGTGAAGAACAACCTTCGGATAAGTAAAGGTTTTAGAACAGCAAACTTTTCTTTCTATACCTGAAATTACGCTTGCAGTGAATGAAGTTGAATGAAGCTCATTTGACAGCCATTTAGGCCTAACAACAATCTCTGTTCCAGCCTCAAAAATGGGGACCCTTTTCTGTGACACCTTAAGAATCAGTATTGCTCCTTGTATTAGATGGTGTGGTTGTGTGATAACATTGCAAGACAGACGACATCTGACACCTGAAGTAATTCTCTGACTGAAGTGCTATATAACATTGTGGGTTCAAGAAATGCCCAATCAGAGCTCCTTTGACAACAGAGCTGCCAAACTTCACTCACATCATATTGCTGTGTTCCTAAAACCGGAAACATTGCTGGCCTCTGTATGCTGTCATGCCACTATTCTTCAAGCCTGCCATGAGCACCATTACTCAAACTTATATCTCCACTTCAGCATAGGATGCCATGTACGCCCATTTGATTCAGTGATACAAATGTGAAACGCTGTGAAACCCTGAACAGCGTCAACTGACGGGCTAGTTGGTTTTCCATGGTGTTTTACCGCGTCTTCTTGCACTGGTAGAACACCATGTGAAACCCTGCTGTATTGCAAAAAGGTCTTCCTTGGAGCTAGTTGCTTTCTATGCACACACTAGTGCTGCATGCACAACCACAGTCAAAAGTTTATGAAATGCAATATTAGCAAAACACCTCATTTAATCGCCTTTTTTTTTTTTCTAGCACCCTGGAATGGATATATCAGGCTTAACACTGAAAGTTCGATTTACAGAGTGCCCCAATAAATCAGCACGGGACCTTGTTAACTGATGAGATATGGAAGAGGCCTTTGTCCTGGAGTGGGCATAGACAAGCTGCTGCTGTTGCTGATCAAATAAGAAGCAATCTGCCTTTGAAGCAAAAAAAAATTAAATTTGGCAAAGTTGTGCTATTTTAATAAACTTATGCCAGTGGGCATATGTACTTAGCTCCATTAATTGCCAATGTCAGCATGATTCAGCAGTACAACCCCTCTAGAGTAGATTCACTTGGACCAGCAAAAATCTTCACTATATCAGTGCCTTTACTACGTCAGTTGTTGGCAATGACATGACTCTGGGGGTGCTGTCAGATAATTTGGCTGCTTATTAAACGTATAGCGATGGTTTGGAAAAGAAGCACATAGTAATACCTTCCATCTTGCTCTTATCAGCCCATTATGTAATCATTATTTATTTTCAGTTATCACATTTTATGTTACCACACTTTCAGAGCAAAAGCACTTCTAATCACACTCCCCGGGTTTCAGCAGTGTCCATCTGTGTGAAGCCTCTGAGTAGCAAGTTTAACTGGCTCCCTGGGCCAGTGGACACCTCAATCGCACTGTGAATAGGCAGTGGCATTCACCTACAAATCAAGACCATTATGCGCCTTTACTTTTCTCAAATCCAGTGCAACGTTTAGACCCCAAGGAGCGTAACTGGCCCCCTGGATCAGTGGACACCTTAATCGTCCTTTGAGGTATGTGGCAATAATGTCCACCTTCAAAAAACTGTGCTTTAGCATAATATTTCATGCTTAGCACTTTTTTAATCTCGTCTAATCCTGTGAAAGTATAAAAATTTGCACGAATATAATGCCAAGGAAAGGTGGGGGGCTGGAGTTTCATTCCATATGAAAACCAAAGCTTAGTGTGAACATGGCGTCGTCCTCTGCAGTCTCAATGCGATCTATGAGGAAATAGTTAAGAAACATGCCGAAGCAGCTGAGTGCACCAATAACCCCCAAGCAGTGTTGGCGCACCTCCACTGCGTGCCTCGCGCTTGCCAGTGCAGCTAGTGCTCACCCTTTCTTCCCTTCCCTACTCCTCACTGCTCTTTTATTGCCTTCCCTTTCTCAGCGGCCCACGCCACCTTCTGTCCATGTTCATAGCGGGGTTTAATTTTTTGTTTATTCCGTGCACACCGTGCACTTTGCTTATGACCCCAAAGCTTAAGAAAAGTTCGCTTATCTGCGCAGGCAAAAGAATTGTGGCGAAGCCATCTCAAGGAGTGCAGTTTTATCGTCTTCGGTATCCATTTGCCTCCAAAGGTAGGCCTCGTGATTCTAGACTGCGTGTGTGCCACGATGCCATCATTTCATGGGAAGTATGTCACTATGGCCAGATGCTCTTTACTTTAGCTGTTTCTTTATTAAAGATGTCCCCGGTTTTGAATGAAAAAAAAAAAAAACTCGTCTAGGGAAGGTGAAATGGGACTGCAGTTTCACTTTACTACCGCATTTACTCGCTTAATTTGCACACTTTTTTCCCTTAAGTTAAGGCTACAAATAGGTGGTCATAAAAAATCCATAAAGGTCATAATGTGCAAAATATGCCGCCTATCGTCATCTATACGTCTACCCTCAACTTGCACCCTTCGCTGGCCAAAGAGAAAAAATTGCGAAGCCAGCAGTCTGGTGCAAATGGAGATATAAAAGGTGATAAAACAGCGTTCCCCATGTGGCCCAGCTGAGTACCGGCAAACTGCACAGCAAACGGTTCAGTAGTTTCAGATTCCGGCGCATTACAGAGGTTACCAGCAGTTTGCTCTCACAACTGTTTGTCCGGGAAAGCCGCTGCCAGCGCGAGCGAGCCGGGAAAAAGGCGCACAATTCGAATTTTGGGACCACAGATCAAGGTCACAGGACCACAGCTCACATTCGAATAAACCAGAAGCTCAGATTAACTGTGTTAAGGTGGATACTTGAGCAAGTTGGCACATCTTACAGAAGAAAAAAAACACAGTGCAGAAACACAGGACAAAGAAAGAACACAACAGCAAAGCACGCTGTTTTATCCTCCTACAAGATTAAGTGAGTTTGAATTAACGCGAGGCCACTGTACCTCACGAGCCATAGGCATTTCATGTGCTGTGCTTGCCACCAATAGGGCAACTTTCTGTGATACTTATAGCCCATTTCAATAAGTCTTCTTGATCTGACATACAATACACGGCATCATTACCAACTCTTCAAAAGCATGAGAAACACAAAACGGCAGTTTGAAAACGCTTTTCAGGAGAAAAAACATGCCAAAACTTGTGCCAAATGCTCTGGAAATGGCTCCGAGATAATGAACCTTTAAGTTTTCAAGCAAATGCACGGTGCATGAAATTGCTTTTAGTGTTTCTGGCGAGTCAGCAACAATGGGTCAAAGTACTCAAACAACACTCACACTTAGCTGGCAGCTTGTATCCTCCAGTGATCTTTGCTTCCCCAGTTTGGCAACCATTGAGGGTGGCACACTCAGCTTTGAGCTTGGGGCCTGCGGCACTGTGGATGGCGCCATCCACTACAAACAAAGCGCACATCTTAAAGCAAAGAATTTGAGTCAACATAAAGCAAACAATAAATATGGTAACAATAATGATCAGTAGCATGTCATGTCTCACAGAAGCACTCAGCCAATAATGTTGCTGAAGTGGAACAGTGGTTCTCAGTTATACAGCCGACATCCGGATATACCAAGCTTGAAGGGAATTGTGAAATAGTTTGATACATAAAAAAAGGGCAATAAATAAGCTTATTTGTGATCTAGATGTAAAAGTACATTGTGCTCACACTAGTGACACGCTTCTTGCAGCAACGTGCTGTCTATCAGCATGCTGGCAGCGCACTGCTCGATAGACATTGCTAGACCCAGCCTGCTTCACATCGAAGCTGCAGCAGACAATTCTTCGCAACTAACCACTGCCGATCATAAGACGTATCATCCTGTTACCCGTACACTATAAATAAAATAACTACTGATAGGTACAGGCAGTTCCCACAAAAACCAGTTGTACAAAAAGGGTTACACTCACACTGAGGATAACACAGTGAGCTATGGAAAGGAAAATGATAGGTGTAACATTAAGAGACAGGAAGAGAGCAGAGTGGGTGAGGGAACAAATGCGATTTGATGACATCAAAGTCAAAATCAAGAGCAAGAAATGGGCTTGGGCAGGGTATGTAACGCGAAACCAAGATAACTGATGGTCGTTAAGGGTAACAGACTGTATACAAAGGGAAGGGAAGCGTAGCAGGGGGTAGCAGAAAGTTAGGTGGGTGGATGAGATTAAGAAGTTTGCGAGGATAGGGTGACCACAGCTGGCACAGGACAGGGTTAACCGGAGGGATTTGGGAGAGGCCTTTGACCTGCAGTGAGCGTAGTCAGGCTGATGATGATGATGATGGTTTCCACAACGCCTTCAGCAGCAAAGCTAGTGATGCACGCCAGGCGAGGGCCGGTGCTAGGGTTCAGAATTAGGCTAACTCCACCGCACAGCAACGATATGGAGTGGAAGATGAGCAGAGAGAGACCAAAGGCCACCCTCAAACACACCCCATATTCACATCGTCGCATGGTTTCACCACACTAGAGCTGCCAACAGATGCAAGACCACTCAGTCGACCCACCAGAGTGCGAAAAGCACCGTTAGGAGAAGCCAACTGCAGGGGTGTGGTGTGCAGTTCGGTGTGCTGAACGACTGATGAAACTGCAGTTTTATTTACTGCGCGACATTGCATTGCATTTACACAGGATTTTCAAAGGGATAGTCTGTGTGTTCAATATAGTCTACAATTTCAAAAATCTGTGTTCGATACATCCGGGCTCGACTGTAAAGTTATCACGGCTCCTTGAGTACTAATGACAATTGCAAGGTTGAAAGCAGCAGGGTGACAGATGTATTGACGATGTGACTGTGATTATAGATCGGCCTTGCTTTGCTGAATCAATGCACTATAGTCTATTTCAGTACACCACTCATGTATGTATACTGCCACATTGCAACACTGGCCTTTTTCAGTGATTGCAAATAAAGCAGATGAGTCCCTGAATACAGGCAGAAATCAATCTATATTTTGACTTGAATAATCACGCAACGCTCCATCAGATCTCACGTAGCAAACAAGGACTAAGGTGGGGTTTCACTAAGACCAGAAGACTACACACCCTATGACATAAACCTGACCTGAGATAACGTAACCTGACTTGCATTGAAAACATGTAGAAAGAGTGTTTTTGTGCTTCACTGATATGAAATGTACAGCGAGATGCAGCACAGCTGGACTCACGTTGAATGCAGAATATTTCATAGTGTTCAAGACACAACCAGGCCTGCAAGCCTCTATCATCACTGCCAGTCAGAAAGTGACAAAAACAATGCTGCACTTTGCATAGGGCAGGGTAGGCCAATTTATTCCCTCCAGGAATTTTGTTACGACTTTCATGCATGATATTAATGAAAATTTTTATTCTTCCAGGAGCTACAAATTTTTTAGAATCACTGCATGGAGTGCAGCTGTGCTCCGTTTAAGGACACAGTGCAGTGTATGGAAGGAAGCTCAGTTCTATATCATCATCATCTCATCATCATCATAATCATCAGCCTGACTACACCCACTGCAGGGTAAAGGCCTCTCCCATGCCTCTCCAATTAACCCTGTCCTTTGCCAGTTGTGCCCATCGTATGCCGGCAACTTCCTAATCTCCTCTGTCCACCTAACTTTCTGCCGCCCCCTGCTACGCTTACTATCTCTTGGAATCCACTCCGTTACCCTTAAGGACCAGCGGTTATCTTGCCTTCGTATTACATGCTACGCCCAAACATATTTCTTCCTCTTGATTTCGACTAGGATGTCATTAACACGCATTTGTTCCCTCACCCACTCTGTCTGCTTCTTGTCTCTTAACGTTACACCTATCATTGTTCTTTCTATTGCTCGCTGCATTGTCCTTAACTTAAGATGAACCCTTTTCGTTAGCCTCCATGTTTCTATCCTGTAGGTGAGTGCCGGTAAGAACTGCCATTCATGCAAACACTAAATTGTACAAAAGCTTCAGTGTGGGGCCAAACTGCTTGAATATTTTGCAGTTTATTTTAATTACAATCTGCATTAAAAAATTGTGCTTACACTGCAATTACACACAAGCCTTTAAATGCAATGAATGCTGTATCAGTAAATTATTTTGCTCTTGCAGGTCGATGAAAATACTGCCTGGAAACCGGCGTACAATACAAGAACCTTTCAAGAATGCGGGACACAAGATCTGCATACATCTATCCTCCCAAGATCAGGGGTGTGTAAACTGCGCCACTATACTTTCTCAAACCAATACACAAGTCTCAAACCTGGCTGAAATATCTTTTGCTTTGGTTAAAATGATTGTTTGTGTGCTGGAAAATGTCCAGCATAGAGGAAACTGAGATTTCTGAAGCACAGCACCAAATGAGAGCTTCAATTGCAAAAAAAGAATGCTTATGTGTGTTGGCTGCACCGTTAGATGCTTTAGAAACTGTTGATATGCATATGAATCCGTCTGCTCATTTATTGACTGTCACCATGAAACGAGTCGCACTGACTCTCTCCCTTTTGGAAAGCTGCTGATGAGGAGGAAAGTGATAAGACTTTGACCACACTTCCTATAATCTGCGATAACTTTTTCTAACAGCGGAGTGAAGCTATAGAGCAGAAACATACCCTCACTTCCTACAGAGCGGAATACAAACCCCACTTGAAGTTATTAGTTTTCTCTAAAACATCGTACAACATCGATACTAGTTACTTTGGGTATATTTCTAACACAATTACAGTTAATACAGTTACAAGAAGTGTCAGTAGATGACGCTAGCTGCTCCAGTGAAGGAATGAAGTTACTGCGGGAAATGCAATGTGCCTGGCGGAAAGAGGCACAGTCGTGAGGCCGAACTATTTGGCGGAGCGGCACAGTTACGGACACTGCGCCTCTGCAGCCTTCGTTGCCAAGAAAAGCTGCCGCCGAGTACAGATGACAGCACAAGTTCTAAAAGTAGCTGAGAAAGAGCTTTTTACAGTCCCAAACCTCCTTCCAGAGCTGCCGTGCCTGCAATTCCGTATTGGACAAATTTTTCACTGCCGGGTCATACTAGGACAGTATGCAAGGGCCAGAATAATCTTCAGCTATGTTAGAATGTAATCAAACATGACTTTAAAGGGGCACCCAGGATAACGTTACCCAGTTATTATTCCTAGCAAAAAGTGATTCTCTGGCTCTTTCTGGCTATGTTGACATTTGTCCGCCAGCAAAATAATTATTTATCGCCAAGAAAATTGGATTTAAAGATCTTACCGCCAATAAATCCAAACTCGCGACATCCTTGCCGAAAAGGACGCATTGTTGCCATTTTGAAGTGAAGGGCGGTGTAGCATAGCCTCGGGGACCTGCACTTATATCGACGCACGCCTTTTGTTCGACAAATTAGCCGGTGATAGCAATGCCTATATTTGGTTTTTTAAGCTTCGTTTTTCAGTGGTCTTTCAGCAATTTGAAAATGGTACCTTATCAACACAGGCCAACTTCAATGGGTCCTGAGCGTCCCTTTAAAGCCTTTTGAAACCTGCAGCATCAGAGTAGGCAGCACCCATTAAATCATCAATACGTCCTCACTTTCTACTGTGGTTTAGAAGCTATGGTGTTCCGCTGGTATTGATATTCCAGCAGCAGTGGTCCCTTACGGATGAAAATGTCAATACCTTGCAGCTTCATAATTCATCAATTCCAAGTCATGCTTCGCCAGCACCACTGTAGCAGGGTTCTGCAGCAGTCTTGACAAAGTTCACTTCAGTTCGTTTAATTCGGTGAGTTAACTTTAGGGTTTCTGGTAGCCCCGCACACGGGTCATAACCATCATCATTTGCTCTAGTAACATTAATTGAAAGACAAGGATCTCTCCCAGTGGTCTCTGATTAGCACTGTCCTGTTCCAGTTTTGGCCACTTTATCACTGCAAATTCCCCAATCCCAACTGGCCCTCTGCTGTTCCCAGCTGTATTTTCCTCCCTTTGGGATCCACTGCTTTTCTCTATAATAGAGAAAGGCAGGCTAGTTGGTGACTAGTCCGCGCTCTGTCCTGTTGGCTTCTTCCTTGTCCCTTGCCTTTTTTGCACAGTTTCAAGATGCATTATGCTTTTCTCTAAGGGGGCTACTGATTATCTGCTCTCCACGTTACATGTCCAGCCATAGCTAATTTCTACCTCTTAGCGCGCTCGCACTTATAGTGGCCATTGACCGCATTTGGGCGTTGTGTGTTTGTCTGAAGCCGGTTTTGTGGCAGGCTACTCACCTGCCCGCCGAGTCAGGCGGCAGCTCAATTAATCATGAGAGGGTGCTAAGGAAGAGCAACCTGGGTCGCAAACTAACCCAAGCAGCCCAGGTCCCACTGATGGCAACACCTGCCATAGCACCTGCCTTGTTGCCATGTCCTCTTTTCACTTTTGCATGAAAGAACACACACACACCAGCAAACACCTTGACCTAGCAGAACAGCGCAGCATCGAAACACATCATGCCAGTGCACATATCCACATTTGAACAACT
Organism: Amblyomma americanum; assembly: GCF_052857255.1. Lineage (NCBI taxonomy): Eukaryota > Metazoa > Arthropoda > Arachnida > Ixodida > Ixodidae > Amblyomma > Amblyomma americanum. Next base: position 209,032,230 of record NC_135501.1, read on the forward strand.
TACCCAAATAGACCGACATTTTCTGATCTGTACCAAGGCTATATAAATTGGTAAAACTTCCTTACTGGGCCTCCTGTGGCCAGGCTGCATCTTGTACAGCTGAGCCCAGATATATCGAACCCAGATATTTCGAATTATTAGCAATATCTAAGACACAGATTTCCCCTTGAAAATTCTGTGTAAAAGTATAGGGAAGTTGGCTGCATATTTGACGATAATTTCTCCGGTCATTCGATATATAAAACGATGTGCCTCGCCCATGCAAGTGGCACTTCTCCTAAAGGCCTCTTGGATCACTTTTTTTCATGCATAAACAAGTCGGCTGTGTGGCCTCTGGCGAGGTGAACGTGGGGTGTTCTTGAGGGTGGCTGTCGGTCTACTATACTCATTAGCCACACCACATTGCTGCCATGCCGTGAAGCCAACCTAAGCAGCATACGACTAAAGGCGGCCTCAGTCTGGTGTACTTCGATGACAAAGGCATTGCGGAAACCAACTGTACCTTGATTTTAACGCGACAGCGTTAAAGGCACTGTTACACAGAAAATCTGATGTCGGCGTTGTAAGCGAAAAATCCCAAGCATGACTCTGGCAGGCGATGGCCAGACAGCAATGTAAACGGCAGGTAGGCTGTCTAGGCCACATGACCTTGCACAGAAATCACAACCTGTCCACTAGATGGTGAGTAAACTGCCCACCATGGTTGGTGGCAGTTGAATTAATGATTGGTTGGTCGGAAAGAGCAACCTGGGCAACCCAAGGCCCACCGCTGGGCCACAAAGAGCACCTGCCATCGCAGGGCAGTGGCACATCGGTTAACCGCTAGATCACTGCGCCAGGAGGGGTATGAGGACTACCAGCGATCTATGAATATAAAGTAGAGAATGACCTTCTACACATATGGCAAGTAACCCATTACACTATCGCGTCACACCGTTAACGCGGAGCTTAAGTATCTCCTCCAATTTTAACGCAATAATGTTAAAGGCCCCGTTAGCCAGAAAATCCGGCGTCAGCGTTGTCAGCGAAAAATGCCACCAAGGGCACGTGACCTTGTGGCACTATCAAAACCTGTGCACTGGATTGTGAGCAAACTGGCCACCATGGCAGGTGGCTATTAAATTAATGATTGATCACGAGGGACTGCTCGGGAAGAGCAACATGGGTCACACAAGTCCCACCGGTGGCAGCACCTTCCATCGCAGGGCAGTGGTGCATCCCTTAGCCACTGCACCATTGCGGAAGGAGTGGACCTATGAATGTAAAGTTGAGAATGCCTAATTCTGCATGTAAGGGCATTAACTCATTAACGCTCTCTCTCGTCATATCCTTAAAGGTGCACTAAAGAGGAATCTGAACTCGTCTCTTTACTGCGGGAACTCTATCTACACGTTCCGGGCATTCTTAGAAACTTGGCATTATTGTCCTGTGCGGCCAAAAGTCCTATTTAAATCGGATTAAACGTCCCGGCCTTTTTTTAACTCAACGCGGTAGGTAGGAGGAGTCAACCAACGCGTCATCCAGTATTGTGGCGGCTTGCCGCTCTGCCATCGGAGGAGTGATACGTAAATCAAAGAGTCCACGTGTATTTTTATTTCTGTGGGCCTAATTTGTGGCTATATTGTCTGTGACTGAAAATGTTTATTAACAGAAATTTAAAAACAAAATAAAAATGAAAGCGAAGCCGCCATGGGACTGGCTGACGCGCTTGTTCACTCTGCCTACCTACCGTGTTGAGTTTAAAAAAAAGCGGGAGCTGGGACGTTTAATCCGATTAATTAAGGCTATCGGCCACACAGGATAATAATTGAAAGTTTCTAAGAATGCCCGGAGCTTGTAAATAGACGTTTCAACAGGACTTGTCGGGCTAGTTGGTTGATCATAATGCAAAAAAGACGAACTGCGCAACAAGAACACGGACGAAAGGGAGGCAGACACACACTAACGCAGATGCGCAACAAGAACACGGACGAAAGGGAGGCAGACACACACTAACGCAGATGCGTTAGTGTGTGTCTGCCTCCCTTTCGTCCGTGTTCTTGTTGCGCAGTTCGTCTTTTTTGTAAATAGAGTTCCCGCTTTAAAAATATGAGTTCAGATTCCTCTTTAGTGCACCTTTAAGGCAGAGCTTAAGTGTCCCCTCCGATCTATTTAATGAGATTTTCTATTTGTAGTTAACCCATAAAAAGCCTAGACATTTTATCATGAGCAGTGGCTAGTTGCAAAGCATCATCCGCTATGGCTTTGATGCAAAGCAGGTGAGACCTGGCAACGCCTAGCGTGGAATGTACTGTCAGCCCACCAGCAGGCAGCACGTTGCTACAAGAGCGTAGCCAGCATGGGTGCAACGTATTCTTTCTTTTAGGTTATTGATAAGCTTATTGCAATTTTTAATATATCGAAGCATCGGTATAATGAAATTTTTCGCCGCCGCCTTCAAGTTTGATATATCTAGGCTCGAGTGTATTATGTTCACATTGATATGACGCGTGGGATCCTAAGCAACCTGGCATGCATACGAGTCAGAACTAACAAGTTTCAGGATCAAGTGCCGGAAGAGGTCATACTATATCAATGATGTCGTCTGATAGAGCATATAAGTCTTACCACCACCTCCTCCAAGAAGACGGTTGTTGGCAGCATTTACAATGGCGTCTATTTCCAGCGCTGTGATGTCACCCACAAATATAGAAACCTTGGAGTTAAGCTCAGGGCGGACCTTGTACTTTCCGGAACCTATAAACACACACAAAAAAAGGAAAGTTAGCAACACAGTTATGACTGTACATTGTTCAAAACAGCATTTGCTCCATTATTTCAATTTATTCCAATCGATGACAAATGCTCAACATTCCAATAGCGAGCCCAGTTATATCTTTTCATGGTGAACAATATGCCATCAATATAGAGTGAACCCTTGCCAACTTTAACTCCTTTAATTTGTACTGGTTAATTCAAACACAAACTTTGCTCTCATCAATATCAAATTATTAAAAGGCACCCATTTACTTGTAACTACATATAAATCAAACAAATTTTGCATCCTTGAAGTTTGAATCATCAAAAGCCAACTGTATTGTACCGTGATTAAGTTTGCATATACTTTCACCAAAAGAGGCATTGAAAAAGAAGGCCAACGAAAGAGCACAGTGTTACGGACACACTAATGCCTTTCAAACTGTTCTGAATAAACTGTCCTATGGCTTTCTGAGTGTTCATCAAGGATCAAAAGCATGTGAACAATAAAGATGGAGGTTTGATGATGTGGAACAGCTTTTTGATGTACAGGCCTATAGCGTGGCATGGTGGCTAAAAGCATAAATGATGAATGAATTGTGACGTTTACATACTGCCTCCCGAGATGTTTTTTGCAGCACAGTATGCTGGCCAGTCCTCGATGTCATTGATGGTAAGAAACTTATCACCACATTTGTATGACGCCCTTTTCTCCATGAGGGGGAGTGACAGGAACTTCTCTGCAATTCAACATGACAGAAAGCATGGTAAATGCATGCATGCAGTGCACTTTATGACCCCATTCAGACCATGTTTACGTACTTTACATGCTTTACAAACCTGTTTACATGCGTCAAAAAAAGCCTTCTCGTTGCAAACCTGATAGGCAATGTCACAACACTTGGCAAGACCAAGACTCGGTATAATGTGTACGAGACACTGATTATTCAACTTCTGCATCACCCACCATTATAATAACAGAAGGCGAGCGCGGAACTAACATGCCTGTTTACACTAAGCAAGCTTTTCGTTCGCTCATTTGCTAGAAATGATGAACCAGGAAGAGCAGAAGCGGCGCTACTATTGAAATTGGTCAAACGTGCAAAGCACCTTGGAAAACGATCGAGTCAGATAACCTGCGTAATCTCGTAGGCACGAGTGGTGATGTCGTGTGTACTATTGCGCTTCAGTGCCTCCCAAATGCGCCTCACGGCTATATTTTCTTTTGTTAGTTGTGTTCAATAGACATAATCCCGGTTGCTCTATCACGGGGTTTCTAGTGCATGCTCCCCCTGCCCATCATTGCGCCACTACCTCAGATAATAAAGTAACAAGCGCTAGCGTCCAGCTCATGCCAATCATGAAAAACAACTAAAACTTCCAAGTACAGCAACACAATTGAAGGAGCCAGTTGAATTCAAACAAGTTCCTGCTTCTGCAAGTTTTGGCTGGTTTCTTGGCATGGATCCGAAACCGAGTGGGGCGTAGCGGTTCCGAAACTAAACACCGGTGTTCTCAAAGACGTCCGCTGGTCTATGTCGCACAGAGAACGGTCAGCATAACCAAAAGTGCTGACAAGAATAGCACCACTTTGAGACAGGGCACTCACCTCTTTCTGCGACGACGTCGGGATCCATCTGGAGCGGATGCACTGTCACGCCTTCCATCACGAGGTGCGTCACAAAAGACCTACAAACCGAGAAAGTGGGAACGCTGACGGTGGAGAACAACGGTGCGCCAGGCACCGATCGCATTTCATAGCGACCGCCATCGCACGACGGCGACTGTTTACTGATCCGCGCAAAGCGTTGCGCCATCACAACAGATGCACGACCCGGAGCTCGCAGCTTCCGACACAGTAAACACCGCGACATGGCACGTATACACGTGCGCAAACAGACTGTTAGTGATAAGCGGTGCAATCTTGCTCTTTTCTGTACCTTCTCAGAAAACAGCCCGATACGAATGTCGGAATACAGCGACCAATTCAACGTAAGAAACACACTAACCGGTACAGAATTTGAACAAGGATGGCGGCAAACAAAAAGAGCCGCCACATAGTTGCTAGGCGCGACAGCGAACACGCCGCTTTCTAGCGGGAAGCAGTAGTGGTAGTGCCACGGTTTAATTTTTTTTAAATTGGTTTTTATGGAAAGGAAATGGCGCAGTATCTGTCTCGTATATCGTTGGACACCTGAACCTAAGGGAAGGGATAAAGGAGGGAGTGAAAGAAGAAAGGAAGAAGGAGGTGCCGTAGTGTAGGGCTCCGGAATAATAATGATAATAATGATTGGTTTTTGGGGAAAGGAAATGGCGCAGTATCTGCGTTTTAGACCGCACCGACTATGTGCGAATAATGGACGCCCTTCTGGAGGACACAGCGACGTACGCCAAGCTGGCGCGAGACCCTACAAAGAAAATCGAGACAGAGCTGCAAAAACTTCTTACTGATGTTTTCAAGTTCGTCCCCCCCCCGACAAGGGCTATCTTTACAATCGCCTACTTTGTCACAACGGCTCGGCACCAGCTATATACGGGGTGCCCAAGGTACACAAGGAGGAGGTACCACTTCGCCCGATTGTTGACTTCACACGGTCACCACTGAACAAGTTGTCGGGATACCTCCACCGGGTACTGGCGCCTTTGGCAGGAAACACGCCTACGCACGTCAAAGACTCGGCACATTTCATTGAAAAACTGAAGACTGCGACTTTTGGCGATGATCACATTATGGTGTCATTCGACGTGAGGTCCATGTTTACATGCGTGCCGGTGGACTTCGCAGTCAAGTGTTGCAGGAATGCCCTGAAGAACGACTTGTCTCTGCCAGAACGTACCGTACGCCCATAAAGACAGACGACTTGTGCCGGCTCCTAAAATTCTGCTTGTCAACTACATACTTTGTGTTGAACAAGACGATGTACAAGCAGATCTTCGGGACAGCAATGGGAGCCTCCATTTCCGTAGTCTGCTCCAACCTGGCCCTAGAAACGATAGAGAGTCGTGCGCTTGCGTCGTTCGACCCGCCACCTAGGTTTTTCCTGCGGTACGTCGACGACTGTTTCTGCGTCATCCGACGACAGTATGCAGAAAAATTTCTACGGCACCTGAACTCATTTCAAGAGAGCGTTCAGTTCACGATGGAAGAGAGCAATGGGCGCCTCCCTTTCCTCGACGTCCTCATCGAGCGAACAGCAAACGGCATCACGACGAGCGTGTACAGGAAGCCCACCCACACAGGGAAGTACCTGAACTTTCATTCTGTGCACCCAATAGGGCAGAAACGCTCAGCTGCCGCGGCGCTGTACAATCGTGCCTTCAAGCTTTGTTCAAGCCCATGCAAAAGAACTCGTGAAGTCCGCCGCATAAGAAAATAGCTTTCAAAGAACGGATACCCGCGTCAAGTACTGCAATCACAAGAACGATACGCTGCGGCCCCTCAAGCCGAAGCAAGAGCAGCCAAAAAGAAAACACGTGCAGCCATCCCATATGCCCCTGGGGTCAGCGAGACGTTATGCCGGATATTGGCTGACCACGATATCCAAGTTGCCCCTGTCCTATCCAGCAAGCTCAGAAACCATTTGGTACGAGTAAAGGACCCGCTTGAAAAGACCAGCTACCCTGGGGTAGTTTACAAAATTCCTTGCAAAGAATGCGGTGCAGCCTATATAGGCGAAACAGGGGACTTCAGGAGACTATTCAAAGAACACCAGCGTGACGTCAAAAACAAAAAAGTGGGTTCTAACGCTCTCGCCGAACACCAGCAAAACACGGGCCACTTGATTGACTGGGATTCCGCGCGCATACTTGAAAAAGAAAAATAATTATCTACTCGCCTGCTCAAGGAATCCCTTCACATACAAATGACAAGCCAAGCGATTAACAGGACACAGGGAAATCTACCCGAGATATACATCCGCACGATATGCAACGTTTTCCCTACATATGCAGCAGCCCGTCTCGTTTTTCATCCCATTGTGAACACGTCAGTTCTCAATTCTCATACGGTTTTCTTACGTCAAACGTCAATCCTCTTACGGTTTTTTTCCTTTCTGACTTTGGCAAGTGTTCGTTTAAAAGGATATGCTGAATTTCCCTCGCCAGACGGGTTTCCGTCGAACCCTCAACTATCTGTTTCGGCGGACACCTGAGCCGCGCCGTAAGGGAAGGGATAAAGGAGGGAGTGAAAGAAGAAAGGAAGAAAGAGGTGCCGTAGTGGAGGGCGCGTACTAACCGACGTTCAAGAGGAGCAAGCAGCGGACAGAGAACGTCGTTCCGTTCCTACTGCTGCTTCAAGGAAGCCTCGGTGCTGAAGTGTTTCTTGGTGCTGCTGACTGCCTCGGCGTCTTCTGCCCTGTCGTCAACTACTGGTGAGGCCATTCCGCGAGTGAGGGATTTGGCCCGGTTTTTCCCCTTTTGAATGCGTCATGTCTTATTAGGCTTCGCACAATGGCAATGTCATCACCGGGCACACGTCCGGTAACCTGGTTCGCCAGTTTGCCGGCTGAAAATATTCCGCTAAAGTCTTTTTCACAAAACGGTGTGAAGGACATCCCTGTGGCGCTGGTGCCTGTAGGAGATAGATTCATTAAAATAAAAAGCTCACGTCCGATCCAGGAGCAGTTGAAGGCTGCGACCAGCCGCTATCTTGAAATGGCTGAAGTTCGACCTTTTGGCAAAAGAGGAATTCTGTGCAGATCACCTGATTTGGATTGTGTTGCAGACTTGCTGCAGTGCACTTCTTTCGCCTCACTCTCGGTGAAAGCGATTATTCCTGAGCAACTTGCTTGCGTAAAAGGGATAATATGCGGTATGGATCCCTCCGCTACACCAGAAGAAATTCTTGCAGATTTTCATGATGCCGGTGTTGGCATCCTCTCAGTTTACCGCTGCAACAGAGAGACTGGGGGCTCTCGTATTCCAACTGAGTCAGTTATAGCGACTTTTACGGGGTCCTCTTGCCCATGTGAAATCAAAGTCTGGCCCATTGTATACCGTGTTGACCCACTAGCTGCAGCCCCGTCCATTACAATGTAAGAACTGCTGGCGGTTTGGTCACATTGGGAAATCTTGCAAGTCGGCAACGCGCTGCCGCGTTTGCGGCGGTGATCATGCTTCCGACGTCCGCACTTGTGAGTCATTTAGCTGTTGCCTTTGCCACTCTGATCACACAGCTGACGATCCCACCTGCCCGAAGCATGCCGATGAACGGTCTGTCTTGGACAATATTAAACGCGAACGGTGTTCACGCGCAGATACTTATGCCCTTCTTGACAGACGACAGAGCTCGTACGCAAATGTTGTCCGCACGACCGTGGCCGATGTGGAGACAATCTTAATAAAGTCGGTCGTCGCTGCGGTAGAGAAGGCTGTTGCTGGAGTACTTGACCGCATGATCAATACGTTCAGTGATGCATTATCTCAGGTAATTTCCGCATAGGCTGTTTTATCGGCGTTAGGTAACCTAATCTCGTCTGCCGGTTCTCCATCCAATGTATCGGCTGACAATATTCAACCAGTCACCCCTTCTGCCTCCACGTGTGAGTGTAAATGACTCTGACCCAGTCTCCCTCTCTAGCGCTTGTGAGTCAGATGTTGAAATGACAACTCAATCTCAGAAGCGTCGTGCTTCCTCTTCTCCTTCTAAATCAGACCATCTGCATGTCAAGACCAAGAAAGGTTCGTCAGGAACTGCAAAGAAATCACGCGTGTAGAAAGAGGCTGTTGCTGCCTCATTTTTAATGCAGTAATCATGGCGGGTATTTCTGTTCTCCAGTGGAATTGTCGATCTGTCGCGTCTTCTTTCCACGATTTACAGCAAGTTATTCTTCAATTTTCTCCAGACATTATTTTACTACAAGAATCGTGGCTCTCTCCAAATCGTCCTTTTGCAATTCAAAGCTACTCTGTTTTTAGAGCTGATCGCCCAAACGGCAGGGGTGGAGGCTTGGTAACATTGATTTCATCAAAACTGTACCATCGTGCTAAAGTGTCTCATAAATGAATGCAACCTGATTGTGAGATTCTTGCAGTTTACACCCTTGTGCCGCAGTGTGCCCCTATTACAGTTCCGAATATCTACTTCCACGCCGGTGTCCGCAGCACGGACGGGCTAGATGCTTTACTGCGCAACAGCAAAAATGTAGTTCTGGCTGGGGACTTCAATTCGCACCATGTTATATGGGGTGTCAGGACAGACTACAGCGGGCAGTTACTTTGGTCTTGGATGTCAGCAAATGGTGTGTGCTGTTATAACAGTCGCGCCATAATTTACATGAGGGCAAATTCTCGGTCAGCTATTGATTTAACTTTAGCTGTCAATGATATTGAGGTATATTCGTGGTCTACGATTGACCACGGTACGTCAAGTGACCACTATCCAATCACTTTCACTATTGCATGCAGCCCGCTTAGGGCGACTGGTTACGCACATAAATTTGTCAATACTACACTATAAGAGACTTCTAGGTGAGGCCTTCTCGTCGATTGTTCCCTCGGATAATTCTGACCGCGGTCCTCAAGTTTTAACTTCCGTGTTAGACGCCACTCGGCGATCAGTCTTTACGGTTCAGTCAACCGTTAAAATAATGCTCCTTCGAACTGGTGGAATGAAGCATGCGGAAAGCTTATCGTCAGAGGAAAGCCGCATGGAAGAGCCTAGCGCATAACCAGTGCTCTAAGAACTGGATCAATTACAAATTCTCTGCAGCATCTTTTAAAAGAACCATATCTAAGGCTAAGGATGACTACAATGCAAATCTGAACACCTATCTGTTCAACCCAGTAAATCAGAAATCTCTCTATAGTTACATGGAACGTACTAACGTGCTGCCCTCTTCTCATATCGGTCAATCCACAGTGCTGCCCCCTCGGGAAGAAAAAGAACAATTGAAGTGTATAGCTCAAGGCCTTGCTGCGCGTTTTCATGCTCGCACTGACTTTCCTTCGACTCCATTCTATTTGAGTGCAGATTTTACTGAGGTCTCTGTATCTGATTTAACGTCTATAGTAAATTGTCTGCAGTCTGCTGCCCCTGGGGTTGACGGAGTGACTATTGGCATGCTGAAGATACTAATGCAAGACTTTGCCCTGGACCTATTGCAAATTGTCAACTCGTCCTTGGAAAAAGCCTGGATTCCACAAAATTGAAAAACAGCGGAAGTAATTTTATTGCTAAAAGACCAGACAAAGGGTTTTGAGCTCGACAATATTCGGCCGATTGCTCTCACATCAAATTTGGTTAAGCTTGTAGAACGGGTAGTCTTCAGCCGCCTCACGAATCATGTTCTGTCTCTTCGAGGCTTCAGTGAGGCTCAGATTGGTTTTCGCAGTGGGTGTCCAATTTGGACCGCGCACATAGACTCGAAGAGTCGTAGTAGGGTTTGCTATGATGCAAGAAGAGGTATCTGATCTGGTAACTTTAGATATTGCTAAGGCGTATGACAGCGTTGAACACAGCATTTTGCTTCAAAAGCTAGCTGGTGTACAACCTCCTTCGTACCTCTTTGCGTGGATAAGGGAGTTCTTAAGGGCCAGATCTTTCTTTTGCCCTAAGGGTACGTTAAATTCTAACACATACGCCCACTCTAGAGGTGTCCCACAAGGCTCCGTTCTTTCGCCGTTGCTGTTTAACATACTAATGCGTGATATCCCTATTCACACGGAGGTCAAAGTTTATGTGTATGCGGATGATAGTGCTTTTTTCGCTTCTGCCAAAAATATTCCTATCCTGTATCAATTGTTGCAGGAGTATTTAAATGCTCTTGAAGTATGGCTCGACAGCCTGATGTTAACTTTAAATGTCAACATGTGTGCCGTCCTTGTTTTTCCACCGTCATCCCCTCTACATTTATTTGTCGTATCATTCTATCCTAATCCCGCAAGTTGATTCGGTTAAATATTTTGGTATACTATATGACCCGCTGTTAGACTGGTGGCCCCATATTAAAAGCATTATGCTGAAAGGTGAGCGTGCCTTTGGCCGGTTGGTTAGAATCAGCAACAAAAATTTTGGCATGCGTAGCAACACTTGGCTCTTTCTTTATAAGGCCTATGTGCGCCCATTACTTGAATTCGGCTCTGCTCTCTTTTCTGGGTGCCCGAAGTACAAGCTTGAACCCCTGTTTGTTATGGAACGCCGCGCTCTGCGCCTTTGCTTAGGTCTGCCTAAATCAGTGGCGAATGCTGTGCTGTACTTGGAGGCGCGGATACCTGATCTTAATTCGAGGTTTCAGCTTCTTACTGTGCGGACGTTTTTAAGGTCTTTGGAGCGTGTTCCTGGATTGGCTAACCCCATTTTCACAACGAACCCATCTCTATTCTTTTGTACTTCTTGGCCTAGGTACAAGCTTCCTCAGGTTGTGTTCACCAATACCCTGCTGTCAGAAATTTCTGTATCAATAAATTCTGTAGTACCAGTTATCCCCCGCCGCGCTGAAACTGTGGTCTCCTTTGATGACACCCTCCCAGGGAAAGCGAAAGATCTGCCTCCCAATGTATTAAAAGGGCTTATTGAGGAGTATCTGGATAATTTTCCTGATCATATTGCCGTTTTTACAGATGCCTCCCAGCAAAATGAAAAGGCAGCCATTGGCATTTACTCAATGGCTCTTGATTGGAGTTATTCATTTCGGGCCCCTGACTATACCCCTATTTTTGTCGCCGAGTTTCTGGCCATTGAGTTGGCCTTAATCAGGATTCCCTGCAATATCTCTCATATTATTATACTTTCAGACAGCCTTTCCGTCTTGACAGCGCTCGAAAAATCGAGGGATACCCCTATGAGCCGTTCCCTTCCATTTTTTCTTCCACCACATATTACAGAAGTTCGTTTTCACTGGGTCCCCGGGCACTGTGGCATTGTTTCTAATGAGAGGGCTGATTTTTTAGCTAAGTCCGCCCTTGGGGGACCTATTGTCCCATTCGTCCCTAATACTGTCTTCTTGACTGCAGCACGCTTCCAACGGTTCCAGCGCCTCCACTACTTGAGCCATGAGCCTCTCCTTGCTGTACCGGATTTTCAACACCTGGCATTTCCTTGTAGTGTGCGGATGTGCAGTTCGAGGAAATGTGAGGTGTCCATAACCCTCTTGCGTTGCAGAATACCGCGACTAAATCTCTATGTCGATCACAGTTATCGCTGACCAACCTTTGTGAGTCTTGTGGCGAAATAGAGTCAATAGATCCCTTTTTCTTCTTTTGCCGGCGGCTCGCTTCTCTCCGTAGAACATACTTGGAGCTCCCCCTCGCTCGACTGAGGCTGCTTCTATCTATTCCGATCCTACTTTCCTTTGGGGCAAGCGCCAAGGGATGTGCCTTGAAACCTGTGTCCGATTTTATTCACGGGTATATAATTGCATCAGGTCGATTCTTATGCTAAAATGTTTGTTTAGTTTAGTTTATAGGGGTTTAACGTCCCAAAGCAACTCAGGCTATGAGAGACGCCGTAGTGAAGGGCTCCGGAAATTTCGACCACCAGGGGTTCTTTAACGTGCACTGACATCGCATAATACACGGGCCTCTAGAATTTCGCCTCCATCGAAATTCGACCGCCGCGGCCGGGATCGAACCCGCGTCTTTCGGGCCGGCAGCCGAGCGCCATAGCCACTCAGCCACCGCGGCGGCTTATGCTAAAATGTGAATTCACAGCTTTTTCATTACCTTTTTTCCCCCTTTTTTTTTCATCCAAATTTGCGTCTTCTTCACAAAATTATCCAATTACTCCACTCCTTACCCATGTGTACGTTTGTATCAACAGTGTACCCTGGCCAATCCCCCAACGTGAGTACGTGCCATTCAGCCATAGGCCATCATAATCATCATCATCATCATCCGGAATAATTTCGACCACCTGGGGATCTTTAACGTGCACTGACATCGCACAGCACACGGGCGCCTTAACGTTTTGCCTCCATAAAAACGCAGCCGCCGCGGTCGGGTTCGAACCTGGGAAGTCCGGATCAGTAGCCGAGCGCCCAAACCACGGAGCCACCGCGGCGGGTCCGCGGTTTATGTACGAACCGCTATTGCGACTGAGATGTCGTAAAATAAGCAAAACACCGCGTCTAGTATCGGCCACAAGAGTTAACGAGACGTGAATACGCGGGGGTAAAATTATATCACTGCCGTCACACGAACTGATCGCCTGAAAGGCGTGCCAGTGCCAGCTTTTATCCGCTGGCATCAATTCAGACAATGAAGGCAGAGGACTGAGCCATTGAGCCGCCTTGCAGGGCAGCAGTAAATTTGTTTCCGAATATACCGAATACATGCGTCTTGTACACATTCTGATGGCGAATCTACTCACACCGACTTCCAGGCTGATGTTTGGAAAACTGATAATGTAGAATTAATTTCACTATACACTTCAAGACTAGCTAAACTGCAAATCTTCAAGTATAAACAAAATATTTACAATAACATTCTTTTTAACACAACCATCCATAATGCCAGCCAGAACATTATAGCGCTCAAGTGAGAAAGATGAAACTCGCCTTGGTCTCCCTTTCATGTGCCGCAGCATGACGCGCATAGGACCTGTCGCCTTCACGAACAGGAATGAACTGCTTCGTACGCCGCTGCTGGTATGGGTACCTGCGTTGCGGTATGGCATATGCGACGCCTATATGAGCGAAAATCTTTCTTTGTTCTCTATTGGGACTTCACGGGTGCCTCGATCTTCCATAATTCATTAACCGCCTTCCAGTGCACAACGTTTTTATAATTGAAAACACGTGATTAGAAGCAGTTTCTAGTCACGCCTTATGCGGAACGGCCGAGCTGCAGGCCGTTCCACATACAGTATCGATTTCATGAACTCACGTTGGTTTCTATATAGCCATGCTTATATAGAAACCAACACCAATTCATGAAACCTTCGTAACTCTTGCGAGTCGTTACTTGGAATATCGCTCCCGCCCTTAACTGTGCGAACAATTCCGTACAGTGTTGCCTACAAAAGGCGGGAACATACCCAGAATTGAAGCGCTCCAGTATAGGGGACCTGGATTCACGTTTTGCGCGCGAATTGCCATCCACTGTCCAAATGGCTTTTTCAGTCGTGATGTGAACAAAACATACCAAAAGTGCGCTCTTTATTACCGAATTAATTTCCAGACTATAGAGCTTGCAGGGAGCCAAGAATCGCTCGCCGGCAGACTCCAAGCTGGGACAAAGCTGCACAGAACGTTCCGTACCGAAGGAGCCCAGCTCTGTATTCGAACAACCTACACGAGCGACATTTACGAAAAGGCGGTGGTGAAGCGACGAAATCTGGAGGTCAAGCGCGCGTAACAAATCATCGCTGATCGCGAAAGCGGTGATTACGCAGCTGGTTGCGTATTCACTGCACGCGCTTGCACCTCACAAAAGTTCGGCTTAGTGAGGCGTGACGCGCTGCCTGTACACTGAGCGGATGACCACCGAGCGATGGAGCACCTCGAATTAATTGCAGCGACCCGCTAAAAACCGAGCGGCCACACCCAAAACAAGGCGGGGGAATCTTCGAGCTATATGCGAACGGACGTGCTTGCCTAACATGATGCTTAATTACTTCATCTTCTACTCTTTTTGTTCTTGTTGGCTGCGCGCGACATTGGAAAGTGTAAATTTGTTTCAGTGAACGCTGCCGGCGAGCCCGTACGTGTTCAGGGTAAAACGAGTGAGTTGTAATTAATAAGCCAACTTTTCAGATGGATCACCAATGAGAAAGGGGGCGTTAAAAGTTTACTTGGAACTTTAGTGCGAGCAGGCCGTCGTAAGCCAGCTGGACATACATCCTGGACATGTGGGTACGTGGTTCCCCTCATTTTGGGTCATGCGAGCAGACGATGACTGAAGGGTACGTAGTGCGCATGCATGCGCAAAGTGCGCAACAACCATCGCTTCAAAATGTCGGCTTTTGATTACCGTGCGAAGGTTGTATGCGTTCACGCATTTGTTGAGCAGCTAGACCCAAAAGACAGTTCGCTTGCAAGCTTAGAAAGGGCACTCGAGGGATGCGAGAAAATAATAATAATAATAATTGTTTTTTGCGAAAAGGAAATGGCGCAGTATCTGTCTCATATATCGTTCGACACCTGAACCGCGCCGTAAGGGAAAGGATAAAGGAGCGAGTGAAAACAGAAAGAAAGGAAGAGGTGCCGTAGTGGAGGGCTCCGGATAATTTCGACCACCTGGAGATCTTTAACGTGCACTGACATCGCACAGCACACAGGCGCCTTAGCGTTTTTCCTCCATAAAAACGCAGCCGCCGCGGTCGGGTTCGAATCCGGGAACTCCGGCTCAGTAGTCGAGTGCCCTAACCACTGAGCCACCGCGGCGGGTGCGAGGAAATCTAAAATTGGTTTTAGGGGTAAGGAAATCTAAAATTGGTTTTTGGGGTAAGGAAATGGCGCAGCGTCTGCCTCACATATCTGCAGACACCTGAATCGTGCCGTAAGGGTAGGGATAAAGGAGTGAATGAGAGAAGAAAGGAAACAAGAGGCGCCGTAGTGGAGGCTACGGAATAATTTCGACCACCTAGGAATCTTTAACATGCACTGACATATATAGCACAGCACACAGGCGCCATTGCGCTTCGCCTCCATCGAAACGAGGCTGCCGCGGTCGGGTTCGAACCCGGGTACTCCGGATCAGTAGCCGAGCGCCCTAACCACTGAGCCACCGCGGCGGGTTCAAGCAGTTCAAGGTCAAACTCGCGCACACGGCGAAGAAGCTACGGAGGGGAGTAGTAAAGGCTTTTGCTTTTAAACGGAAGATAGGAAAGAGGCGCCGTAGTGGAGGGCTCTGGATTAATTTAGGTTACGATTATGTAATGTGCTCTGACATAGCATAGACCACGAGCGTTTTTGCGTTCCGCCTCCATTGAAACGCAGCCGCCGCGGTCACGATTCGATTTCGCGTCCTTGGGGGCTCAGCGGCCGAGCTCCATAGCAACTAAGGCACTGCGGCTTAGTGGCTCCTGTAGTGCTGTTAGTGAATAAAGAAAATATGTTAATGAGGTTTAAAATGGCAGAAAAATAGGCTTCAGTGGGGTGACTCGGTGGTGGCCATAATAAACTAAATACTGTTCATTTATTCACACACGCAAAAAAAGAAACTAAGATCGAGCTGGCAGCCCACAAGCGAGACTAAGCCCGACTCGTTTGCTGGCTCGTGAAAGAAAATGCTGCACAACATCGAATGACATGGAATCTTCGTATGAAGCAATGGCGCTGCTCTGCCTCGCTGATGCTGCGTGCCTATGCTGACAGTATGTGCATTACCAGGAATCGGGGACAGCTCCTGCAGCCACTTGGTCGCTCTCTTTCTTACGTCACGGATTATGACAAGGCGCTACTTTTGAATGTTCAAAGCCACGTGGTGGCAGCCAAGGGAACTAGAAGAGCTTGTCCGAATTTCTGCCAATGGCAGAACAAGCACAGCTACAGTCTTGTGGGAAACAAGGCAACAAAGTCTACATGATTCGACACGCATGCTTCTCAGCTGGAGCCAATGGTCACACCAAAAGGAAGACTGATCAGACGTCTTGCGCGGGCACCAGTCCGTATCTAGTCTTTTCTGGGTTCTTTTCCGAGTCTTCAGGACCATTCTTTCGGTGGCTGGGTTCCTCACGGAGGTGGTCGGCCACTTCGGTGACGACCTGGCTGAAGGTCTGAGGCTCCACGTTCTGGCCCATCATGTACAGAAGAAACCAGTCACCAAGGGAGCCATGGTCCAGGACTTCACGTAGGTCCCTCTCAGGAATAACGGGAAACCTGGAGAACAGAATGGAGCAGAGAAAAACCCTTACCCGCGGGCTGCCAGTATCGCTAAATTCAACATCGAGACACGAAAAAACAGTACTTATGGCATGCTCAACACTTCAAAATCATATTTTAGGAGACGGTAGAGGAATAGGGATTAGATATTAAGAGAGATTTAGCATAGCGCAATCCGCTACCGCCAAATGGTTCCTCGTTGTTCTAAAGAACAGTAACGAAACAGGGATCAGATATTTCTAAACGGGGCGACGGAGCTTGTGAAGGCAGAACTAGAACGTTTTCAAGCGAAAAGCTTCACTACGCTAGTCAACACCGCGCTTCGCGCGAGCCGGGGTATGTCGGAGCACGAGTGACGTCACGAACGGCGCAGGCGGCGGCTGGTGAGTTATGCGCATGCGCGAAAACGAGTGACGTCACGCGCCGTGCAGGTGGTCGCTCCTCGCCGCTGCCGCAGCCTTCGCCGCCGCCGACTCAGGCGGAACCGCATGGCGCGATTTCAGGCGCGATTGACGCGCGGATGGTGGGACGCGCGCGTCATTTTGACGCGTGCCCAGTATGATCCGTCACGAAATCGTGCCGCCGCGTGCTCCTACTCGGAGGAGAAAAAAAAACGCCTCGTGCGGCGCGTCCGGGGCGCGTCCGCCAATCAGATTTCAAGTAAGTCACGTGGTATTTGGTCACGTGGCATTTTTGGTTTTTGGTTTTGCCACTAGATGGCCCTACTCTCTGCGCATCTCGACGGAACCTCTTCGGCGCATTTTTTTTTTTCGCTCTGCAGAACCGGCGCGCACGTGAAAAACACGTGCTACTGTTTCGTGCGCGCATCGTGTTCATCGAAAATGGAGAAAGCAGTCTTCAACGAGGCCCTTATCACGGAAGTGGAGAGGCGTCGCGTCCTGTGGGATATACGCGACCGCCTCTTCTGCTCTGTAGTAAGCGCCCGACACTCCATTTTCTATGTCGAGTTGTAAACAAGCAGCGGCCTCTTGGCATGCAGAAAGTACATAGTCGCAGTTTCGCACACACTCTTCCTGCTTGAAATTAAGCTTGATAAATATACTTCGGAAAAAAAATGTCGTTGTGTAATTACACTTAGATTATTTCTATTGCAGTGTTGTGTAAGTTTAAGGGCATATTACATATGCGGTAGCAGGGACAATTCATGTCGTTGGGAGTTACGTTGTCTGGCAACCCGGAAAACACGCCGCGAAGGCGCCGCTCCCCTTTTTACGTGCGGGTGCTCGCGCGTTGACGGACGGCAACGCGGGCGTCCACCGCGCGTCGCGTTTTTCGCTCGCGGAAAACGCGCCATGCGGTTCCGCCTTCAGTCGCCTGACCTTTCGGCGCAGCCATAGAGTTTCTTACTATTAACTAGAGGGAAAGCTGGCTGCCCCCCATGGGCGCGCAAAGCATCATGGGGCGATGAGCTTCTTGGTGCGGAACAGTAGGTTTTTTTCAGAAACAGAGAGTGGGGTTACTGAGATGTCCCGTTCTGTTTCCACGGCGCGCTCCGCGCGCAGACGACTTCGGCGTGAACGTAGTGAGCAAAGGTCATAGTAGCAAAAACGCAACAGCACACGACGCAAATAAAAGGTTTTTGTTTTCTGAAAAACTGTAGAAAAACCTTTTAAGCTGTTAAAGCGACAAAAAATTTTTTTCAGAAACATTTCTTTTTAAAAGTGCGCCTGTTAAGCACAAAATATTGGCTTTTGTGGTCTGCAATGCTTGGCAAATAGGAGAGCAGCCCATCGCTTATTTTGAGCAAACTTTGCATTTACATGCTTTTCTGCTTGTTTGTTAGAATTTATAGACAGGATATTGAATGATAGGACATTCTTGATTACCGAACAACGTTTGTTTTTTTATTATTTTTTGGCCAAAATTGTAGTTCTGCAGACGGTAGCTCTCCGCCCCATGTAGGGTGCCTCAATGCTGGCATTGAAGCACCCTAGCCCCATGGTGCTTAGAGCGCCCATGGTGGTACAGGTGGTCTCGAGGAAGCTCCATGCAAACTCCCATAGGCGGGGCGCCAGCTTTCCCTCTAGTTAATAGTAAGAAACTCTATGGGCGCAGCCGCGCGCTACTGCACATGTGCTTCATCTGCACGGTGCAAGTATGTTATTCTTATACCGTGGTCATGTGCATGCGCAAGGAGGCTATATAATGCGCTTGCCAGGCGTGCGCACTCGACATGGAAGGGAAGGAGAGTGCGGCTGCTGCTAGACCACGCAGAAAAGCTGAGAAACTAAATTCATCCGATCCAGAAGTACTCGCTTGGTAGTTGGCTGCACAACACCGAAACCATAGAGACAGCCGCTTCTACTGCTCGGATCACCGGGCTGTCTTTATGGCTGTAGAGAAACTACAAGACAGTGTGTCCAACAATAATAAATAAGGAAGATTAATACTGTCGCTTCTGTGTCTAACTGGTAAACATATGCCATTGAGTAACCAAGTCTACGCCTATAGATAAACAATGTATACAATACCAGATAAGCTACGAAGCATAACCATGACGTCAAACCAAGCATAACTGAAGCTTTTCGCTTGTATATCCAGGCTTAACCAGAGGTAAGCCACTGCCTAATTTTTTTTAAAGCAAACGTTCCTTACCTCTTGTTACCTTCTTTTTTTCTATTTAAGCTACTCAAATTACTTCTTTCATACTGTGGCTCGCGAGCAGAGGGACATTTATAATTGATGAGGCGTTCCAATTAAAGCGGAAGCTTCTCTCTGATAGCCCTGCTGGTTTGGAACGCTTCCCAGCAGTGTGTGTGAACCCGCCGCGGTGGCTCAGTGGTTAGTGCGCTCTGCTACTGATCCGAGTTCCCGGGTTCGAACCCGACCGCGGCGGCTGTGTTTTTATGGAGGCAAAACGCTAAAGGCGCCCATGTGCTGTGCGATGTCAGAGCACGTTAAAGATCCCCAGGTGGTCGAAATTATTCCGGAGCCCTCCACTACGGCACCTCTTTCTTCCTTTCTTCTCTCAGTCTCGTATTTATCCCTTTCCTTACGGCGCGGTTCGGGTGTCCACCGAGTTACGTGAGACAGTCACTGCGCCATGTCCTTTCCCCAAAAAAACAATTTTTCATTTTCATTTTCTGCATATCGAACCGGAGAAGCAGAGCGCGTTGGCATTGGGCCGTGTGCAGCGAGAAGATTGGAGAAGGGGGAACTAATAATAATAATTGGTTTTGGGGGGAAAGGAAATGGCGCAGTATCTGTCTCATATATCGTTGGACACCTGAACCGCGCCGTAAGGGAAGGGACAAGGGAGGGAGTGAAAGAAGAAAGGAATAAGAGGTACCGTAGTGGAGGGCTCCGGAATAATTTCGACCACCTGGGGATCTTTAACGTGCACTGACATCGCACAGCACACGGGCGCCTTAGCGTTTTTCCTCCATAAAAACGCAGCCGCCGCGGTCGGGTTCGAACCCGGGAACTCCGGATCAGTAGTCGAGCGCCCTAACCACTGAGCCACCGCGGCGGGGGTGAAGGGGGACCTGCAAACGCCAAATCGAATCGGTGCGGATGTGTTGGACACCGTTAAAAATTTACATATTCAGCGTGAAATAGCCGGTCGGGTTCATCAGAATTATATTAGTTTTATCCATATGTAGGGAAACTTTGTGAAAACGGGATATCAAATACACAGGCTTCTGTGGGAACTTCCAAGGGGAATGGCTATTCCTTCGTTATTTCCATTTCTACATCATAAGCTATTTCGTTATAGTGAAGTTCATGAATGAGCGTACAGAATCTCGTGGCGCCGACTGCGGGAAAGAAAGGCTGGGTTGTCATGCCTGCTTTCGAGTAGGTTGCACGCAGGTGCCTGGGGGAGCAGTGGAGGGGGGACCGGCGTAGTCACCTGAAAGCTCCGAGGACTACTGACGTCCATTCGGCGGAATAGGTATGTAAGAGGTACTCGCTGTAATGGAGTCAGAACAAAAAAAAAATGCACAGGCGATCATAAGATGTGATGCGACAAATGTGCGTTAGTAGTATTGGGCGTTGTACATTTCGCTGCTACTTTGGTCGCTCTCCCATTCTGTCTTTGATTTCAATAGTTCCGTTGCTGTGCGGGCTTCTTGTGGTCGAAGCCTTCTGGAGGGTATAGGTGGTTAGGTGGTGGTGGGCGGAGCTTCGCACAAACAATCAGCTGACACGGCATTTTCGCCGAAAAAGGAGCACAGTACTGTTAACGCAGTGAAATCTGTGAAGTTCCGAGCAATGGCTGTGGTTTCGCACTGCATCAACAAATTCACAATGCGATGCTGCAATAGGAGTGGGTGAGGTGCTGGCCTCCTTGTGAGTACTCACCGGTAGTGCAGTGCCCGTGATCTCAAGGCGCGGCTGAAGGCTAGCAGCATCCTCTGGACGACCACGGCCGCAGTGAGCGCCGCTAGAATGACAAACCAGAACCAGAGGAAAACGTAGATCTTCTCGTTGACGATATTCAGCGGCAGCACGCAGACCGCGTCGTGAGTCTCTACGTTGCCAGACGAACCGAACTTGTGGAAGTGGCACTTCGCAACACGCGGGAAAACGCGCACCATCGGGTCGAGTCTGTCTTCGTAGTCTTCGTCGCGGGTCACGAAGCTCACGACCTCGAGGCCATAGGTGAGGAACTCGCCGTCCAGGAACGTGTCGATGAAGAAGAGCTGGCACACCACGTTGAAGAAGGCCAGGGTTTCGCACGCGAAGTACTTCCAGGCGTACCAGTCCTGAGATCCGAGGTTCGACAGCAGGTACTTGACCAGGAGCTCCGTTCTTTGAGATTTAGCTTCCGGTTCAAGGACGGCGTGAAACTCGAGGCTCTGAACCATCATTTTGAGTCTCCCACTCTCCCACGCCTTCCAGAGCCAGCGAGGAATGTAGAAGAAAAGTGCCTGCAGGAAGAGCACCAGGCAGACCCACTGGTAGTACTTGTGGTATTTGACGTCGGATTCATTGGTGAAGTCAGCCCCATTACCCACTCCCGGGTAAACAATGCGCTTTCCGTCGGCGTTGGCGAACAGGCTCTTGACGCTGTAAGTGGCGTGGATCCAACAATAAACGTTTATGACTCCAGCGGGAACTCCAGATGACCGGTCGCAGTCGATGGGATCGCCGACATACTGCTTCGTGGTGACCAGAACAGCGAAGGCGACCAGTATGAGCACCGTGAGCTGGTGATGGAGGCGAAAGACGAAGCAATCGATGCTGACCTTGCGTATGCTTAGAAGCTTCTTGAGACTACCCAGAACGTGCAGCATGATTGCTTACGGCCTGCACCGGAGTGCCTTCGCTGCAGAGCTGAGAGGAAAACCGAGAACTGTAGACGAATGTCGGCGCTACGTTTCTTACAGCTCAGTTGAAAAACTCGCTGACATCCGAAGTGATAAGGTGTAGGTCATGACCAATGAAACTACTGTTCCTTCAGCCGATCGCAGCAGAAAGACGTAACGTCCTAACACAGGCGTTGAACCAAAGTCTGAGCGAGGCAAGAGGCTCGGACTGCTACCACGTGTTCATGTACTTCGTCAGACTTCCGCTCACGTGGTCGCGTTTCCTTTGTGGCACAGCTTGTTGGCCGAGCAAGAACAACAACAGTCAAGACTCCTTTGTATATGCAAAAATATCCCGTTATCCACAGTGAGCCTCCGATTGTAGTCACCAAAAGACGGCGCCAAGAAACTCAAGCCCCCACGCAACAGACGATGCAAGAAGACCGAGCTGCTCACCTTACCGCAGTTCTCAGCCCCGAGTCAGTCGCTGCTGCTAGTAAATAGAAGCATCGTTGTGGCAAGAGACGGGGAGACCAATCGTCCATGGGGCATACAGCGCGGCAGCTTGGCCTTCTCTGCTGGGATGTCACATGCGTTCCGCAAGAGTGGTCCGCCAGCAGGCTTTGGGTGCTGTTGGATGCGGGCGCAGACGGTTAATGACTAATCGTCAGAGCCGCATCTACAGGTTTATGCTATACGCTCGCCACATAGCCACCTGCGGGCTTTTTCATCCTCCCGAGCCCCACCAGAGAGCATGGCGCCGCACCTGCGTATCCCGCACGCCGCCTGCAACGGCACCGCGCTCCTGCTGTTTTTCTTGTCGTTCACGGTCGCTGCAACCCATATAGCATAGCCGACGGCAGAAAGCCGTATTGTGCAGAGACAGTTTCGCCAAAGCACTGCGACGCAGCTTGTGGATGCTATAGGCCTCGATGCATAGTGCGCCCGGCGAGACTTCTCTCCCCCCCCCCCCCCCCCCCCCCCCCTTTCTTTTTTTCCAGTCAGCTCACACCCTCCAAATGTTATATGCGTGAATACAGTGATCGTGATGATAATGCGCTTCGGCTTTCGAATTGTCCTCAGTTCTCCGTGGGTGGCCGGCACACAATGCATTCAATGCAATTTTGAAGCAACCTTGCAGGTCTTGTGTTGAAGCGAAATCAGGCATTGTGGTTCGATAATTAGATTGTTGTTACATATTGAAATTATTTGTTGCCTTGAAAAACCGTGTACATCTGTGGCTTCGCGTAAAAGGCACAAGTGAGGCTCGTACAACAATTTTTGTCGAAAACTTGCTCCTTTCTGCATGTTTATTACCAGCGCTAGCACTTATATACACGTCGGCACTCTGCGCAGTGTGTTAGGAACACCGATGTTAAAAATAATGTATACAAGTGAAAGGGATGAGGGACGTGAACGCACGTGTTAGCAGCTGCCATCTAAAATTACTTGAAGCCGAGTAAACCACGCCGCTTCATTGACAGGTGCGTCGAAAAGTTTATTTTAGTGTGCTAGAGCTTACAGTGGCCATTCGCCGCAGTTGTCTCTGTCCGTCCGTCCGTCCATGTGTGGTTTTGTGGCAGATTGCTCACCTGCAAATCGAGTGAGGGGAAGCCTACCCATCGTGTCAGGCGGCAGCGTATTTAATCGTGAGAGGCTGCTCGGTAAGAGCAACCTGGGTCGCAACCCAACGCAAGCAACACGAGCCCCAGTGATGGGAACACCTGCCATAGCACCTGCCTTGTGCCACTGCTCCACCGCTCACCTGCACAGCGGGTGGCTTACTTGCAAGTACATAGCCGGTGATAACCAGGCGAGAACCAGGGGCGCTAATTAGGCGGCACCGCCCCTAGGCGCACCCGTGCTAAGCGTAATGAGCAGCGGCGGTTAGGAGGAGAACGTTTTTCGAATGATGCTTGCACACTTGCTAAACGGAAGTTGGGGTGGTAATTGGGGGGGGGGGGGGGGGGGACTTGTACGACCTAGTAGGGCGTAGTTCCAACCGACAACTGACATCATGCTAGCGCACATATTCGCATTTGGCCTAACTGCCCGAATCGACTGACATTTTGCTTTTCTGCACATGGCTTCCACATGACGTCACAGCAGCCATTGTGGGGTACGGGACATTGCTTCCGCACTGCAGGTTGGGGGACGTGTCAAGAGCGGACTCTGATTCCGTCGCCAATCTCGTGCTACTGTAGCTTTCGTTTTCTCTTCGGACACCGGGAACAAGGGATGTCGGGATCACTGGACTTTGTTAAGAGCGGCGACAGCAAGTCTAGTTGCTATAGCAACGGCGACAGCAGGTCTCGCCTGTTGGCAGCCGACACATCGACACATCTGTTTCTACTGGACGGCTCCGAGCAACTCGATGATGCTTGCCATAACTGATACCAATGCTTCCATGTTTTTGCGTATTTATAAGTAAAGAAAATATCACACGAAGTCTAGAACTATATCGGTCTGGAACCAGCAAAGCAATGCATGCCGCTGACATGAAAAACGTAAAGGCCATGGAATGAGCAAGTAGAGGACAAATAATCAAATGAATGTTTGTCGTTCAAGAACCTTTACAATTTTTGTACTTATGCAACGGGTCAGGGAAATCTCAATGACGCTGTCCTTCGTTTCAGTTTACTGCGCAGCAGCAACTGTCACTGGTCATGCATTGCGAGTAGTTGCATCGAAATTTTAGTCGCAACAGCGAGCCATTGATAGGCCCTTGAAAGCTTGTGCTAGGATGGGGCCTCTTGCGTTACATGACTCAAGCTGGATGGGCGTTGCCACGACATCCAACACGAGTTAGCAATGTTTACGCCAAAATGTCTGTTCTAGTCTGAAAGAGATACTGTAGGTGAGAAAATCCAGAATGACTTCCGGCGCCGGTGGTTGCTTTGGTCAGTGGTGCGTGACAGTTCTAAAAAATTTCGGGGTGGGGGGGGGGGGGGTGGGCAAGCCCATAAGCCACCCCCACCCTTTTCGCTACGCCCCTGGCGGGCGCGAGGGCTCAGAGCGGCCCCAGTAGGCCTAACAGCCGAGCCACGTCGACTTTTGGCAGCTCCTACCCGGTGCGTCGAGTCCTGGGTTGTATTCTTGCCGCAGGCGGCTGGGCTGGCTTTGTCTTTTTAGCATTTTTATTATCCTTTGGCCCAAGCTCCCGTTTCCTGGCATCTGATTTTCATAATTATTTTGGGCGTTATTTGAAAAGCTACTTATCGCAACTAAAACATGGAAGCTCAAGAAAAAATGCTGTAATGAACGCAAAAATTTGCAGACTTGCGGAGGAGGCCTTTAACCCATTCTCTCTAGGGAGGAGACGCGGTCCATCGATCTTCAAGCCCGCACATGAGATGCCATCGGTATCCTACCGGAGGTCGACGCACGCCCATTATTCCCCCTTGAACACAATAACAGGTAGCAGCAGCGAAAATGCAAACATTGTGGCGAGTGTTATCGCCATCAAAATTGACGTGGATAACAGTGTCTGGAAAAACAGCCCCGGCTCGTTCGACAGAGCAGGACAAATGACGGGTACGTCCCAAAGATTTTCAGAATACGGTGGCACTTGTTTACTCAACCCTTCAGAACATCGATCGAGCGTTGATGGGAGGGGCGAACTGGGACTGAACGGTGGCTTAGTTGAACAGCGTGCAGCAGGACCCACCACAGAGCACCAGGTCCCACTGCCTAGTTGCGAAGACTGGAAAATGACTTGATTAACCATGGGTACGACTGAACGCGTAATGCTCACTGTTTTGACTTGTACAGCTGAGCGAGGCAAGCTTGAGAACCTGCAAACAAGAGAAAATAAAAGTCACGATCAGACGTTAATTACGCGCTGCTTGCGTCCTGTATCATTATTTGACCATATTGTAAGGTAAAAGGATAGTAAACCGTTACTGCGCAAGCAGCACCCAAGTACCACAGGTGGAACAGTGCCTTGGAGATAATGTCCGGAAAGTGGATTAAAAGCATATATATATACGTTCGCTGGTACCGTGGAGCCAAATGCCGCGGGAAAATATTGCTGGCTAATATTGGGCGGATTGGGGCGTAATGTATGTATCCTGGGAGTTAACGAACCAAGCATGTGATGCCTATTTTCCGAGCAGTCAAACGAATCGTTGCATTTTTTCGTGCAGTCAGAAAAGGAATCATTTTGCTGTCATAAAACTGTGTTCTGAGGCCTTGAGAAAAGAAAGGAAAACGATGACTCGTATCGCTCAAGTGCGGTTATGGAATGGGCGCATACTTTCCTCACTATCGATTGGATAAAAGACACACTACTCTGACGGGAGTGGCCGATCTCGAGCCGGGAGTTTGAATGCTATACCTGTTATCGGCCTCAGGAGATAAAGGACGCTTGAATTGAAGCCGCAGCACCTCTGCGTAATGTCACTTGACACATCGCCAGCGATCCGCAGTCCCATCGAGCACTTTTGATAAGGAAGCGAAGGAGAGTGCCTTCTGTCATACGTGAAGATAACATCAAGAGCGCCACACCATTTCCGCGAACAGGAGAGGTCATCTGAAGTCATGAGTTGCCGGGTGTCGCAAGTCAGTCAATGACCACAGAGGAGACAGAATGACGTTAGCAAGCTACCGTACGAGCGTCAGTCAGTAAATCAGCCGGCGGTAAGACAAGGTAGTATGGACAATTGCTCGAACGGAGATAATTACCGTGCTGAGACGATGTACGCGGCATTTGTTTCGGATAAGACTTGAGACGCTCGATATGTGTTGGGAGAAGAACAGTAAACAATGAACACGTGTACTGCTTATCGGTCACTGGATCCAGGCACAACGATCGGTACAGTGCGGATAAAGGATCGGCGAGGACGTTCAATGTCAATCGCAACGGGCAGAGCCTCCCGACGTCTTCATCCAGTGCGCATGCGCAGAAAAGTGGAATGTTTAGGGGAGTCCCCCAAGGCGGAGTAGATTTGTAAGAAGGGAGTAATTACTCATTAACATCCACCCAGGCGCAGTCATACGGCTACAGAGGAATGCTATACAGCGTCCACAGGCGCCTCGTATACAGCCGAAGAAAAATTAGTCCTTGTCCGGGGTTCGAACCCGGGACCACCGCCTCACCAGACCAGATACTCTACCATCTGAGCTAACAAAGAAGGCTGGCATGTGATCCATTGGTAGAGGAGCCAGATTATCTTACTCGACCCTTTCAGGCGCCCCTTGCCACTCCTCTCCAGAAAATCTTTTTTTTTTGCTGTCTTGTTCAAAATTCGGTGCGAAGTATTACGATAGTTGGAAATTGCATCAGCGAACCACCAGGAACCTTTAATGAAATAATCTAGGAATGAAAGGATCTTTTTTTTTTCGAAGGGGCACATGGCGCTAGAAAATTAGTATTGCGGCTTATAAAATCTGTCTAAACGTGTGTGGCGTGTGCGTGCGTGTAGGACGTGACACCACGATCCCTGTTCGGGAAAAAAATATTTGCTGCGTTCGTGCCCGAAAAAAGGCGTGGTAAAAAAGGTTTAACGCCTCTAATCTGCACGGGGGGGGGGGGGGGGGGGGGGGGGGGGGGGGCGGTTGCATTCTGCACAGACTTCGCACAGCACATGGGCGTTTGCATTTTGTCTCCATAGAAGCGCTGCCGCGACTGGGATTTGATCCCGCTACCCCTTCGGTTCAGAAGCCGAATGCTAAAGCCATTGAGCCAAGGCCACTTCCGGAAAAAAACAAAAAAACGCGAATTTGCGATGTCATACACAGAGGAAACGTAGGAAACTGAACAGGACTTGTCGGGCTAGTTGGTTGATCATAATGCAAAAAAGATGAACTGCGCAACAAGAACACGGACGAAAGGGAGGCAGTGTTAGTGTGTGTCTGCCTCCCTTTCGTCCGTGTTCTTGTTGCGCAGTTCGTCTTTTTTGCGTAGGAAACTGAACCGGCTCTTAACGCAGATAAAACCAGCCCGAAGCAGGGGAGCGGCTTCAGCCTCCTCCCCTGCAGGAGCTCTCTGCAGATCGCTTTTCGCTTTGTGACGAAACATGCTTTTCTCGATTTAAGAGCAGGTTTAACCATTTTCTGTGTCCCACTAAGTATAACGGGCACTGTACAAAGCGCCCGAAGTTGCCCCTGCAGCTAAGTCCCCGATGCAGAAGGGTACTGACAGAAACTAACCATAGTTATTGCACAATTCATGTTACATAGGATCATGCCCACTATAAACTCGTTTCCCCCCTCAACAATTGGTCGCCAGGCCCGATTTCGTTTGCTCTGCTCTGTCACTTCGAGTTCATTGTGGCAAGGCCGTAATGGCGGCGGTTTCTGGTTAAACCTGGAGTGACGCGATAGCTGCAGCTGGCCCCAGTGGAATTTGCTCAGTTGGATTGTTAAGTCAGTCTTTCACCGCTCGCGGCCGTTTTGCTGGGCGTTCCTTCTTCATCTTCGTCCCACTTGACACGGCACATGCGCACAGCTGTGGCAGCTCGGTTTCGCCGGCGCGCCGCGCCGCCGGCAGCAGCAACTGCTCCGCACCACGTGGCTGGTCACGTGACCAGCCACGGCGCCGCCAGGTGCTCCACACCACGTGACAGCGTAGTAGCGTGGCAGCGCCGCCACGCTGAAGGCTCGAAATGCTACCGTAATGTAGCTATCGCTACAAAAGTGCTGCTACTTATGCGAGAGAAATGAAGGAATTCACGTATACGAACCCAATGCTGGTCGGAAGCATTGTCTATACTGCCGATCGACCCTCCCGTTTCATCATAGTCAAGGAATCAAGATGAAGTTCAGAAACGAAGCCCATGCGTTTATTTGGCTTAGTGACTTGCATACTTCGCTTCTACTAATTTGCCTAACCTAACAAGGTTGCGCCAAACGTTTGACCATAAAGGAGGCAATGGTGAAGCTTTTGAAAAAGAAAGACGAATAACACTGCGTCTATTAACCTATTGCGCGTAAGTTACCGTCCATATATATAACACCTTCCAGCGATTAGGTAAATCACACTTTTTGAAGATCTGCACTCGTGTTGCTGAAGCAGCCCGTCACCTGTAACGCATATGCAGTAAAAATAAGACATTAAAATTCTGTGCCTCCTGCATTCCGTAGTTTAAGGTTACTTCCGTAGTTTAAGGTTACTGCACTGCAGATGTACGGGAAAAGAAAAGACAACAAGGTTTACCGAGATTAATTTTATCCCAATAACAAAGATTGGATTAGCTGATTTCCAGACGCTTTGAAAGGAAACTTCATCTTGTTCTGACACATGCGCATATTAAAGCAATAGCAAAATTTATAATCTTTCCATAATTTGCTGATGCAGCCGAACACCTTCAAGAATGCTATTTCTTTTTTTATTGGAAGGCTCGCTTTCGCAGCCAAGTATCACGCAACAAACTTTCTCTGTCTTTCTGACTTTTCTCTCCGAGAAATAAGTTGCGAAACTTGGCGTGCGCAATAGTTCGAGAATTCGATACTCTTTTTGGACACGGAAAATGACAAAATACTGACGTCGATGCAGTGTGTACCGCAGCGCAGGGCTAGGCAGAGGAGCGCTTTCAGTAGTGCCGAAATTCGCTGTCGCGTTTGTGACGGCGTTTTAGGTCTAAACGTGTCGGGACAGCCAGCAACCC
Organism: Amblyomma americanum; assembly: GCF_052857255.1. Taxonomy (NCBI): domain Eukaryota; kingdom Metazoa; phylum Arthropoda; class Arachnida; order Ixodida; family Ixodidae; genus Amblyomma; species Amblyomma americanum. Next base: position 209,061,603 of record NC_135501.1, read on the forward strand.
AGCGAGTCTGGAGCCGGTCGAACGAGACGTATTCTGCCCGGTCTCCCCTTGGAATCGCTGCGCTGGCGACTACGGCGCATTTGCGCGAAGCTGAATCGTGCTGTCGCTTGCAGTCGTTTTACGAAACCCGAGGTTACGGAACTACTGCTCACAGGAAAAGGTAATGGGATAATGCACGCCTACGAATAGTTTTCTGCTCACCGTGTTTATTTTGATGACAGATATCAATTACGCCACTTCCTATCCTTTGTGCTGATTATTTTTTTTTACAGCGTTTACGCAACGCGTCTGACGTCACGCGCCCGGACAGACGCGTGTGATGCTTTTCCGAGCATGCGTAACCTCCGGGTGTACATCTGGCACAATTAAAAGGCGTAACCCCGACGACAAAGTGTGCAAGCTCACGAGCAAGACCTCACCTGTCCTTTCTACGAATCAAAGCGTTTGCATTATTTCGTCATTGCGTCACCAAGTGACGTCACGCGTTTGAGCCGTGTTTATCCATACGGCCGGGCTTAACATCGACCCTAACGGGTGTCGATTCGACGCACGTTATAAAGCTTCCCCCCCCCCCCCCCCCCCCCCGTCATCCAAACTCCTATTGCAAAGCATTGCAGTCTAGAGAAATTTTCCTTATGGCAACACCCCTACTTTTTCGATTTAAAATATGCCTAAGGCGATAACATTCGTACTGATAGTTGCAGACCCACGCCTCAGCGTAATGTTATACTTTCCCTTTCTCAAGCCTAACAGGATGAACGCAAAGGAGTCTCCGGAGCTTTGTGTGAAACGAAGTTCGGCGTAGGACTTGAGTGAAAAGGAAATGAACCCACGGAAGGTGGAAGCCGCCGCGGTGGCTCAGTGGTTGTGGCGCTCGGCTGCTGACCCGAAAGACGCGGGCTCGATCCCGGCCGCGGCGGTCGAATTTCAATGGAGGCGAAATTATAGAGGCCCGTCTACAGTGCGATGTCAGTGCACGTTAAAGAACCCCGGGTGGTCGAAATTACCAAACAAAGCCAAAAAGATGGGACGGGCGTTTGACTGCAACTGCTATACGTCTCCTTAAAATGCACAATACTCCTTCCTGTTCACGAAGGCAGGCGTGCGCGATAGAACTTTCTGTTTACCAAGAACGTCGTTAAAAACAAGTTCTTGATTATCAACGACTAAGAACTTCGGTGCCACCGAGTTGTATCGCGCATGCTCACTTGTGTGACCGGCAGTGTGTCATTCGCACAAATGCAACTACAGTCGGCCCCCTTGTTACATTGCTGCTGCCCGTGGTAGTCTTTGTGTCGCGCTACATTACAAGCCATCATTTATGCGAAAATATGACTCCGCAACGTTTTATTCTGACGCTTGATATTAATTATGCTTCCCAAACAAATGAAGCGAAAGGTTTCGACACGCACCGTGCATTGAAGTTACTCGGGTCACTTGCTGAAGAGGTCCCATGCAGATCCCAGAACAGTCTGTGATGATGACAGCTAGTCCGACGAAAAACGCTGTTGATTTGATGAGATTAAGATGGCTTGCGACAAAGGCGATCCTCACCGACTCGCTGAGCGCCGTCACGCCGTGGGAGACAGGAAAGCTGCGCACAGGAAAGCGGGTGGGTTGTTACTATGCGAGCGAGGATCAACGTCTTGAACGCATAGTAGTAGTAGTTTATTACTGCCATTGCTACTATGCGCGGATCGAAGACGTCCGTGTGCACTTTATTCGCCAACTTTTAGACAGAAAATTGGTTTTCAAGCACTGATGATTGGTGGCGTGTCGAAGGAGAATAAGAAGGCTGCGCAACATTGTCGGATCACCGACAGCCTTTCCAACTCGCTCTCATTCCGGTACGCTAAGTAACGCGAGAAAATACACAGTCCACTGGCCTCACAGCAGCGATAAGGAAAAGAAAATTGCTGTTTCTTAAAATAATCAGTGACGCAAGCTAACAAAAGAATTGAAATATGTTATCCGAACAGCGGCCAATAATTTTGCACACAACCGAAACTCAGGCATCTATAGATACCTTCTTTTAGTAGCCTAGAGGCGAGGTTCCGTTTTATTAAGGCATTCGAAGTAACGCGACATAAGGTGCAAGCCACCGGTCCGCATCCGGCCTATTTGCAGCGAGTACTAATCAACTGGTCGTCGTTTCCGGAAGCACACACGCGTAAAAACCAACATATACTTAGAATAAGCTTCAGTTGACCGTCTGTTATAGCATGTTGGCCTAAAGGCAAAGGCAATTTTCCTTTCGTTTTTACTTCGGTGTCGGTTCCCGTCGTACTGCAGTCAGCTTCCGATTTCGTTGAAAACCGCGTTTTAACGACAGCTAATGCGAGCCCCGCCTGCAATGCGCGCACAGAGATATCCCCACCTTCCCTGCACCAGTGCTGCCAGTATGCAACCGCACGGCTGCAGCGATTCCGCTGCCATGTTTAGCGCCGCTTCCGTTGACAACAGCTCATTCTGTGGCCGAGCTACAGCCAACTAAAAGCGCTCTCTGGCGAAGTTCTCGCGGAAACGAGACGCGATAACGGCACGTCGCTGACAACGGCGTGACGATGGTACTGGCTTAATTGTCGCTGTCCGTATATTCGGGTGCGGAAAGTGGGCCTCATTTAAGAGCACGCAAAAACACATGAACGACTCTACGCTGTGACATTAAAGCGCGTAACGACAGCGGCAAGATGAATTGCCACGCGGGGGCGTTATCTTCGCCAGTGGGTGTGGAAGAGTATGCTATTGGCAGAACCTCTCCTGTTTCATCAAAGTCTCTCGGCAGTCGAAGCCGCGGCGCGTTCGATGCACATTCTCGGTGTCGGCTGTATATAATGCTTGTGCACAAAGTGGATTTAGTCGCTTTGGGACGTTAAACACCCATAAACCATAAAAAAATAGACGGAGCACGATACGTAGTCAGCTGCTTGAACGTTACATCTATTAGGCACGGACGCGACACGGCAAAAGCGCTGAGACTTAGAGATGTGCTGCTGCAGGGCGCCTCGCCTGAAATCGGATCAATGTTTTTGGTTACTGCTGACGTTATCATCGGACGCAACTGTGCGATGGCCTCCTTAGGCGGCGGATCGCTAAGATGAAGCCCGTCGCGAGCAGGCTCTTGTTACAATACACGAAAATAGTTGCGTAATAACTGATGGGCACTCGACAGCAGAGCGTGGAGCCTGCCTGCTGGAAGCCCATGACGCAAGGTTCAGGAATTAGTTGTGGTTCGATACATCATAGAAGTCTCAAGGTATGCCGACTGAAAAGGACAAGGATTCCAAACAAGAACCTAATTGCTTGCATTCTTGGGTCCAGCGCAGTGCAGCGGAATGAAAATCGTACAGCTCTGTGCCCTGCTGTGCATATTTTGTGCATAGACGGTGCTCTACTATGCTTCTTGAGCATGAATTGTTGAGAAAGACCCTAACACTTCGAATAAAGGACCCTAGTACTCTGGGGAAAGCCTAAAATGGGGGTGCGGGGGGGCACTTAAGCTTCGCCTGAAGGCTATGCCGTGGCAGTGTTAATGCTATCTTCTACTTATTTAATTAGCACATGTTTCTAGTTACGCCCACTCATTAGAATACATCAGTAGGCATACTAGACCATGTCATACACCACAAGACACACAAGGTCTCCCTTTAACCATGTCGAATGAACGTGCCTCAATGACCTCGGGATAGCGCTCCTGGCTCGCAACTGAAGGGCCATGGGTTGGAAATTTCGTACCCCGATTTTCTTTTCAGCGTGCTTAATTTTTGTCATATTCTTATATGTCATAACGGCACTTCAGTCGTGCTTGGACTTCATATTCACAACTTACTCGAGACAGAGAGAAATGACTTTTATTCGCACTCGAGTGCTGATAATTTTCATTCCACAGCTCAGCCTGTAATGTCGCAACTCTCTAGACCAATCCTGAATTAGTGCGACAACGCGCACGGATTTTCCTCCGAACGTCCGCTCTGGCACTGTCGCGTTGGCATCGTTAAGGATCCTACCTCCTTGAATGACCCTACGTGTTGAAGGGGCCTAGCGTCGTGAAGAAAGCACCTTAACGCCGAGGAGAAAAGACCCCAACACCGCAAAGAAAGGACTAACCCTTCGAGTACCCTAAAGTCGCGAGGCACCGTAAAACCGCGGGGAACTTCACTTTTAAGCATCATCTCTCTCGATTTGGCGATGGATTTGCTGATGCAGAGTGCACGCATGCGACAAAGGTATACAGATAGCATGCGAGCCTAGCGCACGCTGGTTCGATGGATGCACGTTGCTCACAAAACGAAATAAACGGCCAGAAGGCCCGGATCACGATGGACGAGGGTACGACGACGATAAGAACGATTCGGCGTGCTTCTATGCGCGTGTTCTGGAAATAAAGCAATTCAGTTGTCTGAGCACTGTTCATGCTGTTCTGCGCGTCCCATATAGTATTTGCACTGTTTTGTTCGTTTTACACGAGCCTGCATGATGACCAGAGTGCCTGATCTGCCACCGACCGTTGTGCACCATCCGGGCAATGGCGGCTCCGTTGAGCAGCGCCCTTCGACGCACCATCTGCCCCCAGCGACGCGCGGCGCTCTGCAGCGTCGAGGCGTTGTTCCGCTCGGAAGCGCGGCGTCTGGTGGCCGGCTGGCCGCTGAAGCTGGGCCGCTCAGCACGACGCCGCGCCGAGGACTCTCGGAAGGCGCGCGTCGCGCATGTCATCGACGTGGCCGGGAGGGCGGCGAACTGCGAAGGAGGCGCAGGTTTGAACAGACAGGCAAACGAGGAGGCCAACTCTTTTAGGCGGCAATTGTGGGAAAGTTCAGAGCACCTGGCCTTCTTTGACTTGCGCTGAAAATCTCAGTATATGTATACGTTGTTTTCGCGGATTGCAAAACCAGGGAAGCCGTGCTCAGGAGACGGACGTCATGTGGACACTGAGCCACCGTTCAGGATAGACAATCGTGCACGACCGCAGAATACACGGAGAGAAATAGGCAATCTGGTGATATTACCAATAAGGTCCCGCACTTTCGCATCTATTGCCAGTGCTCTTTAGAATATGCAGTGGCTCACTGTATTCGGCGTTCAGCTGCTTATCCCACGGTGCCGGATTCGATCCCTGTCGCGACGGACATATTTCGATGGAAGCAAAATACAAAAACGCCTGTGTACTGTGCGATGTCAGCGCACGGTAAAGAACTACTTGCTTTTGGGCTAGTTGGTTCGCCATGAAGATGAATGGCACAAGGGAACGAAAACATGAAGACACAGGGACAGAAAGGCGCTCTTTCTGTCTGTCTTCCTGTGTTCGTTCTGTTGCGTCATTCATCTTTACGGTAAGGAACCTCAGGTGGTCTAAATTAATCCGCTGCTGTCCGCTACGGCGTCCCTCGTAGCCCATATGTCGCTTCGGCAAATTAAAGCTCACAATTCACAAATTTGCAATGCGTAGTCAGCAATAATTTGACTTGCGGGCACTCAGCGTGGCGCATGTGTGCATCAACGCCAAGGTTTGGAACAGCGGATGCTTCATAGCGTATTGAATCGTGCTTTGTTGTGCTAGTGCTGCTTGCTTGTATTGCAGATTTTTCCGAGAAGTTTAGCTGCAAGCCCAACAGATGTCATCCGGATGACCGGGTGGCGGAGGGCAGCACGGTTTTTTTTTCTTTCACACGTTCCAACGAAAGCTCCCTGTGAGAAAGCCGGATTAGGATGTGGACGGGCTTGGCCTCCGGTCTTCTGCCGGAAGTAGATACGCAGCGGGTGTTGATTCCCTGATGGCTATTACCGTCACATCCAGAAAGAGACTACAGTAGCTAAATGCCTTCACTTGCAAGGTCTGTCACGCGCAACAGATTCGGAGCCCTCTGCTATGGCGTGCGTGCCTTGTATAGTGTCTAACGTTATTTCGGCACGAAAAAACCCAAAGAGATAATGTCAGTCGCTTTTTAAACGGGCAAGGCGATGCCGCAGAACAATTCAACTTGAACATTTTGCGTTGGACCACTTGACAAAAGTGAACCTGACGGTCATTTACAGATGGTTTGAGGATCCGAATGTTTCGAACATTAATATCACCAGAAATGTGACGTCAGCTAGAGAAGTCGAGGCAGCACTTACCAGTAGAGTGACGACGCCCGGGCACCTCTAGGTCAAGAACGTTGTCGCGATGTCGACTCCATGGCCGAACTTTGCGGTTTCCGAAAGCGAGCTGCTGCTGCAGCGACCCAGAGCTGTGCGCCAAGGCTGCGCGCTCCTCGACGACGCGTTAGTATCTCTGGGATAAATCCAGTAGGAAACAAGCAAAAAAAGCCAAGACCGATCCCACCCAACCAGTACAGCGCCCGGCTTATCTATCTGATGAAACAGAAGAAGAAAAAGTAAGAAGAGAAGGAGGGCATAGTGGAGAGGGGACAATTTGATAAGGACCCGAAAGAAACCTCCTCACATTCAATCAGAAAGAGGCGATGAGACGAGCCAAGTCGATCAACACACGCCCTATTGTGCGGCGCCTGCGAAGCCTTGACCGCCAGCGTACGTTGAAGATGCCTACAGTGACGCCGAAGGCTTGGCGTTCTGGTCTACGGGGTAGCTTATAAACTTGCGCAGATTGGATGACAAGCCTTACCAGGCTGATGGCAGACACAGCAGGCAATGCAGTTTGGGGACCTTTCGGGCAGTGGTGGTGCTGTTGTGTTCTGTGAGCCTTGACCATAGGCTCGCGCCATCGTTACCTTTAACGGATGCAGCCCACCAGTTGCTACCGGTGCCTTTTTTGCTGAACTGCCGAACGACGAGTAACGGTGCGCAGAAATGTCAAGTAGCTGTCTCAAGGAAGCAAGCACGCACTTTACACCGAAGAGAAAAATAAAGGATAACAGATGACGACAGAAAGAAAAAGTCGAGACAAGATTGACAGACGCAGAAGCGATCCTTTTACGCGCACGTCCTTGGCGTGATTACGACTATCTAATCTTGAGGGAGAGGCGGGGGCATGGAGACTTGGAATATGTTCTGCCGCATTCCTCTGTTTCTTTCATTTCAGCTTTACTCAGGCGGCCTTATCTTACTGTGACTCGCCCAATGTGGATGTCCCCGGATAACGCCCAGATGCAGACCCTGTTCTGGGCGTGGTCACGGCTTAGGGCCCAACTAGTCCGGCAGATTTGATTGAGGCACACGACAAGAACAGTGCCAAGGTCTTACTCATGGCTGGTCATTGTAATCAGGCGGACGATCTTGTTCAAGGCTCCCGGCTAAGATTTTACTTTCCTTACTGTATACGCAGCCCTTCGTGCACACTTGGAAGAAGCGGCGGCAGATGGTGGTTTGTTTCCTCTTGTGGTTATTACCTTAACTAAGTTGGCTTTAGCTCCAAAGCGAACCGTCTGTGTGTAGGCCGAGTATCTTGAGCATTGACGATAGGACGTTAAATACACTAGATAAAAGAAGACACCAAAACACACCCTAATGTTAGGGGAGTAACTAAGGGCATGGTCTAGAGGTTAAACGCGCATTATAGAATTGCGATTCACCAGTTGTACGGCAGGCAGAGGTCTGAGAGTTGCAGCGCTAAACCGAATAAATTGTTTAAATAGCGTAACACTTACTGGGGTGCTAGTTGGTGCATATTTTCGGAACTTAGCGCCAAAAGAGACAGCACACACACGGGAAAGTGTGCATCGGCCAAACTGGCCGCTGTATTAATGCTCGCCTAGCAGGACATGAACGCGATTTAAGGAATGGCAGAGGTCCTCATTTACGACATCACTGTAAAGCCTGCGGTGAAAAAGACAAAAACATGTGTGAAGCGAGACTGAAGGAAATAATATTTTAGGCAGGCATAAGGACCAGATAGCCCGTGAACTGGTCGAGGCATTCCATAACAATTCTCCCGTTTGCGGAAGAAGGTATTGATGATATGTGAAAAGTTTCTCACTGCGAACTCTGCAGTAACTACCGCCTGCTATTCCTAGAGCCTATGCCATAGCCGGCAACTGCCTGGTCTCCAGCCTGCTTCTTTCCTACCTTGGCATTGCAGCTGTTTGCTCATTATTACAGTATACTGTGATTTTACTTTGTTCATTGCAAATTCCACGTCTTCTTTGACACTTTCAACGATCTGGTCATCATGGCTGGATGTATAGGCGCGTAGGCCTGCACCACCTTCAGCTTGTACCTCTTATTAAGCCTAATTACGGTAGCTGCCACCCCCTCTATAATGCAATCGAATTCCTCCTATGTTGCCAGCTATATCCTTATTGATGATTAATCCCACACCCAGTTATTGTCTGTTGGCTAATCCACGATAGCATAGTACGTGCCTGCCCATTACCACTGTATATGCCTCACCTGCCCTCCTACACTCACTAAGCCCTATGACATCCCATTTAATACCCGCTAGTTCCTCAAACAGCACTGCTAGGCTAGCCTCCCTGTATAAGGTTCTAGCGTTAAACGTTGCCAGGTTCAGTTTCCAATGGCGGCCTGTCCAGAGCCAGAGATTCTTAGCACCCTCCACTGCGTCATAGGTCTGACCGGTGCCTTGGTCAGTTGCTTCACAGCAGCTGGGGACTGAGGGCCGAGGGTTAATTGGTGTATTCATAGAAGGTTGTGGCCAAGTATAACACTAAGGTGGGCAAATCCTGTTTATTTATTTCTGATGAGGGAATGCGTTGTCGGTTCCGGGTACCGAGAGCAGGCGTGCCCCAGGCGTGGTTATGCAATTACATCGACACGCACGTCTTTTCGTAATCTGGTGGAGAATTGCGAGGCACCGGGATTCGAGCCCCGGTCCTCTTGCACGCGAGGAGATGCTCTACCTCTACGCCATCGCTGCCACAACCGTGGCACAAGGTGAAATGTGATCCATAATTTACCTTGAGCAGTAAAGGGCTAGCTTCGCACCTGTATAACTCCTGCCATGTCGTCTATGGACACCTTTGTTTGGTAAGCATCACAAATATATCCCCCCGCCTTTTACAGAATAGATGAAATGAAGAAATGGCTGCAACTACAAAAATTAGTAAGAACCAGTAATTAAGTTAACTAAAACCGGCAAACAAAGGAGAAAAAAAATTCCGAGTAGCCTGAGCAGCACTCACTGCACAAAGTGCGCGCTTATAGCACCGATCCATGCCTCGGTAGCTGAACAGAAAGAAATATCAGTGTTCTTAGCTTTTTATAAAAATAATAATGAATAAATCAGTGCGCCTAAGTATCACGATGATGTCTCACTTCGACAGCTTATTCGGAATAGCCAGCCTTGTTGACGTTAACGAGGAGCTGTGTACAGTCCGTAGTGAGAACAGTTTCGCTCCAATGCACGAAAACGATTCCTGTGGTCCTCTTCTTCGGTTGCCAACCAAATGAACGCACTGCGCGCCTTCTCTGCAACGACCTCGGTACTGCGAGCGGCTGAATGCTTCCGTGATTTCCGATGAAAGAGCTGGCGTTCCGCATCTGGTGTCCCCCAGCGAAGTGCAAACTCTCGCTGTTCGGGCAGACCCCCTAGTTCGGGTAATTCAAACGCGCTACCGTATCGCGGACTTTCGGTGAGCTTCAAAGGGATGAACAAGGACGTCATTGTGCGCAGAAGATCTGAGAACTTGTCTTTGGGAGCTCAGCTTCTAAATGAAGCAGCCGCTTGCTACCGTCTCTGGTTCGGGTCAGAAGGCGCTGCGTGAGGCTTTTGTGTTCTCCACTTCTTACTGTCTTGCAAGTTTCCGTTCTCCCAGCCGTTCCTAGCCGCATGGTAAATGTGCGTCAGTGTCAGGCTCGCGGCTCACTCACTCACACTCACTCGCTCGCTCACTCACTCACTCCTCACTCGCTCACTCACACTCACTCACTCCTCACTCACACACTCGCTCGCTCACTCACTCCCACTCACTCCTCACTCACTCACTTACACTCACTCACTCTTCACTCACTCAACTCGCTCGCTCACTCACTCACTCCTCACTCGCTCACTCACACTCACTCCTCACTCACTCACTCGCTCGCTCACTCACTCACTCCTCACTCGCTCACTCACTCACTCACACTAACACTCACTCACACTCACTCACTCCTCACTCACTCAACTCACTCGCTCACTCACTCACTCCTCACTCGCTCACTCACACTCACTCCTCACTCACTCACTCACTCACTTACACTCACTCCTCACTCACTCACTCGCTCACTCGCTCACTCACTCTCTCACTCACTCGCTCACTCGCTCACTCACTCTCTCACTCACTCCTCACTCGCTCACTCGCTCACACTCACTCCTCACTCACTTACACTCACTCACTTACACTCACTCACTCAACTCACTCGCTCACTCAACTCACTCGCTCACTCACTCACTCACTCACTCCTCACTCACTCACTCACTCACTCACTCCTCACTCACACTCACTCACTCACTCACTCACTCACTCACTCACTCACTCACTCACTCACTCACTCACTCACTCACCAGGTCTTTCCGCCGAGTGTGCTGAACTGCCGAGCCGAGCCGCAGAAAAGCAGTGCAACAAGCCTTGTTTGCTGAGTTGCGTGTCTAAAAGTAAACTCAAGTAATAAAAGGGCGCGATGCGCTACGGCAGGATACGGGGTTCAGGGGAAGTACTCTCGCCTGCTAGCCGCTTCCTCGGTTAACGTTTCGCGCCAATAGAGGTTCTGGAAAAAGTTCTTGCGCTTGGACACGAATAGAAAAAACATGTAATTCGCAATAGGAATAGCATGAGTCTAAAGCCGAGGGCGGAAAATAGCATTCGCGCTCCCGGCGGGTACGCGCGCACAGTCGTAAAACGCCGCCCGAAAAAGTTTACGAAGTGCTCGTAAAAGCCACCTGATTCCTACACCGTATTTCCGGCCCCTGCACTCTGTTGCGAGCCTTAACCGGACATCTTGTCTCTTTGCAGACTTACAGGACCGAACATTTTTGCTACGAAAAATATGTTAAGGAGGCTTATTATATTAATTATATAGCAGTTTTTTAATGGCTACACAAACTGTACAGCATTACTTAACTATTAAGCTGGCCTCGTCAGAACACAGCAGATCTCACACGGGAAATGAGCTTTTGAGGGTAGATTAGGCTCGATTAAACTTTGTCAGGTTAGGGTAGGTAACCCAAGGGTAGGTTATCAAGTAAGCTGTCCCTGTAGTAACCTGGACGAAGACTTAATGACAAGTCCGCGAATGCGTATGGCAGAGCACTATGACGAGCTTGCTTTTAGAAACAGCTGTGGAATCCAAAGAGATTCATTTTTATAATCGGGGGGTTCTTACCAGGCCGTTAACCTCCTTCGAGGCCCAAGTCGCGACCTCCGAGCTCCGGGCACCGCACACCACTTGCGAACATCTTTACTGCGGCCATCTTTACAACACCGAGCAGGACGCTTTTCGCGGCACCAAACATTTATGGGCCTTTCCCAAAAGAGTGCTGGCTGCTAAGATGATTTGCTACCCGTGCCGTTTCGCTTGGTCTGGCGGCTGACAGGGCTACAGGAAAAGAAGGTGTTTTCCTTGGCGTCCTCTCGCTCTCGCGGCGCGGTGCCATCTCTCTCCCCGGTCACCGCCGATTTCGTCAGCTTCGGCCAATCAGCGTCCGCTTCTGCGGGACTGGCCAGCACTCCCGGGCGGCCCGTCTGGCTACTCGTCCTCGGAGAAGCTCCTTCTCCACGCACTCGGGAGGAGGGGACTGAAAAGGGAACGGGGGAAAATGGTGCTTTGGCTGTTCACGCATTGCAGGTTAACCGGAAAAATCACTGAGGCTAGACATATCTTGCGACCACGTGACTGTTATGTCCGAAAATTTTGGGCAAAAGTTTCGAATATTGGATAATTGCAAGGAACAATTATGGAGATACTGAAGGTAATGGTTTATTTTCCAGTGTGTAGAAAAGTCTTTCTTTAAAATTTTTTTTTCACCTCTCTCATCGAGCAGTAAAGATTGTCACAGAAACCAACGTGGAACGCTTTTGACGATAACAAGAACTTCAATAGTAAAAAAATGCAAGAGTGTGGATGGAAAATCTGCGGATATATTGATTGTCATAATGAAATCTTACAATATATGAAAAAATTACGTTCTTAAACTCTTCCCTGTTCAAGAATGCTTCAGCAAGAATTGTTAGATATTGTTGACTGGCAACGAGATAGCTTTTCTTGAGGGTCTTTTTATAGTGGCTTTTATGACATATGATTTTCTGTGATGTTTTTGTTGTTTGTATGCTCCGCGGGGTTGATTGCTTAGCTACACCGGGTATTTCAGCGAACACACAAAAGTTTCAAAAACAGGCTTTTTGGGATAAAAATATGGCTTTCGTGGCACAATATCACCAGTGTTGGCGGACAACAGAAAACCTGCGAATCGTCTTAAGTATTAAGCTTGTTAGCTTAATTTTAATAAATAACTTTTTAACTAGCAGAGTTAGACGCTTAGTTATATATAATATATAATTATATAATTGGTTTTTGGGGAAAGGAAATGGCGCAGTATCTGTCTCATATATCTTTGGACACCTGAACCGCGCCGTAAGGGAAGGGATAAAGGAGGGAGTGAAAGAAGAAAGGAATAGGTGCCGTAGTGGAGGGCTCCGGAATAATTTCGACCACCTGGGGATCTTTAACGTGCACCGACATCGCACAGCACACGGGCGCCTTAGCGTTTTTCCTCCATAAAAACGCAGCCGCCGCGGTCGGGTTCGAACCCGGGAACTCCGGATCAGTAGTCGAGCGCCCTAACCACTGAGCCACCGCGGCGGGGCAGACGCTTAGTTGCAATTAGATATTTGTAGCCGGTAGTTAGTAATAGCCATACCAGTTTTTAGAATTTTGAAATCGTGATTGCCCTTGGCGCTGTGGCTCGACAAAATTTCGCATTTTCGACTAGTTACGTGCAGTGGAGGGGTTGCTTTGCATGCATGCTTTCGAACGCGCATGTATTTTCGCACGATGTAGCCACATTTTGTCGAACTACAGCGGCGAAGGTAATCGCGTTCCCGAAATTCTAAAAACTGATATGCCTATTACTAACGACCGGCTACAAATCTCTCTTAAACCATTTGCCTATCTGTGACAGTTAAAAAGTTGTTTATCAGAAATTAGTTAACCAGCTTACTCTTTGAGAAAATTCACGAGCTTTCCGAAGTCCGCCAACATTGGTAATACTATGCTGCGAAAACCATATTCTTAACACAAAAAGCCTATTTTTGGAACAAGTTTTGAAAGTGTTCGCTGGAACACCCGGTATAATCTGCTCGCTTCGATAAGCAAGTACAGCACTTGTCTCCGTCTTCCGAGTCTTTGTCGTTGGCGCTGGTCGATTCAGTAGGACACCTTACCGACTTGCCCAAATGTCTACTCTTCTGAATCAAGAACAAGCAAGCAAAGGGAATAAATTGAGCTCTATGAAAGGCGAACAAAAGCGCACCAGAGTGGAGGGGCACTTTTCCATCCCGTGAAATGATGGTGATCCGACGAGTCGTGCAACTTACATTGTTCAAGTGAGCCAGCAACCATGTAAGCAAGTATAAAAACAAACCATAACGCAAAGAGTAGGGATGTTTGAGGAAACGTCAGTATCCTGCTTCGTATTGTGTATCCGTGTTCATGACACTTGAGAAGTTGGCGTAATCCGGATTAAAGTTGTATCTGACGTCTTCCACAACACTAACTTCAGATTGTGCAAAAAAAAGAGAAGAGGATTGTGGATGAAGGAAAAAACATGTCTAAGACGTTCATCCGTAGACTTCCAGCTCTACCTCAGAATGTCAGACAAGGCTAATTTATAGCTGTCAAAACACATCACGCAAACGACCACCACACACAGTGACATTGGACTAAATATCGAGGCTTTAAAAAATGAAAAAAAAGAAAGCTGGGAATTTGACCTCAGGCTTTCTAGCTGGCAGCGAAGACTGCGAGAAAAGTAAGATCAGGGCGCTCTGACAGTCTTCTATAATCTTCGACAACGTAGCGAACTAGAGCCGGACGTTCACGTTAGCACACCTTTATGGGCTGGGTTAGGGCATTTTACCAGGGGCATACTCTAGTCGTCCTTGTGGCCACCGTGTCCCCTGTGTCCTAAGCTGCCGACGCTTTGGGGCTCATTCACACTTGAGAGTCGCCGAGGTCGCGCGACCAGCAGTCGCCTGCGACTACGCCGCAGTTCGACAACACCGATGTTCACACTTCCATGGGCGACCTGCAGGTCGCCTTCTCGTTCGATTCTCGTTTGAAATGAGAACTCTTGGGAATGACGCCGTTCGCGCGCTTTCGAGAGTTTAGTCTGCTTTGGCCGCGTCACCTGCGCTTGCGCTTGACCCTCGAAAGTGCTCTGGTCCCTCGATATTAGCAATGTGCTGCGACGACCTGAGCGAAGAGCAAGATATAGCGGAAATGTGCACCGCGACCGTACAAGCGCCCTGCCAGCCAGCCTGGATGCCGGCCGCTAGCGTCAGAAAAAATGCGTTAGTATGTTGTTTGTTCGCGTTCATACCATGCTCTGGGAACTCGAAATTCAAAAATGAATCAATTTTGAGAGTCGTTGGCCAATACCGAGCATCTGGATACAAGCAAATTTCTTCTCATAGCCGCTCTGCTGCTGTTGCCCAAAGTGGCTCGATCGCCTGACGTCTGCTTTCTCCGCTGCTGAAGCCGTCACGGAAATCGAGCATATTTTTATATTATCATGAGACGGGGTTCACAATAAAGCCGTGACGAAAGTAGCATCTTGGTTACAACGCTGGTCAGTTCCGCAACGCCCTCAGCTGCGGCATCGATGTGAAACCGGCTAGGCTTAGCGACGACTACGGCAGCCAAGGAGCAGATAGCGCAGTTCGTCGCTCGGCGCACCCGCGAGCGGCGTCGTTGCCAAAAGCTCGGCTCGCTCGCTGATTGCTTCAGCGGTTTGCGACTTGCAGTCGCGGGGCTGCAAAATCGAGCAGCGAGCGACTGGCCCACGACTGTCGCTTTTCGACCAACGCGACCGTTTGCGATTGTCGCTTTTCGACCAAAACAGTCGCACGACCTCTGCGACTCTCACGTGTGAATGAACCTTTACACCCTTGAGGGAGAAGCTAGTGAGAGCACAGGGAAGTTGTCCGGCTTTACAGGCGTCGGGCCAGATCATGCAGCCGGACGATTCAAGAAAGCTACACATTAAAAAAAAAACGTAGTTTAAATTTAGTTAAAAATATGTTTCTCGAGTTGAGGTCATCGTAGTTTCTTATTTTATTTTTCCTGTCAAGTCAAGAGAACACACGTGACCCTGTGATGTCGTGACAACCTGAACTCCGGGTTGTGAGCAACCTACCTTCTAGACACCTTGATAGAGAATTGAAATAAAAAAAATCAGAAAAAATTGTAATATATGCAAATGCCGGCACCGTGACAGCACAGCGGATACTGCAGTTAGCACTCCGAATATGGCGATTGATGGATCGAGAACTGCAAAGAAATTGGCGCAGACACAGGCAGAAGTGGCAAAGAAGCTATGACTAAAGTGAAATCTGACGCAATAGAATTCCAGTCTGAAATTTACTTAAGCGTACCCATAGCGTTCTGTATGTACTTAGAAACAGCGCGATGAAACGCGGACACCACGAAGAAACGACACATACGAGCGCTGACTCACAACTGAATTTTTATTTTGGAGGAAAGATGCTTAGATAGAAGACATTTGAGAGGGTGGTTAACAGGGCTGCTGCAGCGATAACCGGCAATCAGTGTGGTCGCGTCACAAAATTTCAAAAACAGAAACGAATGAAGTAAGCGATAAAAGGACGGTGTAAAGAGCCGCAAAAAGGTGGTCAGGTGACAGTAGCAAAAACAAGAGCAATGAAAAATTACCCAGAAAGTGGGGTGGGGGAGAATGCGTGAAAACCATGAGGGACACAGATGGAAGAATTCCAGTCTGAAATTTACTTAAGCGTACCCATAGCGTTCTGTACGTACTTAGAAACAGCGCGAAGAAACGCGGACACCACGAAGAAACGACACATACGAGCGCTGACTCACAACTGAATTTTTATTTTGGAGGAAAGATGCTTAGATAGAAGACATTTGGGAGGGTGGTTAACAGGGCTGCTGCAGCGATAACCGGCAATCAGTGTGGTCGCGTCACAAAATTTCAAAAACAGAAACGAATGAAGTAAGCGATAAAAGGACGGTGTAAAGAGCCGCAAAAAGGTGGTCAGGTGACAGTAGCAAAAACAAGAGCAATGAAAAATTACCCAGAAAGTGGGGTGGGGGAGAATGCGTGAAAACCATGAGGGACACAGATGGAAAAATAAATAAAAAATGAAAGACGTAAAAGCTTTAAGAACGTGCCTAAAAAAGGGGGTGTTAAAGCGTTAAAAACTTATAAGACGCTGCGGAGGATAAAACAAGATAAAGGCGCTACCAACAAGGGATCAGTGAATCATTTAGCTGGAAGTGGCGCAAAAGAAACCTTAAGTGCTCATCAAGCCACCCAGAAAATGCAGTTCTTTTTCTGACGAGGAGAGGGATGCAAAAACAGAAACGAATGAAGTAAGCGATAAAAGGACGGTGTAAAGAGCCGCAAAAAGGTGGTCAGGTGACAGTAGCAAAAACAAGAGCAATGAAAAATTACCCAGAAAGTGGGGTGGGGGAGAATGCGTGAAAACCATGAGGGACACAGATGGAAAAATAAATAAAAAATGAAAGACGTAAAAGCTTTAAGAACGTGCCTAAAAAAGGGGGTGTTAAAGCGTTAAAAACTTATAAGACGCTGCGGAGGATAAAACAAGATAAAGGCGCTACCAACAAGGGATCAGTGAATCATTTAGCTGGAAGTGGCGCAAAAGAAACCTTAAGTGCTCATCAAGCCACCCAGAAAATGCAGTTCTTTTTCTGACGAGGAGAGGGATGCAGTGCTCACGCATTCTTCACCAGCATGATGAATTTGGAGGGCTTCGACAATTTCCCTCGTCAACCTATCTCGTCCTCGGCCGATAGTGGTGCAGCGATTGAAGTCAGGAGTGCAGATTCTTTCAGAGTCGTTTTCTGTGATTTTGCACTTCTTGCACTGCTTTGCCAGGTGCCCAGAAATGGCTATACTTTTTACGTTGTTTTGATGTTCTTGGAGACGGATATTGATGCACCTTCCCGTTTGACCGATGTACATCTTCCCGCATGACAATGGGACGGAGTAAATTATTCTGAATCACAGGGGACATATTGGTCATATTGGACAGGGAACATAATTTACTTCGTCCCAGTGCGCCGTTTCCTTTCCCCGAAAACCAATTATTATTATTATTATTATTATTATTATTATTATTATTATTAAGCAACCGCCTTTAGGCAGTTGCTGACCGATACCGTTCCTGCCCTGCCGTTCTACTCCCACATTCCCTGCCTGCCATTTAAGCGGGGACCGTCTCTCCCTCGTTCCGACAGTGCCAGGCAATCCCTTCTCTCCCCCTCACCCCAGCCATGCCTTGTGCGGATTGGCTTCGCCCCCACAGACCTGCTGTGGCTGGTCGACCTCTCGAAGAGAGCGGCCGCCGGCGTCAGCATACCTTTCACTTATAGGGGCTCCACCTGGCGAAGGTTTCGTCATTAATAAACCTTTGTCCACTCACTCGCTTAAATTACATTCTTCCTTTTCTTCCATTTTTTCGCACTGGTTTTATTTCATAACAAAAAACGGGGTAGCCGACTTAGGAGAACGTTGCCTACGTATTTTTAACAAATTAAAAGAAAAAATACCGCGGTAGCGACTAAACCACGAGGTCGAGAAGACCAAGGTTGCAGTGTATGTCGTGTGGGTTCTTGCGGCCTGTCGAGTTGTTTTACGATAGTGGTTGAACTGCGTGCGCAATTACGAGTGCGCATGCGCACTGCTTGAGTAGGAGTTGGCCGGGTACGATAGCCTACTAGTCGGAAGCCTGATCATAGTAGTCAATAAGAAAGGTGCCTGCCCCGCCAAGAACCACATTGCGACCCCTGAATAGATCGTGCGGTGAAAATGATGAATTTCATTTTGAAGCAGAGCCCCGGTGGGCGAGGCATCGGCTTTAATAATTCACCCTAGAACCCGCGAAACCCTGGCAGCCTCACAACGGCCTGGTCTAAGAATCTCATCGACAGCGTTCCTTCTTTCGCGAAAGCACCTCGGTGCATCTTCCGTGGGCAGAGCAGAACAAGAAAGAAAGAAATAAGAAAACAACGAAAAGAAAACAAACAGCGATGGCGTGGGGTAGGGTTAAGCGACTTTAATCGAGAAGGTAGGTAGAAGAGCTGCATTGTCTATACTTTTATTGCGTGTCCAAATCAGCCCCGGCGTAAATACAACAAAATATGCCAAAGGCACGCAACCATATCGTAATATGCAAAAACCATGTAAAAAGCAATAAAAAATCAGAGCTAGGAATAGAAAAGCGTGAAGAAACTGCCAAGCATTTGCAGCTATCGCGGCCCCAGATCAAAGGAAAAAAAAACCTGGCAGCAAAGGGGTGGAACTCTGTGTTTCGAATGTAGACGCGCGATGAATGCATGCGCGCTTGTGCATTAACTGCTGCAGCAAAGGCCACACGGAGGGCGCAGAAAATAAGGGAATCGACCGATCAGGGACTTCAAGCACAGCGACACGAAGAGCGAGGAGAGAAAATACACTACAGGAAATGAGATCGCAAGGATGGCAAGAGAAAAAAAGAAAGACGCAGCTCAGCAGAAAGAGGCACTGCTAAACACAGGATACAAAAATAACAAAGCCTTTCGGAAAAAAAAAAATGCTGACCGTCAGAACGTTGCAAAAATTGAAAGCTCTTTTTGTGCACTGAGCGTTTTGGACTCTATGAAGTGGCTGAAGCAAGAAATAAATCAAGAACTTGGGGCATCTGAACTCGGCTTTCGTTAAATGCAAAAGCTAAGGCCTGTATTGAGAAAAGCAGGCAAATGAGAATACGCAGCAGCAGCGGCAGCGGACGCCGTTCAGCGGGGAACGAGGTCACGAGTGCAGCGACTTATGTGAAAGCAGTGCGGGTGGCGCGAAGGGGAAAGAAAAAGGGAAATGTCGTTTGAAGGAGGATACCACAAAACTCACTTCGCGCCGCACTTCTTCCGGCCAGTCCGGATAAACAATTAGGAGGCAGAGAGAAGCGTGCGGCACAACGAAAGAATAAAGAACAACAGCTAAAGTGATGACCTAACGGAACGCGAAAAGGATAGCCCTCACTTTCCCATCAAGTGGGAAGAGCTGCTGCCTCGCGTCCCCGACGTCGCTGACACAAAGAAAGCCCTGCAACTCCTAACTGAATACGCGAATGCCGACGCGGACCGCACCAGACCCGAGACATAATGGCGGTTTTAGTTTGGTGCATTAGTTCACTCTTCTGTGCATGCTTTTCATTTCTCAGTCTTCTGCGCATACTTTTCATTTCTCGCTTATCCCTCCACCCAAACGCGTATTTCTCGGCGGTTTCGGTACGAAGTACCAACGCTATCTTCTTTTTCATGTTTACATTCTTATGCACATCCATCGGGCCTGGTCTCGTCTTCTGAAGGCCGTGCCCTTTTGCGACCAACCTCTTCACTCTAATAGTGTGCGGGAACACGACACAAACGAACAAGTAACGCATCCCGCCATCCTGCTCTTAAATGTCCACATTTATTCCCTCTCCTTTGTGCACGCTCGTCGCAGACACCTTAAATCACAACTATGTTGGAAAGCGCTGGTGGGGGGGGGGATGAGGAGAGATAGAAGGAAAGCAGGCCATGCCCTGCATGCCACGTAGATCCGGCATAAGAGAATGAGTGGCAGCGAGCCTAATTTTATTTATATAGTTGCCCTCAGGGCAGAATGGCATTACAGAGGGGAGTGGTTGAAACAAACCAACATTAAAAAAAACAAAAATAACGGTCATTATACAATAAGTATTCACGACAACGCAACAAGGTATCTACGTACGAAACCAGCGGCCATCGAACAAAGCAGTAAATGTGTTAAAAAACGAAAAAGAAAAATCCCCCAAAAATGAGAGCAGGAAATACATTGTTAAAGATTGGAAGAATAGAGGTTGCTGACAGCTGCGCGAAAAGCAGTGACATTCGTAATTCCAGCAATGACGCGAGGAAGGCGAGTCTAATTGTTGGAAGTGATGGGAATGGAGGAGGAGACATGGCAACGTTTAGTGCGAAGTGATGCAATTCGTACCTTGTGACGGTGAACAATGCGTGATGAAGTGTAGGGTGGTTGGGTTATGGTGTCTTCGACTGGTCGCTCCCGCGATCCGGTTTGGATCTGGCAGAGTGGGAGCCGCTCTCGCTCCGAGCGCATAGCGAGACTGGTCAAGCCGAATGGTCTGCGAATTCTTAGAGCGGAAGCGCAGGAGGCAGAAGGGGGCCGTCACTTCCGGAACCCCGCCGCGGCACCGCTGGTGTCAACACTCAACAGTAGCCGCACGTGGTCGCACTCAGTCTGCGTCGCAGTCGCCGCTTCTGCTTCACGTGTACCTGTCGCTACTTCGGCTGTCAGTCTCCGGCAAAAATGAGCGCCCCATGGGACCATTCTGGATATACTTCACCAGCCGAAGTCGTGTTGACTACAATGATCGACGGTAAGTCGGGCCTTATTTCTCTTCCGGACGAACAACGCGCTTCCGCGCCTTTTCGCAGCGGCGTTGTTTTGAGGGCTGTGGAAGTTTCTAGCGACGTACGACGCCGAAAGCAGCATTGTGGTTCTTTCCTAATATCGTGCGCGTTGGCGTGCGATTTCTAGTGTAAAAAAAAATGGACAATAACTTTTGCTATGGTGTGACTGTTTCCAACTTTGCGTTTTTTCCTTCCCTCGTGCTCCGTGCGTACGCACTGCACATTTTGTAGCAGCTCACGGAGGACGCTTGTGCACGTCTATTCCTAGCCTTACCATCTTCAGACAAACTTCAGTGCAATCTGTCTGCCCGGGAATGAATAATGGTCTTTGGTCGGCCGTTGGAATAAGCCTTCACCAATAACACTACTGGCGCGGCAGATAATTTTCTTCACGTGGCCAGCAGAAATGCGTAATCAACGTATGAAGTCCGTGTTCATAACACCCGTGTCAACTGCATGTCTAGCATCCTGCACTTACCTCGCGTGTCGCTACACAGCACACTCCCCGGGGTTTCAGCAGTGTGTGTCTGCGTGAAGCCTCTGAGTAAAAAGCGTAACTGGGTTGGCGGACACCTGAATCGTTCTGCGAGTAAACGGTGACGTCTACCTGCAAAACTGAGGCAGTTATGCGCCTTTCTTTTTCTCAAAAACAGCGCAAAGTTTAGACCCCTTTCATTTTGAGGAAAGGAAGGCCGTATAACTGGCTATCTGTGTCAGTGTGCCTAAAGAAATTAACGTGCTTTCGCGCAATATTTTGGGCTTGACAATGCTAAACTGCCAGTCATTTTTTTTTTATTTTGATGTTTTCTCTATGCAGAGGAGGAAGACCATACAATGCCTGAAGTTATGGACTCTTCAAAGAAGCCGAACGAAACTGCGGTGTCAATTGGTTAGTTCAGATACTAACTTTCCTGAATGCATGTTAATACCATAGCAATTCAGATGCAGTTGGCAAACCTGAGTTAGCTACCCTGCATGCATCAAATCAATTCGTCTTTCTTCCACTGTTATGCTTTAATGGTGAAGCTGCATGCTTATTTTTATGTACCCACAAAGAGGATGCCTTCATTTTACCTGGTGTGGTGAATATGCCTGAAAAAAAAATGAATGTAGAGAGCATGTATGCAATAATATATATCTGTTTGGTCATGCTTGAAAGTTTCACCTAGAGTTATACAACATACATAAAAAAGGTCTTAATAAAGATAAATTTCCAGGTGTAATGTATATTTCAACCAAATAAACAACACTCAAACTTAATTGTGAGACTGAATTCAAAAATGCCTAGAGAAGCTTGTTTCACCTATTTCTTTTCAAACGCAGCTTCATGGGATGAACGCCAAACAAAGCTGCTTCTGGACTACTATGCACGCTATGCCAGAGACGTGGGCCCACTCAAGAAATTTCGCAGCAAGCGAGCTATGTTCGAGCAAATTGCCTGCGATATGTTCGGCATTCTCGGCATTCATCGCACTGCTGTGCAGTGCGAAACACGCTTCAAGACAGTGTCAAAGCGGAAGAGGAACGAAGAGAAGCACAATAATACATCAGGAAATTCCCGCTGCCGCGTGGAATATGAGCAAGAGTTTGATGCCATAAAGGCTATAGATGACAGCTTGGAGCCGGAAGTCTTGCGCGGTGTGGACACCGTGAGGTATAAGAAAGCGTCGACTTGTAAAGCAAGTCCTCGACCATCAACCAGCGCAGACGTCCAGGAAAACTCGGAGTTCAGTGGTGATACCCTGTCTTTGATATCATCAGGGGGAGACTGTTCATTTGAAGCCGGTACAGATTCGCAGGACGAAGAGACCAAGAAAAAAAGAGCCGACCGGAGGTTGCGCCCAAGCAACTCTAGAATGCAACACCTGCAGTTGTTCTTTGACGAAATGAACAAACTGCACAGGGAGAAAGAGAAAAAAAAGGAAGATAGAGAACAAAGGAAGGAGCAAAGGCATCAGGAGCTGCTAAAAGCTCATTCCGAACATATGGCACTTTTGAAAACTCTAGCAGAAAAGGAGTAGCATCCAGAACTTGGTTTGAGGTGTACAGCCCCTGTCAAAAGAATATACCCCAAGGGGTTTGCTTTTAAGCTATTCAGTTGGGATCCCTAGCGCATTATTTGAGGAGACTGGCCTCCCTAACGCCGAGCGAGAAGCTGTATAACACTAGACAACACTCCCCGTGGCAGACTAAAACTCCTAGAACAAACTACGGATTACAAATGATTGCCTTCCAGTTGCCTAAACACCTAAACACGTTACATCATAAAAATATTGACATAATTAGTACGCCGATCCGTGACCTTTGTAAACATTTCCTGTGTTTCAAAAATTAGTCTGCTTTTATAATCTTTTCATTTTTCCTTTTTATTCAGTGTTTGCATCAAAAGTTTGTAGTACTAATTTTGTTATTGTGATACTGTTGCACAATATGTATTCTTTGTTCCGCTGATGCCTTTGTATATGTAGGGGCCGAGGGCTCGTCAAGCCTTGCTGGCTTTTTTCCTCGGCCCTTTTCATCGTTGTGATGAATAAAACTCTATTATTATTATTATTATTATCTAGCAGTCCAAAGCTTGGGAGGACTGAGGACATGAAGCCATACCTTTTTTTGAGAGGTTATGGTCACTGAGGATGCATACAGGATGCCTCACAAGCAAACCCCCTTGGGCCGAATACTTTTGACGGGAGGTACATCTCCCGTCAAAACTGATTCTAATTTATTTACACACTTTTTCTAGCATGCAATAAATGTCTGCTTTGATCTCATTTTTCATACAATCGAAGCATGTCATTTGTAAAACGATTTGACAAGTAGTAGTAGTAAATGGTTTATTAAAATAATAATAAAAAGGAAGGAAAAGATTTTCGCTAGCCCCGGCATCTGCCATCAATACTGAAGCACCCGAGCTGGGGCAGCGGAAGTAAAGGATAGCAGGCCGAATGGAGAAATTAAATGAAAGAGGTGAGGGGACAGGAAGAGAGGATAAGGAGAAAACTTAGTATATACAAAAACTATTTATACAATAATATGTACAGGTTGCATGCGTCGTGAGTTCATGATGAAGCAAACTTGACAAGAAGAAAAACATTTGATGTGCAATAAATGTTTCTACAACAAAAACTTGATCTCTGTGAATGCAGCTTATAGGTTCTCGGCCAAGGAATTTCTCTTCAATTCGCCCAATCGGCGAAGAGCGCCTTCGCTTTCGGACACAGGCTGTCGACTTGCCCTTAGCTCTGCTAGGCTGAGCCTGTTGTGAAGGGCAGCATCAATTCTTCTTTCTTTTCTCTCATCATCTGTCAGCAAATCATTGACGTCAAAGTCACCTCCATCCAAGCATATGTTATGGAGCACACAGCATGCTACGACGAACTTTGTTATTTTGTCTACAGTTGTAAACTCAACGTAGCGAAGCTGCCGAAACCTTTGCTTCAGCATTCCAAAAGCATTTTCAATGATCACCCTTGTAGTTGCATGGCACTGGTTGTAATTAGTTTTGGCTGCTGTCATCGGCCCGTAGTGCTTGAATGGCGTCAACAAGTGCTCTCTAATGGGATAAGCGGCATCACCTAAAATGTGGAATTTGTTGACTTCGCACAGTGTAGGCAAGTCTTCGTGCACCGGAGACAGCCTCAACACTCGTGCATCATGCACTTTGCTTGGTGGCCCGGTAAACACATCCATGAATTTTCCTCTTGCATCGCATATTCCTTGCATAGTTATTGACACCTGATCATGTCTATTTATGTAAGTAGACCTGATCTTGTTGCTAGGGCACCGTATTGGTATGTAGGTCCCATCAATACATCCAATGACATTTGGAAAGCCTGCAAGCTGGAAAAGACGAGACAGCAACAG
Source organism: Amblyomma americanum (assembly GCF_052857255.1). Lineage (NCBI taxonomy): Eukaryota > Metazoa > Arthropoda > Arachnida > Ixodida > Ixodidae > Amblyomma > Amblyomma americanum. Next base: position 209,086,074 of record NC_135501.1, read on the forward strand.
TTACAATGGGAAAGCCAGGACCTTCACCGTGGTTGGTCAATGAAACTGCTCAAGCATGGTGGTATAACTCTGTGGCAAATGGGGGAATTTAGTTACATGACAGCAGTGTGCAAGCTTAGGCAAAACCAACCGGTAACTAGTTTTTGCTTCTGAGCATTTTCTATTTGCCTCAGTTTTACATGTAAGAAAGGAGCATTCTTCAGCATGCTTAAGTCAAAAGCTAGAAAATTTAATGCATGAAATGCTTCAACATTTAAACATATGCATTGTTTACACTGCATTAAGCCCAAGGATCATGAACATGGCATTGGTGAAATCAGTTATTCAAAGTTTAACAGTAGGCTAAGAGGGATTTAAACACTCACTTTCCGGAAATCTTCAGCCAACCTGTCCTTATCTGATGAAAAGTGAATCACATTCGAAGCGATGTGGCACAGAAAATCCAGGACCCTATTTATGACCACTAGCTGGGTTGACTCTGCCATGTTGAACAGGACAGAACACTCTCGCATCGATGCCTTGTTGGCAGCATACCTGTTAAATAAATACAGTAATTATAATTTACCAAACCAGCAGTCACTATCAAACACTCTTGCAGTTACATGATGAATAGAATTCATGATAATTTAGTAGAGCTATTCTGAGCAAGCCTTGCTACATTTATCGTCTTTAAAAATTTGTTCATAGCATGTCCTTGTGTGCCAAATAAAAGCATGCTGGGATCTAATAAGAGGTATCATCGATTTCTTTTTCCTCAGCACTCTTTTCAAGTGCATACAATACAATAATTTTATAGAAGTAACCAAGGCTCCATTTTAGAACGCGTGCTGTAGAAAGAAAAAAAAAAGAAGTGGAAACATGCTGAGGGAGCTTTGAGCTCAAGTCAAGCTGCCGTTCCTTCGGGCAGTTTTTACTCACCAACCACCTCTTTGATGGAAATAAACTCTATTATTATTATACTATAATTAAGCACATATTCAACTGGAAGAAACTATAGCAAACGTGAGTACGACATGAAAACATTAGTGAGATTGCATATCTTGTTTTGCATCCACAAACAGTCACACAGCTCAGAAAAATTTTTCATCTATCACGCGCAGTATTCGCATCCCCACCAAACGTTTCTCATTTTCTTGGTGCTTAAAATGAAGCTCACCAGACAAAGGAAAGAATGTGTTCCTCTGGCGTCTTTGCCGGAGAACCGCCGTGGTGTCTATTCGACGGGAAACATTCAGATTCCTCGAACATCGCAATGAGGTCATAGCATGCCTGGCGTCTCAGGCGGAAATTCCTGCGGAACTGTAAAACATCATTACTCATCGGACCATACTCGCGCATAAACACTTACCTCTTCTCCGGAGTAGTGTTTCACCACTGTGCAGACATAGTCAGCAACCTTCGGCACACACAGTGGCACGCTGAAGATTTCTTTAAACATCGCCTTGTAGACAGCACTGTCGTCCTCGTCTGAGCTGCTGCTGGAATCGCTGTTGTTATGTGCTAGATGTGACAGCAACACAGACGGCATTCCAAGCGTAGTTAACCGGCGCCTCTTGGACATTTTTTTTGTTTCACACAGCGCGGCCCACGCAAAACACAACTCAGCAAGGACGCTACAAATGCGTGACTACACCAAAAGCCGACACTTGCTTCTGCCTACGAGTAGGGAACGCCGCGGTTAACTCGCACCGCTTCCGCGACGTAGCGGAAGTGGCTCTGTCACGTGAACACATCTCGGAGCCGCTCCGACTTTTTTCTCGGAGCGCGTCAGAGCGCTCTGAGCTGGAGGCGAGCGCTCAGAAACAACCAGCCGAATGTAGTCAGAGCGCCCGGTTTCGACCAGCCGAATGTGCGGCCGCCTCTCAGAGCGCTCTAGAGCGATCTAAAGCGACCAGTCGAAGACACCAATAGAAGTTTTTGTCTGAGATGTAGGTTCTAGTGGAAAATCTTGTGGAATAAACATAGCCGAAATACTTTTCTACCTTCGGTTAGAATGATAGGGAGGCTTTAAAGCAACCCTTTCCTTAAAGAGATTCCAGTTCGCGTTGACCTTGCGTTCACAAAACCCTAGTGAGAAGTTAATTAAAGAAAGGCATAACTCCTGATTAATAGTGACAAAATCAGCTTTGATATAATCCCTGGTGCCTTTTACTTGTTTATCGCCAGTAAGAACAGAAATGTTTAGTTTATAATGAAGCAACGAATGATCACTTTACCCGAGATTGTACGAAGCAGAAGTGACGAGGACTGGCGAGTTGGTTAACACTAGATCTAACGACTAGATCGACGATGACACAGGTCGGGTTGCTTCAGGGACAAGTTGTGATAGATTAAAATTGGATTAAAACTGGAACGCGTGTTAAGAAAGTTACATTTTTTCACGTCTATTTTGTGCACCTGGCAGACGGACGCTCCAGAACCCACAATCTTTCGTTTTTCCTAAGCTGGAGCGATGTAGGAGGCAGCGGCGGCACCGCTTCCCAAATTCTTTTCTTGTTCATTTCCACACCACCAATCCTTCCCCAGTAACGACCGAATCTGTTGCTTTCCTCATTTGCCTTAGCCCGCCTTTCCCTCGCTCTTCGCCATCTTCTTCTGCGGACGCTCTCCGCATCCTTCCCTCTGACCCAGTTTTTCTGGCCGCCTCCCTTTCTTCCCCTTTATACTCCCCTCCTCTCCCGCGATCATGCGGGAGCCGCGGGAGTTCGGGAGCAGGGCCAGTCACTCCATCCCGCGCTCCCGAAGCGAGCGGAGCTCCGGCATGGAGCTCTTCGAGCTCTGCCAGCGAATGTATTCCGGCGTTGACTGGAGAAGGCCTGCTCGGCTCTGCTCTGTGGACTCGTTCTGCGGCGCTGCGCACTTCTGTCGCACAAAGCAGACGCAATAGGCATGGTTTTATTGGCATCAAGCAGACGGAATAGGCGTTTATGTATTGTCATCAGAGGCGCGAAAATACCGTGGTTGTGCATTGTTTTCAAACTTCCTGTGCAGTGCGGATCGTTTCGGCGAGTTTGTGCTTGGGACGTACACAGCCACAGTGCCTCTGGGAGTGACGAGACTGAGGAAAAGAAAGGGATTGCCATTTCCACTTGGTAAGAGCCCGGAAATTTTACTTTTCGGGATCACTGAGCGAATTGTGTGACTTCAAAACGTGTGTGATGGACACGTTTGTGCAGTGAAACCACAAGCGAAACAGAAGAAAAGATTCCTGCTGCAAGATTTTTGGGCTGACTGGAAACTGAGGCCAGGGAGTAATTTGCTAAAGGAGTTGAAGCCCTACCACTTGCGAATATGGGTTATGTCGGGTCGGTAGGCTTGACGAACTTTATTCGGACGGTTGGCTAAGAGACTAACAGGCTGCGAGTGAAGCTCATTTAAGAAGTATTTTGTGGATACGTAGGACGCTTAACGATTCCGGACTGTTGAATCGCCTTGGTGAGGGAAACCACCCTGTTGACGGCAGTGCAGCTCTCCTGGGAGCCCCATATCTTGAGTGGAAAGCTTGCTGGAGACGATGCAATCTTAAGAAGGCCAAGGACATCCAAGCGTGGGCTTCCGCCACCAGGAAGCGAGCACACGAAAAAAAAAGAAAGAGAAGGAAGGAAGGGAGGGCATGAAGCTGCGTTTTAAGTGACAGGTGTCTTCCCTTGTCTAAGAATAGCCCTCCAATTTTTTGAGAAAACGAAAAGAAAGCTTTTCAAACTACAGTATCAACGTAAGCAAACTCCGCATTATCTTCAAATACTGGCGCAACAACAAGGACAGCCTCGCTGCATTCGGAGTCGAAGACATCTCGGACAACGTAAGCGCCTTCTCCTCTATCTATCTGTGTTTACCCAAACGCCGTAGCCTGCAGTGCCGGTGAATTCGCGTTAACCTCACCGTATTCGAAAACGCACTTCAAGACGGCTGAAGAACTAACTGGCCGCGTTTTCTCTTCGTGTCACCGCAGCTCGTAGCGAGTGTTTGCTCTGTGGCTACATGGGGACAGGATGTATCCGCTGGGCCACCCAGGTGTGAAATCAAGGTGTCTACCATCGCTGAGCGGAATTCCGTCAACACGGGCAGCCAGAAAAGACAAAGAGAAGAACAGCAGGTAGATCAAAGAGCCTTGCACCAAGTTGTTGGTTCTGGTGCAAGAAGTTTGAACAACCTGATGGTCGTGGAAACACCCCGCAGTATTTAGATGGACGCGTTGAAGAACGCCACAATGAAGTAAGAGCTGGCGATGTGCTCCACACTGACCACAAGGGCCGCATCGCAGTGTTCCAGACTTGTAGCTAGCCTTCGCATCCTCTCTCAGTATTTCGGGAAATTATGCGCTGTGGGTGAGAGAAGAAGAACGCGATAGAAGAAATAATCTAGGGACCACAGCTATGACTTGCCCATATTGCTCGAGTGCTTGTCCACCAACTTTGCAGCTCAAGCCGGCTTTGTACTCTGACATGGCTAGAGAATGTTGGAAGTGTACATTTGGTCGATGTCAGAGCGCGGGCAAACGTTGCTTTGAGTTCGCATACCCACCGAGTGCATCGGCCGCCCATCAGTCGGTAAGCGCTTGCAGCAGAGATGAGCCCTATCAGTCCAAGAACAGTGGCGGAAAGGGATTGGTGATGCGATGTCTGCAGTTATTCGGGTAGAAATGTCGCGGCTGTTCTGATCGGGATTGCGGAACTCGGGCCCGCGTGTCTGCAAAAGCTCTCAATGAAGACAATGCACCTGTAGGCGCGATAACCTGATGCGTGGACTGAACGAATACAGGAGAAGAGGCCGTGATAGCCTGTGGAAGATGGTTTCTTTGCAAGAAAGAAGGCAAGACATCGAGCATACATGACATACACTTTGAAGCATGCACGACAAACTGTGGTTGATGCTTTACTCGGGCAATTAAGTAGAGCTGGGCCGCACAACATTTCTGGAAAAACAAGACGTCTCCAGTAGGAGCCTGATGCGGAAACATGGAATCGCCTTGAAGGCTGAAGTGTTCAGCATAGCGAAAGGCACTTATGGCTCTTTTCATGCATTGAACGGCAGTTGTAAACGGAAACAGTGTTTCAGAGTACGGAGCGAACGCGTGCATCGTGTGTGCGTCACCTATACATGTGAACGACGCTGAACTTAAGTGTCGATCGCTCTAGAACGTATATTATCCGGCACGCCTCTACTCGGCCGCTGTGAACACAGTCCACCGTCACCTCGCAAGTACATAGAAATTCGGTTCATTTGTGCTCTCAGAGAACGAGACTATAAAGAAAGTTGCGAAGAAACCTTTAAACTGGACCCGGCGCAGGTGCAAATATGGCTTCAGAAGCACGTGCTTTTTGTCGCAGAATTGGTTGATAGCGCAATAAGATTAGAATCTTGCTCAGACGTAATATAGTGCCAAAAAGGGGCTGCGGATTGCGTTGTGACTGAAAAAGAACCGGAAGAAACATAAAACCGGTGTCAAGTGCTTTCAAAGGCCGTTTTGGGAAAGTTCGGGGACAAAGAAGCTCTTCCGTGGTCCCAACGAGAAGATAGCAGTTTCATCAACGAGGCGCAGATTCTTGAAGTGATATCGAGCTCGGCCTGAAAGAAAGGCCCCATTGAGAGCAAAACCTACTTCATGATATACTTCTTGTGCAGCTGTAGCTTGCGCCTGTCTCAGCACTGCTTCTTTAACGCACCTTTTTTCTTCTTTTCAATAGTTGTGGTGTGGACAGAGATCGAGCCGTTCGATTAGGATTGCTGCAGTCTTGACGGCTTCCGTTCGTGGCTACGCACGATGGATCCTTTCAAGCTGTTACAGCGAGCAAAATAACTCATCGTTGAAAAAAAAAATCGGAAAAAGAAAAAAACCACGGAAGCAGGAATGCAATGTTCATAGGACTTTGTAATAATGTTAAAGAAAAAAAGGAATAAGACGTAGAAAGCATTGGAGAGCTTTTAAGGGAAAGTGCTTCGAAAAGACGGAAAGCGACGATAGCGCAACCTCTTTCGTTGCCGAAGTCCCCCCTGCGAAAGAGTGACGAGCGCAAGCTGTGACTGGAAACCATTACAGAGAAGAAAAAAATCATCTAGGGCGTTTCTCAAGAAAGTAGAATTTCTGCGTCCTGCAATACGGGGCTGTCACTCGCCGGGTGATGACGTCCAGAAACTTATCCGGCACTGCCGTGCGCAAGTGTTACTGAATGGGATAGCGGAGCTGTCGTCTCTGCGAGAAATGTTTTCTGTTACTGTGGCCTTTTAGTTCGTGACGAGAAAGGAAACTTTTAGTTTGTGTTGGTCTTAACTCTGACTGCTACTGTTCGCCAGGGCTCCGTCTACGAAGGTCAACAACTGAAACGACGCTTCTTGGTGCTCTTCCTTCGTATCAGACATCCACGTGCCTTCGGCCTGATTGAGTTCCTTGCGGTGAAGATTCTCTTGACTTGAGACTTGGGTCACAGGTGGATGTCCTCTGTAGGCGAGCCTCAGATTTGCCGGGCGTCAGATGCAGCCCGTAACGGTTTCGAATGGTGAGGGTTAGCACGCGTCTCTCCCTCAAGCCAGACCCTGTCCAGTGCAGCCGGATGCTCGTGCTGCTCGCCAGCCTCTTCATCGCCGCGCTGGGAAGCGGTGGTGGTGTCGACTGCAGCAGCGGAAGTGTCGTCAGCGCACACTCGGCCTCCTCCGCGCGACGTCACCTGACTTGCGATGACGCCGAGCAGGACTGCATCGGCCGGCTCACCTGCGGCATGGCCTTCCACGGCCACCGCCTGGACTGCAGGCGGGAGCTGGCCGGCCGCACGCCGGGCCGCTGCTCGGTCCACTGCCGCCAGTCCCTCGTCTCCCTGGCGAGCACCGAGGAAGGCTACGCGTACATCGGCTGCGAGTGCGGCCCGGACGATTTCTGCCGCGCACTGAGACTGCGGCTGGCGCCCTGCTGGTGGCAGAAACCGTGCGTCTCCGGCGCCAGCAACGCCACTGCTGGCTTCCAGATCCCCAGTGGCCTGACGTTGATCGCTTCCTCGTCGTCCACGTCCTCCGCAAGACCGCAGTGTTCGCAGCTGGCCCAGGACTGCGTCTCGGACCCGGTGTGCTCGGTGGCGTGGGACTACTACCGGCGCTTCTGCCACGAGGTGCTCGAGGGTGTGGCGGAGAACTGTCCCAACCGCTGCCGCAACAGCGTACGCGTCCTGTTGCAGATGGAGAAGGCCCACAGGCTCCTGGACTGCGCATGCGACGGCCGAGTCACGCGGGTAACATGCGGCAATGAGCTGAACAGGATACGCAGAAGATGCTTCCGCATGGACGGCATTGGACCGAGCAGCGGCGGTGGTCAGCCGAGTTTTGACAGTGTCCTGGCACTCGCGGTGTTGGTGGTGGTTCGCCTTGTCGCTCGGTGGTGCGCCTGGTGACGCCGAGCAACGCGCGTGGAGTGGGCTGACAGGCGGTGAAATAATGCTGGCCCGAAGGACGCATTGACGCAGTGAAAAGGAAGAAGGAAAAGCCCCGCCGACAAAGTTTACAGACTTGAGGTGAATCTAAATGCAATATATACCGTCGAACGCTAAACAATACTTGCCACTGTTAACGCTGACGTTTCAGGCATCGCTTTGACTTAAAGCCAGCTCCGTTTCCACTTATTCATGAATGGAATTTTTCTGTGTCCTTCGTTGCTTCGTTAACACTTTATGCAGGTCAATGAACGGACGGCCGCAATTACACGAGTCTACCCCATTCCGCCAAATTATGTCGATTTAGTTTAAAAAGTCTGTGAATTGAAAGGAGGGTCGACACCTCTCGCGAATAATGGGTCGTTATTCGCAACGTGCACTATTCACTAGCGTTCTCCTGCGTGAAAGCGCCCCGTAACGGTCAGCGGTTGTGTGCTCGCCTGTCATAACAGGGGAGGAAACGAAAGCTTTAACCACGACAGACGACGACAAGGACAGAATCGTCGCTCTGCATCAGGGTCGGCATATGCTTGAACAAAAGCGTTAGTCAGTTCTAGTGGGCTAACGGAAAATGTGCAATGTACTCTTCGGTTCATGACTTCATGGTCATGACACGTACTGTCCGGTTCATGACTGTTCGGCATCGATGCTGTGACCGGTCGCGATATAGTCGGCTGAGACCATCCGCCTAAACTAGCAAGCGTGACTCGCCGGCCTAGATGGTGACTCGTGGCGTCGAAAACGGAAACAGTGCGACGTTTAAGACAAGGACCTGGAAAAGCGGGGGTGTTTGTATACATTCTGTCGTCCTCCTCTTGAGGTCGCGCTTGTTTCCGTTTTTCGCTGCCTAAACTTGGAAACGATGGCAGTAGAGGTGGCGTACGACCATGAACCGATATCGCGCCCACAAACCGGGATTTGAGAAATAAGTCCTTTGGAGCTGAATTATTGCGCACAGATGAGTTTTGAGTGTAGAGCTGAGCTAGTCGATGCGCTGCTCAGAATATTTCAGCAGTGGCAAGGAGCTGAGCAGCGTTGTACCCGTCTTTTTGTCCCTATTCTTTCGTCGTCCTTTCAACTGCTCCAGTGTTCCGAGACAGGTGAATGTTAGTACTAATTATTCCCCTGTACACTGTTTCCTATCTACCTTGAATAAAACAGTTTTTCCGATACCTTCTCTTGTACTTATTTATGTTAAATCTTCCGCTGTTCGTAGCCATCCAATTAGACTGCATTGAAGTCAATAAGTGCAGCAATGAACGGCTCCTGCTGCTCGGAAAGCCTTCTACAGACGATAGGAAACGTTTCAGGACGTAATTAATCTAACCACAGCAAACACAGCCATCGAAATGGATCTCTCGAAGAATACCCCAGGACTTGCCTCACACCTGAGGAATACCTCAGCAATGGGCATGCCCCGCATTTCTATCGGCTTCTGATGTATTACATGCGCACCAGAAGTAAAACGCAGCATGTGAGCGCTGGCTAGACTGGGAAAAAATAGCGCGCTCTATCAGCTGATGCGCAGCAGAGAGCGACGGGGCGTCGGCACATCCGGCTGACCCATCTCGATGGCCCGATGCTGGCCATACCGCCGACATGGGCGAAACCGCGCTGCTGCCATCACTGCTCGTCAGGGGCGATTTCAATGCTAGCAATGTGGTCACGCGGACTGAAAATGCTCACGAACTTCTGACGAAGCAGAAAGCGCACGCCGCCGAAGGCCAACTTTTCTGCACGATGCGGGCAAACAATAAACCCTTGCATGGATGGATAAGGCTGCACCCTTTAAATAGGGCGGTGGCTCAAGCCACCTAGCCATGACTTGTGAAATTTTACTCGTCTTGATTTTAGCCACCAATTGGATAACTTTCGCTTGGTTACTTCTACCCGCTTAAAATCTACCTTCCCTTCACTGTCCTTAAACCCCAATGCCTTGGGTAAATTAGACCCGCTGCTTTCCACTGTAGGGTGAAGTCCTTTACAGAAAAGTATCAAGTGTTCAGCCGTTTCCTCCTCCTCTCCGCACGCAACGCACAACGTTTTTATCTCGTGGTACCTGACCTATATGTCTTAGTCCGCAAAACTCTCGTCCTGGCCTCAAAAAAACAAGGCTTCCCCTACAATTATCATAGATATTTTCTTTGTAAATTTCCTGCTTGAAGATCCTGTATGTTCCCAGTGCCGATTTCGTCGGCATCCCTGTTTTCCACAGAGCTGTCTCTGTTTCTTTAACCTTTTTCTTAGCCGAGAATTGTTTATTTGCCCCCCTACTGCGGTCCAGATATTTGGTTGTCAATTTTCTAGTTCGCTTTCTCCTTTTGGTGTCAACATTCTTTATATACAGGTATCTGAAAACTTTCCTAGCCCACTGCTTTCCCCCAGTTTTCTCAATCGCTCTTCAAATGCTATCTCACTGCTAGTCTCTCTGCTCTCGAACGACGCCCATCCCATATCACCCTGTACCCCCTGATTTGGGGTATTGCCATGTGCTCCCAAAGCTAGCCTCCCTACGCCACGCTGTTTAATTTCTTACCTTGCTTGAACATCTGGTCTCATGCACAGGACCGCATTACCGAAAGTCAGGCTAGGAACCATCACCCCTTTCCAGATCCCTCTTACCACTTCATACCTATTGTAATTCCACAGTGCCCTATTTTTCATGACAGCTGCATTCCTATCTACTTTATTCATTACATATTTTTCATGCTCTGTCAGATACTCAGCACCGTTATTTATCCACACCCCAAGATATTTGTACTCATCCACTACCTCTAGCGTGAACTCCTGTATTCTATGCTCGCCGCCCTCATGATTAAATATCATGACTGCAGATTTTGCCTTACTAAACCTAATCTATCTCCGTCTGTACCACATAGGTCTATCAACTGAAAATCTTCCTTGTTGTCAGCCATTAGCACTATATCATCCGCGTATATTAGTCCCGGTAATGGCTGTTTAATCCATTCCCAATTCTTGAAGAAAGAAAGGTTGAAGCCTAGTCCGCTCCCCTCTAGCTTGGTCTCCAACCCTTGCAGGTACAACATGAACAACAAAGGAGACAGTGGACATCCTTGCCTAAGCCCCCGCTGCATCTCTACAGGCCCTGACACATTTGCATGCTATAGCATTGAAAGCGCCCCTGGCGAGCAGTGATGGCAGCAGCGTGGCTTCGCTTGATACGGCGGTAAAGGCAAGCATTAGTCATCGAGATGGGCCGACGCCCCGTCGCTTTCTGCTGCGCGTCAGCTGATAGAGCGCGCTTCCATGCAGTAGTGACCAGTTTGGCCAACGCTCCGTTTTACTGTCAGTGCACATGCAGATGTTTAAACCACCTTTTACGACAGTGCTGAACCATCCGCTTTGAAGCGAATCAGTGCCTACGAAGCTTCTTTTTATACCTTGAGGAACCGATTAAAGTCTCGGGGAACGAACCCAGGTAAGTGGCGTAGGTGAGCCATGAATTTCGATCGTACAGCTCGTCAAAACTTCTCGACTGATAAAAGTGCGCTGCTTGGTAACGATGTTCTGGTGTAAAATTTATCCTGCCTTTTATGTGCGCGCAGTTTTTGCTATCTTTTTCGTCTGAGTGGGCCTTTTATAGCTTGGCAGCTTCCAACTACAGTGGATTCTTCGGAAGCGGATGACTTTTCCTGACGTTTTTTCGTCTTCGCCTTCCATGGCACGCGCGCAACCTTTACGTTTTCCAAGACTGCTAGCGCCGCTTTGCTGACCGCCTGCCAAGTGAACATTTTCATCAGCGGCACATCATACTCCTCACGTGCCTATAGACACAAGGAACTCTCTTGGCTACGGCATTTTTACCTTCTTGTAATCCTGACGGCTCTATCCAATTCCACCAATAGAGCCCAGTGAAAGATGCACTGCAGATGCCATTTGCTAGTTGACCACCGGTTATTTTGTTGCCTGAACCAGGAACTACGGAGCAGGAGAGGAGAGGGTTGCAGCTGGTTAGTCGCCTCCCCCGCAGGGTCTGCTTTATGGAGGTTTTGGAAGTTTTAGTGCGCTAGCACTTATAGTGACCATTCCAAGCATTTAGCCGTTGTGTGTTTATCTGTTTGTCTGAGGCCGGTTTTGTGGCAGGCTGCTCGCCTGCCCACCGCGTGGTGGGCAACGTGCCCAGGTATGCATATACCTACCAACCTGCCCACCGTGTCAGGTGGCAGCTCATTTAATCACGATAGGCTGCTCGGGAAGGGCGACCTGGGTCGCAACTCAACCCAAGCAACAGTCCCACCGATGACAGCACCTGCCATAGAAGGGCAGCGGGGCATCGCTTGACCGCTGCACCACTGCACCAGTAGTGGAAGGCAGACTCCCAGGCATCTATGAATGTAGAGAATGGCCAATCCCGCATGCACGGACATTAACCCATTATCGCTATCCGAACAACTGACCTCCATGAACACTGGATCTAAACGCCGGAACAGTAGGAAAAACCGAACTGCTGGCGCACCTAATTCGCATTTGATCTAGCTACTCAAATCGACAATGATTTTTCTTTGCTCCCATTTAGTAAGGGAGGGCAGAAAAGATTACCGATGGTCGTTAAGGGTAACGGGATGGATTCCAGCAGAAAGCGAGCGGAGTAGGGGGCGGCAGAAAGTGCGGTGGGTGGTTCAGGTTATAGGGATAAGGTGGCTGGCACATGACTGGGTTAATTGGAGAGACATGGAACAGGCCTTTGCAGTGCAGCGGATGCAGCTAGATGATGAGAATGGTGTAATCGTGCATAACCGAACTACATTTGCGCTGACGCGGTCGAACCAGCGGCTTTGTCCTCTACTCTTTCTGCCTTGAAGCTTTCGCCTGTTGCTGTATATTATTGCTTAACTCACAAAATCTAGGCTGACGGAGAAAGCACGGCAGTATCCGCTTTGCACTTGCGTTCAGTTAGCGAATTCAAATCACTCAAGCATTTACTTGCTTTTTCGCTTCGGGATAATCTGGTGTTATGAGCATCCGTGTCTTGTCCTGTTTTGTACGTGGCAAACTTTGCTCATAAAAAAGCGCAAAGTGTCGTTGGTGTATCCAGCTCTGTTATGTTATTTCTTCGGATCTTTTCTTGGCACCCTAATACTGTCCGCTAAGCACACGAATGCTTGCTTTATCATCATTCCCACTGGCACCACAACCACAGCGGCACTGCCACCCAGACCTCCACAACGGAGTATCAGTCAGTCAGTCAGTCGGTCGCTCAGTCGGTCCGTCGGTCGGTCCGTCGGTCGGTCCGTCGGTCAGTCCGTCAGTCCGTCGGTCGGTCAGTCAGTCAGTCAGTCGGTCAGTCGGTCAGTCGGTCAGTCGGTCGGTCGGTCAGTCAGTCAGTCAGTCAGTCAGTCAGTCAGTCAGTCAGTCAGTCAGTCAGTCAGTCAGTCAGTCAGTCAGTCAGTCAGTCAGTCAGTCAGTCAGTCAGTCAGTCAGTCAGTCAGTCAGTCAGTCAGTCAGTCAGTCAGTCAGTCGGTCAGTCAGTCGGTCAACACAATACTTGGTATTTTATGCTCTCCCGATATCGTATCCTTCCATCGTTCAATCAGTCAAAGCTATATCACTGCTTCAGTCGAGAGCTGAGATGAGTTGATGTTGCTTTAAGCTGAATAAAGGAAAAGTTCCCCAGCGCTAAGAAAGACGAGCACACAGAAGACAGGACAGGAGAGGCGCTGACTCCAACTAGTTTTATTTCTTGGAAACAGGAAAGACCGAGAGTTTCTGCACATGCGTCAAAATTGGTGGTGTGAGCACCACCCCACACCTTCACACCGCTGACAAGCACCTGACCCACACTTAAGATCACCCCTATCCAATCAAACTGAGCAGACGACTTTCGCCGCTAAAAAGGGACACCGAGGTGTCATTATGCAAGCTCGTGTGCTCGTCACTTTTAGTGCTATGGAACTTTTCCTTTATTCAACATGTACCAACCAGGCCAGCAATTGGTTTTACTTGCTGTAAGCTACTGGTGGGATTACCTTTGCAATTTTTCTGCCAGCGACTGCGTCGGCGCAGCGGCACTTGGATGTCGATTAATATAGGGAATTTGAGGCACAGATCTAGTCGATTGATCATTTCACATGTTTCCATACAGAACTTCTACCAGCGGCGCCTTCGTCACCGTATGTATGCGAGAATGCAACATATTTGCACGTTTTCCTTCAGTGCACGCATCTGCGTGCCAAGACGACGCTAACGAAGAATAATCTGGTCCTAGCCCGCAGCAGCAGCTGCTGTCAGCTCCGCTCCCGGCGGGAATGCAGCCATTTCCCGACGTGTCTGCGCTCGCCTCGGCGCAGCTCCTTCCGCGCGCTCGCCCTGATTTCTTCTCCGCTTCCTCCGCTCGCGTGGCGTCGTCAGACGAGCGCGGCTCTGTTCCTCATTACCGCCGCGCTGGGGAACGCAGCCCTTGATGTCGGCCGCTTGGACATGACGGATAGCGAGCGCTCTCGGTGGCCTTACTCTTTGACCCTTTTCCTCGTTGTGTGAGGTACTTGAGTGTGCGGTCATGAATCCAAGTGCTGGGTCCTATTCTTCCACGTGAATGCCAGTTCTTTGAGGGAGCCTGCTCTTGAGCTGTTTCTTCTGTTTGGATTCCTTTTGTCTGAAGAGCTCATGGATCCAAGTGCGAGGATTGTACATTTTCTCAGGGAATAAGGAAAGAGACAAACTTGTATTTAGTGAATACTTATTGGAACAAGGAATGCTGCGCGTTGTGAGTACTGCTGATACGGGCGTGGAGCTTTCACGGAAAACCAGAAGAGAAAAAGATCTATCTAATGCTCGAAATACAGAAAGTGATGCACTGTTTGGAAATTTAAACAAGATAATGAAGATACTAAATTACGAGAGCCCGTCAAGAAGGGCCAGAGTTGGTTCCAAAACGTTCGGCTGCTTATAAATATTGGCTGGTGTCAGTATTTCGAACCCAATCGAACGGGCTTCCGTCGTACGTGTCGTTTGGAAAACGCATCGCAAACGAAATCACATCGAACACTCGCGTAGGTCGAGGACACCTTCGAGAGTTTTTTAAAGGCGCAAACTTGGTTCCGCAGTAAGAACACTATCAGCGCCTGAAATAGACTATCCCTTCGCATACCTGCGCAACCATAACAGCGTGCTTGAGCGTCATATGTGTGTGTACAGGTAGATTGCCTTCATGAAGTCACGTTTGCCCATCCGTCCTCAACGTTATCCATTAATTCATTCGCTCATCGTTGACGTGAGACAAGCAGACATACTACTGGTGCTGAAACAATTATGTGTTCGCTCAAAAACCAAAATGGCGCTTGGAATTTAACGGCTCCTATCAGCGTGCCCAAGTAATGGCTGGCTCCCACGGCAGCTCCGATAGGTCTGGCAACTACAGCGCGAAAACAGAAAGGACAAGAAAAAAGGGGTTTTCACAGGATACCACACTAGCGTCCCGCGAAAGATTCTTTTTTAGTTGTCCCTTGTGCTACAGCACAGGCCGTCTAAAGGAAGATGGGCCTGTCTTGAAGGAGCTCTTAGGCACCTTCCGAGGAGAGCAGATCAACACGCTCAGTTACTGCTTTGTGTTGCCATGAACACCTGAGCCAAATGATGTACTTCTGCACGCAGGGGAGAACCCACAATCACGCGCGAAAGTTGGCGAGCCCTTTCCGGCGCCCTTTTCATGCTCGCAGCCTCCTCCGCCGCACGCTCCTGCGTATGCCAGTTCAGAGATGGCCATTGGTCAGAATATTTCAGACGTCAGGCAGCTACCATGGCTCGTGGGGTGTCGGGAAGCTCTGCCTCCGGGAGGTGGGGCCGGCGGAGGAGCGCCGACCTTCCAACGTGCAAAAGAATGAAGAGTGGAGAGGGAAAAAACGCAAAGACGCTGAAATTCCGATTTTTACTATAGGTAATTCAGCTTATACAAAGCCTGGACCCTGCTAAGAACCACCAAGGCCCAGGAACACGGTGTAAGAATAATGTACTGTATTCTTGCACTATGACCAGGAATAATAAATAATAATAAGAACATAATAAACTCAGACAGTTATTAACAGCACATTTCAAGGGCTGAGTTATTTCGCCGTGTTTTTGAGTGTGTGCATGTGTGTTTTCTTATCTTTCTCCAAGTTGTTCTTGAGCCGCTGTGTCTTTCTTAGTGTTCATAATGTTAATGTTGAACATGAACCCTGCACCTTGTATTCCTTATTGATGTTACTGACCACTCTATTATGTAACGACTGCTTCCCCCCCCCCCCCCCCTATGTAATGCCCTAAGCCAAGGGCCTTTAAGGGTAAATAAATAAATGATGATGATGCTTTTAAAGAATAAAGCAAAACGCCCAATCACACACACAAAAAAAATCTGGCTTCGCCGAGAATTTTGCTTTTACGCTTGGGTGTATTCAATGGCACTTCGCTTCGTACTCGGATCATGACATGTGCTCCCGCCACCTCGCGCCAACTGTGGGCGTTACGGCGCAGCGTCGCAGTCGAGCATGTTGCTGAGGCCGACATTCCACCGCAAGAAGCCACTTCTAACGGCGCAGCGAACTTCTTTATTCCTGTTCGGCCGCCTTTTATTAGGGGCATGTTGGCGAACCTCTCCTAGGCCTTGCACTGCTCTCCCGCATACAGGCGGTTCTGTGAGAGTGTTTTCGCAGAAGGAAACACCGCAGAGCATAAGCGTCGTCTTGAGGAAGCGGTTCTCCATCGAGAGTGTTTTATTAGAGACACGTTAATGAAGCTAAGTCACGAGCGGTCTTCAAGCGCATGCTTGTTCGGTACCAAGAGTCATAATAATATCCGCAGTAATTAGGTAATTATCGCTGTTTTGAGGCAGCTCAAGAGAACGTGATGCTTAAAGCATTGACCTGTATTTGAGAGAAATAATGCCGGGAGGGCTGGGCCCCCTGCTCATACATTCACAGCGCACTCAATAAGATTCTGTTTCAAAGTCCAGCTCGAAGCCGCTCTATGCTGTCGGTGAGCTGGATCGTTCCACCGCCAGGGTTTATCCGGACATGCCAGGAAGCTCTGCTTATTCACGTCAGAGTTGTCTTGCCTTTGTACCAAGGAGTTGGTGCTTCATTAAGACCCTTTTCATTCCTATTTTGTTCTAATGCCGATATCTCAAACTAAGGTCCTCATCATCACCGACCCTGATTGTGTATACTTCAGGACAAATGCATCTACCGCCGATTTCCAATCGGTCCTACTCATCGCCAACCACGGCCACGCTATAACATAAAAACCTCATCTGCCCACCCAACCCCTGCTGTACCGAGATATTTTTCTGCAACCTTGGAATCCACTCTGCTATTACAAGAGACGTTGTGAGTACTCAAAGAAAATATATTGCTGGGCTAGCTGGAGCCTCATTCTTTTGGGCAACAATTTAGAGCGTTGTCTCGCGTGTCTCCCCCGTGAACGTTTTTAGCCTGCGCTAACTTTTCATCTTAGATAACACGCTATCACTACTGCGCATTGCATGTTCCACCAAGTCCACTTCCTCCGATTTATTTCCGCTAAGATATCATTAACGCACAATTTGCTCTGATTACTGAGCGCTGCTCTCTTTCTGACTCTTAACGCTGAGGGCGAACTGAAGTTGGCCTGTGTCCATAGGACGCCATGTTCAAATCCCAAAGAGGCCAGTCTCACTGCAAACAAAGGTTTTATTAGCCAGCAAAGAGAGAAGAAAACAAACGAAATGCACGGAGCCCCATCAACAGCCTATATCGGAAGTGAGCTGCGAACGTCGACAGCGATTCTTGAATGCGCATCCCAGAGGCCAATACACTTCGGAACTATGGAGGAAGGAAATAGGCTCGGAAAGACCTTTATGCCACATTTATTGGAGCCGGATGTCAGGGCGCCCTTTGGCTAGTTGGCCGCCGTCTCAGCGCGCTTGCGCATGCGCAAGAGACAGTGAAACAGACGACGCCGTTGCGCCCAACGTTGCTATTGTCTGCGCCATCGGCCAAACACTCCCAGTATTCTTCGCGGAAACACACGAGTTCCGGGACAATTTCTGGCATGCAGCTTGGACTGCGACCGACTCTCCTAAGCTTTGCTTCCTCCATGCTTCGAAAGGGCCTTCCTCTTCGGTGAGGACGTCACGGGATAGAATCGAGTGGCGGGAAGATTTTTAAACACAACTTCCTCGGCGATAATAGCGTCTTTTACTGACGTACAAAAGAGCCAGAAAATGAATCATTACTTGGAAAAATAATTTATTAGAGCTGTCTGCAGCGTCCATAATTTGATTTCAAGCCTTTTGGTTATTCCTGTTGATTCTAACTACACAAGTAAGTGCTCGCAAGCTACAACGTGTACTTAAAGTAAGGTACACCGTGCCTGCCTGGTAAAACTATTTTAGAAGTGCGCCGAGCTTTATATCTTTGTAATCAATAGAAAGCTGACAGTGTAGTTGCATAAACGCGTTGAAGTTTCCTATTGTACCCTGCTTTCCGCTACCGCGGTTGCATCCGACTTGATGTAATCAACCATGTTTCCCTTCGGCGTACTTGCGGTATCCTTGACAGGAGAGAAATCCCCACCGGAGTCCGCTTTTAAAGAAACCGACGCCTGATGCTAGAATGTTGAAACCTTCAAGGAGGGTCAGGGAGGTCGCTGAACTTACGAGCCGGCTGTCATATCTCAAAGCATCGCGGTGGCCTGGTGCAGAGCGGATCACACCACGTGCACTGCCGCAGAAGACCCTGCTTGCCCAGAGGCTGCTCGCTCTTCCGTGCTCAGTGGCGATTCGGGGAGCCCTGCGCTGTAAACACTGCAGCAGAGACGGGAGGCGGCCTGGTCCAAGTGTTTACTCTGCGGCCGGCGTCTACGGGCCACGAAGCGTCGAGAGAGGGCCCATTTCGTTGCAGGCCGAGTAGCGTAGGCGAACACTGCATCGACAGTTGGATATGCCACGGATGCAAGGCCGCCAGCCGGCGATTCATGTTGCTGCCAACTTTTTCAAAAATTATATAAAGCGCACTTAGGACAACAGACAAGGGACACCAAACAAACACAAGCGCTTACTCGCAACTGGGCGTTTATTAGAGAAACACACAAAAGGAAGAACAATCACAAACGAAACAAAAGCCATCGCGCAGGCGTAACAGGAAAATTGCTCATGCAGGTGCGTCGAGATAAGAAAACTCTCTTTCATGCAAAACCAGCATAGGGTCGGCAACACACGTGTGCTGATTCTTACGGATGTGATAGGCTTCTGAAACCTCTCTGGTTAGCTGATAAGGGTGTCGAAACAAGATTTTGGTTTAATCAAGCAAAGGCTTACAGCCGCTGCATTTCGAACAGTGCTTAGCGAGATTAGATGAAGGCGACTTATTCAATGACAAAAAATGCTCTTGCAAGCGCACATTAAGGCAGCGGCCCTAGCTCAGATGTCAATTCTGCTTGCTGCCAACTTGCGGCTTGCGATGGGCGCAGATGAAATGTACTCGATCTTTGTAAATAACGAAGGAAGCCGGTATTGCACGGGGCTTCTTTCCTTCCTTTCTGCGGTTGGGCACTTTGTTTCTTATCCGTTGTGGTTGATTAGCGTTTTTGGTGCTCGGCTGATGAGCTGGAGCAGTCGGGTTCGAACCGGGCCGCGGCGGCCGCGTTTCGATCAAGGCGAAACGCAAAAGGCACCCGTGTGCTTTGCGATGTCAGTGCACGTTAAAGATCCCCAGGTTGCAATATTATCTGGAGCTTCCCACTACGGCGTCCCTCATAGCCTGAGTCGCTTTGAAACGTTAAACCCTTTAAACCAAACCTCCGGAGCTGCTCTTTACTACCAGATTATGTTCACGTAGCCGTTCATTGAAACGTCTGCCAGTCTGACTAACGCAACATCTGCGTTCTATTTTATACGCGTTATATTTTCCCCCTCGCCTTTAATTGTGTTGATAAATTCTATTGTTTTTTTTCTCATTATTTTATTTGGCATGAAACTCCTATAGCGACGTGCTGTATGATTTCCCGCTTGTTTAATCTGGCCTCCCGCAATGATGCGATTTTGTTTTTCTGTGTTTTCGTTTACCCAAGAAAAGAAAAATACCATCACTGTGTGCTATCAGCACCTGTGCGAACGACAAAGGCAGTCCCGCGCTTATACAGCGTGTGCTCACACTCGTGAGTAAACAACTGTAAGTGTGGCGTCGCTTCCGTTCCTGTCCCGTCTGATTCGCGCAGTCCTACCGTTCATGGAAGTGCAACAGCTACTGCGCCTTTCCTCGTAACCTATACGACCGTGAGTGGGACACGCCCTTGTTTTCTATGTATAACACATGCATGTACGCTTTTGGCGCGAAAGCACTATTCCAGACGTACCAACCCCGAGAAAGAATCTTGTCTTGCCTTGTGCGTCTGCCCTTGTGATGTCATCACAACCTGCCCACCGGATTGTGAGCACACTGACCGCCGTAGCAGGTGGCAGTTAAATTGATATTTGGACGAGAGAGGTTGTTCGGGAATTGAGCAACCTGCAGGTCTCACAAGCCCCACCTGTGCTTGTGATACAAACAGTCTCCTGACAGTGCAGTGGCGCATCGCTTAACTGCGTTGGTAGTGGTTCGAGCACTCGCCGCCATCTATGAATGTTAAGTAGAGAATGGCCAATCCTGCATATATGGGCATTAACCCACTGAAGTTTTAAGGCGGAGCTTAAGTGTCCCATGCTTTCGCACGTGTACTTGGTTTAACTACGTTAGACCCCTACCACATTTTTTTTCCTTTCGATTCACGATAAGACCTACCACAGGCTACTGGATATGCCAGCGCTGACCTTCCTTAAAGTTTGAACTGCCAGCGCTGCCCCGATTCTGAGGTTCAGCTTGAGGGGGACCCAGGGGACATTAGAGCAACGGCGGAGTTGCCGCCGGCTATTTGCGAGACGAATGCCCGTAGCTTGAGCGGATGCGCCTGAATACTTTTGCCAGGCGGAAAAACATCCGGAATTCTAGCAACGCGGTGTCGGGTAATCACTTGGGCTCTCAATCGACTGCCAGTGCAATTGTGCGACCGTGGAAAGCTCACCAATCGATGACTCGGCCAAGTGTGGGAAGCCTCCGAAGGATTGAACTGCAGCCTTCCGACAACATGTGGCCGATTTCATCCGGGTCTTGTCCTTGATCGCAGAGAAGAGGGCGGAATGGTATGTTTCTCATTAACGGCGGCCAATAGGAGCGACGTTTTTCGATATTAGTGTCGTGCGTCGAATGTCAGAGGGAGCATCCAGATGTGAGCACGCGCCGGTCCTTCTTAAGAATGTAGTTCGCCTCGCCGCCTAAGCGTGGCGTCAATTTAGTGAAAATCGCCAAAAAAGCTGCGTAGCTAAGCATAGTTGGTGGATAGTTAAGGGGTACAGACACAAAGTCTTTAGGTATTCGCCTTTCTTTACTTGAAAGAGACGTACGAGCCTAGTAATTATGAATATGAGCTCAAAACGCCAATACGCAGTGTTAGTAATTAAATACAAGCGATTTTGTACCGGCAGTTTCGGTCTCGGTAGAGGCCAATCCTGAAGTGCGCCACGACGTCACGGTCGACCGGTCAACCTGGTCTTCCACAATACTGATGACGTCGGCGCCGCCTGGCAAGCACTGGTTGCTCCTGTGAACGACCACTGGGTTTGCTGACGTCACAATAAATGGGGTAAGTGCCCCTTATATCACTCGACGCGGGTGGAAATTCCGAGCTGCATCTCGGACAACATTCTAAGTCGTATTAATTTATGTTCCACACAACACCTGATACTGAAACTGGCCAGAGGGCACCTCCTTGCGCCCATGAGACAAAGCGTATCATTTGGATGCGTACAGTCTTTATCAAAAGTATACAGTCCAAGAAGTCTGGTTCTGAGTCCTGCAGCGCGGCTCCTCTCGCGTATTCACGGACCCTGATCTCACGAAGGCGGTAGAAACCCAAGTCCGCAACCATCCCAAGCCTAAGACTGTCAAATGGGCTAAAGATCCCCGCTACACGGCTTGGAAGCAAGCCCCTTGGGCTGTACATTTTTGACAAGGACTGTACCTTTTTAGGGGATGCTGCCCATTTGGGTGGTCAGGTCTGTCTCCGTCGAATGCATTAACGTTCGCACATATCGGGGAAGCAGCAGTAGGCGTCTCTCTGGTAATTCTAGCTAATCGCTGGAAATCGATTAGTGCTCACGACAGCTCCATGAAGCGGCGAAGATGGAAGCGTAGACGCAGGGAAGGAAAATTGCAGCGAACTACATTTCACAGCATGCACTTTCCCCTAGCCTACATTGTAGAACGGTATGCATTATTTTGCGCATGGGGTTTTGCTTACAAGTATGTGCTCTCTTGGCTTAATAAAGAGTTTGGTAGTCGACGCCCGCCCTGGCCTGTTGCAAAAGGGTTGCAAGCCCCAAGGGTAGCGTTGGCCTGGCGGCCTGGGGCAAAGCTGGAAACATCCGAAGGTCCCGGCAAAGGATGACTCGACTGGCAACAGAACAACTTGTTTATTCTGGCATCTCAAAAGAGCAGCCGGTCAGGGCGACCACGTTACTCGGAGGAAGGAATCGAAGTCTCTCTCGTGTTCGGCGCAGCTGTCTTTTTTTTATACCCTCGGAGTCGAGGGCAAGAGGGAACGGCTTGGGAAGAGGCGCCCGATACGGCGTCGCTTCAACATGTCCAGACGTGATGGGCGCGTCCGCCAGGCCGGCGCCGGTCAGACCTCCTCGCCTCCCAGTGGGGAGCTCCTCTCCCCGGCTGCCGCGCTTTGACAAGCGTGGGCAAAACATGCACACACACACACACGCACGCACGACGACACGTGGCACTGAAACCTGCCTGGACGCGCTTGGCGGGAGGCGTTGCGGCCGCGATGAACGAAGCCGCGGCGTCCGTTGCATCCGCGCCGGCTATACCGCGCGTCGAAGGCGAGACGTAACAGACCGCCCCGCCGGGAGAAGGAGATCCCGATGGTCAGGGGACTGCATCCGCTGTCCAGAGGGATGTCGCTCGATGATGCTCGTAATCGAAACCGATCGTCCCTCGACGTTGCTTGAGCGCAGCGCACAGAGAAGGCCTCGTTCTCGGGTTCAGGATCACATAGGACACTGCAAAGTCACTTCGGGAGAGTTGCCATTTTTGTGCTCGTTCCCAGCAAGCGTTAGAACTACGCCGAAACGCAACCGCTCAGTCAGCAAGCACGAGACAACCCTCACTAAGCTCTGCCAGGCTCTTTCCCCTTTTATACTACTGCCTAGTTCCTTACAGTAGTCAAGCAGCACTCAGAACGCGTCCACAAATTGGAAAATTGCACTAGAAAGCACATAATCACTTTGAAACACTAAACAAAAGCAATATGTTAAAAATCCTGCCTCAGGAAGAAAACATCAGTAACCAACAACTTTGAGGCGGATTCCTACGTTAGGGGCTTCGACTTAAGCCATCGGCGTTACCGTTGAGACTCCCCTTTTTGTAACGCACCTCAAAGGAATATTGTTGCAAAGCGAGGCTCCAGCGCAGGAGGCGGCCATTTTTGGGAGATATGGTCTGCAGCCATTGGAGAGGGCAGTGATCCGTCTCAATGATAAACCTCGAGCCGGCTAGGTAGCATGACAATTTCTGAACGGCCCACACGAGACACGCACACTCTTTCTCGGTGGCGCTGTACGCCTGCTCACGACAGGTCAGCTTACGACTAGCATACAGGACGGGGTGTTCCACTTCTCCATTGTCCCTTTGGCACAGTACAACGCCCATGCCTCGCTCACTAGCATCGCACTGAACAACGAACCCTTTGGTATAGTCTGGCGATCGTAGCACAGGCTGGCTTGTTAGGACGCTCTTTAGGGCGCTAAAAGCTCTCTCCTTTGTCTCGCTCCAGACGACTGTTTGGGGCTCTGTTTTTCTTAGAGCATCCGTCAGGGGAGCCGCGATATCGGAGTACCTGGGGATGTACCTCTGATAGTAGCCGGCGACACCCAAGAACGACCGAATATCGGTCTTCGTGCGCGGTTGCGGGAAGTCTCGCACAGCGGCCACCTTTATTTCAGAGGGGCGGCGACGACCCTGTCCAATCACGTGACCGAGGTAGACAACCTCGGCCTGTGCTAATTGGCACTTGGGAGCCTTGACTGTCAAGCCCGCTTCGCGCAGGCGGGTTAGCACTGCCCGCAAGTGTGCCATATGCTCAGACCAGGATGCGGAGAATATCGCTACGTCGTCTAAATACGGTAAAGCAAATTCTTCCTGTCCCCGCAACACTTTGTCCATGAGGCTTGAAAAGCAGTATGGCGCGTTCTTCAAACCAAAACTCAAAACTTTAGGACGGAATGTTCCCATTGGTGAAATGAACGCCGCATACCTACTAGCCTCCTCTGTAAGTGGAACCTGCCAATAACCCCTGACAAGATCTAGGGTGGAAATAAACTGAGCGCTACTAACTTTCTCAAGGCGCTCCTCGATGTTAGGGATCGGATAAATTTGATCCTTAGTGATAGAATTAAGCCTGCGGTAGTCGACGCAAGGACGAGGTTCCTTGCCCGGTACCTCAACTAAAATCAAAGGGGAGGTATAATCACTCTCACCCGCCTCAATAACACCGAGCTGTAGCATTTTCTTTACCTCAGCCTCCATAATATCGCGCTGGCGGGGTGACACCCGGTACGCCTTGGATCGTACTGGCTCTGGGGAGGTAAGTTCTATATCATGCGTAAGGACAGAAGTCCTACCAGGCCTCTCAGAGAACTGACCTTGAAACTCTTGTAAGAGTTGGTGTAGTTCGGTTCTCTGCTCAGCTGACAGCGGTGCTTTAATGATTAAGTCACTAATGACCTGATCAGTGTCTTCCCTGTTCGTCACTGAGCCTAGTCCCGGAAGCTCGACCGGAAGCTCTTCGGGAACGTTTACCATCATACACACCACTGCTTCCCGTTGTCTATAGGGTTTGAGGAGATTACAGTGGTAAACTTGCTGTGCTTTCCGCTTTCCTGGCAGACTCACCACGTAGTTAACATCCGACAGTTGTTGAACAATCCGTGCTGGGCCCTCCCACTGCACGTCGAGTTTGTTTTTTAGCGATGTGCGCAATATCATCACCTCATCGCCCACCTCAAAACGACGGGCCCTGGCTGTCCGATCATAATAAACCTTGGCCCTCTGCTGGGCCTTTGCCATTGCTTCACCTGACAACTCCTGTGCCCTTCTTAAGCGTTCGAGGAGACTAAGCACGTACTCGACCACGACTGGGTCGTCGCCCCTGCCTTCCCACGAGTCTCGAAGCATGCGAAGCGGAGACCGCAGCGAGCGACCGTACACCAGCTCAGCTGGCGAAAACCCCGTAGCCGCATGCGGCGCGGTCCTTAATGCAAACATCACCCCAGGCAGACACAGCTCCCAATCACTTTGTTGCTCAAAACACAATGCTCTCAACACGCGCTTCATGACGGAGTGGAGCTTCTCAACGGAATTCGACTGTGGGTGGTACACTGAGCTGTGTAACAGCTTTACCCCACACCTTTCGAGAAAGGCTGTCGTCAAAGCGCTGGTAAACACTGTGCCCTGATCTGACTGGATTTCCGCAGGAAAACCAACTCGCGCAAATATGGACAGTAGTGCATTGACTATCTCAACTGAGCTGAGTTCTTTAAGAGGCACTGCTTCAGGGAACTTTGTCGCTGGGCAGATCACAGTCAAAATGTGTCTGTACCCCGTGGCTGTTACCGGCAGAGGTCCCACTGTATCAATAACGAGCCGTCTAAAAGGCTCCGTAATGATGGGTACCAACTTCAACGGCGCCCTCGATTTGTCCCCTGGTTTGCCAACCCGCTGACAGGTGTCACATGTCCTCACAAAGTGTTCTACGTCACGAAAACACCCTGGCCAATAGTACTCTTGCAAGAGACGGTCCTTAGTCTTCTTAACTCCTAGGTGTCCGGACCACGAACCGCCATGCGACAAGCGCAACAGATCCTGACGGTAGCACTGAGGCACGATCAGCTGATCGAACTCGACTCCCCTGCGGTCTAGATACTTCCGGTACAAGACCCCACCTCTTTCCACAAAACGAACATTTTTCTTGGCGATACCTTCCTTGACATTGCAGCGCATGTTTTCTAGGCTGCCATCCTTTTTTTGCTCGGCTATCAAAGCCGACCGGCTGACTTTTAGCAACCTATTAAGTCCATCGGACGTAGGCGCGATGAGCAAATCTGCAGATAGCTCTTCTAACTTTCCCGTGTCGGGCGTTTCCTCTCCAGTACCTGGTGCCTTCAGCGCTACAGGCTCAATTTTATTCAGTTCGGACGTGCTCTGAGTATCAGCTTGCTGCGCCTCCGACCCTTTCTCATTGTTCGACAACGTCGGCCCCGCAACTACCGCCTTTGCAGCGAGCTCCCGAAATCTCGATCTGGTTAAGGCCTGAACGCTAGCCTCACCAAACAAAAGACCCTTCTCGCGCAGGAGGTGATCGGACCGGTTCGAAAATAGGTACGGGTACTGGGGGGGCAGCATAGATGACACTGCTGCCTCCGTCTCAATTGCTCCGAAAGGTCCTTCAATGAGCACTTTTGCTACGGGCAGACACACGCTATGAGCTTCCACGGCTTGCTTGATCCATGCGCACTCGCCCGTGAACATATCGGGTTCTACGTAAGAGGGGTGAACTACATCCATTGTAGCTGCGGAATCACGAAGCACTCGGTACTCTTTCCCGTTCACGAGGAAGTCTCGCATGTAAGGCTCGAGAAGCTTCATGTTCTCGTCAGTGCTACATAATGACAAACACACGACTTCTCTTTTTGTTTCTGGACACTGCGCCGAAAAGTGACCCGGCTTCTGGCACGTATAACACACGCGCGCTTGCCTCGCCTCGAACCGCTTTCTGCGTTCGGCTTCGGCTGCCGCCGTCTCCTTACGTTCGGTCGGACTGCTTTCACTCGCATCCGCACTACGCGTGTCCCCCCTTGCTCTCATGGGTGTGAACTTCGGCCTCTCAGACTTGGAGCCAAATTCACCCTTTTGACCGTCCTTAGCTCCGCGAGCCCGACGCGTCACAAACTCCTCGGCTAGCTCGGCGGCTTTAGCCACTGTACTAACGTCTGGCCTATCCAAGACCCAGTACCGCACGTTCTCAGGTAACCGACTATAAAACTGTTCCAGCCCGAAACACTGCAGAATTTTCTCGTGGTCACCAAACGCTTTCTCTTCTTTGAGCCACTCCTGCATGTTTGACATAAGCCTGTAGGCAAACTCTGTATATGACTCATTTCTGCCTTTTTCATTTTCCCGAAACTTCCGACGGAACGCCTCCGCTGACAGCCTGTACTTTTTTAGCAGACTCGATTTCACTTGGTCGAAATCCTCTGCCTCCTCTCTCTTCAAGCGAGCGACTACGTCGGCCGCCTCGCCGGGTAACAAAGTGAGCAAGCGCTGTGGCCACGTTTCCCGAGAGAACCCCTGCTTCTCGCACGTTCGCTCAAAGTTAACCAGGAACAAACCAATGTCCTCTCCAAGCTTAAACGGCCGCATCAGGTCAGTCATTTTGAACGATACCCGTTCTCCTGCACCGTGTGCCTGACTTCCATTACGAGCGCGTTCCATCTCTACCTCGAGACGCTTCATTTCCAAAGCGTGTTGACGGTCGCGCTCTTCTTTCTCTTTATCTTTTTGCTCTTTACGTTCGCGCTCCTCTTTCTCTTTTTGTTCTTTACGTTCGCGCTCGTTTTT
Organism: Amblyomma americanum; assembly: GCF_052857255.1. Taxonomy (NCBI): domain Eukaryota; kingdom Metazoa; phylum Arthropoda; class Arachnida; order Ixodida; family Ixodidae; genus Amblyomma; species Amblyomma americanum. The sequence continues at coordinate 209,113,186 of NC_135501.1, forward strand.
CTCTTTTTGCTCCCTCTCCTCAATGGTCTCAAGGCATTCCGACAGCTCGTCATCCTCAGCCTCCAACTCAAGAATAGCTCTTAGCAGTTCTGGTTTTCTGAGTTTGTCTGAGACATCCAGACCCAACTCTCTTGCAAGCTCCAGCAATTTCGGTTTGCGCAACGACTTCAAATCCATGGCTGCTCCGAATGCTGCTTTCTCTACTGCCTACTATTGTCTTGCCGCAAACTAACCCGGCAGCAACGACAACACAATTACCAGCTCTGTTTCTGACACTAACAAAAGCCTGGCAAAACTCAGAAGAAGAAAGTCCCGCACTCACCAAACCTCGCAGCCAAGAATTCAGCGCAGTCGTTCCGCTGCAGGCAACCAGTCATCACACAGGGCTCGTTGCACTGCTCCCGGATGGTCGTTGTGCTGCTCAGCATACAGTTGACCGCATATCTTCGCTGCTGGCCTCCGTTGTCGGGATCTCACCGCTGGCAACCAGTTGTTGCATTTGGGTTGCAAGCCCCAAGGGTAGCGTTGGCCTGGCGGCCTGGGGCAAAGCTGGAAACATCCGAAGGTCCCGGCAAAGGATGACTCGACTGGCAACAGAACAACTTGTTTATTCTGGCATCTCAAAAGAGCAGCCGGTCAGGGCGACCACGTTACTCGGAGGAAGGAATCGAAGTCTCTCTCGTGTTCGGCGCAGCTGTCTTTTTTTTATACCCTCGGAGTCGAGGGCAAGAGGGAACGGCTTGGGAAGAGGCGCCCGATACGGCGTCGCTTCAACATGTCCAGACGTGATGGGCGCGTCCGCCAGGCCGGCGCCGGTCAGACCTCCTCGCCTCCCAGTGGGGAGCTCCTCTCCCCGGCTGCCGCGCTTTGACAAGCGTGGGCAAAACATGCACACACACACACACGCACGCACGACGACACGTGGCACTGAAACCTGCCTGGACGCGCTTGGCGGGAGGCGTTGCGGCCGCGATGAACGAAGCCGCGGCGTCCGTTGCATCCGCGCCGGCTATACCGCGCGTCGAAGGCGAGACGTAACAGGCCGGAGAGTGCCATTCGCTCGTCTCGTCCTATTCCTTCGAGATCTAAAAAGACGAAAGGCGCAGCGTAGACAGATTGGACGGTGAAGCGTGTTCGTAGTACTGCGCATGGAAACAGGACAGACGTCGTGTGCTTCTAGTTTCCCATATCCTGCCTCGGGTAATTTGTCTTTCCAATATCTAAAGTGACAAGCACACGTGTGCTCCTAAGATGCATCACACGTCTGCGAAGCTACCCAAGGCGCTACATCCGGTTGTAAGAAACAAGAAAAAAAGTACATTTCTTTCCCGATGTTTTCGCCATTTCTCAACTAATACAGGTGCGCAAAGGTCAGGTGAACATCCATGGCTTGACGACAGTAATCTCGAAAAGTCCTTATAGAAATATGCGTCCATCACGCACAGGCGGAGTATTGCCAAAATTCCTCTGGGAGACGTATACCTATTCTTACGGTAGATCCGAATACTCTGAAAAAAAAAATCTATCTATATCCGGCGCTCTTATTTCCTGCACACTCACGGTTGTTGATATGTTAAAAACGAAAAGAAAAGAAAACGATGTCCGAGGATATGTTCTCGAGGTTTTTGCTTTGAATGGTTTTTTTCATGCGGCTATCTGCGAGCTGCAGCCAGGCAAATGCGTTTGTCTCGGATTTAAAGCGCAAAGCCAGTAACAAGGAGCGTAAAAAAAAAAAAGTATCCTCCTAAGTTGACCTCCCCAGTTTTCCCTCCCTCCAAGCAATAAAACTGCCAGACCTTTTTTCGCGTTCTATCACGGTGCCGGCAGACATCGCCGGCAGCATTATTCCGAAGACGATTTCCTTACAACGGACATGGCTGGGCAGCGCGCAAAGTATCCCGAAAACGTGTTTTATTGAGCGTCTGGATTCCACACAAGGTTTCGTTTTCGAAAAGCGCGAGTTAAGAAAGCGGAAAAGCGTTGAAGAAAGCTGCCTCTCGGTCACCGCGGAAAAGCGCAATCCCTTCCTATGAGATTTGCGGAAGAAAGCGTCTCTCGAGTGAGTTCTGGTGAGTCCTTTTGTGGCCGGAAGGAGAAGTTCAGTAATATATGTTTTTGCTTCTTTTTTTTTTCGAACGGAAAGCGTGGAAAGCCAGGAGTTCCGGCTACGGTGATGCGGCTTTGACTCCTGTTACTACATCTCGGCTTTCGTCGCTGGCTTTTCGAGGAGCGTGTTCTGCGACCTCGTTCGCATCTCTGTGATGGAAATATATGTTGCACATGGTGGCGGAATCAAATTACAGGCGCGCTGACCGCATTTCGGCGAAGGCAGAGTGCAAAAAGAACTACATGTGCTGTCCATATCAGTGCGCATTAGGGAATCCCAGGCAAATAACAGTGCTCAGGAGTTTGCCACTACGCCATCCCTCATAGCCAATGTAAAAGTCCCGTGGGACGTTCAGTTATGCATGCTATACAAAAGAGTTTCATCAGGGAATTTTGTGGGCTAAATGGTGTCAGCATCGTGTCATGTGCGCATGTTTCACAGGTGTCCCAAAAACGTACTGCAGATGTGCCACGGAAGGGACCGTCTGTCACCATAAGTGTGGCCGCAGATGCGGGAGCGGATGCGCTTACGAAAGGGACGTGCGCGATACACAGATCGGTGTTTTTCGGCACTGGCGAGTACATATCTTAATGTCCAGAAAGTTTCACAACGACGGCGGCTGGATGATGAACTTCCTCTAACGCATTCCCCTTGCAGCACGTCTCTGTCATTCCTCCCGGTGTCTGGCTGGGTGATTCGACACCTTACCCAACCATCAGCAGCGGTAGCAGCATCGTCATCGCCCCCTGCATCACCATCATTATCATCGTCACCATTGTAGCATGCACCCTATTTCAGCCCGCTGCAGGACAAATCATATCTCAGTGACATCCAATTATTCCGGCTTCGCGCTAGCTGCGGATACGTTATTCCAGCAAATTTTCCTATTTGGCTCTCGACCGTCCCATGATGGGATTAACAAACGCGGGCTGAACGAGAGCGGGTGCGTCCTGTCTGAATCTTGACGATACAGCATCACGCGGTTCCTGCCAGAAAATTCGTAAACGCAAACGTAAAAAGAGTTATGGCCTTCTAATTGGTTGAAGCTGTAGCGATAGCTGCACCGCGACCTCCCCCTGACATATTCTTTGGCAGCGAGCCCATTCGAAGGTCCGGCTTAACTGGATCACCCGACTACACATGTCATGCTAAGAAGAGCATCTACATAACAGAGCATCGTGATAAAATTGTCACTGACAACGAGGTGGATGACCCGGTTTTCGTTCACGACATACTACGGCGGAATGATGACGGCAACAGGGAAGCTGTTGATCACGGACAAGGCCCCCCTTATACAACCATGACTTATTGTATCCGGTATAGTGTACCTATACCGTATGCACTATACTATAAGCTGTATACTAATATTCATATGCCGACATAAACCTACACATGCCCTATACAAAGCCCTCCGCAACTATAACACTAGTTTCATATAGCCTCTATACTTTATACTCTATAAAAACTTATTACAGTTATCTATATTCAATTATGACCTCGTTAAAAAACCAATAAAAATTAATAAGGCCTCTCATTTTCAGCGGCGGAAAAATTCAAATGCTGCATGCGAATTGAGAAGAAAGAATCGCAATACTCCGCAGCAAGCCTCCCGCGCGTTAACGCATGCGCCCTGTCGCTCAGCGGCGGACTTCAGTGGGAGGGCGCATCTTGCCTCGCTCCTTCTGTGCTGCACAGTTCTGCGGCGATCGTTCGCTCTTTACTTCCCTCTTTCTCTCTTTCACTGCGCTCTCTCCTTTCTCAAATACCCGCTCCGCCTCCTCTCTTTCTCTCCAGTGCGTGCCGCATGCTTCGCCTCTATCTCTGAGAAGTTGGCTTTTTCTCGCCTCCCTTTAAGGCTGGAGAGAGAGAATAAACGTTATTGATATAAAGTAATTACGCGGGTGGTTCACCCAGCTCCGTGAAACCCTTGGCGAATACAGCCCGCCAGGCGGGTGAGCTCGCTGTGGGTATCTGAAAGAGTGCTGCGAAAAAAAAAAAAGTCGTTCTATATTTATAACCTGGCTCGTAATATAACGCGACATGCCTTCTGAAGCGAATGATAGAAAAAAGGAACTGGCTTTATATTTTGGCAAATACGGTAATATTGCTTTCAATCCTGTATTATTAATGTATACGTGATGCCTTATACAGGGCGTTAAACCTACAATTTCCACAAATTTTAAAAATAGGTTTTTGAGTTAGAATATAGTTAAGACGTGTTAACTAGCGAGCTGCTTAACTAATAATTAACAGTTGACGTTCTAACTATTACTGTTAGGCTCCTTAATTACTGAGAGGCATGTACCTCACTGTGAGTAATATCCATATCAGTTTTTAGAATTTCGAAAACGCGGTTAGCCTCGGCGCTGTGGCCCAACAAATTTTGGCTACATCGCGCCAAAATACATGCGCTGTCGAGAAGCTCGCAGGAGTAGCAACCTCTCCAGTGCACGTAACTCGTCTAAATAGTATTGCTTAAAAATGCATTGTCTCTGCTTATTTTCCAAAATGTTCAAGCTGTTTTAATCTAATTTGTTCTTGTGTTCAATGCTATCAATGCGGAAAGCTGGGCTAGTTGGTGTGTCATCATAAATTAAAAGACCAGCGCTCATAACAACGACACAGACACAAAAAAGACAGCACGACCGCTCGTCCTGTCTTCTTCTCTGTCTGCGTCCCAGTTTTATGCGCTAGTCTTTTAATTAATTGTGTTCAGTGCCTGTGTTATTGCGTTATGTTTACTTATCTGTATCCCACCTTGCTAAAATTTCCAGTGTCGATTGCAGTGTATGCAAAATAAATATTAAATAATTTGTAAACGTTAGGAAAGGTTCTTAAAAATCAGGTATAAAACTCGTGAAAAAAATTTTGACTCTTCGAGTACGACAGGCTACATGATAAGTTTATATGAGCAACTAAACTGCTCTGTTGCGTTCAGTGATTCTTTATACAATTGCAGTGGCAAAGGGCTTTATAGAGAAGGCTAATAAAAGGCGTACAAAAGGTTCAGAACATGTACGAAATGTTTATAAAATGCATATAAAAGTTTTATAAAACATTTTCGGGGTCTCCGGAAATTTAAGTTACGTAGGGAGTTTATAGGAACAGCTCAACTGCACCCACCGTTTATTGTAAGTGTATAGTACAGCTACCGCCGCGTGGGGTTTTGTACACAAGGTTTATAGAACGTATTTTATCTTTAAAAAAAGACGGATAAACGTTTTTCGCGCCCTTCGAGTATTGTGAGCTTGCAAGAAAGAGCAAGAGAACAATTCTGCAAGACTTACCACCAAACGAAGTTCACAAAGTGTGCGGTGGGGATTGTGTATTCAATTCCCATGTCCTGTGGGAAGTATACACCGGGCAGGCTGGGCAATGCCTAATGAACGCCTCATGGAACACGGCAACACGTTGCGAGCGGGCACAGGAAGCAACCTGGCTTTTAGTGTGAAGGACTGTAGCATATGTCCTCCTCTGTTTCACCGCACAAGTGTTATATTGACAGGGGGGGGGGGGGGGGGGAGTCGAGACGCGAGCCAGAACTGCTTTAAGCATTTCTAACCAGAAAAGAATGAGCGGTCCTGCATCAGCGACCCGTCTCCTTATCTCAGAGAAAGAGAGGCGCTTTTCAGCAGGGGTGGAATGACGACCGGACTTGAATTTTTTTCCTTTGCCCGGCGACAGAGAGTGCGTGCGCCTTCTTCTGGTCCTGTGTCTCGGTTTTCGCTGTTCTTTTTCTTTTTTCGCTCGAACATGAATAACCAACTCGCCCAGCAATTCGCGCTTCTGTTAATATCACTTGCGCGTTTAATGGCTATCAGCAACGTGGCAGGTTGCTGACTGCGAAACAGCCGCAGAAAATGTATAAATAAAGGGGACAAACGAATGTCCCGACAAGCTAGCGCTTCGAACAACAGCTGCCTAATGATGCACGCGGGCTTCGTTAGGCGCAGTTCAAATGAGCTGCGAGTTTGCGCACCATCGAAGGCACGCACGCCCCAAAAACTTTTAAGTGGAAACTCCGGTGCTATTCATCTGTTGCCTGGGAGACGCTGTGGAAGTTTGCAGCACTGCTTTCATTTCTGTCCCTTCGTATAACAAACGCGCTCGGCAAGAGGCTTGATACAGCTAGCTTTTGCTTTTACCAACTAAAGATGTGAACGCCGCTTAACAGCAAAAAAAAAAAGGCCGCTGGTCGCACGCGACGCTGAAGATAATTATACAACTTTTGTAGGCACTAATTAGTTTTCACCAACACCATTTACGCCAACTTCGTGTGCACAAGCGCGATGCAATCTTCCAGGTCTAACTTTGAGAAGGAGGTGGTGAGCAGGCAAGCTGCATGCAGCAAGTTATCGCAAGGTGATTCTGTTGCATACAGAAGTGTTATCTGCTCTTGAGGCACATTTATTAGCCAGGTTGGTGCTGTGAAATGCAAGTTCTGTTTACACATTTTTACGTTTATTTTTTGCTGCGTCATCGACCCCACAAGAGGCCAGAGGGCCCTCAGCAGCTTGCCAGTCGCAACAGAGGCCGGTCGATTGGCCGCGGCGCCTATGACTGCTTGCCCTGCTTCTCCGCACTACCTGAGGGGTGCAGTGGAAAGGAAACTAAAGTGATTATTTGGGGGGGGGGGGGGGGGGGGGGGGCGGGGGGGGGGGGGCTACGTTGCTCTGCACTGGTATCCAGTGAAAAGGATGCTTTAACGAGGGGACGAACCCAGCGGTATGTTTGCCACCCTGAAGTCCTTTATCTCCGGTTCTTTTCAGTCTACCCCATGGGACACAACATGAGGCTTCCCCGAGAGCTCATCGACTGAGTAAACTTCCCTCTCGCCAAGAGTAAGTCTGGAGACTTTGGAAAAGCGGTGTAAAGTCACGTCGACATGATGAAAACAGCGAAAAAAAAGAGGACAGAGGACAACGGAGAGACACTGTCGTCTCTTCCTGGCCTTATTTCTACGATCTGTTTTTCATCATGTTCTCGTGTCCGCAACTAGCGCAACTGCAGGCTGCCATAAAAGTGGCGCATTCACACAGTATCACTTCAGGCAACTTTTGTGAAAGGGCGAGAAAGAGAGAGAGCGAAAGGAAAGGAAGAATAAATGAAGGCAAGTATGGGGTCACACGCGGCATCCAAGCATAACACGGTAAACCTAACTTTTCCGGGTGCGCTTTGTACCATGGGTCTGTGAGGGGTAAGATAAGCGCCTAGCCGCAGTCGCCGGACCGAAACTCCTGCAGGAGAGAAAAAAGAAAGAGCTCAGGACGGCCGAAAAGCTTGGACGAAATTGTTGCGGTACGTCAAAGCGGAAAGGTATGCAGAACAGAAAAAGAAGAAAAAAACAGCGCCAGTGGTGTACACGTACAAGTACAATCTGTGCACGCTGACGACAGCAAGAATAACAACGTCTTAAACATGTACACAAACATGCGTACGTACACGTCTGCATGAACATGTACAATGTAAAGCATTTTAATTTTTACGGTTTCTCGGGACGGCGGTGGAGTGAAGCATCTGGAACGGCCAACTTTAACGGGAAAAAAACATAACCTGAATAAGGTCCGTGCGCCTTGTGTATAAAAAACCAGTAAAAATAAAGCACACAATAAAAGATGAGAAACAAAGATACCTGTTTCGCTTTGAGACCCGGGAAGCAATTACTTGGCTGACTTCTGGAAACGTAAAGTGCTTTTCTGCCGTCAGCAATTTCGCTGTAATCCTCTCACTTCCAAAAGGCAGCAAAGAAATGCACGCAGTTTGAGACTGAATGTCACCACGAAGCGCTGCTTTCGCATAGAACGCATACTTTGCGGAAAAAGCCCTTTCCGCAAAACCGTCAGGAATGTTATTTCGGTTCAAAAAGAGGCGCATTTCATACATGAGAGACTTAGCGGAGAAGAATGCAAGAAAGGACAAGCTAGAAATAGTGAAAACATGCCACTTGCGGTCCACCTCCTTGATTTTACGTTGTCAGGGGAAGGACATATGAGTGGGACTAAACCTGAAATTTTGTGCAGCGGAGAACAGAGCTATGAAAAAAAAAGATAAACTGAAACCTAACATTAAGTCAAAGAGTGAGTGAGCCTTTTGAAGTGAAATATATATCCAAGAGACGACTGGTAAAATGATGTTCAAGCCTGAATCAAGCGTTCAGTCTAAGCCGACTTTTTTTACGTTATATGAGCCTTATTCAGGACTAATATTTTCAATTATTTGCTGTCTTTGGCACACATCTAATCCAAACAAGAACGCTGGACTTCTCTTCCTCTGCGAACTTTCATGTCTGAGGCACTTGAAGCTGTTTTTGGAGCACATCTTTCTAGCTTGCCCCTTTCTTCCATTACGCCCTTTGTTTATCAGGTCACGCGGCAATTTAGGGTCCTTGTTGACTTTGGAAGTAATTTAAGCGCACAGGAGCCCCGTTTTCTCCTAAACATTATAGGCGGCTACAAAGCTTCGCGCGCTGACGACAGCGTTCGCGTTCCCGGCAACTCAACGAAGCCTCATCATCGCGGAAACTTTTCTTTTCGCTAAATTGGAAGGCTTTTTTTTTATGAAGGCGGAGCAGATTAAAAGGCGGAGCAGGTTAAAAGGCGGAGCACTCAGGACAAGTGCTTGTCCTGCCTGCTCGTCTTTGTTAGCGCTATTGTTTCCTGTCTCAAGGCAGAGTAGCGCTGTGGAGTTTGATCTCATTGCGTTGAGAACAAAAGCGGCACTGACCATGCCGCGAGTGCAGAAGTAAGCCAATGATAAAAGAAGAACACTCTAGTAGCATGTAGGTTGTGATGACTGGCAGGGCAAGAAAGAGGAGTGTTGTTTTCCTCCATCTAGTTTTCATCTAGACGCATAATCTATTTAGCTCGGTTTCAAGTTTGGTGGAGAAGTAAAAATCGGTATCGTTTATGAAAAGAGCTCAACAAGCGGAGCAAGTCCACGTAAATAATGCAAGGATTCGAGAACATTCCTAACCCAAGAACAACAACCGGAATGAACACAGAAGAGATGCGGAATTCATGCAAGAAAAATGAAAACTGGCGAAGTAAAATTTTTTTCAACGCAACAAGAATTTAACGTCACTGAATGCTCATTTCACTGCGGGCCGTCCTCAGTGATCTCGCGGCGTGCTCATCATTTGCTTTCACTTTTATTTGTTTTGTAACGGGACCGACCGGCTGCAATCCAAGCGGCCCAGCGAAGAGGTATGCACGAAGGGCATCCTGGGTGACGCCTGGGAGTGTGTCCGCCGTGACGCTCTTCGATCAACGCCCACCGACCTGCGCTTCGAATCAACACCTGTAAACATTGTTTTTCCAATCTTTTTTTAAATCTGCCGTAATTGTTATGATTTGGAACGGCATAAGCCTATTATACTTAGTGACACGCGCTGGGTAACTTTTATGTTTATTCATTTTTTAATCATTCCTCGCTGTATGTCGATGTCCCTTCTAAGTCTCTTTTGATTTGAAGCAGCGCAAGGCCGAAAGCCAAAGAAGAGAGCCGAGAAAGAAACGGACGACACAGCGCTGAACTAACAACTGACATTTATTTGGCACGCTGCACGTATAAATACATTCAGGCACCAAAAAGGGAAAACAAAGCAAAGAGCTCATTCATGCACTGGGATTCTGCAAGCCAACACAAGCTAAAATGTGCGATTCAGGAAGCGAAGTTCTTTTTGAGATAAAGACACTGATGGAGCGCTTACGCATGTGTCACCATACGTCTTGATGTTCGAAGCCTCGATTATTTCGCGGCACAGCTTATCTCTGTTCCTATCCACAACTCTGCAAAATTCAAACTGTGGGGTGCACTCTCACTCACGACAGTGCATGCTGAGGTTACGGGACTCTTTATTATCTACATTGTTGCGGTGCTGCCTGAGCCTATCATTTAAGCACTGTCCTGTCTGGCCAATATAAAACCTATTACAAGTCAGTGGAATAGAATACACGACATTTTTTTGACACTTCCCGAATTTGCGCTCATAATTTTTCGTGCAAACGGGGATAGTTTTCCCTGGATTGTTGACACGCATGCACAAACTTGATAACTTAATGGGAGCCGAAAAAACAACATCCACTCCGACTCTTTTACCAACACTTTTCAAATTATGTGATATCGTGTGGATGTAGGGAATAGCTGCTACTGGCTTACTTGTTTGACATTCAGGACTCGGGGAGCATTTCAGTTTCTTCAACAAAACATCGGCCACAGAAGAAAGAACATGAAGCGGATAGCCACAAGCAGTAAGCCTCCCTACTTGGTTGCTAAAGCTGCGTGCGGTTTTATGTCGACAGGATTTTGTAAGTGCACTCCTGAAGCTTGACATGACAATTCCTTTTTTAACAAGCTTCGAGTGCGCGGAACTATAAGGTAGCAACGGTTTATTAGCCCTAGGCTCGAAAGACCAGCACACACTGCAAGGTGAAAACTGCAGGCTCAAGTCTAGAAATCTGATTGTGTCCTCTACAGGAACTTCATGAGTTACTTCCAAAGGGGCAAGAACATCAGAAAATACACCTCGAACTTTGGACACTTCCCTACTAAAGGCTTCGCGCCCACAGGTGAGCAAAACTAGATAGTCATCCACAAAGCGAGAAACAGCTGCAACAGCTGTGCCATTTAAGCGGTCATTTAGTTCTCTGTCATGCATAGCTAAAAAGAAATCACTTAAAATTGGGGCAATGCAGGAACCTATACAAATGCCCTTCTTCTGAATAAAAATTCGACCTTCCCACTCTGTATACGTGGATTCAAGGTAGGCTAATAACAATTCTAAAAAGTTCTCCACCGACATGCCGGCTGCGTTCTGAAAGCGAACGGCACCATAATTGTCAATGACGTCCCTAATGCACAAAAGGAGACTGTCATGCGGAATGGAGTAGTAAAGGTCCTTTACGTCAATAGAAAAAGCGCACAGTTGCTTGTCATGGTAGTAGTCTAGGGTGCTAATCACGTCGAGGGAATTCTTAACCTGGAAGGGATCGTCAACTGGTAGTTTTGTTAGCTTTTCTTTCAGAAACTGTCCTAAACATTTTTGCCAGGAACCTTTCTCGGAAACAATAACGCGGAACGGCACGTCGGTTTTATGAGTCTTAACAGTAAAAAACATGGTCAAGCTAGGCTTTTTACAGTTATTTATAGACGTGAACAGCTTGTCTAAGTTATTATGCTTACACAACTTTTTCACCTTGCATTTAGACTTCGCAAGACTTGTTTTTCTCCCCTCCTTACATACAGACTGGACGGCATCCATTGCTTTTTCATTGAAACTATCCTTAGACAGAACGACAAAAGCCCCTTCCTTATCCGCCGTCAGCAGGACCAAAGAATTGTCACGTAGATAGTCCACAGACTTATTGATGGGTAGCTTCTTAGACTGATTCCTAGGGCGGGAGAGAACATCGACACCTTCCGATATGCATCTGCTGGCCTCAGCAGCTGGAGCATATCCGGATATATGCCTTACCATAGCAAGAAGCTCTGGTGCACTTTTTCGGGGCTCAACAGCGAACTTTGGGCCAAGATCGAGGACTTGACGCACATGGGCCGGAAGCGGGGCGCCGCTCATGTTGTGAACCTGGCCAACGGACCCACGATGTTTCTTCGGAACGAGGTCACGAAGCGTGGGAAGCTGCTGCTGCCATAAGACGTCTGTGGTGGAGTGGACAAGGCGCGTTAGTTCCCGCCACTGATTCTTCCAACCAGCTGGCTGATTGTAGAGTTGAAGAACAATCCGCAGGTGATCCTGGCACAACCTGGCCTGTCGTAGCCACTCCGCTCTATGGAGCCACTTCTTGCTATGGTAAGGCATATATCCGGATATGCTCCAGCTCCTGAGGCCAGCAGATGCATCTCAGAAGGTGTCGATGTTCTCTCCCGCCCTAGGAATCAGTCTAAGAAGCTACCCATCAATAAGTCTTGGACTATCTACGTGACAATTCTTTGGTCCTGCTGACGGCGGATAAGGAAGGGGGTTTTGTCGTTCTGTCTAAGGATAGTTTCAATGAAAAAGCAATGGATGCCGTCCAGTCTGTATGTAAGGAGGGGAGAAAAACAAGTCTTGCGAAGTCTAAATGCAAGGTGAAAAAGTTGTGTAAGCATAATAACTTAGACAAGCTGTTCACGTCTATAAATAACTGTAAAACGCCTAGCTTGACCATGTTTTTTACTGTTAAGACTTATAAAACCGACGTGCCGTTCCGCGTTATTGTTTCCGAGAAAGGTTCCTGCAAAAATGTTTAGGACAGTTTCTGAAAGAAAAGCTAACAAAACTACCAGTTGACGATCCCTTCCAGGTTAAGAATTCCCTCGACGTGATTAGCACCCTAGACTACTACCATGACAAGCAACTGTGCGCTTTTCCTATTGACGTAAAGGACCTTTACTACTCCATTCAGCATGACAGTCTCCTTTTGTGCATTAGGGACGTCATTGACAATTATGGTGCCGTTCGCTTTCAGAACGCAGCCGGCATGTCGATGGAGAACTTTTTAGAATTGTTATTAGCCTACCTTGAATCCATGTATACAGAGTGGGAAGGTCGAATTTTTATTCAGAAGAAGGGCATTTGTATAGGTTCCTGCATTGCCCCAATTTTGAGTGATTTCTTTTTAGCTATGCATGACAGAGAACTAAATGACCGCTTAAATGGCACAGCTGTTGCAGCTGTTTCTCGCTTTGTGGATGACTATCTAGTTTTGCTCACCTGTGGGCGCGAAGCCTTTAGTAGGGAAGTGTCCAAAGTTCGAGGTGTATTTTCTGATGTTCTTGCCCCTTTGGAAGTAACTCATGACGTTCCTGTAGAGGACACAATCAGATTTCTAGACTTGAGCCTGCAGTTTTCACCTTGCAGTGTGTGCTGGTCTTTCGAGCCTAGGGCTAATAAACCGTTGCTACCTTATAGTTCCGCGCACTCGAAGCTTGTTAAAAGAGGAATTGTCATGTCAAGCTTCAGGAGTGCACTTACAAAATCCTGTCGACATAAAACCGCACGCAGCTTTAGCAACCAAGTAGGGAGGCTTACTGCTTGTGGCTATCCGCTTCATGTTCTTTCTTCTGTGGCCGATGTTTTGTTGAAGAAACTGAAATGCTCCCCGAGTCCTGAATGTCAAACAAGTAAGCCAGTAGCAGCTATTCCCTACATCCACAAGATATCACATAATTTGAAAAGTGTTGGTAAAAGAGTCGGAGTGGATGTTGTTTTTTCGGCTCCCATTAAGTTATCAAGTTTGTGCATGCGTGTCAACAATCCAGGGAAAACTATCCCCGTTTGCACGAAAAATCATGAGCGCAAATTCGGGAAGTGTCAAAAAAATGTCGTGTATTCTATTCCACTGACTTGTAATAGGTTTTATATTGGCCAGACAGGACAGTGCTTAAATGATAGGCTCAGGCAGCACCGCAACAATGTAGATAATAAAGAGTCCCGTAACCTCAGCATGCACTGTCGTGAGTGCGAGTGCACCCCACAGTTCGAAGTTTGCAGAGTTGTGGATAGGAACAGAGATAAGCTGTGCCGCGAAATAATCGAGGCTTCGAACATCAAGACGTATGGTGACACATGTGTTAGCGCTCCATCAGTGTCTTTATCTCAAAAAGAACTTCGCTTCCTGAATCGCACATTTTAGCTTGTGTTGGCTTGCAGAATCCCAGTGCATGAATGAGCTCTTTGCTTTGTTTTCTTTTTTGGTGCCTGAATGTATTTATACGTGCAGCGTGCCAAATAAATGTCAGTTGTTAGTTCAGCGCTGTGTCGTCCGTTTTTTTCTCGTCTCTCTTCTTTGGCTTTCGGCCTTGCGCTGCTTCAAATCAAACTATGAATAACCAACTCGCCCATCAGCTTGTGCTTCTAAGTCTCGTTGCAGAGCTGAAAGCCGCGAAGTTTTATTGCCCCTAAAATGAGAGCCAAGGAGGCAGGAATTACGACGCGCATTATGCGGCACAGACTTTCTTCTTTGCCCGGACGAGTTTCAACAGTGTCTTGCGAAACGCAGAAGGCATGCTTCCAAAATACGAATGAAAGCAAGAAATCAAAAACCGGACGGAAAGCTTTGAATAAAGACATTCCTCGTTGCATAGCTCGGATGGAAACGGCAACGTTTCCAACGGATACCATCCAAGCGCCAGAGTTGCATGCGGTCCGCCTCAGTGCACGGAGGTCGGTCTACATTTAAGAGTTCGCGTCCCAACTTCTACGGCCGTGTTTTCTGAGTTAGGCTCGGCTCGAGAGTGGAAGCTAGGTGAAGCAACAGTGGCGCCCCCACACCTATATCCCACTGGGAAATTGCTTTCGGTAATAGCGCTGCACTTGAAAAATTCCCTGTCAGAGCCGGGGAAAGCATGCACGGGGTTACCGTAGCCGAGAGGTGGCTTAGCTTAAATCCGCACCGCGTTGTGTGTGACGTGACATCACACTAAGGGACTGGCTGTTAGGCTTAACCGGCACAGCCGGACTTGGCTGCGCCGGTGTCTTCGTCGCCGGCGTCTCTCTGCGGATAAGCGCGGTCTGCAGCACTCTGCAGCCTCGCGGGGCGGAGTGGGTCATGCCACGAAATGAGGCCGGTCCCTGATGGCTTCTCCGCCGACGACAGCGTGAACTATGCGCTGTGTCTTCCGCAGATGTTCATTACCTGCGTGCCTCCCACATGTGTGGTGAAATAAAGGGAAATGGCCGCAGGCGCCGGCGAACGCTAGGACCATCGCCGTACTGCGGACAGAAACATGCGTGGCTCATTTTGCATGCAAATTTTATTTTCAAAGAGAGAAATGGTGGATGTAACGTTAGAAGACAGAAAGAAAGCGGCATGAATTAGAATCAAAATAAGTTGTTAGCTGATGCAGATCATCTGGCGTTCTTCTGCGCAGACAAGCCTAGCGTGAATGAAGTTGTTCGCTTAACTGAGCAGTTTGACACAGTTTCGGATGCCCAGATGAGCCGTTCCAATAGTTGGGGTCTGTGGTTTGGATTTTTGGGGGATCTACAGCAGCTGAACAAGCTGGCGTGCCGTGGACGTGTGTACCGCCCGAGTACCTTGGCGTGCCATTAAGCGCGTACGGGCACAGTGAGAACAATTGGAATGATCGCGTGTCGGCAATACAGCGCTATGCTCAGATTTTTGTTGTACCGCATGGTCTGTCAATATTCGGCAAGGCTACCGCCTGTAACGCGTTTCTAGCAACGAACATTCATTATTTTGTACAGGTTATTCTCTGCGTGAGGATTTCTATTCATCGCTTCCACGGAGTTTATGCAGCTCCTATTTGGGGTTCTCCCACGGAACCAATGCGACCCGATTGTTTTACGACGTGTCAGCGCGGATGGGCTAGGCTTAGTCCATCTTTATGTGCAGCAGATTGTTGAAACGCTTTGTCTTTTCTCGAAACTTCACGCCCGATACTTCGAGCGTTTTTGCGGTCATATTTAGTTAATGCTTTGCCCACACTGATTGTGTCGTCTAAATTCTCTGACAGTCCTCGTTTATGGGGGTTTATGTATGAGGAATATTTTGCAGTGCATTTTGTGGCAGTCCCTTTTTCAACAGAGTTGTTATTATGAGTGTCGCGAAAACGTTTGCACAAAGACTTGATTTCGATGCTTTCGCCTCCTCCTATTTACCGCTCATTGCACTTCAGATTGCCAGGACATGGTGCCATTACGCGGGTGTGAAAAATAATACTTTCACCTTGCACTAAATCTTCCCTTCTACAAGCCTCATACGGAAACATTTCCGTTAGGATTTGGCTTCAGAAAAAGAGAATTATTGTTTCATCTGTGAACTGCCGCCTCTGTGATGCTCCTGAAACAGTGGAACATTGCTTAATCAATTGTAAGGGCGCAATTATGTTCTGGGAGGTCTTGCAACGAACCTTGAAAAAGCAAATTTATTTGACTTCTCGTACCTTACGATACCTCACCGGAGTGAAAAATGTCGATGAACCTCTTGGTATGTTTTTCTTGGTTGGACTACACAGCTTATGGAACACTAGATTGTTAGACCGGCACTGTGAATAAGTTATTTCGATGAAATCTCATTTCTGCCAAATCATTGTTCATGAAGTGTATGAAGAGGCTGAGTTTAAACCAGAGTGGCACTCCCTCTTGGTGATGGGCTCAGCCTTACCTCCCGTCTAGTGCTCTGTTGCTGTGTCTTTTTCGAGATGTCATTCGTGGAGTTTCCTGAAAGCATTGTGAATAGTTCATGTAAACTGAAAATATTTTCAGTGTAATGAATACAATGCAAAAAAAAAAACGCTTTTAAGGCCTATGGGCTGCGTGCTCGCCTCGCCATCTGAAAGTTGTGGGTTTAATTCTCCACGCCTTCGGAAGAAATTTTATTTTTCTTTGATACATCGCGCTGACGTTATGTTAGGTTTTTGGAACCACTGCTGCTGATCAACGCAACAACCTAGTGTTGCTATGTCGACCTTGAATTTCAATCATTGTACTCGAAGGTAGTTGTATATAAAAAGTTTCAAATAAAGCGCCTTCGTACAATATTATCATTCTAGAGCAAGACTAGTGCCGCTGTAGCGAAGCCTTTAGAGAAGGGATGCCTTGGCGTGATCAACTTTATTGCAAAAGCGAAACAATCCCAGGCCTTAACCCACCAACGAAAGTCTGCCTGTTCTCCTTCCCGAACTGCCTATTATCACCTCAGGCGCAGAATCATTGCTGACAGCGCAGAATGCGCAAGGGCTTTCGCACAGCTTCTGCCAACGCTGCTGTACTCAGTTCAAAAGTAAAGGTTTTAAATAATGGACAAAGGAAAAACGAAAATACGAACGAAAGAAACAAGAATATATTTTTATCAATTAGTAGCAGGGAGTGATTTTGGATCATAATCTAATTTTCTTTCTCACACTGCGAAATTATCCCGGCTCTGCCAAGAAGCCACATAACCGTTTCATTTTTTTCGGGTTCCCGACCCTAATTTTGTGCGTAATGCCATAGCCTGTGTGTTAAAATAAACCAGGCCTGAAGCACTCAAGCCAACGCGCAAAGTCGCAAAATTGTGTTCTGTGTTCTGTCGCCCTCTCTTGTCCTGCCTTTCGCGCTGTAACTATGGAAGTGTCGGAGTAAGGGCGCAGACAGGACAAGGGACCAAGAAAGAGCAGGCACACACAGCGATAACTTCCAGCAACTTTATTGGAAACAAAGCACAACAATTTATACATTCATTACTGCCGTGTAATCCCAAAGCATGCGCAAATTCAGTGCGAACGTGTGTGGGCAATTTCTTTTTTTGAGAGTGTGACAGAAGGAGTGCTTACACAAGCACTTCCTAATCTGGATATCGTTTTTGCTTCAATAATTTCACGAGCGCGCTTTTCCTTGCTTTTCCCAACTAAAATACACTTGTCGAGTAATGCCCTGCACTTTACACATGCGTTGCAATGTTTAACAAGTTCTCCGTCTTCGTTTTTATTGCTTACATTGCGATTATGCTCGCGGAGGCGGTCACTGAGGCAGCGACCAGTTTGACCGACATACTGTCGTCCACATGAGAGCGGAATCTGGTACACCACGCCTACCTTGTCTTCAACAAACGGAGTTTGATGTTTCGTTCCTTGTTTCGGCCTCTTCAGGCTTAATGCCTTTTGCCCTCCCCCTTAAGCATGTACACATGCTTGGAATAAAGAACTTATGCATTTATTGGACAAAGGACGAACACATTTGTTTACCTTGCATAGGCTGTTTCAGGGACATGCAGAAAAAACAACTGATACATCTATCCCTGTTTCTTTCTTTCGAATGGTGAGCAATGCATCAGTATACAAGAGTCGCAACGTGCAGTTCGCTTACGCCAGGCTAATAATCGATAATAGATTTTTTTTATTCTGTTTAAGGTTCGGTTTCAGCCGCTGAACGGTGGCTGTAAAGGGGGAGCTGATGTGATGTGAGCCACAAAAATAAAATAATAATAAACGCATTGTAATCGCTGCGTTATAATTGCAGCCCTTGAGCAGGTTTGTTTAAGATTATGGGTGGATTAAAATGACGCAAGCAGCGACCATAGTGCATTTTTGTACCCTTACGTGACCTCAACTCGTCTTTTACGTCACAGCAGCTACCGTTCCGCTGATGAAACCTCAGCCGAAACAAGTTGTGAAAAAATTTAAATTCGGCAGAGACAAATAAGGCGGCTTACGTGTGTCACTGTCACTAGGTGCATTGACACCCTCCACACAAACCACCTACACGCACACCACCTAAAAAAAGGAAAATTGGTTTTTAGGAAAAGGAAATGGGGTAGTATCTGTCTCGCATCTCGGCGGGCACCTGAACCACGCCGTAAGGGAAGGGAGGAATCAGGGACTAAGAGAACAAAGGAAGAAAGAGGTGCCATAGTGGAGGGCTCCGGAATAATTTCTACCACCTGGGGATCTTTAACGTGCACTGACATCGCACAGCACACGGGCGTCTTTTGCGTTTCGCCTCCATCGAAACGCGGCCGTCGCTGTCGGGTTCGAACCCGGGAACTCCGGAGCAGTAGCTAAGCGCCCTAACCACTGATCCACCGCGGCGGGGACACCACCTACACACGCACGCGCGCCTATGACGCCACCCGGAACATTGTACAACGAACGGTTGCTTCGCCGTTTTGACATGAAAATTGGTGTTTGAGGAGAGGGAATGGCGCAGTAACTGTTTGATATTTCGGTGGACATCTCAACCGCGCCTTAAGGTATTAGGTAGTCTGGGAAGGCACATTGTTGGTTCTAATCCCTGCCGCACGCTAGGCTCCAAATAGGCTATAGGACATGCGAGCTATCGCAACGAGAAATCGCATGACACTACCCGAAATGCTGTATACGACAAACGGTTGCGCCACATTCTGGTACAAATGTTGTCGGCAAAACTGGCGCCACGTTGAGGTCGGCTAGTGTTGAGCATATATATTTTAAAAAATTACAGCGCGGAAAACGGGGACTTTAAGGGTTTCCGTTTTCCGCGCTGTTATTTTTAAAAATTTGGAGGATGCTTAAGCTTCGTCTTTAAGAGTGAGACGCGACAGCGTGTTGCAGCGTTGCCAATGAGTGCACGGAGTAATAATAATAATAATAATAATAATTGGTTTTGGGGGAAAGGAAATGGCGCAGTATCTGTCTCATATATCGTTGGACACCTGAACCGCGCCGTAAGGGAAGGGACAAGGGAGGGAGTGAAAGAAGAAAGGAAGAATAGGGGCCGTAGTGGAGGGCTCCGGAATAATTTCGACCACCTGGGGATCTTTAACGTGCACTGACATCGCACAGCACACGGGCGCCTTAGCGTTTTTCCTCCATAAAAACGCAGCCGCCGCGGTCGGGTTCGAACCCGGGAACTCCGGATCAGTAGTCGAGCGCCCTAACCACTGAGCCACCACGGCGGGGCAGTGCACGGAGCGCCAACGCCCGTTCGGCGCAACGCGTGGCCCTTTGGACAATATAAGGAAATGACGCCTGTCTTACATATCTCGGTGGACATCTGAACCGGGCCGTAAGGGAACGAAAATGAAATGAATATTGGTTTTAAGGAAAGAAAATGACGCCTGTCACAATTCTCGCTGGACACCCGAACCACACCGTAAGGGAAGGAAAATCCCTTCCCTTACGGCGCGGTTCAGGTGTCCACCGAGAGGTGCCATTTTTCGCTCACGGCCAACGCCGCCGATACCGATGACACCGGCTTTTCTGCGACACGAGCTCCTTAACGCTTTCGCGTTAAAACTGTATCACCAACTCGCCCGCCTAGCTATCGTGAGCATATATAGACGAACTACACGTATTGGATCTATGAAATGGAGGTGGTCAGCTTACAGTGTACGTCATAAGGCCGCTTGATGACGTCGCCCTATTTTTCTTGCCATCGCTAAGATTTTCTGCACTACCATCTCCGAGTACACACACACATACGCCGCCGGCTTTTCTCATAATGGGACTAGCAATGATTTCACGTTAAAATTTTTAATTATAAATGATTAAGCTGTCGCAGGCGAATTCCATGTAGTCGTCCATTTCCTACAGTGTGTGGCGGATCACTCCAAAGAAAGAGCACACACTTAAAATTTCGTAAGGAAAGTTCAAAGCGCTAAGGACGGGACAAAGTGAAAGGAGACGCGCACACACCCTGACATCACATTGCACAGGGCGGTTTTTCATTTCACCGCCATCGAAATGCGGCCTCCGGGACAAGCGTACAATCCATCTATTTTGCGCTCAGCAGCTGTGCGCCGAAGCAATGGAGCCGGCTTTTGATTGTATACAGTGTACATAAAAAATGTGCGGCTGTATCTGAGAGGGAGACTGAGTCTCTGCCTACAGTCTCTGCCTACATTCCTAGTAGGCAGAGACTCCGACTGGTTGGACCAGGGACGAAATTAGAAGGCGTCATGGATTCTAAGGCACTAGGTTTGGCGCGCTGGGCATAGCACAGCAGAAGATCAAGGACGTGGTTGAAGTTTAAAAAAGGAGGGCAGAATAAATAAGATGGCCACTTTAAGTAGGCGTAGGTGACGCTCCCCACTGACCTGATCCAACGGGGCGGCCAATAACATCCGTTCAGCGAATTTCTGAGCATTTCTAATGCGTTTGCACTGAGCGGATCTAATTCGGCCGATGGTGCTGTGAAAAGCTGTTCAAAATAGTTAGATCAAGCGTGCGAATTGTCCTTTGAAAGTTGTCGTTGCTTCCTGACAGAGTGTAGTGTCATGATACTCGACACCACCGGCACTGCACATATCATAATCTCATCGTCGTCGTCGTCATCATGATTATTATCAGTCATTTGGAGTATTTAAGAAAAAAACAGTGTTGAGGAAAGGAGAAACAACAGTCTGGACAGCAGCCACCGGAAGGAACGCAGCATCAGAAGCGAAACCAGGAAAACTGCGTAACCCTGGGAGGCGGCCTGATTGCGTTGCGATGGGCGCAGCGCAAGCGCCGTTATCTCGGGGCTGCTGGCTTTGCTGTTGCTGCAAGCCACGGACGAGAAGACGAATGCGGGAGTCGAAAGCGATACGCAGCAGGGCTCGAGACCGCGAGACGTGCAGATAAGCGTGAGGCACAGCGTTGGGTAATCATTTCGCGCCTAGCGATAGCAAACGCCAACGCACACATCTGTTAAAAGACTGCTAATCGATGAAGCGGTGAAACGCCGGCAACCCACGAGGGGCACCAATTGCAGCGTGCCGCGTTCGTGTTTTTCGTCCTTGACTAAGCACGCGCGCGCACGGACGCATTCACAAGCATTCTTTGTACGTTTATACTGCCGCGAAGCTTGGTGCTGTTTGTTCATACCCAAGGCTGTCTACATGCGGCTTTATCGCATTGTTTGTGAAGCCAGATGCGAAAAGGTTTATCTCTAATGATTGCAGCCGCGCGCAGATGCTTCTACACTGTTAGAAATTGTCGTAGTTGCTTTTCGTCCTGACTCTCGAAGGTTCTTTGTCAGCTTTAACTAGAGCGCAGCCGAGAGCGACAGTGATTCTGTTCTTCGACGACCGCCGAGGATATTCGCGCCCATCACCGCCGCCTATGTGTTCCTGTTCTTTCTGGAAGCCTTTCGCCGTCTTCCTGACTGACGTCATCCCCACATAACATCTGGTGGAGGTGACGAGGGCCCGATCATGTTCCGAACGCCTCCTATACTAGTCTTAACAGCTGCCCTCTTCGCGTCGCCCCTAAGAACTGGTCTCCACTCCACCGAGCCAGTTGCCGACTTCAGGGGCTGCCACCGCAGCACGGACCATACTCGGACAGCACCCGGCTACAAAAAAAAAAAACAGGTTCAACATCAACGTCACCCCCTTCCTCGGTCGTTCTCCACACGCACCGCTAGCCCCCAAACTTTATGGCATTCCTGGCGAAGACCCTTAAGAATGGATTGATCAGAATGATCGTGTGCTGCTTTCAACCAATTGGATGATCTGGCTAAGTTAGGACGTGTTTTTTTTTTCGGTCTACAAAGATCTTCCTTAACCTGGTATGAAAACCACGAAACTTCTTTGCTGACGCGGGACGCATTCAAAACGGGCCTTTGGCGGCACTTACAAGCGCCGTCCGTAAAGCAAAAGCCGAGGTTCTGCTACAAATTTGCCTTTAGCGCACAAATGTGACTCTAACTGCTTATGTGGAAGAAATGACGCTCCTCTTTTCAAGAGCAGATCCTCTGGTGTCAGAAGCAAAGAAAGCCAAGAATTTGATAGATTGGTGAAAGAACAGATTTTCGATGGCCTCACACGGAATCCACCCAAGACCGTCGCCGATTTAACCACGGAAGCGCCCACTGTCCAGAAAACCATAGACTCAAGAGCTCGTCAATGCGGCTGGCAGCTGTAATAAGTCTTCCTGCCACCGACCTGGACAACTTTGCTGCAAGCAGTGACAGTCTGCGGGTGGTCATTAGAGAGATCGTCCGAGAAGAACTTCGTCGTCTTCTGAGAGCTTCGTCGCAACCGAAAGCACTAGCCCTTAAGGATGTCGCACGGTGAGAACTGTACAGCAGGCGTTAGGTGTTCAGGCGACGACTCCTGACAAGGAACGTCAAGCGATGACGTTCTTCGCCGCAGTGCGCTGTCCTGGGCCTCGACGAGATGGCTCAAGGCCACTCTGCCGTGAACCAGTTGTGCTAGAACAGCGGCATCCAGCCCCCACCCGAAAAGCCGACCAGACACGCTCAGATCCCAGAAAATGCGACGCCTCCAGAACGTCGGCCAACCGACTGTTGTTCTTCCATTGCGGTGAAGCTACCCACCTCTCTCGTCACTACCCGTAAAGACGCATCGGCTTGTGTGGTTTTCCCATCGACGCAGCGCGGGACGCCCTGACCGCCGCCCACAGGGGATCGACGACTACTCGCGCCGAGAGGAGTACCTGTCGTCAAGCGTCTGTCCGGCTCCCCATCGCCGTCCACAACACGCTTGGCGTCGCCGGGCCCCAGCTACGCAGCTGCTGTGCAAGGAAGGTCGCCCAGCCTCCATAGGGGAAACTGAAAACAGCAACCTCTGGAGGTTAGGCTGCTACACGGCGAAACGACGAAGATTCTGCATCGACGATTACGCACGCCTACGCAGCATCCAGCATGATTACGTCAACGACGACACGACACAACTTCAAAATCGTCACACCTGGCATCAAAATGACAGCGACAAGCCCCGATCGCAGTCAGAGCATCATACGAAGACGTGACCCCAATACCAACCTGCAATTCCGGGTCACAAGCCATCGGCCTTGAGGTAACTGCCGACGGTCTCACGGTCATTGCTTGCCATGAGCTAAAGAAAGTGACAACCACTTGGGACGGCCAGCAAATTTGCACCGTGGAAGGCCACGTTATTACGCTGTCGGGACGATGCACCGTCAGTGTAGTGGTCAACAGATATACTCACCTACAGCTTCATAGCTCTTCAGCAGTGTTACTGCAATGCGATCTTGGATATGACTTCCTGAACGAGCACCAAGCGATCATCGACCTTCGATGCAAGCCCGTGATGCTTTAGTCAGACGAAGCCGTACCCTCGAAGAAGAAGTGAGAATCCCAGTCCGGTCAAGCGTCATCCGTCTCGTGAGTGCCGGTGATACCGAGACTACCGAAGGCATCATCGAGGGAAGCACGCCATTGCTCTTAGACCGAGGGCTCGACATCGCAACAGCCATCGCCCGCTTCTGGAACGGAGAAGCTGAGGGTGATGATGACAGCGATAAAAATAGTAAATATTAAATAATAAATAAGATATACATAAATAAAAACAAAAGTTCAAAGAAAGTAAAAAAAAGGGAAAGGAAAGAAAAGAGAAAAATAAAGAACTAAAAACACTAATAATAAAAGATAAAAAGAAAAATGGAGGAAGAAAGAGAGGAAAGGAAAAGGCCTTCGCACTTCCTCTCTTAGGCAGACAAGTGCAATCCTGTAATTTTTAAAAATGGTTGTGTGATCGCCTTGCTGTGTTGCGCAGAATTCGCGGTAAACTCACCGTCACCTCCATTATCAACCACGCTACGGACGCCACCTATGGCAATGAGAAAGGCAGTACGGGAGCAACAGCTCGACAGAAAGAAAATAAACGGACGCGCAGAAAGAGGCTGTGAAGCCCCTTATACAGAAGCACAAATCATACATGCAGTTAGAGGCACGGTGACATGCCGCCAAGTTCCGCCTTATGCAAGACAGGGTACGCGCTTGAGGCCAAAGGAGACACCCCCAGGACACGAAAAACAGATTAGCGAGCAGCGGTGATCCGAACGTAAGCGGGAGAATAGCTAATAACGAGGCAGTCTGCAACCGTGACAGCTCTAAGAAATTTCGTTACTCAGCTGTCCTGCTGAAGCCAGTGGGCCCACGCGTTCCTTAATGCCCTTAAGGCTGTTCTCGTGGGATTGGAATCGAACGAGCTGGTGTCGAATGCGGCAGGATACCTTAACACTTTGTTGCCATCGTCAACACGCTGCACGTTCGCCACTTTCCTTGCCTTGTAGGGCTTGGCGCAACGCAGGCGCGGTTCCCTTTTTACTTTGATTAGTTACGCGTTTCGGTTAGTCATATGTAAAAATATCACCTTTTTTTTCCGTCCCCTAGGGCTATAGGAATAGTAAGGGGTGGACTTCAGTTAAACTTTTTTGTTAAGTCAATTGCTTTTTTTTCTTTCTTTTCCTCTTGAGACGGAACATCTCAACAAAAAAGGCGGCACACGGTTTCGCTTAATCCTCGGTCCCGTTCTCTTCTCTTGTGTGTATTTGTGCGGTTTTTGGTGCCTTTTAAAGTTGTTGAAGCGGATATATTGTCTTTTTGCACGTTCTGAAACCTGTCAACCTAATGAGACAACATCGAAAGTCTCCCCGAATCGCTTTTTGTGGGCTGATTTTGCCGAAGATCTAACTACCCGATATTTCAAAATCGCTGCAGAACTGACCTATGTGGAGCCGATCAGGTTCCTCGAAGCAAGCCTGCGCAGCAATGAAGGTGTACATGGCAAAAGCAGACGTCGGAGCCCTAACGAACACCACCCTAGGCGACGAGGACAGCTTTTCTGGGTTTTTTCTTGCCCTTCCTGTCATCTTCCCAAACGCATGTGGCTTACAAAACACGAGGGGACACACTGACATGCGACATACGCGGCTGCGCGCTTGTATCACTGTGTTCTCTTGTCTTTTCTAATTAGCGCATACGTTTGAGAAGATGATCAACCAACTGGGCTCATTGCTAGCATTGTTAGCTATCCGTCACAGTTGCTGATGTAACTTTGAATAGTTATCTTTTATTGGGACTTGCTGCGGCGGCTCATAGGCTTTGATGCTCGGCTGCAGCGCCTGAAGACGCGGGATCAGAACGCGGCCGCTGAACGGAGCCAAAGGGCAGAAAGTCGCACGTGTACAGCGCGATGTCAGTGAACCACCGGCTAGCCACTCAGCCAGCCAGCTAGCCAAGCAGCCAGCCGGCCAGCCAATCAGCCAGCCAGTCGGCCAGCCAGCTAGCAAGTGCGGTGGGCCGTGGCCGCCGGCCGCACTTGAAGAATAAATGCTTGTTGACTTGCCAGGGATTCACCGGTGAGCTGTAGCTCCCACTGCTCAAATGACGTTCAGTGCGTCTTTAAGTTTTCCGGCTTGCTCCCACACCCCCAAGAAATGTGAAAGAGCGTGGGACGGCCCCCAGGGGCAGGTTATGCGGTATGTCGTTGCGTACATCCTACTTTATCTGTAGAGATTTTGGAAGGTGTTTGCGTTAGTCTAAGCGCTGCTCCATCTTCTGTTCTAATTTCTGTGTGGTGCTGTATGAGCTCTGCGGTTCGTTCGCTATATTTGGGTGACAGGGGTGCGCACGCCGGAAGGATCTGATTGCTCCCTGGAGTAGCACGCTATAGGCTAACAACCAGGCAGGCCTCTTCTGCACTCACTGAACTACTACTCCTCCTCCTAACTGCCCCACCCGGTTGATTAGCGTACGCGCTAAGATAAATAAGGCAGGACTAAAAGGTGACAAACTTGACAGAGGCCCTTCCAACTTTTACCTAAGGCCCAGAAACAGCGCACGAAATTTCATTTTTATCACAAACAGATTGTAGAGAAGAATGAGCTAAGAAAACTAAGCAAGAACAACGCCACACAAAGAAGCAGAAAAGAAAATAACAGCCCTCTATAGGAATAAAAACGAAAAACCTTGTCTAATTTATTATAAAAGGCGCGCAATAACATTATCCTAACTAGTCAAGGAAAAGACGTTTTATAATATATTTTAATCATATGGTCTTGATTCTGAGAAGGGGAAAATATTTCTTGATTTAATTTAATTAGTAAAACATATTTGTGCACCATATATGAACTTCTTCACATTCTTCCATACTTTTCAATCATTCTCAGTTTTCGTCAGTTTTTTTCCAGGTGCTTTTTTTGTAATTTTCACTAAAAACCTGTATTCACAGCTTTGTTCTACACGTAGCCCTTCGAAATACAACCCCTATGCCGAGTTCTGGAGTCCTGCCTTAATAAAACTTTTACTCTAATACCAAAAAGGAACAATAAAATATTCTCTTCTGATTATATAGCTCTCCATGGGACGTGGCCTTCTCGCATTAGGACGCACGCCTTGGCTTTTTCATTCGACTGGCTGTTTTGGAAGCACACCTCTTCGAAATACAGCCACTCCTGCCGGAGGTGCACTTCCAGTCGGCTGCGCTTAAACGTGGCCGCTCTTAGCTGAAAGCGCTGCGTGTGTTTCTCTGTGAGGTTCCCGCGAGTGCATGGCTGCCGTCATCCGCGACAGGTTCTGCACTCACACTATCCGCTGAGGCGGAACGCTGCTCCGCTTGGCGCTCACGTCCGCCCTGAGGGTTTCACGTGGTACCGGCCTGCTCTGTATATGTTTAACGACGCATTTCTATACTCATCGTGGAGTGGCCGTATCACCTTTCCACATCGCTTGCCTCTGACGCGTTCCCATGAAGAAAGATTCTACACATCTGAGCGCCACGGCGCCGCGCCATATTTCGCTTGGATCTGGCGATGAAGCCTCCATCCTTTTCATGCATTCCAGAGGCTGGGCATAGCGCAGAAACCTTAAAGGCAAAGTGCGCGGGAACAGCTGGAGTGTTCAAAGCTCTAGCTCAAAGACGAGTGGTTCTAGTGCTATGCTTCAGTTCTTTTTAAAGAGCAGAAGAGACCGCCAAGAGGAATTCGATTTGGCTTGTCCTGAAAGCAACGAGCACTTCGCCAGCGTGGAGCTTTCTGCATGCATTAATTGAGCATGAGCTCGAGAAATAATTCAGCGAGATCTCAGGCGCTGCATTTTTGCGCACACCGATGAAATGTTTCATGCGAGCGTTATCGACTCAAGGACTCGGGTTCAGAAAACGTCTTTTACTTGCGAGGCGCGAGAGCCCAGTGCATCCCAAACAAGGGAAACGACCATCTCGCAACGCAAGGAAAGTCTGGGAGTAACAGAGTTACGACAAGAGCGCCTGCACGGATTTCGCGCACGCGCGCACAGATCTGCACGCGCACGCGCGGACGCACACACATATATAGGAGCTTTGAAAAAAGTAGGAGTCTGTGGGCGTATTTCATGGACATTTCAGCAGGCCTTAAATCACCTCTGTGAACCCATTAGCGCTCGCAAGAAATGGACAAGGCAAGAAGGCAGCCAACACTTGTGAGCAGTCATTTCAGATTAAAGAGGCTTCTAAACTTGCTTTGTTTTCCGGGAATTCCACAATTTTCCCTGTATTGTACATTTCCAAGCATACAGCAAGAAGTTCGAAACGGAACAAGATATTTCAATCAGGTTTTGAAAATTTCAAGTTCTCTTGCTCTAACATTGAAAAAATCGACGAAAAAAGTTGCGCTCGGGGTTTCAGGTTACATAACCTATTTACACACATATTGGTCATACGTTGTACAGGTGGGCCCCCAAAGTTTAATAATAATTGGTTTTTTTGAAGAAAGGAAATTGCACAGTATCTTCCTCATATATCGTTGGACACCTGAACCGCGTCGTAAGGGGAGGAATAAAGGAGGGAGTGAAAGAAGAAAGGAAGTAAGAGGTGCCGTAGTGAAGGGCTCCGGAATAATTTAAGTTGCGCATATTTAAGCACCTGGGGATCTTTAACGTGCACTGACATCGCACAGCACACGGGCGCCTTAGCGTTTTTCTCTCCATAAAAACGCAGCTGTCGCGGTCGGGTTCGTTAAAGATCCCCAGGTGGTCGAAATTATTCCGGAGCCCTCGACTACGGCACCTCTTTCTTCCATTATTCTTTCATTCCCTCCTGTATCCGTTCCCTTACGGCGCGGTTCAGGTGCCCAACGCTATATGAGACAGATACTGCACCATTTCCTTTCCCCAAAAGCCAATTATTATTATTATCACATTTAAGCGGCGGCGGCGCGGCGAGGAACTCCTCACCTGAGGCGGCGCATTCACTGAGGGTTACACGCTTCGTCTGAGGGGCGCGCCATAGGTGACTGGAGTTATTAACGCCCTCATTTTGTTCAACTCAAGTTCGGCAGACAGCCTCGACGTCCAAGTTTCGACGATGTCGTGCGTTACCGGCGGCAATTGACACTACGCTGGATAGTTCGGTGTTGTTATTGCACACGAAAAGGTGCTCTCGCTTGATCCTCCAATTATTGGCAACGCAGAACTCGGTGTGCTGGCACGCAATTTTTGTTTATTTTGTTTACGTCGTCGCGTTTGGGGCCGCTGCTCGGTTAAATGCTGCCGATAACGATCACGGACTTTCGGGAGGCATCGCTCCCCTCACGGCTGGGCAGACTCCGCTACACCACGACGCAGATGATCAGCTGGTGGCGAAAGTCCTGCACGCAGACAGCGTGGCGACAGAGCGAGGCACGAGTTTCGTGGCGCCACCTGGGTGAGGCGCTCATTTGGAGCAGCAAAAAAAAAAAAAGCGTGCTGTCATATGGACGTATATGTGGCGCGAATTTTGAATATTTTTTCTTTCTATATTTATATGACAGCCGTGGACTGATAGCCACCTAGCACGGATCGTCTGCATTCTGCCTTTTCTGACGAATTAAATGTTTTCCAATCCCAATATGACAAAAAGCAAGGCCAACAAAGACAAAGAGAATGGTGCTGGGGCGAGGCGGCAAATCACTGCCACTGTCACTCTTCAGCCGATCCTAACTTGAGGGGAATTTTGGCCGCTAAGTTAAGCCAACTCATAGGTGACGGCGTTGGACTGCAGGGCTAATCCTTAGCCGTCGAGTCCAAGCATCGCTCTGCCTTCGTCGTCGTTGTCCTTGCATTTCGTGGAGCGCCCGTAAGCGCATGCTGTGGCTTGTCTTTGGAAGCACCTCCTTAAATAAAAAATTGGAGGGGACACTCAGAGGGACACTGAAATAATTTAAATGAGCATATTTTAGTGCAGCAGATCTGCAGAGCTGGTCTTTGCGGGTATCCGGTCCGATTTGAAAGCTCTGCGTGGGCCTCATAATTTCGAAATAATTTAAAAAAATCTCTGCTCGCAGTAGCTGGCAACCGGTTTGGGCGACATTTCACCATGCTTCGTTGGACAGACTGAGCGAGCGACGGCTCGCCCAGCCTGCCCACCGGCATCATCGCGGTAGGAGACGTGCGGTCGGTGAGGTGTCGCCCTCATTGGTTGCGAGGTACTGCGAGCAGAGATTTTTAGAGATTATTTCTAAATTATAGGGCCCACGCAGAGCTTTCAGATTTGATGGCAACACCCACAAAGACCAACTCCACAGATCTGTTGCACTAGAATATGCCCATCGAAATAATTTCACGGCCCCTTTAAGCTCCGCCTTACGGTTACGACGCGTTAGCGTAATGGGTTAATTTCCTTGTAAACAGAACGTAATTCTCTACTTTACATTCATAGTTTCTTGGGAGTCCTCATACCCATACTGGCGCAGTGGTGCAGCGGTTAAGCGATACTGCCCTGCGATGGGAGGTGCTCCCAGCCGGTTGCTCTTCGCGAGCGACCGGTCATTGATTCAACTGGCATCTGCCACGGTGGGCAGCTTGCTCAATATCCGGTGGGCAGGTTCAACAATTTGCAGCGATGATCAATGCAATCACCTACAACCCTCACCACTCTTTGGCGGTCGGATCTTGAAAGCCCAAAATGAAGTCTTTAATTTAATAGGGTGGTATGGTATATACATATGAAATTTAGCGTCTCAAAGAGACTCAGGCTATGAGGGGACGCCGCAGGGGAGAGCTTCGGATTAGTATTGACCGCATTGAGTTCATTAACGTACACTGACATCGCACAGTACACGTGCGGCTTGCATTCAGCCTCCATCGGGTTCGAAGCCGCGTCCACCGTATCAGCTGCCGAGCGCCCTAACTCGGAGCCTCTGCGGCGGTGAGCCTTTCATTAGTGGAGATATATCTGGAGCACGAATATTACTCATTGTAGAAAGCCTCTTGGCTTGTGAAAAAGCAAACTGACTCAGTCTTTTTCTCTTTGTTATGAACGAGAAGCTATGATTTCCGGTGGTGGAGCTCATGTACATGCAGCTATGCATCACGGATTCGTCAAAACGTTTCGTTTGATTCCAGCTCTTCGTTGTATTCGTTATCTCATCTTCAATTCCGCTTCCCTCCTGGCTGCTGTGCAAGTTGAGCGAGTTCCGCGCGCTCAGGGCACGTCAATTCATGCGGAAGTATCAGCGCCAGTTCCTTGTTTTTCTGATTCTTGAGCTGGGCGATCTCTTCCGCGCGTCCGTGCGCCGTCGAATAATGAAATAAGTTTTTCGAGCGTGAACTGCGCGGCCTTGTAATGAAATGGCACTCGCTGCTCTTCGAAGCCGCCTCCTAGGCGACGATGGAAACAGCCACGTGGAAGGAACGGTGGTGCCACAGATGAAAAGAATAACAAAAAATTAGTAAAAGAGAAAATGAATTTCAAAGAGAGAGAGAGACAGTAAAAGAAAGAATGCGGGTGTCACCTGTCCTGAACGCAACATTAAAAATAATTCTAGAATTAGGAAAGAGGCTGGAAGCGACCTGAAACTTTTATAGGGCCTCCAATCTCTCCAAGTATAGGAAAACGAGAACTATACAAAAGATATTGACGCGGCGCCTGCAAACAGTGGTTTCCAGAAACGGCCGCGGGCTTCTAAGAACGGTACGATCCGATTTAAATATTTTCCCGGACAGCGGGGTCAGCGAGCTCTCCTTTCTCCGTGCGTTCGTTCTTTCCCACCTGGTCGTTCTTTCAGCTTGGCGACGGACAAGGAGTTTTTGCTTAGTATGGT
Source organism: Amblyomma americanum (assembly GCF_052857255.1). Taxonomy (NCBI): domain Eukaryota; kingdom Metazoa; phylum Arthropoda; class Arachnida; order Ixodida; family Ixodidae; genus Amblyomma; species Amblyomma americanum. The sequence continues at coordinate 209,144,519 of NC_135501.1, forward strand.
GAAGTGAGTGCGGGAACATGTGCGAGAAAATTATTTCATAGAGAGAGAAAGGGAGCGAGAAAAGGAAACGTGGCATGTTGGGAAAAAAAAAATCCGTCGTATCTACAGTGACCAATCATCATATGTTGCGGGCTGTCACTTTGTCACTCGCGTCAGTGGTCAGCTGTGTCTTTCTCTCCCTTTTTACGAGTAGAAACCCTAAAAATTAAGAAAGCAGTGCGCACTCACTCACTCACTCACTCACTCACTCACTCACTCACTCACTCACTCACTCACTCACTCACTCACTCACTCACTCACTCACTCACTCACTCACTCACTCACTCACTCACTCACTCACTCACTCACTCACTCACTCACTCACTCACTCACTCACTCACTCACTCACTCACTGCCATCATTACACCGTGAGAGCTAATTGATGGTAATTGCATCCAATTCATCAGCGCTGTACGAGTGAACACGGAGCAGTTGAAGCTTAACAAGAAACGAACGAGCCCCGACAGATTGTATCGCGTCGCTGTTGACGAGGCTAAATACACGTAATACTCTAAACCGTAACTATTTAGGGCAGTCACGCTGTTTACACGAGCATATGCAGACAGCGGATGCGCTAAAAGCACAAGTGCGGAGAAGAAAACGCGGAGCATGCACAGAACGGGAGGCAGACGAAGCGCGTACTTTCAACTCATTTTATTGCATATAGGATTCGGGGCTTCTGTGCAGAGTCAGAATGACAGCAAAGAGTGGAACACGACCGAACGAAATAATGTTCCACCCTAAAAGAGCACCTTTCTACCTGTGATCTGGCCAGTCACCCCAACCATTCCCATCCCAAATCAAGGGTTAACTGGCTGCAAAAAAACAGCGCGAAGAAACGGGGACTAGACGAAGAATACACAGGAACAAGCGCTGACTCTCAACTAAAGTTTAATCACAGGAAGCACGCTTATAAAAGGAAACAGAAAACGAAAAAAAAACACAAAATCAGAACGCATGTGTTACTATGTGATGTCCAGATATGCAACCTCACAGTCACGCAGGAGCAGGGATGGTTGGCTGACACATAATCTTGGTTTCTTTGTCATGTTATACGCCTCGATAATTTCCCTGGTCAACTGGTCGGGGTGTTTGTACAAAATGTCAGTAAAATGCAAGGACGGAAAACATGATTGACACTCTCGGCAATGATCAACTAGATTAGTGGGGCGATTAGATTCTAATGAATTGAGATGTTCTCCGAGTCGTGTGTTAATACAACGTCCCGTTTGCCCAATGTATATCTGACCACAGGATAGGGGGATTTTATAAACTACCCCTTTGGAGCACGGCACAAAACTTTTAGCGTGCTTAACACCACAGGACGTTACAGATTTCTTGGGGTTGCGGGACTTATTTTCTACTGCTGAACAAATTTTACTGAGCTTATTCGGGGCCGAAAAAACCACATCAACTTTATACCTATGGGCCACATTTTTAAGACCATGAGATAGGCGATGCACATAGGGAAGGACTGCGAACTTTTTCCGTTTCTGTTCTTTCTGTGAAGACGGCAGCAATGTCGGCGCTTTAAGCTTTTTAATTATTTTATTGCAACCCAAAGTGATAAGCTCAGCTGGATATCCTGCTTCCTTTAGTCTCTTAGCCTGATTATCAAAGCTTTCTTGCATAGCATGGTGACAAGATTTTGACAACGCAGATGACAAGGATGAAACAACAATTCCACATTTCACTACCTTAGAATGATGTGACTTATAGTTCAGCAGCGGTTTGTTGGCACGTGGCGCGTAATTCCAACACATGTGTCCCTTCCCTTCAGTCAAACATAAATCTAAAAATTGTATCTGGTTATCGACCGGTACCTCAGTGGTGAACTGTAAACCCCGTGCATTAGCTTTAAATGCTTTTAACACTGTAGACATGTGCTTGGCATAGTCCGTTTTTTCAATGAGGATTAAAAAATCATCGACGTATCTGAAAATTCGGTACGGCATTCCACACAAATCTTTCTGGATAGCTCTATCCACGAATGACAGAAAAATATCACTAAGCGCAGGCGCTACTTTAGACCCAATACAAACACCCGCTTTCTGGGTATAGAGTGTGCCTTCCCATTCAACAAAGGTAGATTTAACATAAAAAGACAACAGCTCAAGGAACCCAGACACAGCAATACCACAAACACTTATAAACTGTTCTTCATCATTGTCCGAAGTGATGCAATCAGAAACAGCAGTCATCATTTCCTTGTGCGGCAGGGAGTAGTATAAATCTACCACATCAATGCTGAAAGCCGAGCATGAACCTGGGTTATGCGCCTGTAAAAACTTGACGACACACTCAGAGTTTGGTACCTTAAAAGGATCATTAATAGATAAAGCTGCCAAATGTTTCTGCAAATATCCAGAAATTTCGTGTTGCCAGGTGCTCTTTTCCGTCACAATGGCCCTAAATGGTAATCCCGTTTTATGTGTCTTAGCAGAGAAGAAAATCTTTAAACAGCTGCTTTTTGCCTTAACTACACTCCCTTTAAGTCGCTCCAGATTCAATTGTTCAAGCAGTTGCACCGCTCTGCTTTTTACCTTCTGTAACTTCGCCGAGACCGGCTGAAAGTTCTTCTCGATGGCTACTAATGCTTTATCCGAAAATAATGATTCAGGTATGACTACAAAACACCCTTCTTTATCCGCAGTTACCAGTCGCAAGTTATTCGAGACAAGGAAGTTAATCAGTGATCCGAATCCCTTTCCATGCTTGACCGCCGTAGAGGTCCTGGCTAAAACCGCTGTACATTCCTCTACGCACCTGGGTCGAGACTCATCCGGTGCCAGGCGAGAAATCGATCGCGCCATGGTCACCTTTTCTTCCCCTCGCAGGTGTGGCTCAACACAGAATTTTGGGCCCATCTGAAGAAGCTCCTGATGGTGCGCTGATACTTTTTCTGTTCTTGTGGTACTGATCTTGAACGCTTGGGTAATTTCCGTCTCGTTTTTTTTTTTTCACGTCACCAAGGATGACAGCGTTGTATAGATGAGGTTGGCATCCTATTTCGGTTTTTGTTTTTTCGTGTCCTTCTATGGCAGTGCCGTCAAGGTGTGGGGTTGGCATTTTTTGCCATGATGACAATGGGAACCCATATTGCCGGAGTACGTTATCTGGTGACAGGTGTTGGTGCGTTCCCTCAATCTAGTGTTGATGCCCCTTCCGGTTTGTCCGATGCACATCCTACCACATTTGAGCGGCTCGTTACACACCCTTTCTTTGTTGCACTCAACGAATCTTATCTCGAGAGCTATTTCGCACAGCGGGATGTGTTCTTCTACGCTCTTGTTGATTTTTTCGCAAAGTCTAGCGATATTTTCTGGATGAGAGTTTTATGCCTAAAAGAGAGTCCACATGAAGCCCCTTTCTTGCACTCCAAGACACCAAAGAGGCGCAATCTTTGAAGCGCGCCCATGGCCGCCAAGGTGACCTCCGCAAACAAACGAATCGGGAACAAAGTAGAAAAAAAAGAAAGAAAAACAACGCCATGAACAGCGCTACACGCCATTCCGAGACTGTTAACGAGAGATAGCCTTGCGGGCCACCATGCGGGACTATCGCGAAGCGGCCCGAAAGCGCTTTACTTGAAAAGCTTACTCTTGACTGATGTGAACTTCGCATTCCTGTGTCCCTCATGCGCATACACAGAGAGATATTCTGGCTAGATGGGAATATACTATTCGGTTTGTGAACGTGCAATCTGCGCGAGAACGTAAAAGGAGAAAGGAACCCGCATTACGACCGTTCCAGTGCTGAGGTAAAAACAACTGGGAACCTGTACCCAAATATTGTTTTTCCCAGTCCTTGTTTTCAGTATTTTTTTTCCTCAGCAGGCAAATTCTCAGTGTGTAAAAACTTGTCCAAGAGAATATAGCAGGCAAGAGGAAGGCTCCTTCAGGGACTCGTTTTTGACAAATATGCGAAGGAAGCCAACATTCACTGAAACCAAGGTGCATAGGGTAAGGGTTTTTTTTTTAATTTGTGGTGTTGACCAATGAGAAAATAATCCTGTCATTGTTCTGATGATGATCTAGAAGCAGCGGTGGGGTGCCACAGTACTTCAGCTTAAGAACACTCCAGGAATATTTACTCAGCTGTACAGGATGAAGTGACTGCTAAAGAATTAGCGCTTTCCCCTCAAACCGGACAACCTCATGGTGTCTTTGGTGCTGTGAAACACAATTACTAGAAGAAGAAAACCGAAACACTGCAGCCAAACTACGCGAACATAAGCCGTGTGCTTTATTGAATTTGCACTGATTTATGCGCGGCAGTCAAGTTAGTAATAGGGGGAGGCGGGGAGAGGAGCCAGAATATTTTGGAACGTTATATAAGAAGGGTGCCACGAAAGCACATTCAAGTGCTAAGTTCATAACCTTGTAGGGTCAATTAATCTTATATTCGCGCTTACGATGAGAACAACTGCGAGTATGGAATAACCAAGCCTGAGCGAATTAATAAGGCAGCTGAAGCAAAAATGCGAGAGGGGCAATTTGCAGCATTAGTAATTTTTTTTTTTTGCGCTGACCCTCATTGCGATAAAAGCAAGCCTACACAATGTTCAGACGTGAAGCGTATGCTTCCATCAGCATTTTTTATTTGCAAAGAGGTTCACGTGAAAAAAGAAAAAAAATGCTACGCTGACAACAGCATTCCACCCGGAGCTCGTATTTCCCATCTTAATTAACACGGGCAAGAAGCAACGCATAAATACTGCTTGAGACACCAAGGATTTCGTCAGACAACAACGCCCCGAAGACCAGCGAACAACCAAGCGCGTAACAAACAAACGAAACGCGGACGACTAATTAAATACGCGCGGACCTGCCATGTGACGCCTCCTCTGTCCGGGACATACGAAGCGTCAGCAAGGAGAGGGCGCAATACGATACGGGTGGCAACTCTCTTTTTTACGTAGAAATTGCATGCTTATGTCCAATAGCAAGACACCATGAGGGAAGAGCGGTGAGGTGGGTTAAGGGGTCAAAAATCGAATGGTGAAAGAAGAAATTTCCACTGGGTATGCAGAGTGGCAATGAAAATTGTTTTGGGGGATAGGAAAGGGCGCAGTATCTGTCTCACATCTCGACTGACACCTGAACCGCGCCATAAGGGAAGGAATAAATGAGTGACTGAGAGAAGAAAGAAAGAGGTGCCTTAGTGGACGGCTCCGGAATAATTTCGACCACCTGGGGATCTTTAACGTGCGCCGTCGCATAATTTTTCCAGTTCGAGATAATATGATTTTGTTAATGTGAATACGGGAGAAAGCATTGGCGAAGTTGGAGATAGGCGTTAAGGGAGGTTCGGGTAAAGCTGCTCCTAATGAGAGGGGAAGAGAAAGAGAGCGGAAGAGTGATGCGGAAGGTAATAGGCAGACGAGACATTGTGCACAATAACTCAATTCGGAAGGTGTTGTTCGAGAACCCTTGTTACTTCGTGCCGTGTACTGCGACAGCCAACCATCCGTCTTAATGTCAATGTGGTCGCCCTGCATTCAGCATTAAACTTCCACTTCCTGTTCTGCTAGAGGCGGACCAGGCGCTCTCCGCCTGCCTGGATAAAATACGGTGGATGTGTCGGGAAGTTACGGCGACACTGGAAGGTGCCCGCGATTTATTACCTGCAGCCTGACCGAGGCGTGGGGCCCGAAGCAATTTTCGAACTTCCTGCTTGGCTAAGCTCTTATGCGCCGCGCTGCCTCCCATATGTTGTGGTTTGAAGTATCACTATCCAGGAGCCGTGGAAAAAAAGTCAGAAGTGTTGTATCGGAGGGTCATTTTTTCCGGTTGAAGAGACGTGGCTTCCAAGATAAATGAAGGAGGCTGGAGTTGCTGTAAACGCAATAATTAACGGAGGGTAACTGCACACGTTGCTTAACAAGTGCCTTTCAGCAGAAGGAGCGAATATTTCGCTCATAAATTGCGGCTACAAGGAATCGGAGCTAGCCCTCAGTAACCTTAAAGTTGCGTGTTGGAAACTTACTTTCTAGGCATGCCACCAGCAACCTGGTAAAGGGCCTAGCATGAAGAACGTTTCGGTTTTTCTGGTCAGACAAATTATGCCACTGTTGTAACATCCGAACGCTGTTATATTACTACGATTAAACAAAAAAGAGGGCAAACATGGTGTTGTGTGAAATCGGGTGGCTTGGTACGTTATGGGTTTGTAAGGTGTGGTATATGGTAAGGTATGGCGTTGCAGGGTATGGTAAGGGTGTGGCATAATATGGTATCATGTGGTGTGGTATCGCATGACATGGTATGGTATAATACTGTAAGGTATGGTATGACGTGGCATGGTATGGTATATATGGTGCGGTAAGGCATAGTATTGTATCGTATGTAGACGCACACAAACACGCGCACACGAACGCTAAAGCTTGCATACAGCTTACATGTGCTATTAAAGTTGGAGGCTAGCTTACCTTGAGACAGGGATTCGAACCGACGACGCGTGCACCTTCAATTGTATACCTTCCCAGACTTTCGCGTTAAATCGCGGTGCAACGTTGTGGTGCAGATACGTCTGCGTAGGGTAAGGCAGGTAGTGACAGCTGATCCGCATCATTAGAGGGAAATAGCTAGAAGGATAAGAATGGGGTGGAGCGCATATGGCAGGTTCTCTCAGATCATAAATGGCAGTTTACCAATATCCCCCAATAGAAAAGTAAACAACAGCTGTATCTTACCGGTACTCACCTACGGGGCAGAAACGTGGAGGCTAATGAAAAGGGTTCAGCTTAAGTTAAGGACAACGTAGCCAGCCATGGAAAGAAAAATGATAGCTGCAACGTTAAGACACCGGAAGCGGGCAGAGTGGGTGAGGGAACAAACGTGGGTTAATCACATCTAGTCGAATTCAAAAGGTAGAAATGGGCTTGGGCAGGGCATGTGATACGAAGGCAAGATAACCGCTGGTCCTGAAGGGTAACGGAGTGGATTCCAAGAGAAGGCAAGCCTAGCAGGGGTCGGCAGAAATTTAGGTGGGTGGACGAGATTAAGAAGTTTGCAGGAATAGGGTGGATGCGGCTGGCGAAGGACAGGGTTAATTGGAGAGACATGGGAGAGGCCTTTGGCCTGCAGTGGGTGTAGTCAGGCTGATGATGATGATGATGCATTTCCGGTCTGTTCGCAACCAATGCGGATACACAAACTCGTGGAAAAGAACTTTAATGCACGTACAAACGTGCTCTATGTGCCTGTGGGGTGCACGAGCATCCTGCAGCCGGCTGACGTCTAGTGGAACAAGCCTTTCAAGTCCACCCTACGGCGTTTGTGGGAAGAATATATGCACGAAGAAGAGAGGACGCCCAAAGGAAACGTGAAGAAGCCGTCGCGCCAGCATGTTCTTGATTTTGTTGCCGAGGCGTGGGCTGCTGCACCCGAGGAGAGTGTGGTACGCTCCTTCGACAAGGGATGCGGCATTACTAACGCACTCGATGGCTCGGAGGACGGCGACCTGCATGGCGGACTGGCAGATGTTGGAACCGTGGCGCCAGAAGACCGGGGTGGGCTTCAAACGGAATGCTGCGAACTTTTTTTTTTTTTGCTGCGACTGACTCGGAGGAGTCTTTCGATGGTTTTGAAGGTGATTGACATAGCAATCATGAATCTTTGCTCAATAAAGTTCATGTTCCTAGAAGAAAACAAAATTTTAAATCCATGTGCACTGCACTTTTTTTTTCTCGTGGGAAAATGTCGCCGCCATCTTGAATTTCGGGGCCGTTCCGGGGTATTTCGCATTCGTACATGTAAGCTGTCTTAAGTGGGACGAATTTTTCTTCTTTTCTGAACATGGAAGCGACTAGCAGAAGCACCCTTTGAAAATAATTTTCTTTCCGGCACTGCACTACCTTCAAGCACACCTCAAAAAGAAAGAAAGAGCTGCAAGATCGCATTGCGTTGTTATTTATTTTTATCGGACAACTAGACAGGTGGGTGCTGCGAGATTTCTACCTATATTTTCACTCTTTTGCCTTGTGAAGAAGCGCACTAGAAGCAGGCGTTTATTTTTCTGCGAAAACATTCATCCGGAAACGCGCCTACATGGCATGGCATAATGGAGGTTATGCAATGCGTACGTAAGAAGCTTTGCACGCTAGCTAACGTTCGACAGAAGCGATTAGGCTGTGGGCTTGAGTGAGCCGTCCAGCGTTATTCAGCTTTTCGTCAATAAAAATCATATACGTAATGCTCGGGAAAGGCGCGTCATGCTTCTTTTCCTGCTCGCCTGATGTCACACCGACCGAGCAGCTGGGACATAGTAGGAATCCCTGTGAACGCCTCGGTAAGAAAAGCTGCTGAAAACGAGGCAAATACATGAGTGAACGTGACTCATGTATTTCAAACCTTATTAAATCCCGATCGTTGAGACCCATCACAGCGGGGTGGATTTCCGTGGCTCTTGCAACTTTCGTAGAAGACGGCGAGCAGTGATGGTTTATTTTATTATTTACTTTATTTTTTATTTAATGCATGCAAATCGAAGAAGTAGTCTGGCGCGGTTCAGTGGCTCAGTGACGGAATTTGCAGATTTGCCTTTCTATGCAGATAGATGGTGCGGAGAAAAACTGCGGCCTCTTTCGGCAACGAGTGACATACGACCCGCTTTGAAGGGTCAGATCTTCACAGAATCTAATGCGGGGAATAGTTGAGACCCTCGATTGCGTCTAGCAAGGATCTTAGAGATGAAAATAAATCCGCATTCATTAACCTACATATACAGGCTTCTGTTAATTTTCTAGAGGTGCGTACAAAATTTCGCACAAAGTGTCACAGTGGCTACAAAACCGAAATACTAGGATTTGAAGAATGACCACCCGAAGGTTCGTGAAATCACTTTCTCTTTAGAAGGTACTCGTGACGCTAAAAATTAAAGAGAAAGGTATTAATGCCGATGGCAAAATTTGTCTGCACGAAAATAGCGGGCCTCAGAAAAAGGCTACGATTTTAAAAAATGGACACAATAGTGCATATGGCGCCTCAAAGAGGGCCGTTGCGAGAGGTCTTTTCTAGTTAGGAAGCATGATTCGGCTGATGCTGCTGATCATTTCAGATCGCTCATGTGATCCAACGAGACTAACATTTACTATGAGGCAGGAAAGTTATAAGCGAGGACAGCTTAATTTCTTCACCCCCATTATACTCTCTTACCTTTTAGTGACTTTCTCATCTTCCAGCAGGAGATTATGCAAGTGTGTGCTACGTACGCTTGATCAATGCACTGGGAGAGCGCTAGCGGTGGGGGGGGGGGGGGGGGGGGTAGCATGCGCCACAATGAATAATGATGCGTCTGAGGTCACGAGGTGCCCTCTTTTGGGGCCTTTGAAAAGCGTACCGTCATAAATCAGCGTTGTCGTCGCCATAGAATAACCTCCGGGTTATTTGGGTTTACTCAGTCCCCACGTTCTAACAGCCCCTTCTCAGCACAGGGGATGCAAGATAATCGTCTGAGAATAATCAGCGCAGATAGGAAAAGAGCTTAAGGCACCCTTAAGTCCATCTTAAGTGTATGGCCTGATAGCGTTAAAATGCTCCAACTGTCGCTTGTGGGTCCCTTGGCACACCATTTCGCTGACATCGACCCGCTTGTTGCTATCACATACTGTTTATTGATTGGTGATGCTAATTAGTGACCCTAAATAACTAAGTGCTGATGTTATGTAATTCTGTGGGGTGGGGTACTCGTACAAGGCTTCCATTTATCCCACTAAACGAATGTTACTCGCTGGAGTAGAGGTAACAAGTCCGGCGGACACCTCGGTGGACTCCTCAATCGCGCTGTGAGGGAAGGAAAGGTAGGGGCCAAAGAGGAAAGAGAGAAAGAGGTGCCGTAGTGGAGCTTGGTGACTAGCCAAGTGCGAATGAAGTCAAACTCTCGTGGAGGACACCGGTTTAACGAAGAAAGTGTTCCTCGTTTTGCTACCAATGTTTTTCTTGTCCGCATCCTCGTTTTCTGCCGGGTATCCTAGCTCACTAAGGGTAGACAGCTGGGCTAGTTGGTTTGCATTATTATGGAACATGGTAGCGTTCGCGTTGTCTTTCTTCTCCCTTCATCCTTGTTTTTTGCACTGGTACCATGCTCCATAATATCCTAGCTTTACCAGTAGTGCTCTACCAGCGGCCGTTCTTTTAAGTCTTCGCAGTTTAAATCTGAAAAGACTTAAAATAACGGCCGCTCGTAGAGCACTACTGGTAAATTTGGAATACCTGGCTGAAGGCGAGGGTGAAGAAACATGGACCCAAAGAACAATGAAGGAGAAAGGGCGGAGAGATCATCGGAGTTGGACAGGTTCCTAAAGAAACATGTTTTTGTATGTCGACGCGTATAAGTACAGAACGGAGGAAAACGCGAGGGCCGTAGCAGAAGTGAACGCAAAAAAAAAGCATTGCGTCGGTGCGCACAAAGGCAACACGGAGAGCGGAAGAGATCGCCGTAGCTTTATAGCCCTGACCGAGACCAATTGGCAGGGACTGAGTTCCTGGATAGCGACGGATTTTCAGGCTGCAGCTAGGGCTTACAGAGATGGAAGGTTCGGCAACAAAGCGGTGAGGACTCTCTCCGAACAGACACGGAACTAACAGCACAAACATTCAACGTACCATTATTTGTGTTCCCGACAGTAGGGTTGAGGGAAATGTGACGGTAGACACCATTGTCCGAGGGTTCACGAACCGGAGGACGGGTTTGCCGGTCGGACCCTTCAGAACGCCAGAAACTTACGGGGAGGCAATGAAGGCGTTGTTGGGAGTGCGCAAGAAGAACTCGGCTCAGGCGAACAGCCCCAACAGAGAACATGTAACCACGCTCAGACGACTGCTAACAGACACCTACCCAAGCAGAGCCATAATCATAAAATGTGATCGAATAGATACATGAGAGTGCGTGTGGCGTGGGGACTACGCCCCGACTTACCACGTCACCTGGGGCTGCCAAAGATCCCTTTATTGCCCAAGATAACAAGCTCTGGTCTAGAGCAGTGGGAGGCCCTTCTGGGTTGACTTCGACCCGAGCACGCAGCTTATCCTGGTGACGAGGGCCAAGGCGGCGGCGGAGGCCGACGGGATCCTGAAATAGGGAAGACCGACCACTGAAGCTCCAAATCTCTCTCTCCCCCACCCCCTATATGCCCGAACTTTTCTCTTCTTCCCAAATAAATATTTTTACTACTACTACTACTCTCGTGGAGGAAAGGGTGAGAGCATGAGGGACAATTACAGCCGATTTAGCTCTTGCCAAATGCGAAGTATGTGCGTTAGCACGTCCCGTTCCATGTCGCTTTCCGTTCGAGCCTATAGAGCTTCTTGGACAGGCTTCAGGCAAAGATCGGTGAAATCGGTGATTGGGAACCTTAGTGCAAGAACACTATAAAAATTTAGGATCGCTTAACAAACCCTAGGAGGGCACTGCGGTTGCAGTGTGGCTTGGATCCATTGCGCACGGATGGAAGGTGATGTAGACGACGTACGATGCAGAGCGCGAGAGAATGGCAGTTAACGGAATTATTGTAAACCTAAAAGGTGTATGCCCAGGCTTAATTCGAACCAGAGTGGCACTCATCCTTAGGGCTGTGCTCTTCATTGCATTTTTTTTCTAGTGCTTTGTTGCTTAGGCGTGTTGTATTACGATGTATTAGCTGTGTGGTCTGCACTGCTTCTTTTCTTGTGCTTGGTTGGTTAGGTGGGTCCTGCTATGCATTGTGTTGATTTGCCACTGTTTTCCGAATGTTTGTACATAGTTCGTGCACATAAGACATTACATCACTGTAATAAATACCATGCTGAAAAAAAAGTGCCGTTATTATACTGCTTGCGCAGTGGCCAGCGAAGCTGACCTGTTTACTCCGCCGCGGGTTCGAAACCCTGGCGCGGCGCAGTCGAGGCCTATTTATTTAATTTCTGCAGGTCTAGCTGGCTTGAGACGCTCAAACGAACAACGGGTTTCTTCGAGGTTAGAAGCCTTAGCGCTAGCGCATTAAAAAAGTGGGGCGTGTATCGACCCTGAAATAGGACGACTACGCACACTGCGGCAGCAGTTTTTCATTTTTACACTTCGCGTTGCCTCTAGCTGCAAATACGTCAGCCTGTAATCGTGTTTTCGTAAAATGCTTGGGGATAGAATGTGTAGGGAAGAAGCTGTGTACCTTGCCAGGGAGGAGGAGGGAAAAAGCTACCACCGGAACCTTGATTGCCTCGGTCGTTACCGGCAGCCTGCATGTGCGGCCGGGAAGAGAAAGCGAGGACAAACACTCGAAGACAGAATGGAACGCGGAAGGCGAGATGAGAATCAGTGCAGGTAATGAATGGTCCCCCATTTAACAGAAAAAGAAATACGGAGGAGAGTGACACTCGAAATTAAACAGTCGTTAGAGAGCACCGGCTTCTCGTGTTGGACTGCAAGAAAGTTTGCATTAGCGTGAATTCCAGTTATTTCTCTTCCATGGTTTATGGCTTCTGGGTGTTTAACGCTCCAAAGCGACTCAGACTATGAGACGCCGGAGTGAAGGGCTCCGGATATTTCGACCACCCGGGGTTCTTTAACGTGCACTGACATCGCACAGTACATGGGCCTCTAGAATGTCGCCTCCATCAAAATTCGACCGCCGCGGCAGGGATCGAACTCGCGTCTTTCGGGTCAGCAGCCGAGCACCATACTCACTGAGCCACCGCGGCTTTTTTTTCTTTATTGCCTGTTTCGACAGTTTACAACAGATCACAAACATGTTCTGCGCTACATCAGGCTTACCTCATCGATAGCCTAGAAGCCATTCAAAACCGTGCAGCACGATATATTTCATCCGACTATGACACCCACTTCAGTGTTACCAATATAAAATTATCGCTTGACATTGAGCCTCTGACGCACAAACGAAAAATCGCCCGTTTGTCATTATTTCATAAGCTATACTTCTGTTTTTCTTCGCTTCGAGACTGTCTTCTGCTTCCACCTTTCCGAGCATCACGCCGTCTCTTCAACTCCATGAACATTCTACATCTGCACGGCTCTTCAAACGCATTTAACAAGTCATTCCTGCCTCTTGCAATTGAAGAATGGAATTCATTACCAGACCATATTGTAATAGAACGCGATCCATATAAGTTCCGGCAGTTGCTGACATCCTATTTGAAAACAAGATGTGGAGATATTTTTGCCTGGTTCTGTTTGCCTCTGTTTACTTTACTGTTGCTGTTTTTATACTTTGTTAATGCTTATTCAAAGGTTTTGTGTATATCCTGCTGATCACTGATTGTGGCAATGTTTGACAGTGACCTACGTTGTGGCGTTCGATGTTCCGCCCCCCCCCCCTCCCCCTCCTTATGTAATGCCCCTCCCAGGGGTCTTTAAGGGCCAATAAATGATAATGATGATGAGGACATCAAGAGCGGACATGCGTTTCACTCACGTGAGAAAATCAAAACTGTTTCAAGGAACACAACTCTCCCATCAACTCGATAACTTAATCTCCAAAACATAGCTCCTTGTACACTTCACGCAGATAAATGTGCTTTCTTTGAAGTAATCACGACAGACCGCGCATCTTCATCGCAGTGTCGTACAGCCATCCTGCTTCGCCAAATGCTGTGCAGGCCAAGAAGGAAAATTACATCGTATTTATAAATATCCGGCTCAACGTCCAGGAATCGAATCCCATACGGAGCTACCGCAGCGGCTATTTCTCTTCCATGCCTTCAGATGCCTGTCATTCCGTAGATGTGAGAATGTCTGTAACCATCACCTCAGCGGTGACCCGCTTTAAATATACAGCAATTAAACCATACAGATATCTTTGTTGTTGTGTAGGCATTGGAAATATAGAGGGAATTAGAAACATGTCAAGGAAATATCGGGGCTAACTAATAGCTTGAAATTTAATTAGTGACGGAATTGTATACTATAGAGTAAAAAATAATACTGGAAATTTTTAGAGTGGGAAGGATCCCGTTGATTAAACAGCAGGCCAGAGTTGATGAGGTCCTAGCAGAGATCAAAGGGAAAAAATGCTCCAGGAAAGAATTTATCGTATGTAACGCGATGAACAGGGGGACGATAATTCGTCAGTGCAGTAGAGTGGATTCCTAATGAAGGGACACGTCGTGGCGGGCAGTTAAAAGACAAGTGGAGGAGGAGATTAAGAAGTGTTTTTGGAGGCGTATTTTCATGAAGGAACAATGCAATGACGCCCATGTGCAGTGTGGTGTAGAGCATGTTCAAGAGACCCGGGTGATTGAAATTAATGCGGCGCCTTCCACCCCGGCGTCCCTCATAGAGCGGACGGGTAACACCCCACCACACGTACCGTACCGTATCGTACCGTACCGTACCGTACCGTACCATGCCGTACCGTACCATACCATACCATACCATACCATACCATACCATACCATACCATACCATACCATACCATACCATACCATACCATACCATACCCTGTTTGTTTCTGTTAATTGCAATAGCAGTAGTCTCTTTTCATAACAAGAGAACAAAAGCTGCCTACGTCTGAGGTTGTAGACATGTCGCACATAAACACTTAAAAATTTAGAACGAATATTCCGGAAAGTAGCACATGGAACAAAACGCCAGTGTAGACAGAGAGGCGTGTGCTATCAAGTGATTTTATTTCAGAATGTCTGCGCGCTTATATTCCCAGGAAGACGGGTGAAAATTAAACTTTTTCAAATGAAATATTACGCAAACTTATACGCAGTCGTTGCCTCTACGTAAACAAAGGGAAATTTCTAAATCAAAGATGGAGAAACGTTGTGGAGCATCTTTTGAACCTGGGCGTTCGTGTTTCTTGCCAGAAAGACTGGTGAACTCGACCTCCAGTCAACTATCACGCTAGTTATATCTAAATAACAAATCTCCAGTACCGGGTTAGTCAGGAATCGGTCCGGGCTGGAACAGTACGTTTGTCGGAGCTCTGCGCGTGTGGGATGAGCTTTGTCCGTGGGGAGCAACAGGCATGGGGGCCCGTTACAATATGAAAGGAGTGCAATTGTAATGCCACAGAAGGCGGGAGCTACCTCAGTGCTGCGACTTCGAACACGAAAGCGCTGCACCGCGCCGAGTGCGACTTTCGGCACCCGAGACGCTCTCCAAGCCAGCAGCACCGACGCACTTCACCGATCGATTGCCCGCGAATCCCGGTGCTATCCGAGTGCGTTCCGCACAGTGGATAGGCAACGTGCCCATTCTAATACCCTGGCAGGTGGCAGTTAAATTAATAGTTCGTCGCGAGTGGTTGGGCACCCAATGAATGCCGAAGCCTATTGCTGCAATGCCACGTGTCTGCCACTACGTTGTCAGCGCGAATGCATGCAACCAACATCTCTCTCTCACCACCGCCACGCACCTCAAAGCGCCACTGAGGCGTCCACTGCACCGGGGAGCCAGTTATGCGCCTTCCTTTCCTCAAAATCATCGGACTCCAGAACGCTGTCAACGCTAACGCCAATCAACACAAAGAACGCCTACAGCCTATAGTTTCAGTGCCGCGTTTCTGCTACAGCGTTGTGAATGCCAACGCATGCAGCACGCATCTGTCACTACCACCACGTAGCTTAAAGCGCGACTAAAATGTCCACCGTCCCAGGGGGCCCGTTATTGCCCTTTCCTTTGCTTTCGAAGAAAATTGAAGATTGGTTTAAAATTGAAGATTGGTTTTTAAAACTGGTTTTGAAGAAAGGAAATGACCCGCCGCTGTGGCTCAGTGGTTAGGGGGCTCGCCTACTGATCCGGAGTTCCCGGGTTCGAACCCGACCGCGGCGGCTGCGTTTTTATGGAGGCGAAACGCTAAGGCGCCCGTGTGCTGTGTGATGTCAGTGCATGTTAAAGATCCTCAGGTGGTCGAAATTATTCCGGAGCCCTCCACTACAGCACCTCTCTCTCCCTTTCTTCTTTCGCCCCCTCCTTTATCCCTTCCCTTACGGCGCGGTTCAGGTGTCCAACGATATATGAGACAGATACTGTGCCATTTCCTTTCCCCCAAAACCAATTATTATTATTATTATTATTATTATTATTAATAATTATTATAAGAAAACACACACACGCGTGCGCACACACGCACGCACGCACGCACACACACACACACACACACACACACACACACACACATATCGGTGGACACCCGAACCGCGCCGTAAGAGGTTTGACCTCTGTCTCGGTCAAAACCGCTAACTTCGCGAAATCGTTACGAGGTAGCGTAGTGAAGCTTTCTTCAATATCTATAGCTTTGCGAAGTTAGTTTTTAAGTTGAGGTCGGTCCCTCGGGGACTCAAGGGCATCAGTCGACTCGTATGCGTAGCACTTAAAATCACTTAAAAAAATTCACAGGTGATCACGCGATGTGAGTGAAAGAAGGAAGAGAGAAAAAGGTGCTCAGAAAGAGTCACTGCGGCGGATACTGCAGAGAACATCATCTTGTCCTGTAGAAAGCGCAGTGAAATACTTAGAAAGAGCGGAACTTGTGTCCAAACTGTGCCTATTCTGTTTGAGTAAGCTTATTGGCAAATTGTATTCTACTCTGAGCTTAACTAACGAATCTTATAGATATGACCGTCCTAATGCAGCAGTCTTTCTCCACGTGCAGAATGATTTCACGGCATAGCGGCAGTTCGCTGCCCTCTAACGGAATCCGGCGCATGTCGTGCCGGGTTCTGTCCGTCGCGACGGAGTTGGCCCAGCTATGACGTACTTACCATACCGGATACTACAGGAGTGTGAAGTGCGCCGGCGGAGCCCCGGTCGTTTCAGCGATAACGGCTCCGAGCGGCGTGAAATGGCGCTGCAGAAAACAGGAGTGCTATGAACGCAGAGCAGCCAGCTTTACGAGGGGCCTCGTCGTCGCTTTTGTTATGGGACCAGTCGTTCAGGCGGAGGTTTTAAGCGTGAAGCGCTTTTAGCCCCTGCTGTCGGCGCACCCCGGGTGGAACGCAGGAATACGGAGGCGAGCCTAAACAAACAACTTGGCGAAACTTTCAGTGGCCCCCCTGGTGCCTAAATGCTGCGCTGCCTCCGGAGCAGCGGTTACTGCGCATGATCGAGCCACGCAGTCAATCGCGTCGCCAGACTAAAAAATTCAGGAGAAAACTGAGGCTCCAGCTGCCATAAGGGTAAGCCGTGGCCTTGAGGTAGAGCGACCGCCTCGGCTGTGGTAGGTTGAGGGTTCGGCTCCCGCTACCGCCAGCCCACCCAGTCGGTTTTTTTTCTGAAATGGGTACCATCGTCACTCCCGGCCAGGCGCTCGGCTCTCTCTCAGAGGTGTGAGACGCTTGGAAAAAGGAGCCCGCGCCTGCAAATCCCGTCGCTCATTTGTGAGCTCTTGTCGTCGTCTACCCACTTCAGTATGACGCGAGAGTGTTAATTGGTTCCTTCAGTGGATGGGATCCTTTTTGCAAATGGCTTTGCAGACACGGACACTGTGCACTTTATTTACTTTTCCTTTTCTGTTCTTATTTTTAAAATTTTGTCATTTAAGTCGAGCGAACGTTCCTCAGCCTCCTAGAGGTAGCCCTTTACGTAAACTTCACGACCCAAGGGGCGGCAGTTCGAGTACAAGCTCGACCCCCCCCCCCCCCCTTTTTTTTTTGTCTACTGAGCCGGAGTACCCGGGTTCGAACCCGACCGCGGAGGCCGCGTATTGATGGAGGTGAAACGCAAAGGTGCCCGTGTGCTGTGCGATGTCAGTGCACGTTAAAGATCCCCGCGTGGTCGAAATTATTCCGGAGCCCAACTGTAATAATAATAATTGTTTTTTGGGGGAAAGGAAATGGCACAGTATCTGTCTCAGATATCGGCAGACACCTGAACCGCGCCGTAAGGGAAGGGATAAAGAATGGAGTGAGAGAAGAAAGGAAGAAATAGGTGCTGTAGTGGAGGGCTCCGGAATAATTTTGACCACCTGAGGATCTTTAACGTACACAGACACATCAGACAGCACACGGGCGCCTTTTGCGCTGCCCCTCCGTCGAAACGCGGGTCTACGCAGAGGCGGCCGCTTACCCAACAACCGAGAAGGCGTACGCGATATCCGCGGTGACCGAAGAAGGCCAACTGGCAGCAAGCGCGACTGCACGCACAAACTGTTCAGAAGTATACCGAAGGAGCGGCAACTGCCTTGGCGCTGACAAACCCGCGAGTGGAAGTGATTGTCAGCAGATTTGAAACTTGAAAAAAAAAAAAAACACCTTGGCGCAAAAAAAAATCACGTACACAAAAGAGACGAGAAGACGACGGTCAGGCGCCTGTCCGTCGTCCCCTCGTCTCTTTTGTGTATGGGATTTTTTTTGCGCTAGGGTTTTTTTCCAAGTTTCAAGATGCTAAGCCAACTGGCTCGGCACCATGCTTTTCAAAAGCAGCCATTGTAAATTTTGCCAAGGGCAGAAAAATCTCCTATCTCCTTGGGAATTCTCAAGAATTGCCCCAAATGCATGAAAGACGTAGAATTGAATTCCAGAAGAGGGCAGATACGGGCTGGTTGGTACATTTTTGAAGAACTGGGTAAAACAGCGCCACGGAATACGAGACAAGAGAAGGAGAAACGCCAGCGCTTGTTTCGTCTTGCGTTCCGCTGTTTTATCCAGTTCTTCAAAAACTAGAATTGGTCTGGGTACCGGCGCACTTGTTAAAACCGGGGAACGTATGAAACCGATATAAATCTCGAGGATCTATCGGTCGAGCTGTGGATGCTAACTCGCACGTCGGAATGACAAGAGACGGCCCTTTAACACCTCTCGCGAGGTCTCGTAGCATTACAGTCTAGAAAGGCTAATCTTTCCACCTCCGCATAAAAACCTAAGCAAAGTACAGGGCACACTGTGGAGACAACTCCAAACTAAAACTCTCCCTAACACCGCCGTTCTAAGCGATGTGTACCCGGATAGTTTAAACCGAAGTGCAGAAAATGTGGCCGCAAAGCCACCGTAGACTACATCTTTCGGGACTGCCCGACAGATCGCCCACCAATCTCGCTTCAGAGTCTCGCGCACCCGGGTCCGCGGAGGACTTTGCTGCTCATCTCCGACCTGGAAACCCAAGTACAGGTCGTGACAAGAGCCCAAGAGGTCGCCGCCAGTCTCCACTGACGGCCACATAGCAAGATCAACTAATTTGCTTATTACTGAAGCCGATAATAAAAGTTTTTCCACTAAAAAAGAGAGAAAATTCTGCACGAGGCCTTGCGTCCAGGGACTCTTATTGACGTTAATTTTATGCGACAGATGAAAAGGCGCTTAATTAGTATAAATTGATCTTTATAAAACGGGAAAGGCCGCACATTTTCTAATATAATTATCACAGTAGCCATTTTCGCAACCAAGCACAACGCGTTTGTGCAAGTTATCAGTGATGTACAAACCTCATAGAATGGAACGGAATCTAACATCTAGAACGATTCAGAGAGCTGAAAAACAGTACGTCTTGAAGGGCACGCCTCACATTACCAGCGGGAATTTCTACGGAGCGCCTTTTACACATCAATCTGCTGCTTTATATTCAGTAAGCTCTCGCTTTTCTCATTACTTTAGCCTTGTTCGCTTGAATGGCCAGTTCGACGATGCCGTTGCCTAGAAAGTAATCCGTCGCTACGACGTTTGTGCACTTCCAGTAGCGTTCCCTGAAGGTGTTTGTCACGTTAAAATTCACTAGTTGCGCCAGTTCGCGTAGCACTCTAACTTGAACAGGAAATTTGAAGGTCAGCTCCGCTTGCGCTGATGTTAACGCTCCAGGAACCTTTTTGCACGCGCTTTTGTCCAGGTACTGCACCAGATGGTTTAGGTCTTGCGCATCGGCCCAGAACTGCGCCACACCCGGGCTTAGAAACTCAGAATGCAGACCCCTGTAGTCGTAGTTGTACATTACAAACACTGTCTGGTTTCTGGCCGGCGAGGAACTGTCGCAGCTCCCAAGTATATCTCCGATCGTGTTGTTGAACAGTGCCCGAGGCGCCATCACGTCTCCGAGAGATTTGGCGATAAGTTCGACAAGCATTCGATGGCGTTCGTCGATGGGATCGAAGCGATGATCGAAACCAAGAGTAAACCTGTGGAAATCTAACAAGACAATCTCTCCCGTCGTCTGCACGAAGCTTCTGACCTGTTTCAGGACTGATTCCACTGTGACCTCTGCTTTGAAATAGTCGTGAAAAATCCAGAAGGTCCTGTCCACGAATCCTACTCTGAGGTCCAGGGATCTGATTCCAAATGCGAGCTGTTTGCTGATCGTCTGATCCTGGGTGAATATGAAATCTCCTGCCGGCCACTCTGGCCGCAGGGCGTACATGGCCGAATTGTGCGTCGCTGGGACAAAGAGGTCACAGAGAGTGAGAGTGGGGAAGTGGCCGCAGTAATCACGCATCCACCTGGGTCGCCCACGCAGGCATGCGGACTCAATCACATACGCGTTCCTTCCAGGAGCTTTGAACCGCAACAAGACGGCCCAGTAGCCAAGACAGTCCCCCGTCATCAGGTGTTCCAGAGAGCTGTTCGGAAACGGCACCGAAGTCAGGACTCGTCCTACGCTTTGTTTAACTGGGTACAGGTGTTCGTTGTTCCAGTCACGTAAGCCTGGTGGACACTGTAGCAAGGCGGCGAATGTATCATTATTTTGCACGTCGTCTAGTCCGTACCAGTTGATTTCAAGGTGGCCATGTTTCTTGCCCAGCCCTTCGTACGACGACACAGTCAGGTACACACCGCGATGTTTTAAACCTGCAATAGACAATGGTGGACAACAATACATGGTGTGTAGCTTTTAAAACACCACTCTGAACCAACACAGCACAACTCTGCAGGCCTTCTATTCAGTGGATTCAACGAGAAGAGTTTACATACGCGCCTACATTTTTTTTCGAGCGTGTCTCTTACGTGCCCGTTTCTGGACTAAGTGTCGGTGTCGGCGTAACCTGCAGAACGAACAAGGTGCACATCGGAGGATGAAAATACGGTCATAACGAAGAGAGCGCGAGGAGGAAAGATGGCGCGGTGAGAACAGTGCTCCGCCCGAGGCCGCGACTGCCGCGAATTACGCATCGCGGCATCGAAGAGACTCAGCGGCGGCCGATCGCTGTGCGCCCCGCAACCCGGTGCCACTTCCGTCTGCAGTCGCTCATGGCTCAAGAATTTCAGTAGCTGCGCTCAAACTTTGCATTACTGGGAAGCGTAATTAATTGTCGGCCACTTCTTTCCATATCCCCTATCCCGAAAACATAGCCCCTTTAGCCATGTACAGTATTTCCATTCATTTCTTTTGTCCCGAGTGAAACGTTGCGTACTCTGGAGCGCGTTCGAAGCTCCCACAGCACAGAGCATAAACGACGTGCCCCGGTGTGGCTTAGCACCAGAAGACCAATTGTCGGGTTTATCACTGCAGCTTGATCGCTGGTAGATAACGAAGTTTGCACAGATTTACATGCGGTGCTAACGAGCTCGTAATCATTCGAACCACGCATACACTTACTTCTGTTAGAGAGAATACTTACCTCTACTAGCAAAGCCACTTGAAATAGAGATCAGCAAAGCTGCTATGAAGACGACCAAGTTAGCCTTCATTCTTTCAAACCCCTGAAAACGAGAGCAACTTTCATTTGCTCTTTTCAAAATTTCAATACATTTATTTCCTCTGTTTATATTGGAAAACGAAGACAGCTGCTAATGCCAGATGTTTTTCTACAACGATCGAAAAAACAATAGCCAGTGAAGCATGTGCCGAAGATAGTTGTTAGGGCCCACGTTCGAACATTCTGAAAGTGTCTGTTCCTGCACGAATGCAACCTTATGACATTCTAATATTCGCGCTGCTTTGGAATGTTCTAACGAGCAGACAAACGGGGCTTCGTAGAATTTTAATGCAAAGGTAGGTGCGAATTACATAGAATCGAAATGCGTTATCATGACCATGAGCCCGTTTATAATATGTTGATGGCAGTTAGGTTTTCGTGCCCCAATGGCTCGTTTTGAACGAAGAGTGCAACTAATTGGAAAAAAATTAGTGGGATGATGTAGAATAATGTGATTATGTAAAATTATTGGCAATGGTGCAACAGGGCCGAGTGATAGGCAACGCAGCTGGGCTCCAGTTTAGAGATCTGGAGGCACGAAATTTTATGCCGTGTTCTTTACTTTGGAATGATGCGTGAGGCATTAATAAACGGGGAACGCAGATATAATTCATCTGAGCTCAGTAAGTAATTGATTGCTATATTTATTGTGCCATTCTGTTTCAAGTTCGGTTTCAGCAGCCAAATGATGGTCGCGACGTCACAAATTGGTATGAAAGCCGTTGTAGCATAGAAAAATAGAAATATCATGGCCTTTTTTTGTTTTGCATGAGATTTTTTTAGTTTAGTTTAGTTTAAGGGGGTTTAACGTCCCAAAGCGACTCAGGCTATGAGAGACGCCGTAGTGAAGGACTCCGGGGATTTCCACCACCTGGGGTTCTTTTACGTGCACTGACATCGCACAGCACACGGGCCGTGCACTAGAATTTCGCCTCCATCGAAATTCGACTGCCGCGGCCGGGATCGAACCCGCAGCATGAGATGTTACGCTAGCTTTCTCTGCAAGCCAGACTGTCAGAAAATGAACGCCTCACATGGGTTTATGCTCACTCGGAACGGCACAAACACCACCCGAAGTTTAAAACCGAAACTGAGTGGAAGCAGAAATTCGGTTATATATTATTTACTCAGCGTTGGCGAATTCCACGTGGGGGTTCATGTTTACTAATCTCTTTCAGATTATTCCAAAGCAAGAACACCGTGCGCAAAATTTGATGCCTCCACTCCTTTAAGATAAAGCGAGTTGTAGCTTTGCATCCCAGCTGAGCGAGTCGTTTCAAAGGTGTACAGCATCCGCGGCCAAGGAACTGCTTCGTTTCTCGTGATTTTGGTGACCGGAATATAAGTTAGGCTAAAAGCGGTAAGAAAGTGTCAGCGGATCTTGGCGCCTGGAAGGAAAAAAATAGCAAATACTGAAAAGTAGCCACTCACTTTTTGACGATGTCGGGAAGCCGGTGCTCCCTCGTTTGTACTGCTGCGGTTATCAGGCCGAAGCTCCTTCTGCATGCATGGACGTGGGCGTTGACGTCATCGCCTTGGCTTATATCGCGTAAGGTGGCAACAACGTCACTCTCCAATTCTTATCTTGAGTGGAACCTTCGCGCGGGGGGGCAGTAAGTGTGGAGTTGCGCAAGGAGCGATACTTCGGCGCAGCTTCTCCATTTATTTTTAATAGCGGCGCCTGTTCAGCTGCACGCACTGTGGTAATCGAACATTAACCGTTGAGACACTCCGTGCGTCAACCTGCCTTGCAGGCACCGCCCTAAAACAACATGTTGCTGTGAATAGTTTGACCGCACACGCAATGACACTCGCATCAGTATCGGCTTTACTGGCAAATCATTCGGCTCCGCGGTTCGGTACTGGCGTTTGCATAACTTTTCACTATGACGGAGAAAAAAAGCGACGCTACAGAGGATTCAGATGTAAGAAAAGGAGCGACGAGACGCAACGTGGGACACTTTTCCAACAAAGTCCCGTAGAAACGAGATTCTAAGGCTCCCACAGAAGGGGCTGACGAGCTTGCAGAACTCGGCGTGTGATTAGTCCTTGGTGGAAATAAAGACTCCCCGAACCACAAAAGCAGTTCGACGTCCGCATCTGTTTGCCGCCTGCTTTGCACCCTAGAGGCGCGTAAGGGCAACCCGTTTGGTGCACGACATTTCAAGCTTTAGTGGTCCAAACATAAGATGTTCACCAAACGCCGATAGAGCAAAATAAAAAGGAATTCACGTTCTCTTTTTTTGATTGGCTGCACTTTTTATTTATTTATAAACTTACGTATGTACCTTCATTGCGCAATGAGGGCATTACAGTAAAGGGGGGGGGGGGGGGTTACAAGAAGTTACGTGATCATGCAAAACGGTAGAAACGTCGAAGCACTGCAAAACGTCAAGGAAAAAAAGGGAAAAAAGACATGTACGTAAAACAAAACCCGTTTCAGAAATATGTCATCGGAAGGTAAGAAGACAGTGCGCCAGCAGTGCCGCCAGTGCCTATGAAAATTAAATAAATAAAACAAACACAGGAATACAATTCAGAATGGAATGAACAACACAGGAACACAGGCGCTGCATCAATAGAGCAGAAAAAAATGTCGTCAGCTCCTGAAACGACACATTCTGGTAGCCGACTTGATTGGTTGATTATACGCGGGAAAAACGGCGGTTGGCATGCAGCTGTGATATGCCATGTATTTCGCAACTGTGGGGTTTTCCGGCTGAGATGAACGTAGTCGAAATCAGGGCGCAAACCAAAATCAGGGCGTTCGAAGGGCAGCCGGAGCGACATTGATATGCGCGCTAATTTCTTATTAAAAATTCGGGGCAGACTTCACCTTTAAGGCTGGTTCACATGCAAGCGATTCGGCGAATTGAGCGAACAGCGGCGCGTTTTCCACCGCTGTGAAAACCGGTGTTGCTGGCAAAAAATATGCGCTTGCAACCTACTTTGGTGGTCAGTAAACACCAAAAAGAGTAGTTCATACGCATTTTTATGCGATTTATTCTCATATTTTACGTAAACAGATATAAATCTCACGTTTTAAGCATTGAACAGCACTTGGTATAATTTCTTTTAAACAAAAGTTTGTACGTGGGGCGTACAATCCCGCCAGATACTATCAATAATATTTTACAGAAATGGATGCTCGCGAGTCGGCCGAGATGACCAAGATCATTACCGATATGGATGTATGTGCGCCCTATGATGACTCCTTACCTCATCTCCTTTTGCTGGAAGAGCACTTCCTTGAAAAAATAAGAAGGCTTTGCTGTACTGGTCACGTGGCAATGCCGGGCCGTCATTGGCTCAGAAGCGGTGCTGCCGCCGTCAAGAATTTCCTACTTGGCCGAACCTCGCCGCTCGAGAGTCGATGTATGCGCCGCGGCGGCGGGATTCACGAGCGCTTCGCTTGCACGTGAACCAACCTCAAGAGGTACGAAACGATAGTGTTAATGGGCCCTTTCCACGCACTGTGGTCGTCTTTGGATATCACTTCGCGAAAACGGACGCTGTCGTACAAGCCACACAAGGTCTTCCTTTAACCAGGCTGAATGAACGTGCCTCGATGGCCTATAGGAGTACCGTGTCAGAGACAAGTTTGATTGCCAGCTAATTAGCCCAATTTTTCTTTTCATGCTAGTTAATTTCCTTTGCATTCTTACGCTATCACTCATATATCGCTACCTTATAATCACAACTAATGTAATGTTTTAATCACTTTTCAATTCCGTAGCTCCTCGTGTGACGTCATGGCCCTCTAGACGAGTCCGGATTTTCCCGACACTTCAGCTACGACGCCTGGTCCTCCGCTGAACCTCAGCGCGATCGCGTTAAGTTTTCCTGCCTGCATTCATCCCTGCGTGTGCAAAACGCCGGAATAAATAAGGTGGGCTTTGCGGCATCGCCGCCTCTCTGGTTTAGATTTCTTTTTTTCGGCCTCTGATTGGTGACACGCATGCAGCATCCTATATATCTGGCATTCTGGTTACTAGGGAGGAAATAGGTTCTTCAGAGCAGGTGTTCTTTTGTTGTTCACTTGTTCAGCCACTATGAGCAAGTTGTCGTTGCTTGTCTTGTACAAAAGTGGGGAAGTGCAAAACATGACAGACAACGAGCTATGAAAAAGCAATGTCGTCTATGTGGCAAACGTTTCGATGGCGTCGAGGATTGGCGGCATAGTGGCCATAATGAATTGTCCGACATGTTCACCATCCGATGGGGAAATACTAGCTGAACTGAGCGAGAAGTTTTCGGTGGACCTGGAGACAAGGAAGTTGACGTTAGCAGAGATGCCAGTCTATAGTTGGCTGCTCGTCAGGGTATTCACACTGGGGTAGAGGAGTTTCGGGCCAGACAGAGTGACCGGCAGAACAAGAGTATCTCAAAACCTGTTCTCTACAAAGCTCCCGGGACTGGTTGCTGAATTAGTAATCACCAGTACTACGAGGCGTCTGCTTGCCATCGTGACACCAGCTTGGTGTCTTTTGCCGTGCGAGCCTTTACACGAAGCCCACATCGAGCCGTCGCGTGGATCAAGCCCGTCCAAGGTCAGCGATTGAAGCGGCCTGAAGATAAAGAAGATGAAGTGCTCGATGAGAGCCATGTTTTAACAGGAAGAAGAAGAGAGAGCTCAGCTCATGCGGGCGGCCAGAGAAGCAAGATAACAAAGCCAGAAACCAGCGCGCGCGGATGGCAAAACAGGTACCCTATTATTACCCCTATTAGCCCTCTCAAGACAAAAATAAAAGTTGGAGGAGACACGCTCTGCCTTACCGGTATAATGCGACAGCGTTAATCGGTTAATGCTCACATATGACCCTGATGACCATAGTGCTTCTCTGAAGCAGTAGCCTTCGAGAGACCAATGGCTGCAATATTTGGTCGAAGCAGTCCAGGTGATTTCACAAGCCTCCTAAAGTAGCTGGTGTGCTTATAAGTGTTTATTCTCAGGTAAGAAGCCAATCCCTCAGGGTCTCTCAAGTATGTTATTCTTATTAAGCGGACAAGTTTTTTCCTGTGATTTCCACTCCGGATGTCTTGCAAATCATAACATTCATTCCTAAGAGACATAGTCACGTTTCCAATGAATAATTTATTCAGTCAACAGCTCCCTCATCCATACAGCTAGTCATTCGAGTAAACGTCAGTTGCGGTTGCAGAAGAGCTCATTGCTCTGCAGACCTTTTCTTAAAGAGGAGAAAGGCCACCGCCATATTCGACAGGACTTGGAAAGGAACTTTCCAGTGCTTGCTTGTACAAGTTCAAGTGCTGAAGTGCGGACTTCCAGCACGCTCTCCGCTCAGCCCGAAAATCGCCCACTCCAAGAATCCTGAAAACGTCAACAGAGGAAGTCTTTGGCAGTCCGCCCCTTTAGTCACAGCTGAAACTTGTCTTCGCTCATAACGCCGACAGCCGGTGATCTCATGCAACCGCCAAGCTATGGAGCTAGAAATTACGAAACGTCTTGCTCTTCACCACATCCTCATCCCAGCGGTCAGTTTTTCGAAGCAAATTACGACGCATTCTAGGTATTCCTTCGGTGATCTGAAACCTTGAGAGACTGTAAGTTATTACACAAACGCGTACTAATTGCTCTTAGGCGCTTTACCGGAGTCTGCTTTCGCACTTACGCTGTAACGTCGCCTGCACACTTTCTAAGCCCTTCCTTCATCGTTCCCTTAACCTTGTTCGCTTCAACGGCCAACTCGATGATGCCACTACCCAGAAAGTAATCTGATGCCACGATGTTTGTACACTTCCAATATCTCTCCCTGAAAAGGTTCGTTATATTAAAGTTCACAATTTGCGCCAGTTCGCGTAACCCGTCCACTTGGATTGGAAACTTAGCCGTAAGCTCGGCTTGCGCCGATGATAACGTGCCCGAAACTTTTTTGCACGCGTGTTTTTCCATGTATTCCACCAGATGGTCGAGGTCTTGAGCATCGGCCCAGTTCTGTAGGACGCCCGGGCTCAGGAATTCGGAATGCGAACCCTTGTAGTCGTAGTTGTACATTACAAACACTGTCTGGTTATTTCGCGCGGAGACACTGCCGCAAACACCAAGTATTTCTCCGACCGTGTTGTTTAACATCAGCCGTGGCGCCACGACGCCTCCGAGAGTCTTGACTATGAGCTGGACAAGGCTGCGATGACGTTTGTCGACCGGGTCAATGTAAGGATCGAAGCCAAGAGTGAACTTGTGGAAATCCAACAAGACAATCTCTCCCGTCGTTTCGACGAAGCGTCTGACTTGCTTCAGGACTGATTCCACAGTGACCTGCGCCTTGAACTTGTTGTGAAAGATCCAGAATGCGCCATTTGTGAATCCGACTCTCAGATCCAGTGATCTGATTCCAAAGGCAAGCTGCTGCACGATCGGCTGGTCCTGAGTGAAGATGAAGTCCCCAATCGGCCACTCCCGTCTGATGAGGTACATGCCCGAATCATGAGTTCCTGGCAAAAAGAGTTCGCCCAGTCTGAGGCTCGACAAATGGCAGCAGTTCTCGTGCATCCACCTAGGCCGCCCACGCAGACAGGAGGAATCGATTACTGTAGCATCCCTTCTGTCGACGCTGAGCCGTAGTAAGATGGCCCAGTAATCGAGACAGTCTCCAGTCATAAGGCGTTCTGCAGAGTAGCCCGGAAACTTGACCGAAGTCCTTACTCGTCCCACACTCTGCGTCACCGGGTACAGAGACGCACCTTGCCAGTTACGTGAGCTTGGTGCGTACCTGAGCACAGCGGCGAATGTGTCATTCTTCAGGCTGGCGTCCACACCGTACCAGTTGATTTCAAAATGGCCGGCTTTCTGGAGAGCACCTTCGTACGACGACACAGTGAGGTACACGCCGCGGGATTTTAAACCTGCAAGAGACGACGTTTGTGGACAAAAAGAAAAAAAGTGGTAGTGAGCTCGTAGAATGATGCTATTTACACAGTGCGCCTTTCATGCAATGCACTCTATGTAAGTGCAAGCGTGTCTTTAACAGCGCATGTTGCGACACTTACATTTTAGAAGCCATAATCTTTGCTTTATATATATGCACTGCTTGCAGAAAATTTTCTACCGAGAAAAGATTGTAACGTACACAAGAAACCCGTGGAAAGCAGTCTATAATTTAATTTTGTGCGTCGTACTGTTACTATTCCACCGAGCATCAGAGGTACTATTTGCACATCTCTAGTTATTTACTTTGACGTCATCAGGAAACTACTTTCGCTGTTAATGAACTTTTCTTTTAGGGCAGTACTTACCTCCGCTGGAAACGCAATTTGCGATTGAGAGGAATAAGCTCGTGGTGAGTACGGGGAAGTTAGGCTTCATATTGGGAAAGTGCTGAAAGACAAGACAAATTCAGGTTAGCTCGTTTCGTAAGTACGCTACATTCGTACAGTGCGTTTGCATAAAACAACACCGCCTACTTTAATGGCTACTGACTGCACGGTTCAGCCCAAAACACTAAAGTAATAATACAGATTGGATGGAGAAGTTAGAAACAGTGGGCTTAATTTGAATTTTCTAACAGCGATAGCTGGAAAGGAAATTTCTCAGGAGTAAGCAAAGTCGCCCCGGGTGGCTAGTCCCGGAATGTTACACCGACGACAGATCCTTTTGGCTGAGATCACGACTGATCATCCGTCCGCAGCGCTCGAGCGGCGCGCTTCGCAGAGCGCCAGCGACACTTAACGTTCTCCATCGGTTCCGAGAAAGCGTGTTTCCAAGCTCGCGCCGAGTGCGTTGACTATTCCTTTCAAGTCGGACTGACCGGAAGTTTCTGCCTGCGTCTTTCGCCGCCAGAAGCGCAATTTCAGCGACGGGGAAAAGACAGTGGACCCTTCCCATGTAATGGTTTAGTTCGGGCCAGTTGGTCCATAATTGTGACGTATCATGAACACAGGCCAAAGGAGAACAGAGACGAAGAGGGCGCATAAGCG